>NW_027362063.1:1205000-1805000 GCF_039654945.1 Dendrobates tinctorius | reverse complement strand
AACCCCTTCATGACCCAGCCTATTTTGACCTTGATGACTTGGCCATTTTTTGCAATTCTGACCAGTATCCCTTTATGAGGTAATAACTCAGGAACGCTTCAACGTATCCTAGCGATTCCGAGATTGTTTTTTCGTGACATATTGGGCTTCATGTTAGTGGTAAATTTAGGTTGATAATTTTTGCATTTATTTGTGAAGAAAACGGAAATTTGGCGAAAATTTTGAAAATTTTGCAATTTTCAAATTTTGAATTTTTATTATGTAAAACCAGAGAGTTATCTGACACAAAATAGTTAATAAATAACATTTCCCACATGTCTACTTTACATCAGCACAATTTTGGAAACAACATTCTTTTTTGTTAGGAAGTTGCAAGGGTTAAAAGTTGACCAGCGATTTCTCATTTTTACAACAAAATTTACAAAACCATTTTTTTTAGGGACCACCTCACATTTAAAGTCACTTTGAGGGGACTATATGGCAGAAAATACCCAAAAGTGACACCATTCTAAAAACTGCACCCCTCAGGCTACTCAAAACTACATTCAAGAAGATTATTAACCCTTCAGGTGCTTCACAGGAACTAAAGCAACATGGAGGGAAAAAATGGACATTTTAATTTTTCCAACATAAATTTTCTTTTAGCATCAATTTTTTCATTTTCACATGAGTAATAGGATAAAATGGATCCTAAATTTTGTTGGGCAATTTCTCCTGAGTACACCGATACCTCATATGTGGTCATAAACCACTGTTTGGACGCCCGGCAGGGCTCAGAAGGGAAGGAGTGCCATTTGACTTTTTGAATGGAAAATGTGCTTGAATATTTAGCGGTTGCCATGTCGCGTTTGGAGAGCCACTGTGCGCCTAAACATTGGAGCTCCCCCACAAGTGACCGCATTTTGGAAACTAGACCCTCCAAGGAACTTATCTAGATGCATAGTGAGCACTTTGAACCCCCAGGTGCTTCACAAATTGATCCGTAAAAAAAAAGTACTTTTTTTCACATAAATTTAATTTAGCCTCAGTTTTTTCATTTTCACATGGCCAACAGGATAAAATGGATCCTAAAGTTTGTTGGGCAATTTCTCCTGAGCACATTAATATCTCATATGTGATCATAAACCACTGTTTGGGCGCACGGCAGGGCCCGGATGGGAAGGAGCGCCATTTGACTTTTTGATTGGAAAATTAGCTCCAATCGTTAGCGGACACCATGTCGTGTTTGGAGAGCCCCTGTGTGCCTAAACATTGGAACTCCCCCACAAGTGACCCCATTTTGGAAACTAGACCCCCGTAGGAACTTATTTAGATGTGTGGTGAGCACTTTGAACCCCAAAGTACTTCACATAAGTTTATAACGCAGAGCAGTGAAAAAAAAAAATAATTTTTTTTTGCTCAAAAATGATTTTATAGCCTGCTATTTTTTATTTTCACAATGATAACAGGATAAATCGGACCCCAAAAGTTGTAGTCCAGTTTGTCCTGAGTATGCTGGTACCCCATATGTGGGGGAAACCACTATTTGGGTGCACGGCAGGGCTCAGAAGGGAAGGACCAACATTTGACTTTTTGAATGGAAAATTAGCTCCAATCGTTAGCGGACACCATGTCGTGTTTGGAGAAGCCCCTGTGTGCCTAAACTTTAGAGCTCCCCCATAAATGACCCCATTTTGGAAACTAGACCCCCTAAGGAACTTATCTAGTTTCATAGTGAGCACTTTGAACCCCCAGGTGCTTCACAGAAGTTTATAACGCAGAGCCGTGAAAATAAAAATATTTTTTTTTCCTCAAAAAATGATTTTTAGCCCACGATTTTTTATTTTCACAAGGGTAACAGGATAAATTTGGACCCCAAAAGTTGTTGTCCAGTTTGTCCTGAGTACGCTGGTACCCCATATGTGGGGGGGGACCACTGTTTGGGCACATGTCGGGGCTGGAAAGGGAAGTAGTGACGTTTTGAAATGCCGACTTGATGGAATGGTCTGCGGGTGTCATGTTACGTTTGCAGAGCCCCTGATGTACCTAAACAGTGGAAACCCCCCACAAGTAACCCCATTTTGGAAACTAGACCACCCAAGGAACTAATCTAGATGTGTGGTGAGCACTTTGAACCCCCAAGTGCTTCACAGAAGTTTATAAAGCAGAGCCCTGAAAATAAAAAAAAATATTTTTTCCTCAAAAAATGATTTTTAGCCCACTATTTTTTATTTTCACAATGGTAACAGGATAAATTTGGACCCCAAAAGTTGTTGTCCAGTTTGTCCTGAGTATGTCGGTACCCAATATGTGGGGGGGACCACAGTTTAGGCACACGTCGGGGCTCGGAAGGGAAGTAGTGACGTTTTGAAATGCTGACTTGATGGAATGGTCTGCGGGTGTCATGTTACATTTGCAGAGCCCCTGATGTACCTAAACAGTGGAATACACCCTCAAGTGACCTCATTTTGGAAACTAGACCACCCAAGGAACTAATCTAGATGTATGGTGAGCACTTTGAACCCCCAAGTGCTTCACAGAAGTTTATAAAGCAGAGCCGTGAAAATAAAAATTTTTTCCTCAAAAAATGATTTTTAGCACCCAATTTTTTATTTTCCCAAGGGTAACAGGATAAATTTGGACCCCCAAATTTGTTGTGCAATTTTTCCTGAGTGAGCTGATACCCCATATGTGGGGGTAAACCACTGTTTGAGCGCACGTCGGGGCTTGAATTGGAGGGAGCACAGTTTAACTTTTTGAATGCAAAATTGGCTGGAATAAATGGCGGCGCCATGTCGTGTTTGGAGACCCTGTGATGTGCCTAAACAGTGGAAACCCCTCAATTCTATCTCCAACCCTAACCCCAACACACCCCTAACCCTAATCCCAACCCTAATCATAACCCTAACCACACTCCTAACCCCAACACACCCCTAACCCTAATCACAAGCCTAACTGTAATCCCAACCCCAACCCACCCCTAACCCTAATCCCAACCCTAATTTCAACCCTAACCTTAATTCCAACCCTAACCGTAATTCCAACCCTAACCCTAATTCTAAGCCTAACCCTAATTCTAACCCTAACCCTAACCGTAATTCCAACCCTAGCCCTAACCCTAGCCCTAACCCTAACCATAGCCCCAGCCCTAGCCCGAGCCCTAACCCTAATGGAAAAATAAAAATAAAAATATTTTCTTTATTTTATTATATGTCCCTACCTATGGGGGTGATAAGGAGGGCGGTGATTTACTTTTTTTTATTTTGATCACTGCGAAAGTGATCAAATTAAATGAATGAATCTGCAGGTCGCAGATTCCCGGCAGGCGCACTGCACATGCGCCCGCCATTTTTCAAGATGGCGGTGCCCATCATCCGGAACGGCCAGAAGGACTTTGGAGCCACCGTGTAGGGTGAGAGGGGGTGATCGGAGGGTGGGGGGGACCGGAGGGAAGGCGGGGGGAGCAGATTTTGACAGCGGCTGCCGATCGGCGCCGTCAGATGGTGGCGGCGGTCGATCGGCGCTGTCATTCAGTTGGGGGGGTCGGTTCAGTGTCTCCAGCTATGCCCAATGCTATTTCAGCATCGGCCATGGCTGGATTTATAATATGTCATCAAATTTCATTGATGAAATATTCCAATCGCTCTGATTGGCAGTTTCACTTTTAACAGCCAATCAGAGCGATCGTAGGCAAGTGGGGGCTAAGCCACGCCCCCTGTGGTTCACTATAAGATGTCCTCTGTGTGCGGGTCGGGTGACCTTTCAGTGACCCCAGTCACCCGACCCGCAGGGGGGCAATCTATTCAGGACGCCACATAGGCATCATGGGTCATTTTGGCACGACTTTTCATGACGCCTACGTGGCGTCAAAGGTCGTGAAGGGGTTAAATTGTTGGTCTGCTGTTGCTCCTCTTGCAGCTTCTGCTGTCGCTCCTGCTAGGCGGCCAACTGTCTCAGTATTTCTTCCATCTTATCAGTCGACTTTAGCTGCAGCGTTGCAGGCCTAATATACAACATGCAGCACGCTTTGGGTATGCCTCAGTTCACACTGCCCGCATTCTCCAACCAAGTGTAAAGCAACGGCGTCCACGCTGTGCAGAGATGAGGCAGTGACCCAGCAAGTCCAAACAAAAAAAATGTGTTTAATGTCCACAAAAAACACTCACAGTGCAAACATGCTGTATCCTCCGGATCGCAGCTGGGTAGCAACAAAACAGTCCGTGGTCAGCTGCCATGAGCGACCGCGCTGCCTGGATAAGAAAGGGGTGCCAGACCTTGGCTGAGCTTGGCCCTGTGTTGCCTCACACAGGGAGCTCTGCAGACCACTGCTCTGTCTCTGTGCAAGTCAGAACTGACACACTCAAACCTTTTCTGCAGGGTTTTTTTCCTTTCTCTAATCTGTGGCCATAGGCCACTTATAAGACCTAGTCTGGAGGAAACGGACCGGACCCCACTACCTTCCTGCAGTCCGTTTCAAAACTAAAAGCCCATACCGGGTTTTCCGGAATAAACTCCTTGGTCCAAATAACTTGACCAGGCTTAAACTCACTTTTATTCCAGTTGATCTAATACGCTTCTGAGCGCATTCTGGGGGACACATAGCGACCCTCCCATATGACTCCGGTTGCTGCCTCACAGTACTTACTATTGCTTATTTTGCCTTTCTACCCAGTTAATTCTTTACTTTTCAACTTTTCCATAAGATATATGTTATTATGGAATTAAAAACAGACTAGCTGAATCCTCCTAAGCTTTATGGAGAATCAGGAAGTCTCTTTTCCCTGCATGAGTCATCATTAGAACTACAATCCTACTCACTAAAAGCCCCAGGCAAGGGGAAAGAGGGGGCAGTTAAGTCGAAAATTGAAGAGAGAAATGACTCATAAAGGGAAAAGTTACTTCCTTTTTATACATAGCGCTTAGAAGGATTCAGTCTGTTTTTAATCACACAATGTCATAGACTTAATGGAAAAGAAAATAATTTACTGGTGGGTCGCCCTCCCAGGGCCGTGGGGTACTCGATACCGGGCCAGTGTCGGCGGGACGTATCACAGCGGCCGTGACCCGGACCGTGGCCCTGGGCGCCCAATGAATGGGGGAGATGTTGTGAATGGTGGAATGTAGTAAGATGAATAGTTTGTGACGCCACCTGTGGTGTTCGGCAAGGGAGGTGTTAAGCCGACGCTGCAGACAGATCCTCCGGGACAGATGGTGTGGTGCAGCAAGGGTGTTATAGCCCTCCACAGGCAGGGCTGTTGTCCCAGGGCAGTGCAGATGTGGAGACACTTAGATGGTGTAGTGTCCGGCGCAGGGGATGTAGCAGTGCCAGGCGAATGGACGCAGGAAGGAATGGAGGACACCAGGGCATGTAGTTCCAAAGCTTTACTCAGTCTGTAGTGCCCGCTTCTGTGGCGTGTCCTCCGGGTCAGGGACTCAGTCAACCTCCAGGCAAGATGGAATGCTCCCTTCCACACTCCGCCAACTTATGTGCCTTTTCTGAACGTCTCCTCTATAGCGCCTTTAAGTGTGAAGATCTCCTAGTACTGAGTTACACTGGAGTTCCTCCTAACAGATGTTCCCAATAACTCTACTTGCACGGCAGACAGCTGTAGCCTGCTTCGGGGACTCTCTACTCCTAAGTCCCGGCTCTCTATCCATATTGCTGTTGTGCCCTCAAGTCTTAGATGGGAGTAGTGCATTTACAGCCCACTACTCCGCCAGTGTCTGCTGCAGAACCATTAGTGTCCATACAACCTCTGGGACCGGGCCCCGGCCTTGGGCTTAGAACTTCCTGGCAGGGTTCTTCCTCTAACCCACGTCCTCTGTGTTCCCTTTTACTCCTACATTCCGTACTTGTCTTTTTCCTTCTATGGAAGCTCAGGCTTCGGTTCAATGTCCTTCTCCTTCTTTCCTCTCCTGTGCCAGCTGGCTCAGGTCACTGAGGCAGCTGCAGCACTCCTTCCTCCATCCCTCTTCCAGGGATCCCCACTCCTCTCGAGTGGCTTCCTCTGCAACTCAACCTCCGAACTCAACTGAACCTCAATCCTGGAACCGTCCCACTCTTTTATATGTATCCTAAACTCCACCCACCTCCCAGCACGTCTAGTGTTCCAAGCAGGGAACCACCAAAGGTGCTCTGCTTCTCTCTAAGCAAGGAGCCGCAATGTGGTTTTGCTGAACTACTCTATTGTGTGGGGTGTGAGTGTTGGAGCGTGGTCAGGAGCCTCCAACTTACCTGGATGGTGGGGCACCACTCCTTAGGAGAAGGTGCAGTACCTCTGTGGCGACTGAGCCTCAGGAGCGCCACACTGGGAAGAAGAGCAAAGTGAAAAATTGTAATTATACAATGCTATATAATATGATAATTGAAATATATTTAGATGCTAAAAAAAATTTTGGGAGGGCTTCATCAAAGATTAAAATATGTATAGATCTTTAAATTGAGACCACAGACTTCAAAGCTACCAAAACCTGGGAAGTAAACTGAGATACAATGTACACTATTTACTTTGTATCTATCCTTTACTCTTTCTGATAGACTTGATAATCTTTTGAAGAACCCCTTTCATGGAGCTCTGTTGAAAATTACCCTTCTTGACTTTGCTTCTTAACAATTTGAGGTTTTAGATTGGTTATTATATAGACATTTTAAACAAAATGGCATTTGTAATTGACTCAGCCTTGCAATTTGGTATAATGTTATCATTGCGTAGGTCTATGTGTTTAGGCTCATCAAGCTCAGTGGTTGGCTGTGTAATTACCTCTCGCAACAATTTAAAATGCACATATGAAACAGGTGCGGAACAAAAGTGCTGTTTTTTTCTTAAATAGATTGTTTTGCCTCTCAACATACGATGTTCTTACAACCCCGCTTGGATTTGTATATCCCAAACTATTTTCCTACAGATACATACTTCAAGACCTTTCCAGAATTTCTGGTAATAGTATGGTTATTGATAAATGAATATGGTACTAGTTAATTCTATAGTAATTATACTATAGAAATTCTTAAGAGTTAAACTTGTAAATCACCCAATACCAGTAAGAGACTTCCACATTTTATTCCTCAGTATTCAAGATGGCGGCTTTTCAGATGACAGGAATATGTCACAGCTAAATCACAAGAAAAACTTATTTTTTAACACTATATATTAGAGAAATACGGAATTCCTTGCCACTGCCACCAAACTATTTTTAAGGGTGTTGTATAAGATTAGAAAAATTGGATCTGATATTTTTCTCTCTCAAAAACAGCATTATACCATTTGCTGTGTCTGGTATTGCACCTCATCTGCATTTACTGATCAAGATTAATCTGCAATAACAGATACATCACATTGACTACAGTGGCTCTGTTGATTAGAAAAAAATAGACCCTTTTTTGCTATCTGTCTTGGTCTACCCGTACAACATCAGAAGTGATAAAGCAATTTATTTTAATTCATAATTAAAAGTGTACATAACTTTTTGGACATGAATTTAAGCGAGAAACCCAAATTGCATAAAGAGAAGAATGTCTTTAGGAGTATGCCTACACTATTGGCTAATGCGAGCTTAGGTGAAAGGTTACAATACATAATAGTCCAGATTTGATCTCTAAGCTTTGACATCACATTTCAGGGCTCTCAGGACCAGAACCGGAGAAGTAAAATGAGATGCATTATACACTATTTACTTTGAAGAACCCCTATTATGGACTTCTATTGAAAACAGTCATTGTCTTCTCTAATTCACAATCTGAAGTGTTAGATTGGTTATTGTATCAACTTTCTAAACACAATGGCATTTCTAATTGACTCAGCCTTGCAATTTGGTATAATGTCATCATTGCCTAGGTCTGTGTGTTTGGGCTCATCAAGCTCAGTGGTTGGCTGTGTAATTTCCTCTCTCAACAGAGTAAAACGCACATAGAACAGGTGCAGAACAAAAGTACTGAGTTTTCTTAAATAGATTGTTTTTGCACATTTTCCCTGGGGTCTTATATGTAGAAAATTATCACTGTCCAGATGGCTGGGAAATTAAGAATATCTTTTTAGCATTTTGTAACATTTTGATTTTTGTCCAGTTTAGGTACTTTGGATAAACCAGAGGAAAGAATGAAGGCCTATTCTCTAGCAATAGAGAACTGGCTGTTTATTTAAAAAATACATTTTGCTGCTAACATTGCAAACACAGCACAGCTAATATTCTATGTTTCTGACTACATCATGGTCAGGCACTACGTTTTGCATGCATGCATAAAGGGTTTGTCCGCTGCATAGACAAACCCTTCTGAATTCCTGTTTATCCACTACTCGGACAACCCCTTCTGAGTCCTCTATATTTCACCCCAGGAAAATAATAACACATACACTCAACTCCGGTGCCAGCGCTGTTCCAGCAATGTCAGCAATGGCTCTCTGGGGGACCATGTGACATTGTTATGTCAAGCTATCCTTGTAGCCGGTCAGCATTGGTTTCACGGTTCCTGTTTCGGACAACTCAAGACCTCTGGAGGAAGTGAGAGCCAAATCTATGACTTCCTCTGGATTTAATTTATGTCTGTAGGAGAGGAGAGTGAATCCAGTGCTGACTGGCTGAAGGGATTGTGTGACATAACAATGTTACACAATCCCGAGGAGACCTAGTGCCGACATCGCTGGAACAGCACCGGCACTGGAGGTGAGTATAAGTGTTATTATTTTCCTGAGGAGAAACATTGGTGACTCAGAAAGGCTAGTGGATACCCCTTTTAAAGA
Organism: Dendrobates tinctorius; assembly: GCF_039654945.1. Classification (NCBI taxonomy): domain Eukaryota; kingdom Metazoa; phylum Chordata; class Amphibia; order Anura; family Dendrobatidae; genus Dendrobates; species Dendrobates tinctorius. The sequence goes on along the minus strand of NW_027362063.1, from coordinate 1,796,283 downwards.
TTGCTATTGAACTTTTGCCCCACATGTAAATACTACTTCTATTGACTCAAGCATGAAATATATATATATCCAGAGCAATCCCTTGTATGAAATAGGAAACAAAGGGCCCAAGTCAGAAAGGTGTTGTCATGACTCTGTTGTTGGGTATCCCGGGACCAAGGGCTCCTTCCCTGTCCCTAATACTAGGGGCGCCCTAGCTTGCCCTGTTCCTCGGATTACTTCTGTTGGTGATGATGCTGGGGCCACATACCTTGCCTTAACTCATGAATTCGACCTCAGTCTGTACAAAAACCCCACCCAGGGAAGAGGGTAGTAGTAGTGTACCATAATACACCAACCAGACTAACAAGATAATACACACAGGGATAAAGGAAAATACAAATCATACAAATATACTCACACAAACAACAGAGGTATACACCGGGGAGTGAAGGATGGGGAAAAACCAAAGTAGGAGAAGAAGGGGATTAGCACACACCCAAAACCTTGCAACAGTCTCAGAAAAATCTTCCAAATGCTTTCAACCACAAACCACCATCTCCAACCTTGTAGCATAAGCTTGCTCTGGCAATGAGTGCTAGCCAGGGTCCAGATTATATAGGAGATGGGAGTGACTAACAGTGCACAGCTGAGAGTCTTAAGGAAAGCTTTGAAGGGCTCTCAACTGAGTAGATTAACCCCAGCACTGCTAAAAGAAACCTGCACCATTTAATATGAAGGTGAAGTGCTTCTAATCAGTGCAGGAGTAGGAGAAATCAGATTCTTCCTCTCTGTCACGGCAAATCTGTGACAGGTGCTTTAGCCAATTTTCTGGCAGAAAACACCTTGAAATTTTACAAAATTGTTGCAAAACACCAGTCTTAATGAATTGGGTGCAGAGTGCCTAAACTGTGATGTAAATGGGACTTATTGAAACAGCTGATGTAGCTTTCAGCAGAATCATTCAAACAATTAATTAAAGTGCTTTCTTTTCTTGGTTGTGGACTTACCTCTACAGTCCTGGAGGCAGACATATTATTGGTGCAACATGTGCAGCCACACAAGAGGCCAAGAGATAAGATGGTCCGTTTCCACCTCCTACGCAAAGGGTCCATATATTGTTCTTGTACGGGTCTTTTTCTGTCTGTGTCCGCCAGTGTACAGGCCACTAGATTTGGCATCTCTGCTAACTAAAATAGACATTACTGGTCTTTGAGCAGGGGGTTGGACCAGATGGCCCAGGAGGTCCCTTCCAACTCTACGATTCTATGATTCTATGAGGCTGGACAGACATCTGACTGGGATGATTTAGCGAATCCTGCTTTGAGCAGAGGGTTGGACCAGATGGCCCAGGAGGTCCCTTCCAACTCTACGATTCTATGATTCTATGATTCTATGATTCTAGTGCACTTGTAAGAGTTTCTGCTCTGTGTAAAATACAATATTGATGATGACAGGACAATATGGGAAAGTTCCAACAATCGAACACAGGACAGAACAGATACCCTGAGACCTTCAGATGATACATGACAGTTCCAGCTGTGTTAGACACAATAGTAACAATGACAAAGCCCAGACTGCTATGTGCAATTCTTTTGCCTGGCACTTTATTATATTATCGGTGAGCGCTTCCTGCAGAGAAGTCATCTCTGACATGCATATTGACAAGGAGTGAGGCTGCAAAAGAGAAACTCAGTGGATTCACACAGTAGCCATTCATGTTCAGCATTTCCTATATTGGGCTTTAGTAAATAAAGGTTTCTAGCAGTGGCACACTTGATGATTTCCTGCATAAAAGCAATGTTTCTGCTACAACATGAGCCTTTTTACCTAGCAAACAATGCTTGCATTCAGACGTTAACATAAGGCCATGTTCCCACATAGTGTAAATACTGCACTTTTTTCATCTGGGTTTTTTTTCTGTGCAGAAAATCTGAGTTTAGCTTTTCAAGCAAATGGTATGTGTTTTAATGAAAACTCCTACCCGCTGTTCGACTAAAGACACTGTTGAACATTCAATATGAAATGTAACATGACTGAACTTACTAATGTACTTCATTGTTCCAATGTTCAGTCACCCAACCCACCTCATCATACTGATAATAATACATAATAATAATTACACCAGGATCCTACCTACCCATAAATACAGGCTTTACTGAGAGAGGTGTCCACATTCACCCAGGAATTCAGTCTTCAGCCTAAGAGAGGTATTCACATTAGATACGTTAGGACTAGAGTTGAGCGAAACAGGTCGGTCAGATTCAAAAGTCGCCGACTTTCGCCAAAGTCGGGTTTCATGAAATGAAACCCGACCACAGTGTGAAGTTGGCCATGCGGTCGGCGACCCAAGCGTCAAAGTTGGGTTTCGCCGAATGCTTGCATGTGACTTTTTTCAGCCAATGAGAGAAGTGGAGCTGGAGTGGGAGTGGGAGAGAGAGAGAGGGAGAGGGAGAGAAGAGAGAGAGATTTCGCCGCCTCTGGGGTTAAAATTCATGCCAGGTGTGTTTACAGTCCTCCACTCACTGCCGACTTTTCTCCCCATTGACTTGCATTGGGTTTCGTGTTTCACGACTTTTCCTGACTTTTCCCTATAGTCGGCCGTTTTCGTTCGACTCGACTTTTGAGAAAGTCGGGTTTCATGAAAACCCGACTCGACCCTAAAAAAGGCAAAGTCGCTCATCTCTAGTTAGGACCCATCAGTTTTGAGACTACCTTGACGTTGATTGATGGGCAGGCATGAATTGGCCAAATTATGTGCTAAGCATGTCATTTTTTCCTAGTATCCAGAAGCCGTATTGCTATTCATATTTCATATATTCCACATTGACATGCTTTAGCTCGATAGAGTGCAACTTTTTTTGTATAACTCATCATACTGAGACTTCTACTTCCCCTCTCCAAATGTCGGTAAAATCTATGTTGATTGAGGTATAGAAAGAAAACGGAACAAGCTCAGCACCCTTTTGCAGTCAATCCCTTGGTTCACATCTCCCACAAATGGAGGAGTCTCCTTACTGTGACAAAAAAGTTTTTTTACAGCAGGGCATCTTGGCATACAAAGTGAACAATTTTTAGACATAAAAAAGCGTGAGATTTCAGGGGTGTTAGAAATTATGACACTACTCACTTTGCAAATGATTTGAAGGACTGCATGCAAGGAATGAAAATGTTATCAAATATGTCATCATTCACCAGTCCCACCACATTGCCAGCAAGCATCCAGCACTGACCGATGGTATTTCTGAAGTCCGTATCAATCGGTCAGAATTTGAAAACTCTCTTCTTAAGCATTGGAAGTATTGACTGCCTTATGTGTTAGATAAAACCCTTTTTGGATAGCAGTGAATTGTTTGTTAAATTTAACCTTCCAGGCTGTACAAAATATACAGTGTTGATTGAATATTTAGATACCGTAAATGTCACCTGAAGCAGGAGAGAGATAGATACACACGGTCAGAAGTTTAACTTTTACTTATTTTACTTGCAAATGGTACACCCTCTCAGGTCTGTGGGTTACTCAGTACCGGGTCGGTGTCTTAAAGGGATGTGTCATGGCAGCAGTGACCCGGTCTGTGGCCCTGAGTGTCCATTAAAAATAAGATTTGATGAGGAATAAGAATAAGCTCTATGTGTAGATAAGTTCTTGATTCCACCTGTGGTTTCTGGTCAAAGGTGACCAGCACTGCAGAGCAGATCCTCTGGGACTGGTGATGCTGCAGCAGAGTTGCTATAGCTCTCCTCAGGCAGAGCTTTGTCCCAGGGCAGTGGTGATAGCAAAGATGTTGTGTTTGGTGGTGGTGGTAGATGTAGCATAGTTGGGTAGGTGACGCAGGAAGAATTAGAGGACACAGCTGGGTGCAGTTCCAAAGGTTTACTCACAGTTCTTATGGGCCCAATTGCCCGCTTGGTGCTGCGTCCACCAGGTGAGGGGTTCAGAAAACTCCCAGGTAGATCAGGATTCACTTCCCAGTACTCCCTTCAGTGTGTGCCTTTCCTGGCCGTCTCACTGTGCTGATATCCTCCCTCCTGTCCAGCACCTTCACAAGCAGTGTCCCAAGCCATCAGATTCGGATCTTTTCGGGAATAACCTCTAGGTCCCTGGATAATATGTGTCTGCCTTTTCAGCGAATTTTTGTGGATTTGGCTGCAGCACTTGCAATGCTCGTAGCCTCTGGTTGATCTAGCTGAGTCCGTTGTTCACTCCACTAGTTTTAGGGCCAGTCCCTATACTACGACCTGATCCCTCCACCCGACGTTAGCCGGCGCGGAACGAGCCCCACGGGCAGTATGGTTGCTGCACCGTGCCTCTAGGATCCCTTCCCTCTTCAGGTAGATTCCTTCTGTCTCTTTTCTTCCCTGCAACTTATCCTGACAGGGCACTGCTTCACACACATCTTTCCACTTCCTCCCCTCCTGACAGACTCCTGACTAAACTCTCTTCTCAAGCTCTCATCCTACTAGCTCCACCCACCTCCCAACATCCTTTAACACCCAGGCAGGGTTGAGATCCTCCTCCCATAGGGTACATCCAGATGTCCTGCTTCTATAGGGTGTGTGTTGGGTGCAGGTGTTAGAGTCCTGTGAGGTGCTCCCTCCTTACCTGAGAGTGGGGCACCACACCTCTGGGTGAGGTGCAGTACCTCTGTGGCGACTGAATCCTCAGGGGCGCCACACTTAAAAATAGCACCACCATATTCCACAGTGCTTTACAGACATCATTACATAGAATCTGTCTGTAAGGTCAGAGACTGCAATGCAGCTTCAAGTGTAGAAAATTTACCCAAACGTGTCAGTGCAGGCTATGGCTCATAGCTTTACCTGTTTCTTATTATGATGGAGGTTGTGGTTTGAGTCCTGGGGAGATCAGAGCACAAAAAAACCAGAATTGTTTATTTAGTTAACTGTGTGTGCAGAGACATGAGGATCTCACTCTTGAAGGAGGAGACTCTGTTGAGCGATGAAAACATGGAGAGAAGACGTCACACTCAGAGAGTGAGTGGAAGTTAGGAAAAGCCCTGACCTGCTGGGAAATCGGGACTGTTTCCTCAAATAAAGCTTGTCCTGCTGAATAAGAGATAGTTGGGAACAATGGTAAACTTTCTGCCTTGGAGTCCTCCATATTCAGGAGCTATGTATAGCTCAGCTCCCATTAATAATTGATAGCTTTCTGCCAATGCACAGTGTACACAGAAAGCTATCAATCAGTGGGGTGGTGGGTTTATACAGAGCTCAGCATACAGAGAACTGCTAGATCTCGAGCAGATAAAACAGTAGCAAGCATCCCAGCATGTGATATATGCAGGGCTGCCACTAGGAATTTTGGGGCCCCATACTGGCAAAATTTTCAGGGCCCCTTTCAGACTCTGCCCAGGCTCCACCCCAGCCCCGCCTTCACCCCTCGAACTGTCCACAGTCCCACTGCTCTCTCTTGGAAAAACTCCACTTCTCACCAATCACACATTAACAGTTCCCATCACCAGATCACACATATACCCAGCAGCTTTTGCTTTGGCTAAAAGATTTTTTAAGCCGCCACCACAAAATGGTAGACTCTTTTGGCCGGGCCCTACTATACGCTAACCTATTATCTGTTAAAATATGCAATACAATTTAGGTATATTTTTATTTATTTTTTAATTTTAAAATGACCAATAATATCACACACAAGGGAAAAATACCACCGTATCATGACCAGACACCATATTACCACCACAAGGTTACCAATAATACCACATACAAAGAATAAATACCGCCACATCATGCCCAGACCAAATATTACCATCATAGTGACCGAATAATATCACATACAAGGGACAAATATCACCGCACCATGACCAGACTACATGGTGACCAATAATGCCACATACAAGGAATAAATACTACCACACAATGGCTGGACAACATATTACCACCACTTTGTGACTGATTACTACAATACTAATCAGTAATAAAAAAAACACAATACTAATATCATCATATGTGCCATTATATACAGGAAATCTGTACTTAATATGCAGTGTCATTGTAAAGGTAATACAGTGATCACTGGTGACATTGTACACAGGACCGCTGTATATAGTGTACAGTGTATAGTGTCAGTGTATAGGTTACACACTGACTCACCAGTGACGACTGTAAGTGAAGTCTTTCATCTTCATCCAGCACAGATTGCTGTCACTTCTTCCAGCCAGGGCTCGTCTCTGCAGGAAATAACAAAGTTATCTAGAGCACCACTTGCAGAACACATTACTTATTTTTTTCCCAACTTCTATACTACACCAAATGAAGAAAAAAAGGCAACATAGTGTCACTCTGCACAGTAACAGGACTGCCCCCCATTTAAAACAGTATACTCAAAAAATAAAATAAATACACCACTGCAGTAATAATATCCCTTAATTATGCCCTATGCTAATAATATCCCCCTTCCTGACCCCCGTGTCTCTACTTCCTGGCTCCAGCCATATGTTCTCCCATCCTGCCCTCATGAGTATCCATTCTGCCCCATATGATCTCCCCATCCTTCCCCATCTGTCCTATGATCCTTCCCCATCTGTCCCATTATCCTGCCCCATCTGTCCCATGATCCTGCCCCATGAACCTGCACCATCTGTCTCCATCCTGCCCCATGATCCTGCACCATCTATCTCCATCCTGCCCCATGATCCTGCACCATCTATCTCCATCCTGCCCCATGATCCTGCACCATCTGTCTCCATCCTGCCCCATGATTCTGCATCATCTGTCTCCATCCTGACCCATAATCCTGCATCATCTGTCTCCATCCTGCCCCATGACCCTGCATCATTTGTCTCCATCCTTCCCCATGATCCTGCCACCATCCTGCCCCATGATCCTGCCCCATCTGTCTCCATCCTGCCCCATATTTCTGCCCCATCTGTCTCAATCCCACATCATGTCTCCATCCTGCCTCCTGTGTCTCCAATCCTGCAGACCTGTGTCTCCAACCCTGTGTCTCCAATCCTGCCCCGTGTCTCCAATCCTGCTCCCTGTATCTATTCTGCCCCATGTCTCCATTCTACTCCCTGAGACTCCAATCCTGCCCCCTGTGTCTCCAATCCTGCACCCTGTGTCTCCAGTCATGCCCCCTGTGTCTCCAATCATGCCCCGCGTCTCCAATCATGCCCCCAATATCTTTCATCCTGCCCCCGTGTCTCCAATTCTGCCCCCTGTGTCTCCAATCCTGCCCCCTGTGTCTCCAATCCTGCCCCCTGTGTCTCCAGTCCTGCCCCCTGTGTCTCCAATCCTGCCCCCATATCTTTCATCCTGCCCCCTGTCTCCATTCTGCCCTCTGTCTCCTTTCTGCGCCCAGCAGGATAGACACATGTCTCCATCCTGCCGGCTTGGCGTTTTCAATAAAAATTAAAATTAAAAAATGAAACCTTTCTCCTTACCTTGACGCGCTCCGGCGGCGATCATCCCTCCAGGCTGAAAGCGTGCACTCACCGGCGAATGACAATGACGTCCTCCGATTGGCTGGCGGCTTTAACTATTGCCATGCGGGCCTGGGCCCGCACAGCAATAGAGTAACTGAACCCTGCGTCTCGGACCCCCAGTCAGGGCAGTAATGTCCTGATGGCGACCCTGGATATATCGCCGGAGTTCAGGTCTCTGCCCTTATGTTCTGCTGCTCTCACATGTAGCAAAAATCTGATGACTCATTCCTTTTATGGCCAGAGTCACACTACCATATAAACCATCACATAGCACTCGGCCCACTGTTATTGTGTGGGGCAGCTCAGATCTGCTATTATTTTCTCATGCTGATGAGAGAACAGTCGCAGCATGCTTTGTTTGACACCGAGACTTGACTCACACACATACAGTGGGGAAAAAAAGTATTTAGTCAGTCAGCAATAGTGCAAGTTCCACCACTTAAAAAGATGAGAGGCGTCTGTAATTTACATCATAGGTAGACCTCAACTATGGGAGACAAACTGAGAAAAAAAAATCCAGAAAATCACATTGTCTGTTTTTTTTTCATTTTATTTGCATATTATGGTGGAAAATAAGTATTTGGTCAGAAACAAGCAATCAAGATTTCTGGCTCTCACAGACCTGTAACTTCTTCTTTAAGAGTCTCCTCTTTCCTCCACTCATTACCTGTAGTAATGGCACCTGTTTACACTTGTTATCAGTATAAAAAGACATCTGTGCACACCCTCAAACAGTCTGACTCCAAACTCCACTATGGTGAAGACCAAAGAGCTGTCAAAGGACACCAGAAACAAAATTGTAGCCCTGCACCAGGCTGGGAAGACTGAATCTGCAATAGCCAACCAGCTTGGAGTGAAGAAATCAACTGTGGGAGCAATAATTAGAAAATGGAAGACATACAAGACCACTGATAATCTCCCTCGATCTGGTGCTCCACGCAAAATCTCACCCCGTGGGGTCAGAATGATCACAAGAACGGTGAGCAAAAATCCCAGAACCACGCGGGGGGACCTAGTGAATGAACTGCAGAGAGCTGGGACCAATGTAACAAGGCCTACCATAAGTAACACACTACGCCACCATGGACTCAGATCCTGCAGTGCCAGACGTGTCCCACTGCTTAAGCCTGTACATGTCCGGGCCCGTCTGAAGTTTGCTAGAGAGCATTTGGATGATCCAGAGGAGTTTTGGGAGAATGTCCTATGGTCTGATGAAACCAAACTGGAACTGTTTGGTAGAAACACAACTTGTCGTGTTTGGAGGAAAAAGAATACTGAGTTGCATCCATCAAACACCATACCTACTGTAAAGCATGGTGGTGGAAACATCATGCTTTGGGGCTGCTTCTCTGCAAAGGGGCCAGGACGACTGATCCGGGTACATGAAAGAATGAATGGGGCCATGTATCGTGAGATTTTGAGTGCAAACCTCCTTCCATCAGCAAAGGCATTGAAGATGAAACGTGGCTGGGTCTTTCAACATGACAATGATCCAAAGCACACTGCCAGGGCAACGAAGGAGTGGCTTCGTAAGAAGCATTTCAAGGTCCTGGAGTGGCCTAGCCAGTCTCCAGATCTCAACCCTATAGAAAACCTTTGGAGGGAGTTGAAAGTCCGTGTTGCCAAGCGAAAAGCCAAAAACATCACTGCTCTAGAGGAGATCTGCATGGAGGAATGGGCCAACATACCAACAACAGTGTGTGGCAACCTTGTGAAGACTTACAGAAAACGTTTGACCTCTGTCATTGCCAACAAAGGATATATCACAAAATATTGAGATGAAATTTTGTTTCTGACCAAATACTTATTTTCCACCATAATATGAAAATAAAATGAAAAAAAAACAGACAATGTGATTTTCTGGATTTTTTTTTCTCAGTTTGTCTCCCATAGTTGAGGTCTACCTATGATGTAAATTACAGACGCCTCTCATCTTTTTAAGTGGTGGAACTTGCACTATTGCTGACTGACTAAATACTTTTTTTCCCCACTGTATGAGTTTGTGGGTGTAAGTGAAACATCGTACTGCTCTTGGATAACATCCCAGTACAGTCCGATATATGCTGAGACATGCAATGGAGGTGATGGAGAAATGACTTCCTCCCTCTCCTCTGCATCTGTGCTGTGATTCTCTCATGCAAGAGTATTGGAGCACAGAGCACTGAAACTCGGATCACGTTAGCATATCACATCCGCTTAATTGTAAAGTGCTGCGGAATATGTTGGCGCTATATAAATAACAATTTTTATTATTATTTATTATCTGATGGTCTCACATCGGATGCCCATACACTGGTGTGATTCCAGCCTAGGGCTCATAGTCATCTACATATAAATATGATGAGTGCAATCGGATAAAAAATCGGATTGCACTTTGACTTATGTTATTCACTAATTTAGTGCTCATCTGCGATTTTTTGCTCAGCTGAAATCTGGATGAGAGAAAATTCGCAGCATGCTGCAAGTTGCCGCGTATTTCGGACAAGACACACCAATGCAAGTCAATGGGTGCGAGAAAACAACAGACGGCACAGAGATACATTGCCATCCAATTTTTACAGATACATTACCATTCTGTAGCATACAACAAGGTAATTGGTCCCTTAAATGATTGTAGACTAATAGTTACAGAGAAAAAAAGCACATTACTTACACATGTCACATGGATGCTATGTGAGAAAATTTGCATCCTACTTTTCAGGATCAATATTGGAGCGATTTTATTTACACTGATGAGTGTGAGCACTGAAAGGAAATACAGTCATATGTAAAAGTTTGGGCACCCCTATTAATGTTAACCTTTTTTCTTTATAACAATTTTGGTTTTTGCAACAGCTATTTCAGTTTCATATATCTAATAACTGATGGACTCAGTTATATTTCTGGATTCAAATGAGGTTTATTGTACTAACAGAAAATGTGCAATCTGCATTTAAACAAAATTTGACCGGTGCAAAAGTAATCGCACCCTTATCATTTTCTTGATTTGAACTCTCCTAACTACTTTTTACTGACTTCCTGAAGCACTAAATTGGATTTGTAACCTCATTGAGCTTTGAACTTCATAGCCAGGTGTATCAAATCATGAGAAAAGGTATTTAAGGTGGCCACTTGCAAGTAGTTCTCCTATTTGATTCTCCTATGAAGAGTGGCATCATGGGCTCCTCAAAACAACTCTCAAATGATCTGAAAACAAAGATTATTCAACATAGCTTTTCAGGGGAAGGATACAAAAAGTTGTCTCAGAGATTTAACCTGTCAGTTTCCACTGTAAGGAACATAGTAAGGAAATGGAAGAACACAGGTACAGTTCTTGTTAAGCCCAGAAGTGGCAGGCCAAGAAAAATATCAGAAAGGCAGAGAAGAAGAATGGTGAGAACAGTCAAGGACAATCCACAGACCACCTCCAAAGACCTGCAGCATCATCTTGCTGCAGATGGTGTCACTGTGCATCGGTCAACAATACAGCGCACTTTGCACAAGGAGAAGCTGTATGGGAGAGTGATGTGAAAGAAGCCGTTTCTGCAAGCACGCCACAAACAGAGTCGCCTGAGGTATGCAAAAGCACATTTGGACAAGCCAGTTACATTTTGGAAGAAGGTCCTGTGGACTGATGAAACAAAGATTGAGTTGTTTGGTCATACAAAATGGCGTTAAGCATGGAGGCTAAAAAACACAGCATTCCAAGAAAAGCACTTGCTACCCACAGTAAAATTTGAAAATTTGGTGGAGGTTCCATCATGCTTTGGGGCTGTGTGGCCAATGCCGGCACCGGGAATCTTGTTAAAGTTGAGGGTCGCATGGATTCAACTCAGTATCAGCATATTCTTAACAATAATGTGCAAGAATCAGTGACGAAGTTGAAGTTACGCAGGGGATGGATATTTCAGCAAGACAATGATCCAAAACACTGCTCCAAATCTACTCAGGCATTCATGCAGAGGAACAATTACAATGTTCTGGAATGGCCATCCCAGTCCCCAGACCTGAATATCATTGAACATCTGTGGGATGATTTGAAGCGGGCTGTCCATGCTCGGCGACCATCAAACTTAACTGAACTAGAATTGTTTTGTAAACAGGAATGGTCACAAATACCATCATCCAGGATCCAGGAACTCATTAATAGCTACAGGAAGCGACTAGAGGCTGTTATTTTTGCAAAAGGAGGATCTACGAAATATTAATGTCACTTTTATGTTGAGGTGCCCATACATACTTTTGCACCGGTCAAATTTTGTTAAAATGCAGATTGCACATTTTCTGATAGTACAATAAACCTCATTTGAATCCAGAAATATAACTGAGTCCATCAGTTATTAGATATATGAAACTGAAATAGCTGTTGCAAAAACCAAAAATGTTATAAAGAAAAAAGGTTAACATTAATAGGGGTGCCCAAACTTTAACATATGACTGTATGTCAGTAGGATTAACGTATTTTTTGGACTATAAAACACTCTTTCCCCAAAAAATTTGGGAGGAAAATGGGGGGTGCGTCTTATATTCGGAACACAGGCTTATGAGGGGGTTGTGGCAGTGGTGTAGCAGTGTCCCATTGTAAAGGGGGTTAAGTAAAAATGTTCATTGTTGTATTTATTACTCTTTGCTAATTGGTACTGCTACATGTTTACATGTATTACCGCACGTTTGAAATGGTACTGCTACCCCTTCTGGGTATTACTATTGTTTTGTCTTTATGTTTTATTGTATTATTGCTTTTATTTGCACATAGTTGTGATAATGTTTACTGCATTTCATGGTTTGTCATTTACAGTATAAGGAAAGCATAGTGCTCTTTTTTGTACACTAGAGGGGGCCACTTTAGTGTATAGAACTTGTAGTAGGATAGGGTTAAGTCATTTACAGTATAGGGAAAGCGTAGTGCTCTTTTTTGAACACTAGAGGGGGGCACTTAAGGGTATAGAACTCTTTAGTTAGTTAGTTGAGACGGGGCCAGGGTGCTCGAACTGTCCACATAGGCTATAGGCCCAGGACTGATCGGCAGCCACGCAACGTTAAGCAGCGACAGCCCATGTTATCCATGGCCACTGGACATCAATACAGTGGGCTAGTACAGTAGAGAAAAGATGTGGTGACTCATAGCCTGGGCGGACCCCTTTAGGGCGGGAGTCGGTTGGAGTGAGGAACAGAAGGATGCTCAAGCTGGGAGCAGTACAGATGGTTCCGATGCTTTTCCAGAGGCAGCCAAACCGGGTGGCAGACAATTTTATGTCTGGGGCGAAACAGACAGAAGGAGTTTTCATCATGGCGAGTTTAGGCCAGGAAGAAGTTGGGAAGCAGTCTAAGACGGTCCGGTCCGGACGTGTATCGTATAGAAGCATCAGCAAAGTAGGGAGAGGTGAGGAAGCAAGTAAAGATGAATGTGTATCCAATGATGTGCCAACTGTGGATATATTGTGTGAAGTTATCAGTAAAGAAACAGTTCAAGTTACTATGGACTGTGTCTCAATTACCAGGAGTTGTCTCGAAGAAGGGCCATCGCCGCTTGGGAAGTGCCCAGGGGGACCCGAACCTGGAGATGCAGGTACGTTGAGCAGTGAAATGCAGTTTTCTGTGAGGGAAGGCTGGGACACTGATGCTTTGGCTATGACTATAGTCTTGGCCGGTCCTTACACCTACCTTAGGAACCCGGCTGCAGAAGTGTGGGGATGCAGAAGCTCGGTGTCGGCGGTGAGCAGTGCGGAGTGCATAATTGGTTTCTCTGTGGCCATCTTCCTGAAACCGAGGGAGCCGGAGGCAGTGTGTGCGCGGATTGAGATCATGGCTGGGCCTCTCGCTTTCCTTTTTCCTGAGGCTGTGAGTTTCAAGAAAGTGGCCGCTGGAGGCCATGCATGCGCAGATTGAGATCTCAGCGGCCCTCGGCTTCAGGTAAATGGTTGCCAGAGGCCGCGCGTGCGCAGATTAAGATCATTGCCACATTTCTGCTGCCGGCATCCGGAGGAAGGGACCCTGCTCCATGCAACGCACTATGTTCTGCTTCACCTCCGACACCGGATATGTAGCATTGCACCGCTGGGATACCCCGGGACTGCAGCATTGCCCCACTTCTGTCACCACCGGCTTTCTGTGGAAGGGACCATGCCTCCTGTGACCCCGCTCTATCACCGTCGGCCCTCAGATAAGATACCTTAAATTCGGACGATAAGATGGACCCCCATCTTATAAAAATCTTTTTTTTTGCCCAAATTTGGGGTGTGTCTTATGGTCCGGTGCCTCTTATAATCCGAAAAAAACGTTAACACACCTAAGCTGTCTATATGGACATGCAGGTCATAGGAAGATGAATAACATGATACCTTGATATCTGTGATTCGATATCTTATTCCAGAGAAATCCACGTTATTCTTATATGGAAATGAGCTATTAAAAACTATAGGCCGAATACAGATTCGCCTGAGAATCTCCCTCATTGTTGTAAATTAAATGAAAGGGGGCATTACCATATAACTACCATAGTACAGTAGAACTGAACATTGTCTCAGTACAAAGACATTAGCAGCTGCAGCTCTCACAGCTCTGCTTTATTGCAACCCTGTCTGTCTGAGAGATGGAAGCTGAAGCTGAGAGGAACCTGCAGATGTATCAGTTATAATCACACACAGCTCTGCAGTGAGACTAGGGGAGCGGCCATTACACATCACACTGGTAATGCCTCTTTTTATTTAAAATTAGCTCTGGAGGCAGATTCTCATGCAGATCCGTGTCCGCTCTATAGCCTGAAACAGCTCATTTATGTAAAAGAAAAACATGGATTTCTCTTGAATAAGATATCGGATTACAGATATCAAGGTATCATTTTATTCAGCTTCTGATGACTTTCATGCTCATATAGATGGCTTAGGAGGGTTGATCCCACTGACATCTCCTTTAAGTGGTTGAAATGTGATATTATTAATTCAGCATAGTGAGTGCAGTTAAAACCAATGTCAAACTTGTATGTACCTCAAAATGGTACAAATGAAAAATATAGCTTGCTTATGAAAAACAACCTTAACTCAGCTCCATTTAAAGGAATAGAAAAAAGTAAAGGATTTAGAATATAGGGACAAAAATATTTTTTTTCTAGTAAATGTAGTCAAACATAAAGGCTATAAATTTGGGTTCAATGGAATAAGCAGTAAGGGCCCTGAAAAAGCGACTTGATCCTAAAACATAGTGAATAGATTTGCTTTATGACTTTAGGAAGAGAGCATGTATGGTTTTTTTTACTAGAAACATTAAGGCCTATAAAACTTACATTTGCATAACGTTGGTCTTAATAAAAAGGACGATAAGAATGTGCACAGGCGTTTGAACGTGACAATTTTTAGATTTTCACGTCACTTGAGTATTTGATAGAATCCATCTGTGAGAAAGATTATACATCCCAAGATTGTTGTGAGAACATTATAACAATTTTTCGGTCACAGGGCAGAGGGTGAGAGCTGAAAAACATAAGTCCCACTGGGAGTATTTCCAGAGAAGAGACAGCTGGTAGCATGCATAAACTCCTGGTGACAATTCAGTGGCTGGATTGTATGCATGTAACTTTTTGTTACAAGTATTTCTCAAATTAAGCCCATAAGTATCTCATGTATCCTTGAAAGGACTGTCCTGAGTTTTTTCATAAATTTGAAGAGAATAAGGATTGCCATAAAATAAAGAAATCAACTTTGTTTATCTCTTGGATCTCCTACCACTGCAACACTGCAAGTCTGAGGGTCTCTGCAGGGCTGGTTTTAGACAAAGTTGGGCCCTGGGCAAAAGTTTAAAGTGGGGCTCCAAATGCTCACATATTGCTCCATCACACAGAAACATTTTGGTTGTATTTACATGCGCTGAGTTCAGGCCGTTACACGAGCATGATCAACAATATTTAGGTTGTTCGACGCTTGTTTCCCAGCCTCTTTACCAGGGCCGGTTTTAGGCAAAGTGGGGCCCTAGGCAAAGTTTAAAATGAGGCCCCAAATGCTAACATATTGCACATCACACAGAAGCATTTCGGTTGTAGTTACGTGCGCTGAGTTCAGGCCGCTAAATGAGTGTGATCGACAATATTGAAGTCGTTCAACACTTGTTTCCTGGCCTCTTTCCACCACCTGAGAACGAATGATGGGGACAGAACAATCACTAATGGATCACTAACAGATCACCATACAGTATCATGCTATCAGCAGCACATCTACAGTTTACACCCCATAGTCATCCATATAATAAAATGAGCCCCATAGTCCTCCATATAGTATAATACACTCCTCAGTCCTCCATATAGTATAATACACTCCCCATAGTCCTCCATATAGTATAATACACTCCCCATAGTCCTCCATATAGTATAATATACTACTCAATCCTCCATATAGTATAATACACTCCTCATAGTCCTCCATATATTAAAATACACTGCCCAGTTCTCCATATAGTATAATACACTCCTCATAGTGCTCCATATAGTATAATACACCACCAGTCATCCATGTAGTACAATTCACTTCCCATAGTATAATGCATCCTATAGTTCTTCATATAGGATAATGTATTCCCCATAGTCCTCGATACAGTATAATGCAGCCCACATATAATATAATGCAGCCACCCCTTAGAGCATAATGCAGCCAGCCCACAGAGTATAATGCAGCCACTCCACAGAATATAATGTAACCCCCATAGAATATAATGCAGCCGCCCTCATATAGTATAATGCAGCCCCTCCATAGAATTTATGGCAGCCCCCTCATAGAGTATAATGCAGCCCCCCACAGAATATAATGCAGTTCCATATATAGTATAATGTAGCCCCTCCATAGAATACAATGTACCCTCCTCATATAGTATAATGCAGCCCCCCATAGAATATAATGTAGCCCCCTCATAAAGTATAATGAAGCCCCCATACAATATAATCTAACCCCCATAGAATATAATGCAGCCCCCCATAGAATACAATGTAGCCTCCTCATATAGTATAATGTAGCCCCTTCATAGAGTATGATGCAATCACCCCTCATAGAATATAATATAATACAGCCCCCATAGAATATAATGTAGCCCCCATATTATATAACACAGCCTCCCCCATAGAATATAATGTATAATGTACCCCCCCATGGTATATAACACAGCCACGTAGTATGTAGCACAGCCACATGGTATATAGCATAGCCACATAGTATATTAAAACAGCCACATAGTATATAGCACAGCCACATAGTATATTAAAACAGCCACATAGTATATAGCACAGCCACACAGTATATAGCACAGCCACATGGTATATAGCACAGCCACATGGTACATAGCACAGCCACATGGTATATAGCACAGCCCACATAGTATATAACACAGTATACATAGTATATAACACAGCCACATAGTATATAGCAGCCTCATTGTATATAACACAGCCCACATAGTATATAACACAGCCCACATAGTATATAGCACAGCCACATAGTATATAGCACAGCCCACATAGTATATAGCATAGCCACATAGTATATAGCACAGCCACATAGTATATAACACAGCCCACATAGTATATAGCACAGCCACAAAGTATATAGCACAGGCTCAAAGTATATAAAACAGCCCATATAGTATATAACACAGCCAAATAGTATATAACACAGCCACATAGTATATAACACAGCTACATAGTATATAGCACAGCCACATAGTATATAACACAGCCCACATAGTATATATTACAGCTACATAGTATATAGCACAGCTCACATATAATATAGCATGGCCACATAGTATATAGCACAGCCACATAGCATATAGCACAGTCACATAGTATATAGCACAGCCTCATAGTATATAACACAGCCCACATAGTATATAACACAGCCACATGGTATATAGCACAACCACATAGTATATAGCACAGCCATATGGTATATAGCACAGCCACATAGTATATAACACTGCCCTCATAGTATATAGCACAGCCACTTGGTATATAGCACAGCCACTTGGTATATAGCACATCCACTTGGTATATCTCACAGCCACATAGTATATAGCACAGCCACATAGTATATAACACAGCCCACATAGTACATAGCATTACCACATAGTATATATCACAGCCTCATAGTATATAACACAGCCCACATAGTATATAGCATAGCCTCTCCCAAGAATGGCCCCACAGTCCAGTAACATAGTTATTAAGGTTGAAGGGAGACTTTAAGTCCATCTAGTTCAACCAGTACTCACACTGATATACAAAAAAACTCCACAATCCACCTCTCCTCGTGCCCATGCTGCTCCCAGCTCCTGTCTCAGCGGCTGCACTGCCTGGTACACAGTGGGTGCACGATGACGTCATCGCGCACCCACAGTCAGTGTCAGAGGCTGAGGGGAATGATGGGAGAGGGAGCATCAGCTGACGCTCTCTCCTCCATCATTGCTTTGAACTGTACCGGTGTCTATAATGCCGGTATAGTTCAATACTGCAGCTGGGGAGTCGGTGCTGGTGGCAGGCAGGCTCCCTGCCTCACGGGCCCCATAGCGGCTGCGTGATGTGCCGCTAGGTGGGGGTCCCTGATGAATAGGCAGCATTTTGCTCATTTAGTATATTGCACCACATAGTCCTCCACATAGTATAATGCACCCTATAGTCTTCCATATAGTATAATCCACACCATTGTCATCCATATATTATTATGTGCCCCATAGTCCTCCACAAAGTTTAATATTCCCCATAGTCCTCCATTTAGTAAAATATATTCCCCAGAGACCTCCATATAATATAATACATTCCCCATAGTCCTCCATATAGTATAATGCACACCCCATAGTCCTCCATATAGTATAATGCACTCCCCATAATCCTACATATAGGATAATGAATGCTCCATAGTCCTCCATATAGTATAATACACACTCCCCATAGTTCTCAATATGGTATAATATATCCAATAGCCCTCCATATAGTATAATGCACCCAATAGTGTTCCATTTAGTACAATGCACCCCATAGTCCTCCATATAGTATAACACACTCCCAATAGTCCTCCATATAGTATAATACACTCCCCATAGTCCTCAATAAAGTGTAATGCATCACCTAGTTCTTCATATAGTATAATGCACTCCCATAGTCCTCCATATAGTACAATACACTCCCCATAGTATAATGCACCCCATAGATCTTCATAAAGTATAATGTATTCCCCACAGTCCTCCATATAGTATGATGCAGCCCCATATAGTATAATGCACTCCCAATAGTCCTTGAAAGAGTAGAATACAGGCCCCATATAGTACACATAGTATAATGCACTCCCCGTAGTCCTTGATAGAGTATAATGCAGCTTCATAAAGTATAATGCAGCCCTATATAATATAATGCAGCCCCATAGAGTATAATGCAACCCCATGGCAGTATAATAATAAACAAAACAACGGAGTGTAGATCCAATAACAATGAGACCAAAATAGAAAAATAGTCAAAATTTATTCAAATGGAAAAAACATCACATCACAAAAATTTCATAAGAAATATACAAGCCAGGTAAAATACAGGGGAAAGAGCAAGCAAGCAAATGTAGATGTATATACCAGGTCTTAGAAAAATATAAAAAGGTGGGCAGGTGGTAGCATTGATTACATCTCTCACATGGATCACACTCACTGCAGCATAAAGTGCAAAAATCGTGGACTAATATAGTAAAAGATTCAGAGAAATCCTCTAATTCAGTGGAAAATATTTCCAATTGTAACAGCTGCCAAAACTGCTGCAAAAAAGGTGAGTATCTAGAAATATCATTAAATCAGGTAGTAAGCACCACACTTACCCATAGTCCCTCACTAAGGTACCCGGAACACGCAAATGCCTAGTTCACCTGCCCCTAACGCTGGCACTGGGGCTCTGCTAGTATTAGAAGTGATAAACCCTTGACTACTTTAGTTAATCACAATGGTCACATGCCATAAATGCAAATATAACTGCTGAGGCCAATGACTATCTGCGGTGGTCCGTTGACTGAAAAATGGGATGGCATCACTTTCGATTGCAGCTGGCACCACTGCAATGGCAGTGCTGTTGTACCAGCAGCTATTTTTTATCATACTGATTCTTGAGTTGTGCCAAATTTTGAAATTGCAAGATTTATTTAACTCCTTAACAACATGTGTCGTATAGGTTAGGCCATATGCCGGCATCCTACCTTTGCCAAACCTGCATCTTTGTCTGCACATGTTGGCTGTAAGAACAGGTGCAAACAACCATGTATTCTCTCATCTGAGAAAATTGGATAACACAGCCCCCCTATGGTATAATGCAGCACTATAGAGTATAATGCAGCTCTATAGAGCATAATGCAGCCCAATATAGTATAACACAGCCTCATATTTTATAATGTAGCACCATATTGTATAATGCAGACCCATAGAGTATAATTCAGTCCCATATAGTATAATGCATACCGCACATTCCTCCAGTATTATGGCCATCACGTACTCACTGATTTAAATATTAATACAATACTCACCTCTTCCTGATCTCCAGCTGCTCAGGTCTCTGTAGCGCAGTGAGGGAATGAAATGAGAGGAAGTGTCACCTGACACTCTACTCTCTCCTCTATCATTGATTTCATCACAGATGCCCATACAATTGAATGCGGGATGAGTGGGTGGGAAGTAGGGTGGAGCCGACACTGGCACCAGGCCCCCTGACTCACGGGCCCCATATCGCCTGCATGGAGTTTGATGTGCCGGCACTCACTGGGGTCCCCTGGGGGACTGGGGTCCCTAGTCAAATGCCTAGTTTGCCTGCCCCTAACACCAGTGCTGGGTCTCTGTTAGGATCGGAAGTGATAAGCCTTTGACTGCTTTAGTTAATTAATAGCCTCAGTGGTCACATACCATAAATACAAATATAAAGTGGGTACAGAAAGTATTCAGATCCATTTAAATTAATCACTCTTTGTTTCATTGCAGCCTTTTGGTAAATTCAAAAAAGTTCATTTTTTCTTATTAATGTACACTCTGCACCCCATCGTGACTGAAAAAAAACAGAAATGTAGACATTTTTGCAAATTTATTAAAAAAGAAAAACTGAAATATGTAGTCATATGTATTCAGACCCTTTGCTCAGACACTCATATTTAAGTCACATGCTGTCCATTTTCTGGTGCTGTTGGTGGTGGTGCTGTTGTACCAGAAAGTAATTTTTTATCATACTGATTCTTGAATTGTGCTAAATTTTGAAAATGACAAGATATATTTAACCCCTTAACAACAGGTGATGTATAGATTAGGCCATAGGCTGGCATCCTACCTTTGCCGAGCCCGCATCTTTGCTTGCAGATGATGGCGTTAAGGGCAGGTGCAGACAACCATATATTTTCTCATCTGAGAAAATAGGATCAGTTATGCAAACCACACTGTGATCAGAGTTTGATCAGAGTGTCAGCATAGTGTTATTCAATACTCTTGGATGAGGAGAAGATAGACAAGAAAAATTTCCACATTTCTCCATTCTGTCAGTCCGTGGACATCAGACTGCACTCAGATGTCATCCAAGTGAAGTTTAAGGGTTTCCACCGACTCATTGGTTGAGTGTGAGATGAATATCAGATCAAGCTTGGTCATGCAGTGATTTTTTCCACAAGTTAAAAATCTGTGCATGGCCCCATAGACTAACATTGGTCTGCATGCGATACGATACGATATTTTGTCGGATTGCGCTTGGACCAAAAATACACCTATCTGCATCTGACCTAATAATCAGCCATTATCTGCCTCTAACAGCCACTGGTAGTGCTCTGCTCCATACACAACTTTTGACCTGTGAAATGCCATTGGCATTGTCAAACTGTGACAACAGCGGCATTTACAATGTGCTGGCAGAGGGGTGCAGCATTCTATACACCAATCAGCATGCCCGTGATTGCATTCATAGTAGATCATTATTTTTACTATAAACAACAATACTGTGGCATTGCATATAGCACAAATGCAGTGAAAATAAAAAAAATACTGTAAGTTTCAAGAAAAAAGAAATAATATATATAAAAGTCCAAATCCGCCCCCTTTTCCTCCATTAAAATTAAGAAATAAAAAATACACATATTTGATATTGTTGTTTTTGATATATCAAAATATAAAATAAAATTATCCGATCGGTAACCAGCGTAATGAGAAAAAAAATCAAAAAGCAAGAATTAATTTTTTTCAGCCGTTGCAACAACACAAAAAAATTATTAAGAGGGAATCAAAGTATGGGATCTACCCCAAAATGAGGTCAATAAAAACATTTGCTCAGGGTGCAAAAATCAAGTCCTCACACAGCCCCATATCAGAAATTGATGTCACAAGCCATTTTTTTTCTACAAATGTCTCAAAAGTGTTTCACAGCTTAAATATGCATGCTTGGTATCTCCGTAATCGTAATCATCTGGAGAATCACACTGCCAGGTAATTTTTTACCGAAAATAAATGGTGTAAACGAAAACAAACAATTTCAGGGGGTTTTTTCCCCACTTTCCAGTACATTAGATGATAAAATGTTCCACAACAAACAAGCCCTCACATGACTATGTCAATGCAAAAATAAAAAAGTTATGACTCTTAGAATAAGAGAAGGAAAAAACAAATGCGCAAAAACTGAAAATTGCCTTGTCCTTAAAGGGCTTAAAGGGAAGCTGTCACCAGGTTTTTGCTACTTCATCTGGGAGAAGCATTATGTAGAAAAAGAGACCCTGAAATCAGTGATGCATCCTTCAGTTTACTGGGGGCATCAGTTGTAGCACAATTAGAGTTCTTAGATGTAGCATATAGCAGTCGTCAGGAAGCTGACCGTGCCCACAGCACAGCTTTCAGGGGTACATCGTATATTGACAGTGAGCTGCTAATCAGTGGTGGGGGTGTAATTGGACCAGGCCTCAAGCTGGCACCAGTCAGGGCAATGCTAATATCCTTCTGATAAAACACTCATTGTATTTAAGATACAGCACAAAGCCTAATAAGTGGCACCTCACTGAAATCAGTGTCTCAGCCCCTACTTCATGCTGCCCTCAGATTGCATAGCAATAATCTTCTGACAGATTCCTTTTGAGCCTCACAACACGAAAATCAGTAAGAGTCCAAAGTCTTATTATGCAATGATTTGCCTTTTTCTCATTGGAATGTGCACATTGTAGATTCAGACAGTCAACGGCAAAATAACGAAGGAACATATATGGAAACGAGGAGTAAAGCAAATCGGAATATGAATGTGGTAAACCTTAGATTCCCGAAAGTTCCCTCCATTTTATTCTGATGACAGATTTACAACTCCTTGGCATTCTCTCAAGCAGCCTCATCAGGTAGTCAACTGGAATGGTTTCACTCTGTGGACCAAATTATCTTAACAATCTTGAGGTTGGGTGATGGTAGAGGTCATGTCTTCCAATACAGCACTCCATTCCTCTCCTTCTTAGTCACATAGCCCTAACACAACACGAAGGAGTGTTTTAAGTCATTGTCCTGTTGAAAAATGAATGATGGTTTAATTCAGTGCAGACCAGATAGTATGGCATGTCGATGTCAAATGTTGTGGTACACATCCTGGGTATGTGTGCCTTGAATTTGAAATAAATCACCAATAGTACCATCAGCAAAAAACACCCACAGCATCACACCTTCCCCTCCATGCTTCAAAGTAGGCACCACATATGTAGAAACCATCCACACACCTTTTCTGCATCTCAGAAAAACATAATAATAATAATAAATTTTATTTCTATAGCACCGACATATTCCGCAGCACTTTACATTTCAGAGGGGATTTGTACAGACGATAGACATTACCGCATAACAATAATCACGTAGATTATAACAAATACCAAGAGGAATGAGGGCCCTGCTCGCAAGCTTACAGTCTATGAGGAAAGAGGGAGACACGAAAGGTGGGTGGTAACAGTTGCCCTGATTGTATGGACCAGCCATAATGTTAAGTGTGTAACAGTACCGACACAGAGGGCTAATGGATGCATAAAGCATGTGTGAACATGATGCGGGGAACCTGGTTATGGTAAAACTTTTGGCTCTGCCACACAGGGATAGGTTAGGTTAATGTGTTGAGGCGATTGGCCAATCTGAATAAATCTGTTTTCAGGGCACGCTTAAAATTGTGGGGATTGGGGACTAATCGTATTGACCTGGGAAGTGCATTCCAAAGAATTGGCGCAGCACGTGTAAAGTCTTGGAGACGGGCGTGGGAGGTTCTGAATATTGAGGATGCTAACCTCAGGTCATCAGCAGAACGGAGGGCGCGGGTAGGGTGGTATACTGAAACAAGGGAGGAGATGTAGGGTGGTGCTGAGCCATGAGGGCTTTGTGGGTGAGGGTAATAAAGTTTGTACTGGATTCTGGAGTGGATGGGTAACCAGTGTAATGACTGGCACAAGGTAGAGGCATTGGTATAACGACTGGTGAGGAATATGATCCTGGCTGCAGCATTCAAGACAGATTGGAGAGGGAGACCGATTAGAAGAGAGTTACAATAGTTGAGACTAGAATGAATAAGAGAAACAGTAAGAGTTTTTGCAGAGTCAAAAGTAAGAAAAGGTCAAATTCTAGAAATGTTTTTGAGGTGCAGATGACAAGAGCGAGCCAGTGATCGAATGTGGGGGCAAAGGAAAGCTCGGAGTCAAGTATGACCCCAAGACAGCGGGCATGTTGCTGGGGAGTAATAGTGGAACCACACACAGAAATGGCAATGTCGGGTATAGGTACATTAGTAGAGGGAGGAAACACAAGGAGTTCAGTCTTTGACAGGTTCAGTATCAGATATAGTGAGGACATGATGTTAGACACAACGTTTAGACAATCGCCGGTGTTTTCTAGAAAGGCTGGCATGATGTCAGGAGAAGAAGCGTATAATTGGGTGTCATCAGCATAGAGATAGTACTGGAAACCAATCTACTGATTGTTTGACCAATAGGGGCAGTGTACAAGGAGAAGAGGAGGGGGCCTAGAACCGATCCTTGAGGAACCCCAACAGTAAGAGGAAGGTGACAGGAGGAGGAACTGGCAAAAGATACAGTAAAGGAGTGGTCAGAGAGATAGGAGGAGAACCGGGGGGAATGGTGTCCTTGAGGCCAATGGAATGGAGCATAGTGAGGAGGAGCTGATGATCCACAGTGTCGAATGCTGCAGAGAGATCCAAGAAAATTAGCATGGAGTAATGACCATTTGATTTAGCTGTTAGTAGATCATTAGAGACTTTAGTGAGGGCAGTTTCAGTAGAGTGTAAAGAGCGGAAACCGGATTGGAGAGGGTCGAGAAGAGAGTTATCAGAATGATAGCGGATAATACGGGAGTGGACCAGGCGTTCCAGGAGTTTAGAGATGAAGAGAAGATTAGAGACAGGTCTATAGTTAGCGGCACAGTTTTGGTCGAGGGATGGTTTTTTAAGTAGTGGATCTATGACGGCATGCTTAAATGAGAAGGGAAAGATACCAGAAGAGAGAGAGAGGTTAAATATTTTAGTTAGGTGAGGGGTGACAGCAGGGGAAAGGGACTGGAGGAGATGTGACGGAAATGGGTCACTGGTGCACGTGGTTGGGCGAGAAGATGCAAGGAGCCTGCTTAATTCTTCTTCTGTGACTGGTTCAAAATCAGAGAGTGAGCTAGATGCAGTGGGGGAGGGAGGACAGTGCATGGTATGAGGTGATTGGGAGATAATTTCCTGTCGGATCTGGTCAATTTTTTCTTTGAAGTAATTGGCTAGATCGTCAGCTCAGAGCTCCGTGGTTGGGGCCTGTAATCTTGGGTTGAGTAGAGAATGAAAAGTGTCAAAGAGATGTTTTGGGTTATTGGACAGTGAGGTGATGAGGGTGTTGAAATAGGTTTGTTTGGAGAGGTGAAGGGCAGTGTTGTATGTTCTAAGCATAAAATTATAATGGATGAAATCTTCGTGTAGATTGGATTTTCTCCACAGACATTCGGCGCACCTGGAGCACCGCTGCAGGAAACGTGTTTGCAGGATGTGCCTGGGTTGTTGCTGTCTGTGTTGTGGTGTTCTATTTATAGGAGGTGCAAATTCATCCAGGGCACTTTGAAGTGTTTCATTGTAATGCTTCAATGCAGAATCAGGACAGGAGAGGGAGGAGATAAGGGCCAATGAAAACTGCAAGTTCTTCATAAGTTTCTGGGTGTTAATGGCCTGTATATTTTTATAAGTATGGACAGTGGGGGTGACCTAAGCAGCCTGGCAGTTCTTGATAGAGAATGAAAGAAGATTGTGGTCAGAGAGCGGGAGAGGGGAGTTTGCAAAATTATCCACTGCACAAAGCCGAGAGAAGACCAAGTCGATGGAGTTTCCGTCTTCATGCGTTGGAGAATTAGTAAGCTGCGAAAGGCCAAATGAGGAGGTTAGAGATAAAAGGTGAGTAGCAGATGGGGAGCGGGGAAGAGCAATGGGGATGTTGAAATCTCCCATGATGAGGGTAGGGATGTCACAGGAGAGAAAATGTGGAAGACAAGTGGCAAAATGATCCAGGAACTGATTGGAGGGGCCGGGTGGACGATACACCACCGCCACTCGCATGGAGAAGGGGGTGTAGAGTCTGACGGCATGGACCTCAAAAGAAGGGAAGACTAGTGAGGGTAGTTGAGGGTACATTTTGGTGATAGGAGCAGACCAACCCCTCCACCTGCTCTATTATCTGATCTTGGGGTATGAGAGAAGTGTAGTCCCCTGTATGAAAGAACAGCAGCAGCGGTAGTGTCTGACTGCTGGATCCAGGTTTCAGTAAGAGCCAGGAGGTTAAGAGAATTAGAAAGGAAAAAGTCATGAATGAAGGAGAGTTTGTTACACACTGAGCGAGAATTCCAAAGTGCACAATTAAGGGAGACAGATGGCATGCAGGGAATATTAATAAGACTAGAGGAGTTTCTGAGTGTAGCAGTTGTGGGGTTTGACTTTCTATTACATGGGGGACCAGGGTTGGGAGTAATGTCTCCTGCGACTAGGAGAAGGAGGATAGAAAGAATGAGCAGATGTTAAGTGATTTGTGAGAGCGTCTCTTATGTTGAATGGTGGGACTGACTGGATCTGTGCAACTTAACAATGTGAAAAGAGCGTGAGTGCTATACATAAGAGAGGAAAGGAGCGAGGGGCCGATATGGATGGAGTATAGAGAGTTAATGCCAGGGCGGTGGATGTGTGTGAATGCAGAGACCAGGATATAAATTACACATATGCATATGGTATATATTTGTTGTACTCCTATTGTACAGGGAGTAGATGTATATAAATGTCTCACCTGTCTCCTGCCCTGTCTAACTGCCATGTTATAACTGCCATGTTATAACTGCCAGTACCTTGATACATGTACTTCGATTACATGTGCATAAATGCCCCCTGCACAAATGCTCCCCCAAGCTATGTCTATATATAGGAGGCTAAGGCTTAGATTTTTTTTTTTTTTTTGTTCTCTCTCTCGGTTGACGGTTGGTACAAAAAAATCACAAATTTTGACTCATCAGACCACAGTACAGAATTCTACTGATCGAATGTCTAGTTCTTGTGTTGCTTGGCCATAGCAAGTGTCTTCTTGTTTGTGGTGCTCGGTAGTGGCTTTTTTGCCTTAATTGAGCCATAAAAGCCTGCAATCTCTTGTTGAGATATGTCTGCTACTTGATATCTGTGCATTATGTATGAGAGCTGTTTTCTGAGGTGGTGTCAATTTATATTTTCTGAGACAGTTAACTCTGATGAACTTATCCTCTGTAGCAGAGGTAATTCTTAGTTTTGCTTTCCTGGAGAAGTCAACATGGATATGAATTTCATCATAGCAATGGATGGTTTTCATGACTGCACTGAAGGAAACCATCAAAATTCTATCAAGTTTTCCGTATCGACCGACCAGTAGCGTAGCTACCGGGGGGGCAGAGGGGGCGGTCACCCCGGGCCCCGAGCTCTGAGGGGGCCCACCAGAGCTACGCTACTGTAACTGTATCGGCGTGCACAGCGTGCCCATACAGTTACATTCTGCGGCAGAGCAGGGAGAATCGATCTCCCTACTCTGCCGCCCAGCCGCTATGGGCCCCTAAGAAGGCAGTGGGGGGCCCCGATGCCAGCCAACAATGTCATCCTGGGCTATTCTGTGCGCACAGGACCTGTGATGAGGTCACGGGAGGGGCGGAGTCAAGGGGTCACATGATCAGGGGCTTCAGCGGCTGCAGGGCTCTGCTGTGCTGGTTGTCATGGTGCTGGATGAGGTGAAGTAAGTTTCTGTGTGAGCTCAGGAGGGGTTTACAGGGTGGATGTAGCAGAGCTGTGTGTGTATGAGGCGTACAGAGCGGAGCCGTGTGTGTTGAAGGTGTCCAGAGCAGAGATATGCATGTATGAGGTGTACAGAGGAGCGGAGCCGCGTGTGTATGGGGTGAGTGGAGCCGTTTGTGTACGGAGCGGAGCCAAGTGTGTACGGGTCGGGGTGTACAGAGGAGAGCCGTGTGTGTAAGGGGTGTACGGAGCAGAGCCGTGTGTGCGCAGGGTGTACGGAGTGGAGCCGTGTGTGCAATGTGTATGGATGGGAGCCATATGTGTACGAGGTGTATGGTGTGGAGCCGCGTGTGTACGGGGTGTGCGGAGCACAGCCATGTGTACAAGGTGTACGGAGCGGAGCCGCATATGTACAGCATGTACGGAGCAGAGCCGCATGTGTACAGCGTGTACGGAGCAGAGCCGAGTGTGTACGGGTGTAGGGAGCAGAGCTGCGTGTGTACAAGGTGTATGGAACAGAGCCGCATGTGCACAAGTGCAAGGAGCAGAGCCAGGTGTGTACAAGGTGTACGGAGTGAAGCCGCGTTTGTACAGCATGTACGTAGCAGAGGCACGTGTGTACAGCGTGTACGTAGCAGAGGCGCATGTGTACAGCGTGTACATAGCAGAGGTGCGTGTGTGCAAGGTGTACGGAACAGAGCTCCGTGTGTACAAGGTGTACGGAACAGAGCTCCGTGTGTACAAGGTGTACGGAACAGAGCCGCATGTGTACAAGGTGTATGGAACAGAGCCGCGTGTGTACGAGGTGTACGGAACAGAGCTGTGTGTGTATAGGGGGTGTGGAGCAGAGCCGTGTGTGTATAGGGGGTATCAGGTGCAGTAGTAGGGACACATACGGCAGCAGCGCCTCAGCATTGGGGTATCAAGTGCAGTAATAGGGACACATACGGCAGCAGCGGCTCAGTATTGGGGTATCAGGTGCAGTAATAGGGACACATACAGCAGCAGCAGCTCAGCATTGGGGTATCAGGTGCAGTAATAGAGACACATACAGCAGCAGCGGCTCAGCATTGGGGTATCAGGTGCAGTAATAGGGACACATACGGCAGCAGAGGCTCAGTATTGGGGTATCAAGTGCGGTAATAGGGACACATACGGCAGGAGCGGCTCATTATTGGGGTGTCAAGTGCAGTAATAGGGACACATACGGCAGCAGCGGCACAGTATTGGAGTATCAGGTGCAGTAATAGGGGCACATACGGCAGCAGCGGCTCAGCATTGGGAAATCATGTGCAGTAATAGGGACACATATGGCAGCAGCGGTTCAGCATTGGGGTATCAGGTGCAGTAATAGGGACACATACGGCAGCAGAGGTTCAGTATTGGGGTATCAGGTGCAGTAATAGGGACCCATACGGCAGCAGCGGCTCAGTATTGGGGTATCAGATGCAGTAATAGGGACACATACGGCAGCGGCGGCTTATCATTGGGGTTTCAGGTGCAGTAATAGGGACACATACGGCAGCAGCAATGGCTCAGTATTGGGGTATCAGTTGCAGTAATAGGGACACGTAAGACAGCAGCAGAGGCTCAGTATTGGGGTATCAGGTGTAGTAATAGGGACACATACGGCAGCAGCGGCTCAGCATTGGGGTATCAGGTGCTGTAATAGGGACACATGGTGTTGGGGATACATGGTGATGGGGCTGGAATATGAGCAGTGAAACGTGTCGTTGTTGTATTCTCTGTAGCAGAGCCGTGGCTGGAGGAGTTGTCATGTCGGTCTCGGCCAGATGGAAAAGACGTGAAAAGTGACCGATTACATCAGAAAGAAGGTCAGCGGTAAGACACCAACTATACCTGTGCAGTAATCACATATGTTTTGTTGGACTCGTATTTACCACTGATCATATTGCGGTAATATCCATGTTGGTCTTTATATAGGGATTATTTTCAGTAACAGCGCAGTCATCTCCTACATCCACTATTAGGCCGGGGTCACACTAACCGACGCAAAATACGGTCAGTATTTTACATGCGTAATACGGATAAATGGCCCCTAAACAGTGCTCCGTATGTCATCCGTAATCAAGGTGTGGTCGCGTATTTTGCGCATGTAAGCATCCGTATGTAATCCGTATGTAATCCGTATGGCATCCGTATGGCAAGATTTTCTCGCAGGCTTGAAAAATGGACATATAATGGAGCCCTATGACAGGGTTTCTAACAGAAATCAAAGAATAGATATAGACACCTAGAATACATATATATATATGTATTTTATGTGTCTATATCTATTCTTTCGTTTCTTTATTAAAACTGTCAGTGTGAGTTTACTGTATAGCGCACTGAATTGCTGCCTTTGCTAAAAGACACCGGGTGCGTATTTCTCGCAAGTCACATGTGGGGTCCGTATGTAATCCGTATTTTTTGCGCACCCATAGACTTGCATTGGCGTACTACGGGCGTAGTACGCTGACAATCGCAGCATGCTGCGATTGGCACGGACCGTAGACTACGGATGAGAAATATACGGCTGGTGCGAGGGACCCCATAGAGAATCATTGGTCCGTGTCTAATGCGGGCTTTTAGCGCCTCTCAATCGGCCGTATTCCTCGCCAGTGTGACCCCGGCCTTAGGGTGCGTCACTGAGTTGTAATCACAGTTACCTTGTTAGGGGCCCACTCAGAAGTTTTGCCCCCCCTGAACCGAAACCCTAGCTACGCCTCTGTGACTGACCTTTATGTATTAACTTAATGATGGACTGCTGTATATCTTTACAAAATTGAGTGTTTTTTACCATTTTGTGGCTAAAACAAATTGTGCAATAAGGCTCAATCTTTGACTGAGACTGTACAAATCTCCTTCATATAAAGTGACTTGCAATTACATCATTCTCCACAGTAACCAATATTGATGCTGTTGACTGTACAATCTCCTGGTCTAATCTGCTGATCAGGAAAAGCATTTCATCTAGATTAGGACCAATCAATATTCCTATAACCAAAAGTACCGGGCTGAATAGGAAAGATGCACCTAAGTATAAACCACATAAACATGGTGCAACATAATATCTCACAAATATACAGGAAAGATGTATATCTTTGTACAGTGTTAGCCAGTAGATAGAAAAATATTCAGAATTGAGAGTCCTCAGTGGTTGATACCTTTTAATGGCTAAATGAAAAGATGGTAACACATTGCAAGCTTTCGAGTTTACTCAGGTCTCTTCATCAGGCTAGACTAATACAAAATCTGAAGAGTCACATATTTATGCACAATACAGCACAGAAAAAATGCAATAGATGAGACAATTGACGTGAAGCAGAATTATGATTAACCCCTTAAGCCCCAGGGGTGGTTTGCACGTTCATGACCGGGCCAATTTTTACAATTCTGACCACTGTCCCTTTATGAGGTTATAACTCTGAAACGCTTTCATGGATCCCGGTGATTAAGACATTGTTTTCTCATGACATATTGTACTTCATGTTAGTGGTAAAACTTAATTCATATAACTTGCGTTTATTTGTGAAAAAAACGGAAATTTGGTGAAAATTTTGAAAATTCCGCAATTTTCCAAATTTAAATTTTTATGCCCTTAAATCACAGAGATATGGCACACAAAAAACTTAATAAATAACATTTCCCACATGTTTACTTTACATCAGCACAATTTTGGAACCAAAATTTTTTTTTGTTAGGAAGTTATAAGGGTTAAAAATTGACCAGCGATTTCTCATTTTTGCAACACCATTTTATTTTTACGGACCACATCACATTTGAAGCCACTTTGAGGGGTCTATATGATAGAAAATACCCAAAAGTGACACCATTCTAAAAACTGCTCCCCTTAAGGTGCTCAAAACCACATTCAAGAAGTTTATTAACCCATTAGGTGCGTCACAGGAAATTTATGAATATTTAAGAAAAAATGAACATTTAACTTTTTTTTCACAAAAAAAATTTCAGGTTCAATTTTTTTTATTTCACCAAGGGTAACAGGAGAAATTGGACTGCAAAAGTTATTGTGCAATTTGTCCTGAGTACGCTGATACCTGATATGTGGGGGGAACCACTGTTTCGGCGCATGGCAGACCTCAGAAGGGAAGGAGCGCCGTTTGACTTTTTCAATGCAAAATTGGCTGGAATTCAGATCGGACGCCATGTCGCGTTTGGAGAGCCCCTGATGTGACCCCATTTTGGAAACTAGACCCCCCAAGGAACTTATCTAGATATGTGTTGCGAGAACTTTGAACCCACAAGGGCTTCACAGAAGTTTATAACGTACAGCAGTACAATAAAAAAATCATATTTTTTCCACAAAAATGATCTTTTCACCCTCAATTCTTATTTTTCCAAGGATAAAAGGACCCTAAAAGATATTGTGCAATTTGTCCTGAGTACGCTGATACCCCACATGTGGGGGTAAACCACTATTTGGGCGCATGGCAGGGCTCGGAAGGGAAGCAGCGCCATTTGACGTTTTTGGCTGGAATTGAGATCGGACACCATGTCGCGTTTGGAAAGCCCCTGATGTACCAAAACAGTAGAAACCCCCCACAAATGACACCATTTTGGAAACTAGACCCCCAAGGAACTTATCTAGATGTATGGTGAGCACTTTGAACCCCCCAGTGCTTCACAGAAGTTTATAACGCCCGGGTGTGAAAATAAAAAAATCGTATTTTTTCAACAAACATCATCTTTTAGTCCCCATTTTTTTTATTTTCCCAAGGGTAACAGGAGAAATTGGACCCCAAAATTTGTTATCCAATTTGTCCTGAGTACGCTGACACCCCATATGTGGGAGAAAACTACTGTATGGGCACACGTCGGGGCTTGGAAGGGAAGTAGTGACGTTTTGGAATGCAGACTTTGATGGAATGGTCTGCAGGTGTCATGTTGCCTTTGGAGAGCCCCTAATGTACCTAAACAGTGGAAACCCCCCACAAATGACCCCATTTTGGAAACTAGACCCCCTAAGGAACTTGTCTAGATGTGTGGTGAACACTTTGAACCCCCAAGGGCTTCACAGAAGTTTATAATGCCCAGGCATGAAAATAAAAAAATCGTATTTTTTCCACAAACATGATCAATTAGTCTCCAATTTTTTTATTTTCCCAAGGGTAACAGGAGAAATTGGACCCCAAAAGTTGTTGTCCAATTTGTCCTGAGTACGCTGATACCTCATATGTGGAAGAAAACTACTGTATGGGCACATGTCGAAGCTCGGAAGGGAAGTAGTGATGTTTTGGAATGCAGACTTTGATGGATTGGTCTGCGGGTGTCATGTGCGTTTGGAGAGCCCCTGATGTACCTAAACTATTGAAACTCCCCACAAGTGACCCCATTTTGGAAACTAGACCCCCCACGGAACTTATCTAGATGTGTGGTGAGCACTTTGAACCCCCAAGTGATTCACAGAAGTTTATAACGCCTGGGCGTGAAAATAAAAAAATCATTTTTTTCCACAAAAATGATATTTTTGCCCCCAATTTTTTATTTTCCTAAGGGTAACAGGAGAAATTGGACCCCAAAAGTTGTTTTGCAATTTGTCCTGAGTATGCTGATACCCTATATGTGGGGGTAAAACACTGTTTGGACGCATGGCAGAGCTTGGAATGGAAGGAGCACCATTTGACTTTTTCAACGCAGAATTGGCTGGAATTGAGATCAGACGCCATGTTGCATTTGGAGAGCACCTGACGTGCCCAAACAGTGGAAACCCCCCAATTATAACTCCAACCCTAACCCCAACACACCCCTAACCCTAATCTCAGCCCTAACCCTAACCCTAATGGGAAAATGGAAATAAATAAATTTTTTTTTATTTTATTAATTTTCCCTAACTAAGGGGGTGATAATGGGGGGTTTGATTTACTATTTATGCCAGTTTTTATGTTTGGCAGCTGTCACACGCTAAAAGACGCTTTTTATTGTAAAAATAGTTTTTGCTTCACCACATATTGAGAGCCATAATTTTTCCGTATTTTGACCAACCGAGTCATGTTAGGTCTTATTTTTTGCGGGACGAGTTGACGTTTTTATTGGTACCATTTTCGGGCACGTGACATTTTTTGATCGCTTTTTATTCCGATTTTTGGGACGCAGAATGAACAAAAACCAGCGTTTCATGAATTTCTTTTGGGGGGGGTGCGTTTACACCGTAAAATTGATAAAGTGGTTTTATTCTTCGGGTCAGTACGGTTACAGCGATACCTCATTTAGGTTGTTTTTTTATGTTTTGTCGCTTTTATACAATGAAAACTATTTTATATAAAAAATAATTATTTTTGCATCGCTTTATTCTGCGAGCTATAACTTTTTTATTTTTTTGCAGATGATGCTGTTTGGCAGCTTGTTTTTTGCGGGACAAGCTGACGTTTTCAGCGGTACCATGGATATTTATATGCGTCTTTTTGATCGCGCGTTATTGCACTTTTTGTTCGGTGGTATGATAATAAATCATTATTTTTTGCTTCGCTTTTTATTTTTATTTTTAAAGGGGTTCATTAAAGGGGTTAACTAATGGGACGGTTTTATAGGGTGGGTCATTACGGACGCGGCGATACCAAATATGTGTACTTTTATTGTTTTGGGTTTTTTTTATTTTCAAAAAATGAATTTATTGGGGAATATTTTTTTTTTCACTAATTTATTTAGTGAGTTTTTAAAAATTATTTTTACACTTTTTTTAACTTTATTACATTGTCCCAGGTGGGACATCACTGTGCTGTAACAGTTCGCTGATCTGTCACATCACAGATCACTGTGACAGATCAGCGATCTGTCACAGGCACTGCTGCAGACTTCCTCATGCCTGCGCTTTGCAGGCAGTGAGAAAGTCAGCTCCCTACAGGCCCCCGAAGGTCCCCGTCGCCATCTTGGATCCGGGGGCCTGTAGGGAAAGAGCCCCCCGCAGCAGCGCTGCACATTGCGCTGCCGTGGGGGGCTCAGGGAAGCACAGAGGGAGCCCCCTCCCTGCCGATGCTTCCCTTTAACCCCCGGTACACCGCGATCGTGTTTGATCTCAGTGTACAAGGGGTTAATGTGTCGGGGGCGGTCCGTGACTGCCCCTGACACATTGTGCTGGGTGTGAGCTGTGATAATCAGCTGACACCCGCCCGCGATCAGCGGCGCTCACCAAGTGAGCGCCGCTGATCGCTATGACGTACTATCCCGTCCCTGTGAATTAAGTCCCAAGGCACATGGCCGGGATAGTACGTCTGATGGCAGAAAGGGGTTATGGGAGAGGGAGAAACATAAATATTGGACCAGTTCATAGATAAGGAGTCCGGATGTTTTATTGTCCTCTGATTGGGGTCTCCTAATGTGTTGTGATGCCCCCACAAGGTCTTAGGAGCAAATTCCTTAATTGATGTAATTTATGTCTTTTTACATCAATTAAGGAATTTGCTCCTAAGACCTTGTGGGTCCACTGCGTTTTTGCCACAGCGGAATCGCTTAAAAACGCTAACAAAACGCATTCCCACGCAATCCTATGGGATTCCGCAATTGCTGTGTCTATGCTACGGATTTTTCCGCTGCAGAATCGTATAGCGGTAAAACTGCAGCCTGTCGATTAATTTTGAGGGATAGCGGCGATTCCGCCACCATAGGATTGTATTGAAGCGCTCACTTTATGCATGTGGCTATGTCCACCATGCGTAAAGTGAGTGCTTTATGTGTGGATGGTACCCAGAGACTGGAGGAGAGGAGACTCTCCTCCATGCCCTGGGTACCATATTCCTGTAAAAAAATAGAATTAACCCCTTACCTACAATTGACGTAATATTCCGTCCATGTGACCATGGACCTAATTACCATGGACGGAATATTACGTCATCGCGATCAGCGGCGCCCACGTGGTGAGCGCCGCTGATCGCGGCCGAGTGTCAGCTAATTATCATAGCTGACACCCGGCACAATGTGTCACGACACGTTAACCCCTTGCACACCGCGATCAAACGCGATCGCGGTGTACCGGGGGTTAAAGGGAAGCATCGGCAGGGAGGGGGCTCCCTCCGTGCTTCCCTGAGCCCCCCACAGCAGCGCAATGTGCAGCGCTGCTGCGGGGGGCTCCTTTCCTCCAGGCCCCCGAATCCAAGATGGCGACGGGGGCCTGAGGAAGCTGGCTTCCTCAGTGCCTGCAAAGCGCAGGCATGAGGAAGCCTTCAGCAGTGCCTGTGTCAGATCGCTGATCTGTCACAGTGATCTGTGATGTGACAGATCAGCGATCTGTCACAGGACAGTGATGTCCCACCTGGGACAAGGTAATAAAGTAAAAAAAAAAAAAAGTGTTAAAAATAATTAAAAAAAAATCGCTAAATAAATTAGTAAAAAAAAAAAAAAAATATTCCCCAATAAATCCATTTTTTCAAAATAAAAAAAACAAAAACAATAAAAGTACACATATTTGGTATCACCACGTCCGTAATGACCTGCCCTATAAAACTGTCCCATTAGTTAACCCCTTTAGCGAACCCCTTAAAAAATAAAAATAAAAAACGAAGCAAAAAATGATGATTTATTATCATACCACCGAACAAAAAGTGCAATAACGCGCGATCAAAAAGACGCATATAAATATGCATGGTACCACTGAAAACGTCATCTTGTCCCGCAAAAAACGAGCCGCCATACAGTATCATCCGCAAAAAAATAAAAAAGTTATAGCTCGCAGAATAAAGCGATACAAAAATAATTATTTTTTATATAAAATTGTTTTCATTGCAAAAAACCGACAAAACATAAAAAAACGACCTAAATGAGGATTGCTGTAACCGTACTGACCCGAAGAATAAAAACGCGTTATCAATTCTACCGCACGCGGAACGGTGTAAACGCACCCCCCCAAAAGAAATTCATGAAACACTGGTTTTTGTTCATTCTGCGCCCCAAAAATCGGAATAAAAAGCGATCAAAAAATGTCACGTGCCCGAAAATGGTACCAATAAAAACGTCAACTCGTCCCGCAAAAAATAAGACCTCACATGACTCGGTGGGTCAAAATACGGAAAAATTATAGCTCACAATATGTGGTGATGCAAAAACTATTTTTACAATAAAAAGCGTCTTTTAGCGTGCGACAGCCGCCAAACATAAAAACCGCCATAAATCGTAAATCAAACCCCCCGATATCACCCCCTTAGTTAGGGAAAAATAATAAAATAAAAAAAATGTATTTATTTCCATTTTCCCGCTAGGGCTAGGGTTAGGGTTAGGGCTAGGGCTAGGGATAGGGCTAGGGTTAGGGCTAGGGCTAGGGTTAGGGTTAGGGCTAGGGTTAGGGCTAGGGCTCAGATTAGGGTTAGGGGTGTGTTGAGGTTAGGGTTGGAGTTATAATTGGGGGTTTCCACTGTTTGGGCACATCAGGTGCGCTCCAAAGGCAACATGGCGTCTGATCTCAATTCCAGACAATTCTGTGTTGAAAAAGTCAAATGGTGCTCCTTCCCTTCCAAGCTCTGCCATGTGCCCAAACAGTGTTTTACCCCCACATGTAGGGTATCATCCTACTCAGGACAAATTACAAAACAACTTTTGGGGTCCAATTTCTCCTGTTACCCTTAGGAAAATAAAAAATTGGGGGCAAAAATATAATTTTGCGGAAAAAAATGTTTTTTTTATTTTCACGCCCAGGCGTTATAAACTTCTGTGAAGCACTTGGGGGTTCAAAGTGCTCTCCACACATCTAGATAAGCTCCGTGGGGGGTCTAGTTTCCAAAATGGGGTCACTTGTGGGGAGTTTCAATAGTTTAGGTACATCAGGGGCTCTCCAAACGCACATGACACCCGCATACCAATCCATCAAAGTCTGCATTCCAAAATGTCACTACTTCCCTTCCGAGCCCCGACGTGTGCCCATACAGTAGTTTTCTCCCACATATGAGGTATCAGCGTACTCAGGACAAATTGGACAACAACTTTTGGGGTCCAATTTCTCCTGTTACCCTTGGGAAAATAAAAAAAATGGGGACTAAAAGATGATGTTTGTTGAAAAAATAAGATATTTTTATTTTCACGCCCGGTCGTTATAAACTTCTGTGAAGCACTGGGGGGTTCAAAGTGCTCACCACACATCTAGATAAGTTCATTAGGGGGTCTAGTTTCCAAAATGGGGTCACTTGTGGGGGGTTTCCACTGTTTAGGTACATCAGGGGCTCTCCAAACGCACATGACACCCGCAGACCAATCCATCAAAGTCTGCATTCCAAAACGTCACTACTTCCCTTCCGAGCCCCGACGTGTGCCCATACAGTAGTTTTCTCCCACATATGAGGTATCAGCGTACTCAGGACAAATTGGACAACAACTTTTGGGGTCCAATTTCTCCTGTTACCCTTGGGAAAATAAAAAAAATGGGGACTAAAAGATCATGTTTGTGGAAAAAATACGATTTTTTTATTTTCACGCCCGGACGTTATAAACTTCTGTGAAGCACTTGGGGGTTCAAAGTGCTCTCCACACATCTAGATAAGCTCCGTGGGGGGTCTAGCTTCCAAAATGGGGTCACTTGTGGGGAGTTTCAATAGTTTAGGTACATCAGGGGCTCTCCAAACGCACATGACACCCGCATACCAATCCATCAAAGTCTGCATTCCAAAACGTCACTACTTCCCTTCCGAGCCCCGACGTGTGCCCATACAGTAGTTTTCTCCCACATATGAGGTATCAGCGTACTCAGGACAAATTGGACAACAACTTTTGGGGTCCAATTTCTCCTGTTACCCTTGGGAAAATAAAAAAAATGGGGACTAAAAGATCATGTTTGTGGAAAAAATACGATTTTTTTATTTTCACGCCCGGACGTTATAAACTTCTGTGAAGCACTTGGGGGTTCAAAGTGCTCTCCACACATCTAGATAAGCTCCGTGGGGGGTCTAGCTTCCAAAATGGGGTCACTTGTGGGGAGTTTCAATAGTTTAGGTACATCAGGGGCTCTCCAAACGCACATGACACCCGCATACCAATCCATCAAAGTCTGCATTCCAAAACGTCACTACTTCCCTTCCGAGCCCCGACGTGTGCCCATACAGTAGTTTTCTCCCACATATGAGGTATCAGCGTACTCAGGACAAATTGGACAACAACTTTTGGGGTCCAATTTCTCCTGTTACCCTTGGGAAAATAAAAAAATGGGGACTAAAAGATGATGTTTGTTGAAAAAATACGATATTTTTATTTTCACGCCCGGTCGTTATAAACTTCTGTGAAGCACTGGGGGGTTCAAAGTGCTCACCACACATCTAGATAAGTTCATTAGGGGGTCTAGTTTCCAAAATGGGGTCACTTGTGGGGGGTTTCCACTGTTTAGGTACATCAGGGGCTCTCCAAACGCACATGACACCCGCAGACCAATCCATCAAAGTCTGCATTCCAAAACGTCACTACTTCCCTTCCGAGCCCCGACGTGTGCCCATACAGTAGTTTTCTCCCACATATGAGGTATCAGCGTACTCAGGACAAATTGGACAACAACTTTTGGGGTTCAATTTATCCTGTTACCCTTGGGAAAATAAAAAAATGGGGACTAAAAGATGATGTTTGTGGAAAAAATACGATTTTTTTATTTTCACGCCCGGACGTTATAAACTTCAGTGAAGCACTGGGGGGTTAAAAGTGCTCACCACACATCTAGATAAGTTCCTTGGGGGTCTAGTTTCCAAAATGGTGTCATTTGTGGGGGGTTTCGACTGTTTTGGTACATCAGGGGCTTTCCTAACGCGACATGGTGTCCGATCTCAATTCCAGCCAAAAACGTCAAATGGCGCTGCTTCCCTTCCGAGCTCTGCCATGCGCCCAAATAGTGGTTTACACCCACATGTGGGGTATCAGCGTACTCAGGATAAATTGCACAATATCTTTTAGGGTCCTGTTACTTTTGGAAAAATAAGAATTGAGGGTGAAAAGATCATTTTTGTGGAAAAAATATGATTTTTTAATTGTACTGCTGTACGTTATAAACTTCTGTGAAGCCCTTGGGGGTTCAAAGTTCTCACCACACATCTAGATAAGTTCCTTGGGGGGTCTAGATTCCAAAATGGTGTCATTTGGGGGGGTTTCCACTGTTTTGGTACATCAGGGGTTTTCCAATCGCGACATGGTGTCCGATCTCAATTCTAGCCAAAAACGTCAAATGGCGCTGCTTCCCTTCCGAGCTCTGCTATGCGCCCAAATAGTCATTTACACCCACATATGGGGTATCAGCGTACTCAGGACAAATTGCACAATAACTTTTAGGGTCCTGTTACCCTTGGAAAAATAAAAATTGGGGGTGAAAAGATCATTTTTGTGGAAAAAATATGATTTTTTAATTGTACCGCTGTACGTTATAAACTTCTATGAAGCCCTTGTGGGTTCAAAGTTCTCACCACATATCTAGATAAGTTCCTTGGGGGGTCTAGTTTCCAAAATGGGGTCACTTGGGGGGTTTCCACTGTTTAGGTACATCAGGGGCCCTCCAAACGCGACATGGCGTCCGATCTGAATTCCAGCCAATTTTGCATTGAAAAAGTCAAACAGCGCTCCTTCCCTACTGAGGTCTGCCATGCGCCGAAACAGTGG
The DNA here is from genome assembly GCF_039654945.1 of Dendrobates tinctorius. Classification (NCBI taxonomy): domain Eukaryota; kingdom Metazoa; phylum Chordata; class Amphibia; order Anura; family Dendrobatidae; genus Dendrobates; species Dendrobates tinctorius. The sequence goes on along the minus strand of NW_027362063.1, from coordinate 1,756,047 downwards.
TTCCCCCCCACATATCAGGTATCAGCATACTCAGGACAAATTGCACAATAACTTTTGCAGTCCAATTTCTCCTGTTACCCTTGGTAAAATAAAGAAAATTGAACCTGAAGTATTTTTTTGTGAAAAAAAGCTAAATGTTCATTTTTTTTTTAATATTCAAAAAATTCCTGTGACGCACCTAAAGGGTTAATAAACTTCTTGAATGTGGTTTTAAGCACCTTAAGGGGTGCAGTTTTTAGAATGGTGTCACTTTTGGGTATTTTCTATCATATAGACCCCTCAAAGTGGCTTCAAATGTGAAGTGGTCCCTAAAAATAAAATGGTGTTGCAAAAATGAGAAATCGCTGGTCAATTTTTAACCCTTATAACTTCCTAACAAAAAAAAATTTTGGATCCAAAATTGTGCTGATGTAAAGTAAACATGTGGGAAATGTTATGTATTAAGTTTTTTGTGTGCCGTATCGCTGTGATTTAAGGGCATAAAAATTCAAAGTTGGAAAATTGCGAAATTTTCAAAATTTTCGCCAAATTTCCATTTTTTTCACAAATAAACGCAAGTTATTTGAATGCAATGTTACCACTACCATGAAGTACAATATGTCACGAGAAAACAATGTCAGAATCACCAGGATCCATGAAAGCGTTCCAGAGTTATGACCTCATAAAGGTACAGTGGTCAGAATTGTAAAAATTGGCCCGGGAGTTAACGTGCAAACCACCCTTGGAAGTGAAGGGGTTAAAATAAAAAATAGTGATATACTTACCCACTGTCGACCCCTGGAGTCCTCCCGGCCCTCAGCAGTGCTGCCAGCAACTTCCGTTCCCAGGGATGCATTACGCGAATGGCCTCTGATGACGTCGCGGTCGCGTGACTGCTACGTCATCAGAGGTCATTCACGCAAGGCATCCCTGGGAACGGAAGTTGCTGGCATCACTGCTGAGGGCCGGGAGGACTCCAGGGGCCGACAGAGGGTAAGTATATCCCTTTTTTAAATTTTTTTAATTATTTTTAACATTCTATCTTTTATTATTGATGCTGCATGTGCAGCATCAATAGTAAAAAGTTGGTCAAACTTGTCAAGCACTATGCTTGACAAGTGTGACCAACTTGTCAATCACTTTTCCAAGCGATGGAAAAGCGCATGCATTCTGCAAGCTAAAAATGCTTGCAAAAGGCTTGGGTTTTGCGGGAAAACGCATGCGAATTCTGCATGCTTTTTACCCGTGGTGGGGAATTGCAGAAATGCTGCGGACAATTCCGCAGCATTTCTGCAACGTGGGCACATTGCCTTAATGTGTTCAGGAACAACACCAGTGTGGGAGGGGCAGGGCCAGTTAACAAGAGGAACACTTCCTGGTTAGTGCAGTCAGAGTAAGAGATTAGAAGGAGAGAGCAGTAGTTGGTGGTCTGAGAGCACAAGGAGCAGAAGCTGTTCACCAGCAAGAGAACATCAGCCATTAACTCAGAGCAGACATTCCTAGAATGTCGGTGCCTACAGTCCAACTGAGGCACTGAGAAGCGTGCCTCAATATCTTCCTAGGAGAGGAAGTCAGATGGAGAATCACATAAGATAGTAGGGACAGGACTCATGGAAGCTGCAAAGTCAGACAGAGTATCCCAATGGCCTGAGATGCCAGAGGTTAAAGTTATAAATCAGGGCACGAGAACAGCGGATATCAGAACGTGATGCGCTATGGACTTTGAAAATGGAAAAGTTTGTGCCCAGTACTGCATGTTTCAATATGATGAAACTTCTCTATTATAAAATGAATTTGATATCCCCCAATGTGTGTGCGGCGTTCCTGAAGTACCGGAATATCAGAGGCCTGTGACCAAAATGTGAGTGTTATGCACCATACGCATAGCACAGGAAAATCGGGACACCGTCTGTTTGAAGGCTGCCAGGGTGTGGGAGAACAATAGCCCCTTGCCCATGACTACTGCCCTTCCCACATTACATACATATATCAAATAGAAGAGTACAGGATGCATGCATAATTAGTAATAATATGAAGTCCTGTTTGGTGTGTAGCCCTGTGTCCCAACACGCAGCTCGCCCAGCTTCGCCAGGTGGTGTGTTCAAAATTTGTATCTGTGTCTATGAGCTATTACAAAGATGTGGCCAATTAGTGTGAGAACCCAACCATATTGGCACAATAATTCGTAGTGTTCAATGGTTATGTACACTATTCTACGCATGTAATGCCTAGTCTCATGTAAAAAGAACATCATGTGATCTTCCAAGTGTCTGCTGCATATGCCTATTGATAGGTCATCATTCAATTGTTTAATCGCAGACAACCTCTTTAATAACATGTAATAACAGACATGGATCTACAGCTTTTCTGTTATGTAGCACAACGCTTTAAAAATCAATTTAGTAATCCAATGTTGGCTGAATCATCCTGACTACAGGCAGCACGTTAACAGTGAGAGGTAAGTATTGATTAGTGCTCCAATTATACTTCCATTAGGTTTCCTGACTTCAATAAGCAGTTATAAGTGGTTGTATTTTCTCCACTTGGGGTTAAAGCAAACATTCCATATACAATTATAATTTTATTGGCAATTAAATTCTAGGAAGATTTACATTTGGTTATTAATGGTAACTGATGGAAAAGATGGGTTTGTGGACAGGAATGCACAGTGATTTACTTGCTGTAATACAGCCTGCTGGCTCAGCGGTTAATACTGTTGTCTTACAGCTATATGGTTATAGATTTAAAGGGAATCTGTCACTCTTTTTCAGCTGCCGGCATTGACATCAGGGGCTTATCTACAGCATTCTGTAATGCTGTAGATAAGCCCCCGATGTATCCTGAAAGATAAGAAAAACACGTTAGATTATACTCACCGGAGGGGGCAGTCCGGTCCGATGGGTGTCGCGGTCTGGTCCGGCACCTCCCATCTTCATACAATGCCGTCCTCTTCTTCCCTTCCTGTAGTGGCTCCGGCGCAGGCGCACTGCTCTGCCCTGTTGAGGGCAGAGCAGAATTCTGCAGTGCGCAGGCGCCAGACATCTCCCGACGCCTACCCCTGTCGGCCGCGACCAATCAGCGACGCGGGATTTCGGTTACAGACAGACAAAATAAGACGATTATATATATAGATGGTGGGTGCATATCTGTATTCAGATGTGCAGTGTAAAGGAAATGGAAAAAGAGGGGACTGTGCACTGGAAGCCGTACTCTAAGTAACTGTCAGGAGCACCGCACTGCACTTGCTCACTGAGCCAGTCCACGTGTTCTGAGTAGAACAAGCTATGCTCAAAGATACCTGTGGAGCGGGGCGGCAGCGGTAGAGATGAATGCTTCAGGCAAACAGGAGGAGTGCCTGAGGACGAAGTCAAACCCAGGAGCTCCGTAGACCGGTGCTTGGGCTAGAGATGCCCAGAGAATAGTTGTGAAGGGGCGGGTCTAAGCCAGGAGATGGCATGGTACAAGAGGGGCAAGACAGGGAAGTTGTCAGTCACAAATCAGAGTATGGAAACCTGAGATAGCAGCATGGTACAGGCAGGAGCAATGGAGCAGAAGGTCAGGGACAGGCAAAGGTCATAACAGAGAGGCAAAACAAGTACAGAGGCAGGAAGAAATATCAGAAACAGGAACGGATCAGGTCATCCATGAGCAAACATACACAGGCAGCCAGTATCAACAGATACACGGGGTCAGGAACTAAACCAAGGTCAAAAGTATCACTGACAATGGACAGAGCCCAAATGAGGCTATTTAAAGCCCTCCCAGAACCAGAGAGAGGTCAAAAGCATTAACCCGTGTCGCACTAAACCAGAATTCACATACAGACCATGACATTAACTGTGTTATTTTATCCAGAGATGAGTCCTGGCTGGAAGAAGTGATGGCGCTCTGCGCTGCGTGAAAAAGAAAAGCAAAGATGAAGGACTTCAGCTAGAGATGTCACTGGTGAGTCAGTGTGTTACCTGTACACAGACACTATACACTGTATAATCTGTACAGAGCTCCTGTGTATAATGTCACCAGTGATCACTATATTATCTGTACACTGACAATATATACAGAGCTCCTGTGTATAATGTTACTGGTGATCACTGTATTACCTGTACACTGACACTGTATACTATGTACAGAGCTTCTGTTTACAGTTGTGGCCAAAAGTATTGACACCCCTGCAATTCTGTCAGATAATACTCAGTTTCTTCCTGAAAATGATTGCAAACACAAATTCTTTGGTATTATTATCTTCATTTAACTTGTCTTAAATGAAAAAACACAAAAAGAATTGTCCTAAAGCCAAATTGGATATAATTCCACACCAAACATAAAAAAGAGGGTGGACAAAAGTATTGGCACTGTTCGAAAAATCGTGTGATGCTTCTCTAATTTGTGTAATTAACAGCACCTGTAACTTACCTGTGGCACCTAACAGGTGTTGGCAATAAGTAAATCACACTTGCAGCCAGTTGACATGGATTAAAGTTGACTCAACCTCTGTCCTATGTCCTTGTGTGTACCACATTGAGCATGGAGAAAAGAAAGAAGACCAAAGAACTGTCTGAGGACTTGAAAAACCAAATTGTGAGGGAGCATGAGCAATCTCAAGGCTACAAGTCCATCTCCAAAGACCTGAATGTTCCTGTGTCTACCATGCGCAGTGTCATCAAGAAGTTTAAAGCCCATGGCACTGTGGCTAACCTCCCTAGATGTGGACGGAAAAGAAAAATTGACAAGAGATTTCAACGCAAGATTGTGCGGATGTTGGATAAAGAACCTCGACTAACATCCAAACAAGTTCAAGCTGCCCTGCAGTCCAAGAGTACAACAGTGTCTTCCCGTACTATCTGTCGGCGTCTGAATGAAAAGGGACTGTATGGTAGGAGACCCAGGAAGACCCCACTTCTTACCCCGAGACATAAAAAAGCCAGGCTGGAGTTTGCCAAAACTTACCTGAAAAAGCCTAAAACGTTTCGGAAGAATGTTCTCTGGTCAGATGAGACAAAAGTAGAGCTTTTTGGGCAAAGGCATCAACATAGAGTTTACAGGAGAAAAAAAGAGGCATTCAAAGAAAAAAACACTGTCCCTACAGTCAAACATGGCGGAGGTTCCCTGATGTTTTGGGGTTGCTTTGCTGCCTCTGGCACTGGACTGCTTGACCGTGTGCATGGCATTATGAAGTCTGAAGACTACCAACAAATTTTGCAGCATAATGTAGGGCCCAGTGTGAGAAAGCTGGGTCTCCCTCCGAGGTCATGGGTCTTCCAGCAGGACAATGACCCAAAACACACTTCAAAAAGCACTAGAAAATGGTTTGAGAGAAAGCACTGGAGACTTCTAAGGTGGCCAGCAATGAGTCCAGACCTGAATCCCATAGAACACCTGTGGAGAGATCTAAAAATGGCAGTTTGGAGAAGGCACCCTTCAAATATCAGGGACCTGGAGCAGTTTGCCAAAGAAGAATGGTCTAAAATTCCAGCAGAGCATTGTAAGAAACTCATTGATGGTTACCGGAAGCGGTTGGTCGCAGTTATTTTGGCTAAAGGTTGTGCAACCAAGTATTAGGCTGAGGGTGCCAATACTTTTGTCTGGCCCATTTTTGGAGTTTTGTGTGAAATGATCAATGTTTTGCTTTTTGCTTCATTCTCTTTTGTGTTTTTTCATTTAAGACAAATTAAATGAAGATAATAATACCAAATAATTTGTGTTTGCAATCATTTTCAGGAAGAAACTGAGTATTATCTGACAGAATTGCAGGGGTGTCAATACTTTTGGCCACAACTGTATAAGGTCACTGGTGATCACTGTATTATCTGTACACTGACAGTAAATACAAAGTTCCTGTCACTTAGTACTGTGTTTGTTTTTTTATTAATGATCAGTATTGTGGTATTCAGTCACTATATGGTGGTAATATGTGGTCTGATCATGGTGTGGTGGTATTTGTTCCTTTTATGTGGTATTATTTGGTCACCATGTGGTGGTAATATTTGGTCTGGTCATGATGTGGTGGTATTTGTTCCTTGTATGTGGTATTATTTGGTCACTGTCGTGGTAGTATGTTGTCTGGACATGGTGTGGTGATATTTGTTCCTTGTATGTAGTATTATTTGGTCACTATGTGGTGGTAATATGTGGTCTGGTCATGGTGTGACGGTAATTGTCCCTTGCATTTAAAAAAAAAAATGCATGTAACTCATTCCCTTAAAGAAAGCTTCATAAAAATATATTTATATTTAATAGGTTAGAGTAGAGTATGCCAAAAGAGTCTAACTTGCTGTGGTGGCGGCTTAAAAATTATTTTGGCCAGAGCACAAGCTGCTGGCTATGTATGTGATCTGGTGTTTGATGGGAACTGTTAATATCTGATTGGTGAGGACATGGAGGAGAAGTTGAGTTTTCCAAGAGTGAGCAGTGGGACTGTGGAAGGTTCGAAGGGTGGAGGCGGAGCTGAGGTGCAGCCTGGGCCGAGTTTCAAGGGGGGCCCAAAAATTTTGCAAGTGTGGGGCCCCGAAATTCCTAGTGGCAGCCCTGGCTCCGGGGGTCCCCTGGCCAGACTGCACTCCTCATAAGCATCATGCCGGGCAAGGAAAAGGGCCCAGACACATTTCTTGCACAGAGGTCCAAAGCTGTCAGTGTCCGCCTCCACCAGTTTGCTTGTCTAGCTCTCCTTAAAGTTGAACAGATCATTATGCTGTCTATATTTCCAGCTTCCAACACATCTGTAATACCCTGTCATGTGCAGAAGTTACCACTCCACCATGGCAGAGACAAAAAAAGGATTTGTGACTCCAGGATGCACTTAGTTAGCCTCTGCTTCCAGATAGTGTGATGTAATGTTGTGCACTCTAATTAATCCAAGAAAAAGAGTGGACACAGATTCAATTGCAAGCATTTACTTTTCCGGTCTTGTGCAGCACATCCCCACACGATTCCCATGAAAATAGCAGTGTCATTACAATTCTCCTGGATAAAAATATCTGCCCTATACTGGCTCCTCACTATATTCCCTGCACAAAATATAAACCCCCACACTGTCCCTCTTATAGTACATGCCATTCACACTGTCCTCTCATACCATGTCTACACTACCATGCCCACTCTCTATACTGTGCCCACTTATCACATTCCCTCTACTTGGTATACTGTCACCTCCTGGTTGAGCCATTACACTGTCCCCACCATTCTACCACGACCAACACTACTCTGTGCCAACTCACACTTTTCTCCCTCCACATCGTCTCCTCATACATTTTCCCCTCCCTTCTCATACTAACTCCTCTCACATTCCCCCTGCTAATCACACTGTGTCTTCACTTATTTTCCCCCTCGCTCCCCAAACTGCCTCCTCACTCATCCACCCCATCATTCTTCCCCTCGCTCCTCATATTGTGCACCCATCCCCCATTCACCATACTGTGTCTGCACCCATGCTTCCCCATACTTTTTCCTCATATATGACCCAACATATCCCCCTTTGCTCCTCATACTCTGTCCTCAAATGTATCCCTCTTCACCCTCCCCATATTGTATCCCATATATCCCTCCTGAGCATATTCATTGAAACATGATTTGCTGCAGTATATGATAACTGTATCCTCTTACATAAACTGCATTAACCATTACACACTGCAATAACTGATCATGTAAGGACTTTTGTGTTAAAAGATAACATTGAACACTCTGTTGTACCCTGCTTTGGGGTAACACATAGTCACTTCAGGAACTGAGTGCTCACTTGCCTTCTTTTGTATCCCAATCCTTGATAAGGGCAATTGTCAGAAGATAATTCATGCTATTCACTTACCTGTCAGGATATGTTATTACTAAGACTGATTGCTTTACGATACTTTTTATTTTTTTTACATTTTTTTGTCCAGTTAGTGTGGAGTGAGGTAGCACTAGAAAAACAGACAGCGGCCTCCAGGTAGCATATCTGGCAGTGTCTCTACATGAAGCACATGTCCCCTGAAATGTGATTATATATCTAAGAAACAGATCATGTTCAGAATGAAACAGAGCATCTGCCTCTTCCATATATTCAGCCTTGAATGTAGAGAGGTGTGTACATTCACAGTGTGTGTGGTCACGGTGGCTCTTTGATCTTGCATCACCAATCTTACACAAGCTAGAGCTGACTATCTAAAGACAGAACTTGTCTGGAACAAGGAACAGGAGTTGGTTTGAAGTATTTGAGAATAATGAGGTAATAAAATTCCAGGTCTATCATTTTACAGCTCTTTGACTGTTAGGGCTACTGTTTAGAGTTTGGTTCTACCACAGGAAACACTAGCGGAATACAGTCTATTTTTGGTTTGTGATTAAGTATTTTAAAGTCACACAAACTAGTGATATTATTCCCTTCCTAGCCAGTAGAGTTTTTTTTTTTCTGCAAAACTGATGTGTAGATGACATAATGCTAGGGAAAATGTCACTCATGTAAAATTGAGTGTAAAAGAAGGCTTGTGATGAGTGTTCAATCTACAGAATAAACATTTTTTGGCAGCTCCATTCATTCACAATGCTGGGCAAAGTGGGTTTTTTTTACAGTCTAACTTTTGCACGTAATTAGCCATATCCATTTTTACAGCCTTACTTTTGCACGTAATTAGCAGCATACATCACTAAGCGTAGACATGTTATGCAAATGTCAGCTTAAGAATCTCAGGGGCTTCTCTAAATGATCAGCACTCATAAATATCAGTCGTTGCTGTAAATTGTGTACGTGTGTGTATATCAGTATATCCTCTTGAGTGTGGAGGGGGCTGGGAAGACATATCCAGTCCCTACTCACTTCTATTCTTGCCCTAAGCAGTGGGAAGGAAGTTTAGGAAGCAGCTGGTGGGAAAGGGGGTCCCCTATTGTATACAGATGAGAAACGTACACATCTGAGTTCAGACACGTCTGGCTGAAAAGTTGTGAATTTGATATTTTAAGTGAATAACCCTGGGTTCATTATACTATCAATGTGATTATTTACTATACAGCAGACACTATTGGGCTAGTCAGAGATGGACAGTCATTGTTCTGCCTCCATGTCACAAGTAAACACAGGTACAGTTGTGTGAAAAAGTGTTTTTTTTTTTCATTCTTTTGCATGTTTTTCACACTTAAATGTTTCAGATCACCAAACAAATTTAAACATTAGTCAAAGATAACACAGGTAAACACAAAATGCAATTTTTAAATGATCGTCTTTATTATTAAAGGAATAAAGAGAAGAAATCCAAACCTACAGGGCCCTGTGTGAAAAAGTGATAGCCCCCTCCCCCTTAAAACATAAATTAACTGTGGTTTATCATATCTTTGGGAAGCTGAGTTCAAATTCCCTAGCCACACCCAGGCCTGATTTCTGCCCTACCTGTTTGTAAGTAAGAAATCACTTAAATAAGACCTGCGTGACAGTGTGAAGTAGACCCAAATTCTGGAACAGAGGAGAAACAAAGTAATTGAGATCTATCAGTCTCAGTCTGGAAAAGGTTATAAAGCCATTTCTCAAACTTTGGAACTCCAGCGAGCCACAATGAGAGCCATTATTTACAAATGACGAAAACATGGAACAGTGGTGAGCCTTCCCAGGAGTGGCCGGTCGATCAAAATTACCCCAAGAGCGCAGCGATGACTCATCTAAGACATGACAAAAAACCCCACAACAACATCCAAAGAACTGCAGGCCTCACTTGCCTTAGTTAGGCTAAGTGCACACGTAGCAGAAAATTTCTGCTGATAAACCTGACTCCTTTCCCAGAAACCCCGCGTTTTTTCCGTGCGTTTTTAAGACGCAGAGAAATAGCCAGAAACGCGGAAAAATCCGCGAAATTAATGAGCATGCTGCGTTTTTTACCGCAAATCGTTTTTTTCATGGTAAAAAACGCATCAGTATGCACAAAAAGTGCAAAATGCATAGAAATGAATGGGAAGCTTATTTTTAGCGGTTTTATTGGAAAAAAAACGCTGTGTGTGAACACAGCCTTAAGGTTAGTGCTCATGACTCTACCGTAAGAAAGAGATTGGACCAAAATGTCCTGCATGGCAGAGTTCCAAAACGAAAACCACTGCTGAGCAATAAGAACATAAAGGCTCTTTGCCAGAAAACATCTTGATTACTATTGAGAGAATGATCTGTGGACTGATGAGACAAAATTTGTACTTTTTAGAAGGTGTTTGCCCCAGTTGATCTGGAGTAGAAGTAACACTGCATTTCAGAAAAGGAACAGCAATATATGGAGGTGGTAGTGTGATGGTCTGGGGCTGTTTTGCTGCTTCAGAACAACCTTCAAGACTTGCTGTTATAAATGGAACCATGAATTCTGCTGTCTACCAAAAATTCTGAAGGAGAATGTTCGGCCATTTGTTTGTGACCTCAAGCTGAAGCGCACTTCGGTTATGCAGCAGGATAATGATCCAAAACACACCAGTAAGTCCACCCCTGAATGGCTGAAGAAAACTAAAATTAAGACTTTGGAGTGTCACTCGTGATCACTGTAGTACCTGTACTCTGACACTATATATAGAGCTCCTACCAATCCTCCTGGATCCCATCAAATATTAATGACATATCATGCATGCATTATGCTGCAACGATAATGTCAAACCGGGCCTACTAATCACGACAGTGATATCAGCAGGAAGGAGGTTGGCAGGGCTCTGGTATGGTGGCCATGGACTACCAATGTGGCTGCTGGACCAGGGTCCTGTGAATCTTTTTGCTGAACTCTAACAACCAGGGCTTGTCTCATGTGGGTTGGTGCCCAGTGAAATCCTTCCATTGATGACTCTTTCCTTACTTATAAAGTAACATGTAATTCTGCCAAACAGTTTCCTCAATAGTACTAACCAATTTGTAAACTGGGTAACATAGCAATGATCTGAACCGCTGCCATTTCAGGATAAAGCATCAACAATGTTTTATGCAATATGATAAGCAACTCTGCCAATGCTACAGCCGACATGAAGTTTTTGAAAAAATATTGAGCCTTGGGTGCTTCTGATTGGGGAAGTACAGTGTCAGGGATTCATTTTTGGATTCGTGACATCTCTGGTTCTGCTATAATTTTGGCCAGCAAGGGTTAATGTCAGTTTCCTTGCTGGTTTGTTGCTGGTCAGCTGATGTGGGTGGTAACCACTCCCACCATCCTTTAAAAAGTCACATGACCCATAAGCAGACTGTCAGTAATAGAGCTTTCTTTGCAGACTTGCCTAGGAGTTTCCTGGTTGTCAGTGGTATAGCTGCTGCTGCTGTTTTTTTTTTTTATTTATGGAGCCTTATCCTCTGCTGTCTGAAGCTTGGCAGCAGAGCAAGTCATTGAGTATTATTTCTCTTTACTTTGTCTGTGCCGTGTTTGTCACTTCCCCTGTGTTGCTACCATCTGTAGTGGTTATCTAGCGACCTTGCCAGCCAGTGCACTATCCAGGGTATATTGAGGTGACAATCAGGGACCAAGCATGTTACGGCGGCCGGACGAAGGACCCACATAGGGCGTTAGGGGAGTTTAGGGACAGGCACAGGTTGGAGTCAGGAGGTGCCCCATCCCTCATTCCCTACTGTTAGGGCCTTCCTCTCCCCATTCCATCCCGTTGTTGGTATATGTTTTGTCGTTCGCTGGACTTACCCGTGTCGGTCGTGACATACAGACAAAATACAAAGTGGATTGTAAATTGGGGATTAAATGAGTATTTTATTGTAAAAAAGTTATTCAAGGGTATAAAAACATCAAACAGGCATAAGGTAAGAGGTCTAAAGCCATGCAATGTATTTCAACACCAGACTGGCATCTTCATCAGTTAGCTTCTAGACTAGTGCACTTGGGCATATACTATATGCTAACCCCAATATTGTGTCTTCTCACTGTATAACCTCTTAAAGTGAGCAACTATGTGGTGGGTTGGTACTAACCTCTTTTTATAAACTCTTCTTAAAGTTATTGCACTTTGTGGCACTGCTTCTCTTTTCCTGAGTCCCTTTTTACTACTACAATGGGACAACTAGACAATTTGCTCAAAAAGATACATTTATTTATTTTACTCATTTATATAGCGCCATTAATTCCACAGCGCTTTACAGACATTATCATTAATATAATGTTTTGGCTATGACAAGATCTGATATTGTAGACCGCTTCTAGCCTTCTGGCTTTGCTCAAAGCTTCAGAATGGATATTCCATATGGATACATTATTTGACTGAGCAGTACATTGTTCTGTCCCTGCATGATGCGAATGGAGGTGTGGTTCAATAATAGGGGTTGTGAGAGATTCCTACCTTCCGTTTCCTCCTTGCAGAGCAGACAGGACCAATGCGTCCAGAGAGATGATGCATACCAGAGATTGTGAAGTCCAGACTTGTTTATTTGGAAAACATACAGTATATGATTGGTAATAAAGTAACTTCTCCAGAAATGCAGGTGTAAACAAGGTGCAGCAAGATGTAGCACCAAGTATGGCTGCAAGAGTGAGCAGCAAGAGTGGTCAAAAGGCCAATGCCTTCCTAAGCCCAGTTCAAGCGCATCCTCTCACAACAAGCAGAATAAAATGAAATGGATGCCAGGAGGAAGAAGAAGACGTGACCCCTGAACTGGGAGGCATGCCCATAAAATTAATTAATTACAGGGTGCTATACAGCAGAGACCACCAGATGGCAGCAGAGCAGAATGCAAAAACAGATACCATAAACAACATGGAAATGATTCAATACATAGAAACTTACACGGATCAGCACACTCCCCATCTGAAATTCTGTAAGGGATTTCACTATATTAATGTCCTTGAAATAAAGTCCAACAACCTAGAAATGAAAACCAAACAAAAACATTTGACTCGCCCCCAGAGGCCATGGGGTACTCGGTGCCGGGCCCGTTGATTTCAGTGGGAGATGTCACAGTGGCAGTGACTTGGTCCGTGGCCTCAGGCGGTCAATGTAAAAGGGGTAGAGTGATGGGGATAAAGTTATTGAGATGATTCGTGACACCACCTGTGGTTCCTGGTCAGTTTGACCAGCACTGCAGGCTTGCTTCTCTGGGACAGATGTTATGAGGCAGCAAGATGTAATAGCTCCCCACAGGTAGAGCTGTAGTCCCAGGGCAGATTGTAATAGGTGTTGAGGGAAAGGGTGCAGTGTTAGGCACAGAGATGTAGCAGTACTGAGTGGGTTGGCACAGGAAGAAGGCAATAAGACAGCTGTGTGCAGTTCCAGTTCTTTTACTCACTTTCTTGGCACAGACAGGTGCCCGCTTCAATGCTGCAGTCTCCAGATCAGGGGCTCAGCCAACTCCCAGGCAGATGGAATTAACCCTTCCAGCACTCCCTTTCGTGTACCTGGTCCGAACATCTCCTTTCTAACGCTTATCTGAGGTACTTGCAGTACTGAGTTACACTGAAGTTCCTCCTGCTGGTTGTTACTCAAACTCCACTCGCATGACAAGTGACTGTAGCCTGCTTTGGGGACTCCATCTGTCATGTCCCGGCTCACACTTAGGTTGCCATCGTGTCTTCGAGCCTTTAGTGGGAACAGAGTGGTCACAACTCATATTCCTCCGGTTTCTGCTGCAGGAACATTAGTTTCACAAACAGCCTCGGAGACCGGACTCCGGACATGCACTTCAAACTCGAGGAAGGGTTCTACTCTGACCCTAGTACTTAGTTCTCTTCTCCTTAAGTTCCGTACTAATCTTTCTTCTCTCTGAAGAATCAGGCTTTCTATTGCTCTTTCCTGTGCCAGCAGCTCCATGTCACTGAAGTCTGCTGCAGCACTTCCTTTCACTCCATCCCTCTCTGGGGATCTTCTCACACCAACTGACTACTTCCTAACATTCTCCCGCTCTCTTGTGTAGACTAAGCTCCACCCACCACCCAGCACTCTTTGTATTCCAAGCAGGGAGCCACAAAGGGTGCTCTGCTATTCTAAAGTGTTTGTGTTGTATGTGAGTGGTAGAGTCTGGTCAGGTGTTCCATCTTACCTGGGAAGTGGGATACTACACCTCAGGAGGAGGTGCAGTACCTCTGTGGCGACTGAACCCTCAGGGGCGCCACACATGCATCAATGCAATAATAACAACTTCAAATGAGATAAATGAGTTCCTGAGATGATCCAAAGGAAACCCATCTTCGGATTGGAGAAGCTGCACTAGGCCAAACTATCTCCGACCCAACTGTAATCCAATGGGCAAGTACTAGTGCGGTGTTCTGTTCATAGTTTATCCTACCGGAATGTCCTCGATCGGTAGTACCAATACGAGCTTGTGAATTGGCCTCTGAAATGTCTTAGGCTCACCTTTCCTAAGGACCTTCAGCCCCACCTTCCAGTCCTTACCGTCTTGACTGGGGAAAGTCTTCGTAACGATTCCCATAGGTCAGTCGATCCTTTAAGCTTGTTGTTCCTTCATTAACACTATGTCTCCTTCTTTCAAGTTCAGTTTACTCTGTCGTCATTTTCTTCTTCGTTGCAGAACCTTGAGATACTCCTTTCTCCACCAGTTCCAGAAGTAATCAGCAAAGTATTTCCACTGTTTCTGGTAGGTGTTTGCGTGAGTGAACTCTCCACTGACTGTTAGTGGGTACCCGGTCTTTTGGGTAAGAAGAGTAGCTGGCATAAGAACCGTCGGCATTTTGGGATCCACTGATACTGGGACATGGGGTCTTGAGCTGATTATGGCAGAAACTTCAGCCAGAGGTCTCATGCGTAAGTCTTGAAGAGTTTGTGTCCATAAGCATAGAGTTCAAGATGTTCCATGAGATCCCGATCATCCTTTCCCAGGAACCTCCCATGTGAGAACTACGTGGAGGATTGAAGATCTAGGTGCAACCTTTTTCTGTCAGTTGATCCTGAATTGGCTTGATGTCAATATCCAGCTCTCGACATGCACCGATGAAAGTTGCTTCCGTGGTCGGACCTTAACTGTTTCACCAGTCTTCTGATCACTAGAAGCCGCCGAAGAGCGTTAATCAGGCAGCATGTGTCCATAGACTCTATCACCTCTATGTGAACGGCATGGACACTCATGCAAGTGAATAGCATGGCCCAATGTTTGCTGTTGGCATGACCGCCTCGAGTTCTGCATGCTGATACCATCCATGGCTCAAAAATGTCTAGGCCAACGTAGGAGGAAAGTGGTTCGGCACTCAGTCTGTCAAAGGGTAGGTCAGCCATTTGTTGATGCACCTGTTTTCCTCTAGTTTTTGCGACATTGCACTAAGTGATGCATTGATCCCACTACACGTCTTTTCATACCTATGATCCAAAGTCCTGCAGCCCGTAACTTGCCCTCTGTGATCTGCCTGCCTTGGTGTTCGTTTTTTTCATGAAAGTGCCGAATCAGTAGATCGTGATTTGATGTTTACTGGGAATGATGCAAGGATGTTGCTCTGAAACCCCTAGCTTGGCTCGATTTAATTGACCACTGATTCACAGCAAACTGAAGCTGTCCATCACTGGATTCAAATTGGCAATGGGGCTTTTCAGAGGGATCTCTTGTTTGTGGTTTAAGCATTCCCATTCAGTATTGAATACGCTCTGCTGGACATAACATATTATAAGGGACTTGCAGTGAGAAATGTCCTCAGCAGAGAGTGGTTTATGGCAGACGTGCCAACCGTGATAGTTCCTTACACTTGCCAGTCCTACTCTAACATGAAAACTTCATAAAGAGGAAAAAATTATCCCAAAAATTCAGATACAAACCAGACAGGCCTAAATGCATCTGCACTAATACGCAGACGTGCCAACCGTGATAGTCTTTGTCTCCATGCGAGTTGTGATAAGATCTCGCAATGTGGACTAACCTTGCAATAGTCTCGACGAGTTTCATCCAATTGGAGAAGCGTTTGAAGTGCTGGCAACTGAGGCTGGAGGTTGGGTTAGTGTTCGTGGCTAGAACACTGACCTCGGAGCGGACTTCTGGATCGTCAACCGGATCCTGGATGCTGAAGAGTTCCTGGACACGTTCACTTCCCTTCTGTTCCAGCAGAAACTTAGGATCTTTGGTTCTCTTAAGTAGGTCAATCGCCGCTTCTTATGTTGGTAGAGATTTAAGTCCATCATCTACGTAGAAGTCTTTCTCTATAAAGTCTCTGGTGTCTGTCCGATATTCAGAGTCTCCTTCTTGTGTGGTTCTCCGCAGGCCATAGATTGCCATTGTAGGCGAAGGGCTGTTCCCAAACACATGCACCCTCATGCGATACTCCACCATCTCTTTGCTGGGGTCATTGTCCTTGTACCACAGGAACCTGAGGAAATACCTGTGGTCCTCTCTCTATGAAACAGTGGAACATCTGTTCAATGTTGGCGGTGATGGCAATGGGCTCTTTCCTGAATCTCAGTAACACTCCTACTAGGTTGTTTGTCAGATTAGGACCCATGAGGAGGACATCGTTGAGAGACACGCCTTGATGTTTGGCGCTTGAATCAAAGACAACTCTAATTTGCTTAAGTTTCCACGGGTGATATACTCCGAATGAGAGTAGGTACCAGCACTCCTCATTTTCCTTTAAACGAGGCGCTGGCTCCGCATGGTTATTATGGAATATTTTGCCCATAAAGGTGACAATGTGTTCTTTCATCTCCGGTTTGTTGCTAACAGTGCGCTGGAGAGAGTTGAATCTGGACAAGGCTTGTTCACGATTGTTCGGGAGTCTTACCCTGGTAGCTCGGAAGGGTAGGGGAAAACCCAGTGATTAGTCTCGTCCTTAAGGAACTCATTGTCCATTATCCTGACAAATTCCTTGTCTTCCATTAACAGGGCTACTTTGTTGTCATCCTTAGTTGTACGAAACACCAATCTTCCCAAGTCGTCTGCATAGGGAGAAGGGATGAAATCAGGCAGCTGTACGGAATCTGAAGGCTTTTCTTTCACCTCGTAGTGAAGAGGGCATGGTTTGCAGAAAGTAGTGTGTCCGTCCCGGTGAACGTTGGTCTTAGAGGAATCGACTTCTGTTCGGTCCAAGCATACATTTCCTATGACTACCCACCACAAAGTCGAGTCTCTGGGAGTAGGGGACGTAGTCAGGACCATTACACTGTTGGCGGACCTTATGTATCCTTAAATTATCTCTGCTGAGCAGAAGTAGGATTTCAGCGTCTGTGTGGGATAATGCTGGCTAGGTGCCTTAAGTGTGGCTGATGGAAAGCAGCTTCCGGGGTAGGGATCTCATCCCTTTGGTCAGGTATTTGATTGTAATCGATTAGCGTAGGTAGGGGTATTTCTACGTCTCCGTTGATAGGGGAAGCAATAAAACCTTGTACCCTTCTACCGCTAGTCTCTATGCGACCCGAGCAGGTGTTCAGAGTGTAGGGAGTTGCTGGTCCCTTGATACCAAAGGCTTCAAAGAACTTAGGTCCGGCTAGGGATTGATTGCTCTGATCGTCAATGATGGCATACATTCTTACTGCCTTCTCTGGATGCCCTTCTGGATAAACTCTGAGTAGGCATATCCTGGCACAGCACTTATCACTTTGGCTCTCCCCACATACCTCTGAGCATGAGCAGGAGGCAGCCATGGTGGACTGTGGCTCCCCACCATGGCTTGTAGCTGGACTAGAGGTTACTGCGACTGCTGGATCGCTGGTAGCCGAGGTTGGATGCAAGGCTGATGAGTGTTTGTCATTATGTCACTCTTCACACTTAATGGCAGATTTACAGTTCTTGGCCATGTGTTCTAATGAGGCGCAGCACTTGAAACATACACCAAGTTCGCTGAGGATTTTCTTGCGCTCCTGCATGGTTTTGGACCTGAAGTCTCTACACTTGTTCAGTGCGTGTGTTTTTTTGTGAATGGGACACTCACGATTGAAAGACTTATCCCTTGACGGAATAGTGTACTGTTTATCGACAGTTACTGCAGGTGGTGGCAGGTTAGTCTTTCTGACGCTTACACTGTTTCTCAAGTCCTTGCTTCTATGTGTGCTGCTTTCATACCTTGATGACGGTGTTGCTGGTGCTGTAGTGTTAGACTCCAGGAAGTCCAGGCTAGGGTCAATCCTCATTTTGGCCTGTTCGTCAATGAACTTGCAGAACTGAATGAAGAATGTGACATCATGTGACCTTTTGTACCTGGAGACGCACACTGCCCACTTCTCTTGCAGACTATATGGCAGCTTTGAAATGATTGGGTTCACCCCATGGGCAGTGTCCAGGAAGCACAGTCCAGACAGATGAGGGTCTCTTTTCATAAGTTCCAGCTCCATAAGCAGATCACTTAAATCCAGAAGCTTGTGGGCTTCCTTAAGGTTGATCCTTGAAACGTTCTGCAGTCTCTTGAATAGGGACTTTTCTATGGCTTCAGCGCTGCCATAGGTCCTTTTGAGTCTCTGCCAGGCCGCAGCGAGACCTGCTTCAGCTTGCCCCATATAGACAGTGCTAAAACTATTGATATGGTTTGTGGATTCAGGACCCAACCATTTAACCATGAGGTTGAGCTCCTGCTCCGTGGATAGGTTGTCAGCAATGGTGGCCTTGAAGGTTGTTTTCCAGGCTCTGTAGTTCTCTGCACGGTCATCCAATTTCGAGAGGCTGGTGCTAATTAGCTAAATGCTCACTATGAACCTGGCAAACTCAGACATGTCTGAGCCTTCATTCCTTGTTACAATGTTAGCTTGTGGTGCCCCTCGGGCTTATTAGCTGTGTGGCGTGGAAGGATGAATTACTCCCGGGTAGAATGTTGTAGCCGCAAGGTTGAGCTGTGGTTTAAACTCTGGAGATACTGGTGACTGCTGCTTGAACTGTGGAGGTGGGCTGGAGTGCGCCGTGTGGTCATCTTGTGGTGATGACTGCTCTTGAGAGAACACGTCATGGCGTTGGTCATGGGTCTCTGCGGATGCGGAAACCCTGGCACCGTAAGTTGGGCTAACTTGGATGTTTCCGCAATGTTGGGTTGAACGTCGCTGGAGATGGTGTGCGCTGCAGAGATCTGTTTCTGCACGTAGTTGCTGGTACGAACAACTGGGTCATCTTCTTCCTGTGGTCGTAGACAAATCGGTTCAAGGTTTTGCTTCAATGCTTGCTCGAGTATTTTTACTTCAGCTAACGCGATTTCTTCCTCCATTTCTGTTTGAAGAATCTTTGCTCAAGCCTCTGCTTTCCTGGCTTCTCCCTCTGCTTTCTTGGCTTCTGCCTCTGCATTCCAGGCTTCTGCCTCTGTTTCTCCTTTCTTTTCTGTGTAGGAACGAATTAGATTGGATCGCACTGCATTTAAACGGGCCTCTAGAATTCTGTCACTGAGGGCTGAAGTTTTTGATCAAGATGCTCTATGTGACCGAACAAAGTGTTTAGACGAGGCTGACCTGTGCGCTCTAGTTTCTTGCAGATGAGCGATTCGAAGCTGCGCTTATTTTTGGCGTCTTGCATGGTGGCATCCCTTTCTCTGTGGAATCTGCTTTGCTTAACTCTGATAAGGCTTTGTCGATCTCAGAGTCTTTTAGGAAAGCAGTGTGGTGCCCCTGAGGCTCAGTCGCCTCAGTCGGGATTGGAGGAATCTAGGTCGCTTTGGGATAGTGACCTCGGGATCCCTTGGCTGCAAAACCCCTGCGTAGCCGCTTATCAGTGCCAACAGGCTATGGCTTCCCCAAGATGTCGGGCCCCGCACCAGGGCGACGGAACCACCCGCCAATGGAGAGCAGCTGGTGGGCATTGATATGCATCATGGGTTCCCTTTGCCACAACCATACATGCGCTTGGCAAGCAATGAGCAGCAGGATGAAGACACCCAAAGTATTTCATCTGGTAGCAGTTCCCAGTTATCAGCTTCCAGAATCCCAGGAGGGAACAACAACCATTAGTAATAAATCTCGTTGCCCTGGAGGGTATTTGCACAGTTGTGCCATTGTTTTCTATTTTTGAACCAGTTTCCTATTTTTGGTTATCCTGTCCTAGTTTATTTTTCCAGAGTTGCTCAGTTTTATTTGCAGCCTTTTCCATTTGAACTATAGAGATCATGAACGCTGAGTGATCCAGAACTGTGTTTGTAAATAGTTGCACCTCTTTAGGTGCCCTCTCTTGGTTTTACATAGACACTTTGCGAAGATAAAGTCTACCTCATGTGGAGCGTGACTCCAATCAAAGGACACTGCAAGAGATCCCAGCTGGGAGCGGTGTCCAGCATTTACAAGAATTATTGAAAGTTTAATGTGTAGTATTTGATGATGTGTCTTATGATAACTGTTATATAAGATGTAGGAATGTTTTAATAAAGAGATGAGAGATTTGTATAAAGGATGAGGACTTGGAAGATGTAGATGGTGAACCAAGTATATAGAAAACTAGAAAGTGTGAGAAAGGAAAGTTGATGAAGAAATGTGTTAATGAAGAATACTGACGTGATCGTGAGTAATAGATAATAGCACTTTGAATTTATTGAGAATTATACTTTTGAATTAAGACTTTAGATAGTTAATTAAGACTTGTTTGCAACGTTCAAGAATGAGTACCTCCCACATTGGGAAGTTTAGTATAAGAAATGTTTATTCAGCATTACAAAAATTTGTATGTTCCAGTGTTGTCAACTTTGTTTGCCTTGCAGCCCGCGGACGTGCTGTGTTTAACAGGGGGGTGTGTGGCACCCCTGAGGCTCAGTCGCCACAGAGGTACTGCACCTTCTCCTAAGGTGTGGTGCCCCACCATCCAGGTAAGGTGGGAACTCCTGACCACACTCCAACACTCGCACCCCACACAAAAGGGTAGTTCAGCAAAGCCACATTGCGGCTCTTTGCTTAGAGTGTAGCAGAGCACCTATGGTGGCTCCCTGCTTGGAACACGAAACGTGCTGGGAGGTGGGTGGAGTTGAGAATACATAAAAGAGTGGGAAGGTTTAGGATTTAAGTCAGTCAGTCAGTCAGTCGGTGAGGCTGAGGGAGGAAGTCACTCAGAGAGGAGTGAGGAAAGAAGATCCCTGAGAGAGGGATGGAGGAAGGAGTGCTGCAGCAGACCTGAGTGACCCGGGTCTGCTGGCACGGGAAAGGAAAGAAGGAGAAAGACATTGAACTGAAGCCTGAGCTTCCATAGGAAAGAAAGACAAGTACGGAACGTAGGAGAATAAGGGAACACAGAGGACGTGGGTTAGAGGAAGAACCCTGCCTAGAAGTTCAAAGCGCAAGGCCGGGGCCCGGTCCCCGAGGTTGTATGGACACTAATGGTTCTGCAGCAGACATCGGTGGAGTAGTGGGCTGTAAATGCACTACTCCTATCTAAGACTTGGGGGCACAACAGCAACACGGATAGAGAGCCGGGACTCAGGAGTAAGGAGTCCCTGAAGCAGGCTACAGCTGTCTGCCGTACAAGTAGAGTTCTTGGGAACATCTGTTAGGAGGAACTCCAGTGTAACTCAGTACTAGGAGATCTTCACACTAAAAGGCGCTATAAGAGGAGACGTTCAGAAAGGCACATGTTGGCGGAGTGTTGGAAGGGAGCATTCCGTCTTGCCTGGAGGTTGGCTGAGTCCCTGACCCAGAGGACATGGCACGGAGGCCGGCACCTGTGTGTACTACAGACTGTGAGTAAAGCTTTGGAACTACAAGCCCTGGTGTCCTCCATTGATTCCTGCACCAACACACCCAGCACCGCTACATCTGGGTACCAGCTTCTACACCTCCTGCGCCTCTCCTCTTCCCCTACATCCACACTGCCCTGGGGCTACAGCTCCACCCGTGGGGAGCTTCACCATCTTGGCTGCAACCCATCACCAGCCCCAGAGGATCTGCAAGCAGCGTCGGCCTAACATCTCACTTGCCAAACTCCACAGGTGGCGTCACGAACTATTCCATCTAACTACATTCCACCATTCACAATTCCCCCATTACTTGGGCGCCCAGGGCCACGGTCCGGTCACTGCTGCTGTGACACATCCCACTGATACCGGCCCGGTACCGAGTAACCCACGGCCCTGGGAGGGCGACCCAACAGCGTACCTTGTGGATAGTTCTCTTGTATTTTCCGTGGGCCATGTCTAGCCGCCTTATAGTGATAAGAGAATAAACCATAGCACTACTGTGAAGGTGCTCAAGTAGGTTCCCAAGCCAGTAATATAGAAGTAAGAAACTTGGCACTCAACTTATGATAAGGAAATACAGATTTTTTATTTAGGCAGTAACAAAAACAGAGGACATTTCAGTCCCAGTTGGACCTTCATCAGCCCGACTGCTGTATGAATGAGTAAATATAGATACAGGGCTAAATGTGCCTGTAGGTGAAGGTGGCATAGCAGCAACCGTAATTAGAGTTTAGTCCTGAAAGTGATGAGTATCTATACTTACTCATTCATACAGCAGTCGGGTATGTACCTGAACCCATCTCCCAAATTTCTTCTTATTTTTTCTTATTCTCTTATCTTTCCAATTTTATGCTAAAAGACCTTCTTATCTCACTATATATCATAATGGCATTTTTCCCGTTGTTTTTCCTTTTTTACCCTTGATGGATTTTGCGTTCTGTTTCTAAGATTTATTTTATTTAATTTTTTTTTATATATTATTGTCAGGCTGATGAAGGTCCAACTGGGACCGAAACGTTCTCTGTTTTTGTGACTGCCTAAATAAGAAATCTGGATTTCCTTATCATAAAAAAAGGGGGATTAGCTCAAGTGGACTAAACTCTAATTACGGTTGCTGCTACGCCACCTTCTCCTACAGGCACATTTAGCCCTGTATCTATACTTAATCATTCATACAGCAGTCGGGCTGATGAAGGTCCAACTGGGACCAAAACGTCCTCTGTTTTTGTGACTGCCTAAATAAAAAAATCTGGATTTCCTTATCATAAGTTGAGTGCCAAGTTTCTTACTTCTAGCTGCCTTATAGTGCCCTGTAGACTCGCTGCATCATCTTTGTGGCGTTGGACACTTGACAGGAGGGAGGCGACTCATTCCTATAGGTCGTCCAGGTTGTCATTGAACTCATCCCTTGTGGAACGGTAGTTCTCAAGGACCTCTTAACGTTGGTTTGAGGGAGCGTACTGGTCGTGCGTCTTGGTCTGTTTTGGGAGCGGGCTCTGCTTCCCGGTCTTCATATTGGACAGTATCGGGTTGTATATGCTCTGTTTCAGCATTGGGGAACTGCATAAGGTCCTTTCCGGCCATTTTGATCTAAAGTGTGCTGTCTCTTTAACCCCTTCCCGACCATTGACACCATGTATGCGTCATGAAAGTCGGTGCCAATCCGACCAATGATGCATATGCTATGTCATGAATAGATCACCCTACTGTAGCTCAGGTGACTGTGGTCAATGAAAGGTCACCCAACATGCAGGAACAGGGGGACCTATACTTCACCCCAGGGGGGTGGCTTTGCCCCCCCGTGGCTACGATCCCACTGATTGGCTCTTGAAAGTGAAACAGCCAATCAGAGTGATTGTGATATTTCACCAATGAAACTTGGTGAAATATTACAATCCAGCCATGGCTGGTGCTGCAATAGGGATCTTCCCCCGCCACCGACTGATGGCGGCGATCTGCCACCACTATCAGTATTTGCTCCCCCCGCCTTCTGATCCCTCCCCCGCCTTCCGATTCCCCCCGGTACCTCCCAGTGTCCCTCATTCTTCCTCCATGGGCGCCGCCATCTTCCAAAATGGCGGGTGCATGCACAGTGCGCCCGCCGAATCTACCGGCTGGCAGATTCATTCATTTACTCCAGGTAGATTTTGATCACTGTGATAAACCCTATCACAGTGATTAAAATAAAAAAAAAACATAAATCCCCCCATTTATCACCCCCAAAGGTAGGGACAAATTATAAAATAAAGAAAATATTTTTATTTTTTCCATTAGGTTAGGGTTAGAATTAGGGTTAGGATTGGAATTAGGGTTAAGGTTGGGGTTGGAATTAGGGTTGGGGTTAGAATTAGGGTAAAGTTTGGAATTAGGATTAGGATTGAAATTAGGGTTAGGGGTGGAATTAGGGTTAGGGTTGGAATTAGGGTTAAAATTAGGGTTAGGGTTTGGGATTAGGGTTAGACTTCTGGTTAGGGTTGGGATTAGAGTTGTGGTTAGGGCTGTGGTTAGGGTTATGGGTGTGTTGGGGTTAGGCTTGAGTTAGAATTGAGGGGTTTCCACTATTTAGGCACATCAGGGGGTGTCCAAACGTGACCTGATGCCACCATTGATTCCAGCCAATTTTGTGTTCAAAAAGTCAAACAGTGCTTCCTCCCTTCCAAGCCCCGACGTGTGCCCAAACAGTGGTTTACCCCTACATATCGGATATTAGCGTACTCAGGAAAAATTGCACAACAACTTTGGGGTTCAATTTATCCTGTTACCCTTGTGAAAATAGAAAATTGCGGGCTAAAAATCATTTTTTGAGGAAAAAAATGATTTTTTATTTTCAAGGCTCTGCGTTATAAACTTTTGTGAAGCACTTAGGGGTTCAAAGTGCTCATCACACATCTAGATAAGTTCCTTGGGGCGTCTAGTTTCCAAAATTGGGTTACTTGTGGGGTGTTTCTACTGTTTAGGCACATCAGGGGCTCTGCAAACGTAAAATGACACCCGCAGACCATTCCATCAAGTAGGCATTTCAAAACATCACTATTTTCCTTCCGAGCCCCGACGTGTGCACAAACAGTGGTACCCCCTCATATATGGGGTACCAGCACAGTCATGACAAACTGGACAACAATGTTTGGGGTCCAATTTCTCCTGTTACCTTGTGAAAATAAAAAATTGCTGGCTAAAAAATCTTTTTTTGAGGAAAAAAAAATGATTTTTTATTTTCACGGCTCTGCGTTATAAGCTTCTGTGAAGCACCTGAGTGTTCAAAGTGCTCACTATGCATCTAGATAAGTTCCTTAGGGGGTCTAGTTTCCAAAATGGGGTCATTTGTGGGGGAGCTCCAAAGTTTAGGCACGCAGGGGCTCTCCAAACACGACATGGTGTCTGCTAACGATTGGAGCTAATTTTCCATTCAAAAAGACAAATGGCGCTCTGTTGTGAACTCCCTTGCTCGGATTTATGAGCCGAAGCTCCCTCTGCTCCCCCTGGTGGTTACTGAGAGTAGTGGAGCTGGCCAGGTGGATGACGGTTCTCCACCTGGCGATGTTAATTGGGAATCTGGGATTGCTGGCTGGGAGCATATAATGGAGCTGGCAGCTCTTGAAGGTTGCTGGTGATTTTTTCCTCAGTGTGCATTTGGAGCTCTTTGTCCTCTGCCTGATCTGCATGTTCAGCTAAGTGATTCTTTTGCTAATCCTTTGCATCAAATCTGGTTGTGTCTTTTTTTTGCTGCTAGGGTTCAGCGTGCTCCCTGCTGTGGGCAGCGCTGGGCCCTGCTTCATATGTTGCAGCTTGTTCAGTCCCTGTTATGTTAGTATCTTTTTGCTTGCTGCCAGTTTATACCAGAGTACTGATCTAGCGGGGGTGAGATCGTGTGATCTCAGGTTTTTTGCATATCAGAAGTGTTGGACTTTTTCAGGGTTTTGTGTGTGATTGCAGACAGTATCTTTTCTATCCTGTCCTGTCTAGACAGCTTGGGCCCCACCGTTTGTTTGTTTTCTGCCTGTGTTTGTGTCTAATCTTGTCTCACAGACAATATATGTTTGGGGGCTGTCTATTTCTTTGGGGATCGGCTCTGGGGCATTCTAGATTTCATCTTTCTGTCTTTAGGCTTAGTTAGTCCTCCAGCTGTGACGAAGCGTCTAGGGCATCGTAGGAACGCTCCACGGCTACTGCTAGTTGTGCGAATAGGATCAGGGGTCTGCAATCCACTTAGTTACCAACCTCTCTGGTCTTCTGGTGGTGGCTTAGCCTGTTCCTGCCATCCTCCTCGGTCACCCATTCATAACAATGCTCCTTCCCTTCTGAGCCCTGCCGTGCGCCCAAACAGTGGCTCCCCACCCACATATGGGATTTCAGCATACTCAGGACAAATTGGACAATTTTTGGGGTCCAATTTCTCCTGTTACCCTTGGGAAAATAAAAAATAGTGGGCTAAAAATCATTTTTTGAGGAATAAAAATGATTTTTTATTTGCACGGATCTGCGTTTAGAAACTTCTGTGAAGCACTTGGGGGTTCAAAGTGCTCACGACACATCTAGATAAGCTCCTTGGGGGTCTAGTTTCCAAAATGGGGCCACTTGTTGGGGGCTTCTACTGTTTAGGCACATCAGGGGCTCTGCAAACGCAACATGATGCCCACAGAGCATTCCATCAGAGTCTGCATTCCAAAATGGCGCTCCTTCCCTTCCGAGCTCTCCCATGCACCCAAACAGTGGTTTCCCCCACATATTGGGTTCCAGCGTACTCAGGACAAACTGTACAACAACTTTTGGGGTCCAATTTCTCCTGTTACCCTTGTGAAAATAAAAAATTGCGGGCTAAAAAAAAATCACTTTTTGAGGAAAAAAAATTATTCTTTATTTTCACTGCTCTGCGTTATAAACTTCTGTGAAGCACTTGGGGGTTCAAAATGCTCACCACACATCTAGATAAGTTACTTAAGGGGTCTAGTTTCAAAAATGGTGTCACTTTTGGGGTTTTTTCACTGCTTAGGCACACAGTGGCTCTCCAAACGCGACATGGTGTCCCCTAACGATCGGAGCTAATTTTCCATTCAAAAAGTCAAATGGCGCTCCTTCCCTGCCGTGTGCCCAAACAGTGGTTTATGACCACATATGAGGTATTGGTGTACTCAGGAGAAATTGCCTAACAAATTTTAGGATCCATTTTATCCTGTTGCCCATGTGAAAATGAAAAAACTGAGGCTAAAAGAAAATTTTTGTGAAAAAAAGTACTTTTTTTACGGATCAATTATAAATAATGATAATAATAATTTTGTTTATATAGCACCGACATATGCCGCAGCACTTTACATTTTAGAGGGTGACTTGTACAGACGATGGACATAACAGCATAACAGTAATCACATAGGTACCAGATACCAAGAGGAATGAGGGCCCTGCTCACAAGCTTACAATCTATGAGGAAAAAAAGGGAGACACGAAAAGTGGGTGGTAACAGTTGCCTTCATTGTTCAGACCAGCCATAGTGTTGAGTATGTAACAGTACGGACACAGAGGGATAATAGATGCATAAAGCATGTGGGAACGTGATGCGGGGAGCCTGGTTATGGTAAAACTTTTGACTGGGCCACCCAGGGATAGTTAGGTTAATGTGTTGAGGCGGCAGGCCAGTCTGAATAAATGCATTTTTAGGGCACGCTTAAAATTGTAGAGATTGGGGACTAATCGCATTGACCTGGGTAGTGCATTCCAAAGAATTGGTGCAGCATGTGTAAAGTCTTGGAGACGGGAGTGGGAGGTTCTGATTATTGAGGATGCTAACCTCAGGTCATCAGCAGAATGGAGGGCACGGGTAGGGTGGTAGACTGAGATGAGGGAGGAGATATAGGCTGTTGCTGAGCCGTGGAGTGCTTTGTGGGTGAGGGTAATAAGTTTGTACTGGATTCTGGAGTGGATAGGTAACCAGTGTAATGACTGGCACAAGGTAGAGGAACTGGTGTAACGATTGGTGAGGAATATGATCCTGGCTGCAGCATTTAAGACAGATTGGAGGGGGGAGAGTTTGGTAAGAGGGAGACAGAATAGTAGAGAGTTACAGTAGTCTAGACGAGAATGAATAAGAGAAACAGTAAGAGTTTTTGCAGAATCAAAAGTAAGAAAAGATCGAATTCTGGAAACATTTTTGAGATGCAGATAACAAGAGCGAGCCAGTGATCGGATGTGGGGGGTGAATGAAAGCTTGGAGTCAAGTATGACCCCAAGACAGCGGGCATGTTGCTGGGGAGTAATAGTGGAACCACACACCGAAATGGCAATGTCGGGCATAGGTACATTAGTAGAGGGAGGAAACACAAGGAGTTCAGTCTTTGACAGATTCAGTTTCAAGTAGAGGGAGGACATGATGTTAGGGACAGCATTTAGACAATCACTGGTGTTTTCTAAAAAGGCAGGCATGATGTCAGGAGAAGAAGCGTATAATTGGGTGTCATCAGCATAGAGATGGTACTGGAAACCAAATCTACTGATTGTTTGACGAATAGGGGCAGTATACAAAGAGAATAGAAGGGGGCCTAGAACCGATCCTTGAGGAACCCCAACAGTAAGTGGAAAATGAGAGGAGGAGCCAGCAAAAAATACATTCATGGAGTGGTCAGAGAGATGGGAGGAGAGCCAGGAGAGAACGATGTCCTTGAGTCCAATGGAGTGGAGCATAGTGAGGAGGAGCTGATAATCCACAGTGTCGAATACTGCGGAGAGATCCAGGAGAATTAGCTTGGAGTAGTGACCATTAGATTTAGCTGTTAGTAGATCATTAGAGACTTTAGTGAGAGCAGTTTCAGTAGAGTGTAAAAAGCGGAAACCAGATTGTAGAGGATCGAGAAGAGTTATCAGAGAGATAGCGGATAAGACGGGAGTGGACCAGGTGTTCCAGGAGTTTAGAGATGAAGGGAAGATTAGAGACAGGTCTATAGTTAGCGGCACAGTTTTAGTCGAGGGATGGTTTTTTAAGTAATGGATGTATGATGGCATGCTTAAATGAGGGAAAGTTACCAGAAGAGAGAGAGAGGTTAAATATTTTAGTTAGGTGGGCGGTGACAGCAGGGGACAGGGACTGGAGGAGATATGACGGAATTGGGTCACTTGTGCAAGTGGTTGGGTGAAAACATGCAAGGAGCCTGCTTACTTCTTCTTCTGTGACTAGTTCAAAATCAGAGAGTGAGCTAGCTGCACTGGAGGAGGAAGGAAGATGCATGCTATGAGGTGATTGGGAGATAATTTCCTGTCGGATATGGTCAATTTTTTCTTTGAAGTAATTGGCCAGATCGTCGGCTCAAAGATCTGTGGTTGGGGCCTGCACTATTGGGTTGAGTAGGGAATGAAAAGTGTCAAAGAGACGTTTAGGGTTCTTGGACAGTGAGGTAGTGAGGGTGTTAAAATAGGTTTGTTTGGAGAGGTGAAGGGCAGTGTTGTATGTTCTAAGCATAAACTTATAATGGATGAAATCTGTGTGTAGGTTGGATTTTCTCTAGAGACGTTTGGCGCATCTGGAGCACCGCTACAGAAAAAGTGTCTGCAGGGTTTGCCAGGGTTGTCGCCGTCTGTGTCTTGTTGTTCTATGTATAGGAGGTGAAATTTCATCCAGGGCACTTTGAAGTGTTTCATTGTAATGCTTCAGTGCAGAGTCAGGACATGAGAGGTAGGAGATAGAGGCCAATGATGACTGCAAGTTCTTCATGAGTTTCTGAGTGTTAATGGCCTGTATGTTTCTGTAAGTATGGAAAGTGGGGGTGACCTGAGCGGGGTGGCAGTTCTTGATATTTGCGAAGCACCTGGGGGTTCAAATGCTCACTATGCATCTAGATAAGTTATTTGGGGGGCCTAGTTTCCAAAATGGGGTCACTTGTGGGGGAGTCCCAATGTTTTGGCACACAGGCTCTCCAAACGCAACATGTCAACCGCTAAATATTCCAGCATATTTTCCATTCAAAAAGTCAAATGGCGCTTCTTCCCTTCTGAGCTCTGCCGTGCGCCCAAACTGCCGATCACCCTGACTGGTACTGAGGGCACAGTGGCTGTCATTTTGGGCACAGTGGCTGGTACTGTGGGCACACTGACTGGTACTGAGGAAAAGAAAGAACAGAGAGAGAGAAAAGAAAAAAGAGATAGAGAAAGAAAGGAGAGATAGAGAAAGAATGAAAAAGAACAGAGAGAGAAAGAGGGGAAAGAAAGAAAGAACAGAGAGGGAGAAAGAAAGAAACAGCAGAGAGAGAAAGAAAGAGGGGACAGAAAAAAAGAACAGAGAGAGAGAAAAAAAGAATGATGGGAAAAAAAGAAAGAACAGAGAGGGAAAGAGAAAGAAAGAGGGGAAAGAAAGAAAGGAGAGAGAGAAAAAAAGAGGGGAAAGAAAGAAAGAAACAACAGGGAGAGAAAGAGGGGACAGAAAAAAGAACAGAGAGAGAAAAAAAGAATGATGGGAAAGAAAGAACAGAGAGGGAGAGAGAAAAAGAGGGGGAAAGAAAGAACAGAGAAAGAAAGAAGGGAAAGAAACAAAGAGCAGAGAGAGAAAGAAAGAAAGAAAGAAAGGGGAAAGAAAGAAAGAATAGAGAGGGAGAGAGAAAGAAAGAGGGGAAAGAAAGAACAGAGAGAGAAAGAAAGAACAGAGAGAGAGAAAGAAAGAGAGGAAAGACAGAAAGAACAGACAGATAGAGAGAGAGAGAAAGAAAGAAACAGAGCGAGAAAGAAAGAACAGAGAGAGAAAGAAGGAGGGGACAGAAAAAAAGAACAGAGAGAGAAAAAAAGAAAGAGGGGAAAGAAAGAAAGAACAGAGAGGGAGAGAGAGAAAGAAAGAGGGGAAAGAAATAAAGAACAGAGAGAGAGAAAGAAAGAAAGGAAGAGGGGAAAGAAAGAAAGAAAGGAGAGAAAAAGAAAGAGAGGAAAGAAAGAACAGAGAGAGAAAGAAAAAAAAGAAAGATTAGAGAGAGAAAGAAAGTACAGAGAGAGAAAGAAAGAACAGAGAGAGAGAGAAAGAAAGATCTATAAAGATACTATAGCAGCCCGGCTCCCATTGTAGTGCCAACCTGAGCCTCCCGGTGCAGGACATATCATGATCTGCTCACATGGCAGGCATCCCCGATTCCAAGGCGATCCCGCTGTCGGAGGAGGACACGGTGATGGATCTGAAGCATTCCCTGAAGTGCTTCCATGGTTCCGTCACAATCTCCTCCCAAAATTACCTAATTTCCGGTCAGCTTCTAGCACGTCACTTCTGGTGGAACATCACTTGTGAATTTTAAAGTGCTTCTTGGGACTCTGCCGTGTACTCCTGTGTCCGCGGGAAAAGTAAGCTCCAAAATCGGGACTGTCCCGCTGGATCCGGTTGGGAGGTATGAATGCTCCCCACCATACACCTTGTACACGCATGACTCCGCACACCTCATACACACACGGTTCCGCTTTGTATGCCTCATACACACATGGCTCCACTCTGTACACCTTGCACACACGGCTCCACTCAGTACCCACATGGCTCTACTACATAAACCTCGTACACATGCGGCTCTGCTCCGTACACCTTGTACCCACGCTACCACACTCTGTACACCTTGTACACACATGACTCCACTCCGTGCACAGTGCACACACAGCTCCACTCCATACACCCCGTACACACGCGGCTCCACGCCGTACAACCCCGTACACACAAGGCTTCACTCCGTACACCCTGTATACACACGGCTCCGCTCCGTACACATTGCCACTCCATACACCTCATACACACGCGGCTCCGCTCTGTACACCTCGTACACATCTCCGCTCCGTACACCTCGCACACACGCGGCTCCGCACACCTCGTGCACACAAGTCTCTGCTCTGTACACCTCATACACAAGTGGCTCCATTCCATAGATTTCGTATTTTTTTTCATGGTCTTTTACTAGGCATTGCTCCTACTAGCCAGTTTCCTACTCCACACTGATGAGGGGCAATACCCCGAAACAGCCGCCTGTGGATGGATACCATGTTTTGGCATAGGTGGTTTCCTTCATTGGATACTGCCCTTCCCGTGGTTGTTCCTTCCCGGTGAAAGACCTGGCTAGTCATTGCTT
Organism: Dendrobates tinctorius; assembly: GCF_039654945.1. Taxonomy (NCBI): domain Eukaryota; kingdom Metazoa; phylum Chordata; class Amphibia; order Anura; family Dendrobatidae; genus Dendrobates; species Dendrobates tinctorius. Next base: position 1,724,534 of record NW_027362063.1, on the reverse strand, counting down.
GCGTTGAGAAACATGTGATGGTGTCTCCGCGGCTGTTGATTTACATGCTTTTGCATATTTCCCATAAGGGATGGGGGCATTGCTCTAGAATCACTGCGTTGAGAAACATGTGATGGTGTCTCCGCAGTGTCGGATGTTGATCTCCATGAGTTCATTCATCCTCATTTTGTCATGGTCTTTTACTAGGCATTGCTCCTAGTAGCCAGTTTCCTACTCCACACTGATGAGGGGCAATACCCCGAAACAGCTGTCTGTGGATGGATACCATGTTTTGGCATAGGTGGTTTCCTTCATTGGATACTGCCCTTCCCGTGGTTGTTCCTTCCCGGTGAAAGACCTGGCTAGTCATTGCTTGCGTTGAGAAACATGTGATGGTGTCTCCGCGGCTGTTGATTTACATGCTTTTGCATATTTCCCATAAGGGATGGGGGCATTGCTCTAGAATCACTGCGTTGAGAAACATGTGATGGTGTCTCTGCAGTGTCGGATGTTGATCTCCATGAGTTCATTCATCCTCATTTTTTCATGGTCTTTTACTAGGCATTGCTCCTACTAGCCAGTTTCCTACTCCACACTGATGAGGGTCAATACCCCGAAACAGCTGTCTGTGGATGGATACCATGTTTTGGCATAGGTGGTTTCCTTCATTGGATACTGCCCTTCCCGTGGTTGTTCCTTCCCGGTGAAAGACCTGGCTAGTCATTGCTTGCGTTGAGAAACATGTGATGGTGTCTCCGCGGCTGTTGATTTACATGCTTTTGCATATTTCCCATAAGAGATGGGGGCATTGCTCTAGAATCACTGCGTTGAGAAACATGTGATGGTGTCTCCGCAGTGTCGGATGTTGATCTCCATGAGTTCATTCATCCTCATTTTTTCATGGTCTTTTACTAGGCATTGCTTCTACTAGCCAGTTTCCTACTCCACACTGATGAGGGGCAATACCCCGAAACAGCAGTCTGTGGATGGATACCATGTTTTGGCATAGGTGGTTTCCTTCATTGGATACTGCCCTTCCCGTGGTTGTTCCTTCCCGGTGAAAGACCTGGCTAGTCATTGCTTGCGTTGAGAAACATGTGATGGTGTCTCCGCGGCTGTTGATTTACATGCTTTTGCATATTTCCCATAAGGGATGGGGGCATTGCTCTAGAATCACTGCGTTGAGAAACATGTGATGGTGTCTCCGCAGTGTCGGATGTTGATCTCCATGAGTTCATTCATCCTCATTTTTTCATAGATTTCGTACACACGCGGCTCCGCTCCGTACACCTTGTACACATCTCTGCTCCATACACCTCATACACACATGGCTCCGCACCCCTTGTACACATGCAGCTCTGCTCCGTACACATCTCCGCTCCGTACACAAACGCTTCCGCTCCGTACACCTCGTACACACATGTCTCCGCTCTGTACACCTCATACACAAGCGGCTCCATTCCATAGATTTCATACACACGCGGCTCTGCTCCGTACACCTTGTACACATCTCTGCTCCATACACCTCGTACACACACGGCTCCGCACCCCTCGTACACATGCAGCTCCGCTCCGTACACCTCGTACACGCACGGCTCTGCTCCGTACACATCTCCGCTCCGTACACAAACGGATCCACTCCGTACACATCATACACATCTCCACCTCGTACATATCTCTGCTCCATACACCTCACACACATGCGGCTCTGCTCCGTACACCTCATACACGCGTGACTCCATTCCATACACCTCGTACACGCGCGTCTCCGCTCCATACACCTCGCACACGCGCGGTTCCGCTCCATACACCTCGTACACACATGGTTATGCTCCGTACACTTCGTATACACACGGCTTCGCTCCATACACTTCGTACACACAAGGCTCTGCTCCGCACACCTCGCACACACACGGCTCTGCTCCGTACACATCTCCGCTCCGTACACAAACGGTTCCACTCCGTACACATCATACACATCTCCACCTCGTACATATCTCTGCTCCATACACCTCACACACATGCGGCTCTGCTCCGTACACCTCATACACGCGTGACTCCATTCCATACACCTCGTACACGCGCGTCTCCGCTCCATACACCTCGCACACGCACGGTTCCGCTCCATACACCTCGTACACACGTGGTTATGCTCCGTACACTTCGTACACACACGGCTTCGCTCCATACACTTCGTACACACAAGGCTCTGCTCCGCACACCTCGCACACACACGGCTCCGCTCCGTACACATTGCACACACGCAGCTCTGCTCCATACACATCATACACACACGACTCTGTTACATCCACCCTGTAAACCCCCCTGACCCCACCCATAAACTTCCCTCATCCAGCACGATGACAACCAGCACAGCAGAGTCCTGCATACACCGAGGCCCCTGATCATGTGACGCCTGTCTCCTCCCCTCCTGTGACCTCATCACAGGTCCTGTGTGCACAGAGCAGCCCAGCGATGTCATTGCTGTGATTTATCAGTGAGGGGTTGCGGTGGTCAGTGGGTCTCTCTGGGAGGGCGAGAATGGGGTCGGTGCAGGGGGGGTGGCTCAGTGCTATGTGGGAAAAATAAGCTCCCGGCCGAGACAGCGGGGCAGGCAGTCAAAATCGAGACTGTCCCAGCAGATCAGGGACGGTTGGGAGGTATGAAAAAGTGTATGAAGAAAAAAATGAGTTCGCCTATTTTGCCTAAATTCTATGGATGACGATTTCTTCCCTAGCCTACTTCAATGATGCAGACTCTATTCCCAATAAAATGCAATTGAACTGTGGAGTGTAACACTATGATAAGAAAGAATCTTTGTTTAATGTCAAACCCTCAGCTCTCGTCTACTGCCCTTCAGGCCCTTAGGAAGCTGACAGTCCATTGAGGCACAAAACCAGGTGACCGGAGGGTCACAACCTGGCTTCTCCGACTATCTCCATAGAGCCAGGTGACCAGTTGGTCCCAATCCTGGCTTCCTCAAACATATCCATGGGTTCAGTGATGGTCAATGGAGCAGATCTGTATTCTTTCAGCTGGGACCATGGTCTCCTAAGCTGACACCCTATATAATGTCAAATATGTTTCCCTCATGATGGAACCATGATCTAGCAGCTATATCTGTAGAGTCTTCCTGGCTGTAGCTTTGTAAAGAGTCTGGTTCTTTGGATCTCTTGATCTTTGAATGTGTTGTTACTGAGGCATATCCCTTTTTATAGTTCACAACTATTGTTCTTCAAACCATCATCCACATTTCAAGGGGAAGGGATGATGAGGTTAACCCGCATTGTTTGACTATTTCTAATTTATCCTTCCTTCAATGTTTGCAAGTCAACAAACTGGCTGGTCTGGACGATGTGTGACAAACATATTAACAACTATCTATTGTTCAATTACCCTCCGTCTCTGTCATCCAGGATAACAACACAATATGTTACAAGAAACGACAACTTAAAAGTCAAAATTACAGGCTTATACGAACAAAAGTCTGTGTTTTTTTGACAACCAAAGAACAAACACATAAACTCTAAAGTCAACATGTAGATAACAGGCTATGCCTCAAGGTTTACTGAAAATAGATATCTCGATAATTAAGATTAAATTCTGTGTCGTCACATTAGGGTCTAAAACCAGGGACCTCTATCAGCTTATATCTTCTCTGGTATCGGCTGAACATTAGCAATGTACAGTGTGGAACAAAGCAATAGCAAAAAAGAGAAGAGGGGGAAAATGTTCAGCTCACCAAGTATGAAAACGGTGTGCCTCCATCGATGATATGCGGTGCACAGACTCCAGACCCTAAGCTGGGCAAAGAGCAATGTGAAAAACAAAATAATTCCAACGTCTGTCTAATTGTGCAAAAATTTAAAACATGACTTATTATGGCCATTTAGAAAAATGTAAGAACAAACCATGATAAAACAAGGAAACAAGGAGGGAAAAAAGGGGAGGGGGGACTTAAGAGCTGACATTTTGAAATGCATAGACCCGTGTCCCCATCCCCTTTTTTTCCATCCTTGTTTCCCTGTTTTTATCATGGTTTGTTATTACATTTTTTAAATGGCCATATTAAAAGTCATGTTTTAATTTATTGCACAATTAGACAGATGCTGGATTTTTTTTTTTTTCACAACATGGAACACCTCCCTCCCTGTTCACTGTTTAGTGGCCACTGTCGGCTCCCCACCCTGCTTTTAACCGGCCACTGCCAAAACAGATATCACCCAATCATAGCGGTGCGTGGTGTCAAATTCCCATTTACTTTATATTGATGACTTATTCCTTGGATAGGTCATCAATATGTTAATCCCAGACAACCTCTTTGCGTTTGACTACCTTTTAACAGAGAATTTACAAAAGTGTATGGATTTTATCTGGTTTTTAGAAACATATTCTAGGATAGAATACCTCCATAAGGCAGTGTCCATCAGAGAATGCAAATAAATATTTCAGTTTTATATGGAACTGGACAAAAAAATACACGTTTTAACAAACTATGCAATGAGAGATATAAGGAGGTATAGAAGACTTGTGCACTATTATGTGACATTTTAAAACTAAACTGTAATGTAACTGTGTGTATGAAATACTGTACTGTATGTCAGGACGGACTGTGGAACACTTGTACAAACCTTGGTTATACAGAAATAAGTTACAATTATTTCAGTAGCTCTTTTGTAAAGATTTTACCAAAGAAAATCAATGTGTAAAATTAAGCCATTATGTTTCTCATCATTTCAATTTCATAAGCCTCTGGTGGCAGTAACAGCAGTCATGAAGCAGCTGTCTCTGTGTTGAATAGGTGTGTGCATGGATGACCTCTGTGCAGTCCTTGTATGTACCTGTGATTGCTCTGCCTCATTGCCTTTCACAGACACAAACACACAATGTTCCAAGTCTCCCATCATTAATCTCAAGTACAGTTTGATTTCCTGGTAAATTGCAAACTTTGTGAATAGTGAAGATCATGTAGGCTAAGGCAGTAGTATGTGGGGATATACTTCTTGTTTAGACAGAGCCTGTCATTTGTTCAAATAAATGGGTTAAATATCTTGTAAAAATCCCTGTGCTCCCCTGATTCTGCCATCCTTTTCTATTTTGTACTTTGTCATTCTATTGCAGAGATATTCACATTTATTTCTTCTGCGGTGCATTATGTGAAATCTCTATTGTGCGCTTTTACCCCTCCCACCCAGATGCTGTCAATTACAGCTCGACTGTGACGTTAGTCACTACTCACAGAAAAGCTGTGAGTTTGGAAAGTCAAGAAGTCCGAGGTCGAAAGCCAGGAGCATACATCATAAACAGAGGGGTGAGACAAAGGTGTAGTTAGGTCATATTCTGGGGTCAGAATTCCAAGAAGTTAATGGATCAAGACAAAGGGGCTAGGCAAACGAATGGTCAAAGGCAAATCTAAGGTCAGGCAAACAAAAATCAGAATACTGGAATGTAAAGCAAAGAGCACACACACACACACACACACTTGAGAAGAGCTACAACTGGCAGAGAGACGGTAGACACCTGTTGGAAACCCAGCACACCCCAACCCTGATTGGGCAACTAGACTGTCACTCACCACACTGACAGTTCAGCACATCAAAGCCTCAGATTGGACTGCTGAGCTGTCCATTACAATTATGACAGCTCAGCACCCACCTGTCCCAGAATGGATGTCTGAGCTACCATTTACAACACTGGGTGGAGGAATCGTTGACATCGGCATTGTCTCTGATTTCCAATCTACTAGAACAGCTGCCGAGCTGTGATTGGCAGCATATGGGAAGGAGGGTTGATAGCACACACCCACCAGAGAAAACTTTGAATAATTAAGTGAACTGCAAAGCAGAGACAATATATAAAATATGTGAAATATCTGTATTTTGTATATGATGAATGTGTGAGGGGAGCCAGGGCCGTAGTCGTGGCTGACAAAGACTGTTCAATCACACCCTGGTTTTCCAATACAATGTCCCCTTTTTAGCATACCTTCTGCTGCATCTTCTGCACCATCAGGGTCCCATCTGGTCTGCTGAACTTCTGCTACTGGTGTTACACATAAGAGACAGAGTTCAGTTCCAAGTCAACAATAAAGAATTCATTTGCTTCAGTACACAGTATGTCCATTTCAGTTACAACCACATCATAAGGTTCCCCACAGCATGCATCCTTCGCTTTCCCTGTGTCTTCCCTCTTTCCTTCCATTCCTCCCAGGGTGTCCCTGGGAAGTACCGACCCGTTAGGTACCGCAGCATCTCTTTTGTCCAGCTTCACTAACTTTAAGAGTTCCCCTGTCCATTTCACCCCAGACATAAGGGCATCTGCCCATGTAGTTAGCTGCCACAACCTTGTGTTGCCCTGCATAGTCCTCCTGCTGTAACCTTCGGCCACTATCAGGCCCTAGACAAACTGGGCTCTCATCTTGAACGTTGAGGGGTCACTGTGCTGTCCCGGTCTCTAAGCCCTACAGGACTCTTTGGGTTCCCTTACCCTATTCACTATAATCAGGAAATGCTCCTGGCTTACCCACAGTTGACTTCTCCTATGTTAACTATTTACAAAACTAATGTGTCCCCATCTAGAGGACTATCTTAGGTACTGCACTCTCCCTGAACAATACTGTACGTATAGCAGCAATCAGGTATAAAATATTATATACACCGTAAAACATTAACCAATGGTTTACAGGAATGAGTGTGGTGGAATAATACCGTCCTTGTAACCCCCTTACAAATGTATGACAAAATGGGCTTTTCTATAACCAAAAGGTCTGAATACTATACAGTTTTTCTATTCAGGATTGATATCATCTGGTAAGACTGGGGTCACAAAAAGAGTAGAAAAGATCCAAGCATGGCTCAGACATCGGAGGAAGAAAGACATTCAAGAGGGATCTCTGGGGTAGAGATGCAAGGCATCCCAGGACCAAGGAGATCCCTAGAGGAGAGACATTCCAATTTTGACATTATAGAAATGATTTTAAGCTTGCAGAATTAATGTCTATCTGGTGTAATAACGTAGTCAATAGCCCCTAATCAGCAAAGTGTTTACGTTCTGGCGTAAAACACTTTCAAAAGTTTTTGCTCAACATAAAGTTGCACAAGATATTTGCGACTTTTGGCTTTATCACCCTAATTTCAGAAGGCCTTACTAAAGTGGGAGGAGTTGGTGAAGAGCCATTATGGCATAGGGCGAGGCAATGACCGCCCAGCAAATTAATCAGAAGTGGCAGTGTACATTATGCCAAAAATGTTACTCTAGTCTCTGACTAATTCACACAAAAATGATCTTTTAGCCCCAATTTTTTATTTTCACAAGGGTAACAGGATAAATTGGACCCCAAAAGCTGTTGTCCAAATTGTCCTGAGTACGCTGGTACCCCATATGTGGGAGGAAACTACTGTTTGAGCACACGTCGGGGCTTGGAAGGGAAGTAGTGACGTTTTGGAATGCAGACTTTGATGCAATGCTCTGCGCGTGTCATGTGTCATAGAATCATAGAATCGCAGAGTTGGAAGGGACCTCCTGGGCCATCTAGTCCAACCCCCTGCTCAAAGCAGGATTCGCTAAATTATCCCAGTCAGATGTCTGTCCAGCCTCTGTTTGAAGACTTCCATTGAAGGAGAACTCACCACTTCTCGTGGCAGCCTGTTCCACTCATTGATCACTCTAACTGTCAAAAAGTTTTTTCTAATATCTAATCTGTGTCTCCTCCCATTCAATTTCATCTCATTGCTTCTAGTCTTTCCTTGTGCAAATGAGAATAAAGATGATCCTTCTACAATGTGACAGCCCTTTAGATATTTGTAGACAGCTATTAAGTCTCCTCTCAGTCTTCTCTTTTGCAAACTAAACATTCCCAAATCCTGCAACCTTTCCTCATAAGACAGGGTTTGCAGACCGGTCACCATTCTGGTCGCTCTTTTCTGAACTTCCTCCAGTTTGTTGATGTCTTTTTTAAAATGTGGTGCCCAAAACTGGACACAATATTCCAGATGAGGTCTGACCAAAGAGGAGTAGAGGGCAATAATGACTTCACATGATCTAGACTGTATGCTTCTGTTAATACATCCTAGAATTGCATTTGTCTTTTTTGCTGCTGCATCACACTGTTGACTCATAATCAGTCTGTGATCTATTAGTATACCCAAGTCTTTTTCACATGTGCTGTTGCTTAGCCCTATTCCTCCCATTCTGTATATGCTTTTTTCATTTTTATTGCCCAGATGTAGTACTTTGCATTTTTCCCTGTTAAAAACCATTCTGTTAGTTGCTGCCCACTGCTCCAGTTTATTTGTATCTTTTTGAATCCTCTCTCTTCTCTAGTATTAGCTATCCCTCCTAGCTTTGTGTCATCAGCAAATTTAATCAGTTTATCCTCAATTCCGTCATCTAAATCATTGATAAAGATGTTGAACAATACAGGGCCCAGGACAGAGCCCTGTGGTAACCCACTTGAGACATTCTTCCAACTGGATGTGCAGCCATTTACGACCACTCTTTGGGTCCGATCACTAAGCCAGTTATGAATCCACCTAACATTTGCCTTGTCCATTCCATACTTAGTCATTTTTTCAATAAGGATTGTATGAGATACTGTGTCAAATGCTTTGCTGAAGTCAAGATATACTATATCTACAGCATTTCCTTGATCCACCCAATCAGTGATTCCATCATAGAAGGAAATTAAGTTAGTCTGACATGACTTATTAGTTACAAACCCATGCTGACTCTGTTTAATCACTTCATTCTTATCCAGGTACTGACATACATGTTGTTTAATAATTTGTTCAAAGATCTTTCCTGGTATAGAAGTCTGACTCACCGGCCTATAGTTGCCTGGTCCACCTTCTTCCCCTTTTTGAAGATAGGAACAACATTTGCTCTTCTCCAGTCTTCTGAGACTTCTCCTGTTCTCCAAGAATTTTCAAAGATTATGGAGAGGGGTTCAAAAATTTCTTCTGCTATCTCCTTCAGTACTCTGTGGTGTAATTCATCTGGACCTGGAGACTTGAATTCATTTAGGTTAGCTAAGTGTTTCCTCACTATCTTTCTGTTTATAGATATCCTGGATTCTTCTATTCCCTTAATAGGACAGTGAAGAACAGTTGATGTTACATTTCCTTTCTGAGAGAAAACAGATGCAAAATAGGAATTTAAAAGTTCGGCCTTCTCAACATCCTGTCTTACCATTTCATCATTTTCATCCTGTACAAATCCTATAGCATCTTTGACTTTTCTTTCACTTTTGACATATCCCCAAAATCCTTTATTATTGCTTGTGACATCTCTTGCAAGCCTCAATTCATTGTCAGCTTTAGATAATCTGATTTGTGCCCTGCAGGTTCTGCAGACATCATTATATTCTTCTTTAGATATGCCTCCCTCTTTCCATTTTATAAACATTTCTTTCTTCCTTTCTAGCATGTGCTTAAGTTCTGTGTTCATCCATCCTAGTTTACTTAAATGCTTCCTATTCTTCCCTCTTTTCGGAATTGTTAACAATTGTGCTTTGAGAATTTCATTTTTCAAGAATTCCCATCCTTCCTGGACATTTTTGTCTTTAAGGATATCCAGCCATTGGATCCCTCCAATTCTCTTTCTGAATCCCTTAAAATCTGCCTTTCTGAAATCTAACCTTGACGTCTGAGTCTTCACAGGTCTTCCTCCTCTAGTTATCCAAAATTCTAAAATAGCATGGTCGCTACCTCCTAGGGTCCTAGCCACTTTTACCTCCTCAACCATTTCCTCCCTGTTTATAAGGATTAGATCCAAGGTAGCAGTTCCCCTTGTTTTCTCCCCTGCCTTTTGGAAGATAAAGTTGTTAGCAAGAGAGGATAAGAATTTCCTTGACCTGTTAGTTTTGCCTGAGAGAGATTCCCAACAAATGTCTGGATAGTTGAAATCTCCCATGACAACTATGTCATATTTTTTGGAGAACTTGCCCATTTGATGCATAAAGAGTTCATCCATATCTTCAGCTTGCACAGGCGGCCTGTAGTAAATGCCTACAATGGTGTCCTTTCCATTGTTCTGTCCTTGTATTCTTACCCAAACAGTTTCCACAGAACTCCCAGTCTCTGAAGCTTCAATCTCTGTGCAGATATACGCATTTCTAACATACCATGCGACACCTCCTCCTCGTTTATCAAGTCTGTTTCTTGCAAATAAGTTGTATCCTTCTAGTCTTGTATTCCAATCATGTGTATTGTCCCACCAAGTTTCAGTGATTCCAATGACATCATATTTCTTTTCCTGCGTTAGTAGTTCCAGTTCTCCTTGTTTGTTGCCCATGCTTTGTGCATTAGTATAGAAACATTTCAGTTTGTGATTGTTTTCTCTTTCGCCAATATTTTTATTATTTAGATTCTTTTGTCTTTGTTCTTCCTTTCCACTTCTAATAGCAGAGTTCTCAATAGCATTTGTCAGGTGTATGGCTTTTTCTGGTCTTTTGCTTCCCTTCCCACATTGTTCTAGTTTAAAGCTCTCCTTACAAGTGTAGCAAGACGACTTCCAAATACTTGTTTCCCAGTTTCCCAGTTGTTTCCCAGTCTTCGTAAGGTGCACCCCATCTCTAGCAAGTAGTCCATCGTATAGGTAATTCACTCCGTGATCCAGAAAACCAAATCGTTGCTGACGGCACCATCGACATAGCCAGTTGTTCACCTGCAGAATCCTTTTCCACCTCCTTGTTCCATGGCCATCCACTGGAAGGATGGAAGAGAAGACCACCTGCGCTCCCAGTTCTTTCACTTTCTTGCCTAAGTTTTCAAAGTCTCTGCAGATGGTTTCCAGGTCGTTTCTTGCGGTGTCATTTGTCCCCACATGTAGTAGCAGGAATGGGTAGTCATCTGTAGGTCTGAAGAGTCCTGATATCCTGTCAGACACATCTTTAATTTTTGCACCTGGAAGACAGCACATTTCTCTTGAAGTTATATCCGGTCTGCAGATAGCGGCCTCTGTTCCTCTCAACAGGGAATCCCCCATTACCACCACTCTCCGTTTCTTCTTCACAACATTTTTCTTTCTCCATCCAGGAGGACTCTGAAGGCGTACAAGGTTGCTGTTTGTGGGCAAAGTCTTATCCTGATGTATTTCTTCATCGTTTTTCGTTTTCCTGCGTGAGAGCCTGGTACTGGTTCCTGAGAAGTATGGGTGCTGACTGCGTCCTGATCCTCCTGCTTCTCTGGGTCACATGTTTCCATTCCTCTGTTTCTTCAGGTGCACTTCGAATTTCTTCTCTTTCTGTAACATGAAGAGATAATTCTGCTCTGTCTAAGAACTCTTCACTTTCCTTAATGAACTTCTGCGTAGCTAACCTCTCTTCGAGATTTTGCAACTTTTCCTCCAACAGGGACACAAGCTTGCATTTGTGGCATGTGAAGTTTGGCTTTTCCACTGGTAAGTCTGTGAACATGTAGCAAGAAATGCAGCTCACCAAATGGCTTCCGTATTGAGATTTCTTAAAAACGATGAAAGATGAGCCAAAATTCTGTCGGCGCACGGTTGCCTTTGGAGAGCCTCTGATGTGCCGAAACTGTGGAAACCCCCCACAAGTGACCCCATTTTGGAAACTAGACCACCCAAGGAACTTATCTAGATGTGTGGTGAGCACTTTGAACCCCCAAGTGTTTCACTAACGTTTATAATGTAAAGCCACAAAAATGATCTTTTAGCCCCCAATTTTTTATTTTCACAATGGTAACAGGAGAAATTAGACCCCAAAAGTTGATGTCCAATTTGTTCTGAGTACCCCATATGATGGAGAAAACTACTGTTTGGGAACACGGTGGGGCTTGGAAGGGAGTGAGCACCGTTTGACTTTTTCAATGCAGAATTGGCTGGAATTGAGATTGGATGACATGTCATGTTTGGAGAGCCCCTGATGTGCCTAAACAGTGGAAATCCCCCAATTCTAATTCCAACTCTAACCCCAACACACCCCTAACCCTAACCACAACCCTAACACCAACACACCCCTAAACCCAATCCCAATCATAAGCCTAACCACAGCCCTAATCCCAACCCTAACACTAGCCCCAAACCTAACCCTAACTTTAGCCTTAATCCTAACCCTAACTTTAGCCCCAACCCTAACCCTAACTTTAGCCCCAACCCTAACTTTAGCCTAACCATAACTATAGCCCAACACTAACCCTAACTTTAACCTATCCCTAACTTTAGCCTAACCATAACCCTAACTTTAGCCTAACAATAACCCTAACTTTAGCCTCACCTTAGCCTAACAATAATCCTAACTTTAGCCTAACAATAACCTTAACTTTAGCCTAACAGTAACCCTAACCCTAACAATAACAGTAACTCTAACAGTAACCCTAACTTTAGTCTAACAGTAACCCTAACTTTAGTCTAACAGTAACCCTAACCTTAACAGTAACCCTAACAGGAACCCTAACTTTAGCCTAACAGCAAAACTAACCCTAACCCTAACTGTAACCCTAACTTTAGCCTAACAGTAACCATAACAGTGACAGTAACCCTAACTTTAGCCTAACAGTAACCGTAACTTTATCCTAACACTAACCCTAACTATAGCACTAACCCTAACCTGCCTTATCTTTTTTTCACTTTATAACAAGATCATTGACTGGCACATCAATACAACACTTGTCACACTGTTTCTCCTTTAATCTCTCACTGACAGGAGATCAGAGGAGAAACAGCATTACTATGAGGCAGATCGCTGGGAAAGTTCGCTGCTACAACAAACTTTCCCAGGGATCTGTCTTATTGGCTGGTGTGACGCTGACGTCATCAGGACCTGAACCAATCAGGTCTCAATTAGGTCGGGGGTCACAGGAAGCGTTGTGCGCCGGAATCCCATTGTTATAAGGTATGTGGGTGTCCCGATCAGCACAAAACTGCCGACCGTAGACAAAAGTCGGCGCTGCACAAAGCCCTGCTAGCGCCGACGTTTATCTACCGTCGGCGATCATGAAGCAGTTGACTCGTGTATAAGGCAAAATAAATAAGAGTAAAAAAATGCTCCTCCACTCCTTGGGCTATTAACATGTAGTATTTTTGCGCTTTTACATTCCTTTTAATGGTGGGAAAAAAATTCACCAGTAAATATAATTTTAACATTCTACTACCTGACCATGTGGTGTGCGAGACATTATCAGAAACATCCGTTTTAATTTATGAAGGAAGGACTCTGACAGTCACAATTTAATTTTTTCAAGGCCATCAAGCAGCCCTCAGTATTTGTAGAGGGCCATCAGGCGGCCCTTACTATTGTTAGAAGGCCAGCTGTCGGCCCTCACTATTATTAGAGGGCCAGCAGCCGGCCTTCACAATTTATAGAGGTACAGCAGACGGCTCCCACTATTTTTAGAGGGCCAGCAGGCGTCTTGTGGACAGATGAGACCAAGATAGAGCTTTTTGGTAAAGCACGTCATTCTGCTGTTCACAGTAAATAGAACGAGGCCTACAAGTAAAAGAATACAGTAGTTACAGTCAAATATAATAAAGGTTTAAAGATATTTTGACGTTGCTTTGCTGCCTCTGGCACTGGATGCCATAACTATTTGCAAGGCATCATGAAATGTGAAGATTTCCAAAGGATTTTGGGTTGCAACGTAGTGTCCAGTGTCAGAAAGCTGACACATCATTGTTCATGGGTAGTGTTGAGCATTCCGATACCGCAAGTGTGGAAATTCCCACACAGCAATGGCATAAAGTGAGACTAGGGACTTTTTTTTTTTTAAGTGGCGGAGGAATACAGTGCGGAAGGATACCTACCTTCCGTCATTGGATTCCTACAGCCCGTAGAGAACGGCAGCATCAGCTGATGCTGCAGTTCTCTACCCAAGATCGTCGTGGGACACACTCGTGGACTGCTTCGGATCGTGGGTGAGTATTTTTGTGGTTTGTTATGTTAATATTTATTCCGGAAAAGACAATGGCTTCGGGGAACAATGTGACAAGTATTGGTAAGTATGTTACTCTATGTTATATGTACTGTATGTCTATGTATGTATTGTATGAATGTATTGTATGTATGTAGTATATATGTGGTATGTATGTAGCATGCAGTATGTATGTAGCATGCATGTAGTATATATGTAGTATGTATGTGGTATGTATGTAGCATGTAGTATGTATGTAGCATGCATGTAGTATGTATGTAGTATGTATGTAGCATGCATGTAGTATATATGTAGTATGTATGTAGCATGTAGTATGTAGCATGCAGTATATATGTAGTATGTATGTAGCATGTAGTATGTATGTAGCATGCATGTAGTATATATGTAGTATGTATGTAGCATGTAGTATGTATGTAGCATGCATGTAGTATATATGTAGTATGTAGCATGTAGTATGTATGTAGCATGCATGTAGTATGTATGTAGCATGCATGTAGTATGTATGTGGTATGTATGTAGCATGTAGTATGTATGTAGCATGTAGCATGCATGTAGCATGCATTTAGTATGTATGTAGTATGTATGTGGTATGTATGTGGTATGTATGTAGCATGCATGTAGTATGTATGTAGTATATATGTGGTATGTATGTAGCATGTAGTATGTATGTAGCATGCAGTATGTATGTAGCATGCATGTAGTATGTATGTAGTATATATGTAGTATGTATGTTGCATGTAGTATTTATGTAGTATGAATGTAGCATGTATGTAGTATGTAGTATGAATGTAGCATGTATGTAGTATGCATGTTGTATGTATGTAGCATGTATGTAGCATGTAATTTTTTTTTTTTTTTTACATTCAACACATTAGCCGGATGATGGGACTACTACTGTCCCATCATTGGCTAATGTGTCAATCACTGTCATGGTAGCAGGCATCGCCCGATGGGACTTGTAGTCCCATCGGACGATGCCTGCACAGACCCCCGAAGCCTGCACAGACCACCGGCAGGCCGGCACAGCCCCCCGGCAGGCCGGCACAGCCCCCCGGAGCCTGCACAGACCACCAGCAGGCCGGCACAGCCCCCCGGCAGGCCGGCACAGCCCACCGGAGCCTGCACAGACCACCGGCAGGCCGGCACAGCCCCCCGGCAGGCCGGCACAGACCACCGGAGCCTGCACAGACCCCCTGGCAGGCCGGCACAGCCCCCCGAAAGGCCCGTACAGACCCCAGAGAGGCTGTACAAGGCAAAAACAGGGTTTTTCTTATTCCGATACCGGAAGTCCCATAGACTTGAATGGGACTTCCGGTATCGGAATCGGCGATACCGATACTTTTTTTAAAGATCGGCCGATCCATTCCGATCCGATACTTTGAAGTATCGGACGGTATCGCTCAACTCTATTCATGGGTCTTCCAGCAGGACCGTGACCCCAAACATACTTCAAGAAGCACATAGAAAATGATGCAAACAAAGCACTGGAAAGTTCAGAAGTAATAATTCCAGCTCCAGTAGCTTAAAGTCTCCCACCACTACCTCTTACATACAGATGCTACAGAGAAACTGCGAATGGACACATTAAATCATTTAATTTTGCCTGCTTTGATGAATTATAAAAAAATCCAAATCTGTCAATGAGTAAATGGAAAAAAGCCATCAAGTTATGGACTGTGGAAGAGACGACGTGATCAGAATGAACACTCATTTCCAGCAGATGATACCTAACACCTATCCCAACACTAAACACAGCTAACAATGGTATTAATGGGGAAAAGAATAGATATTACCTTGATAATTTTTTAGGTTGCAGCAGCAAGGATTATAATTTATAAGGCAATAATCCCTGACTAGTTGCCTGTAATACGCTATCCCCACTGCAACAACTCACAGTAGACGAATTAAAGATAAGAGCGGTATTATTGCAAATTATAGAAGAGACTTGACTCGGCCCTGAAAAGATTTTTTTTGTACGTGGCTGCAACAAACTGTGGAGGAACGCAAGCAACCTTGCCAGCCTAGATGAATTTCTCAGTACAGATCACCATAAAAAACACAAATCTGTCAATAACTCTATGGAAAAAAGCAGCATCAAGGATTATAATTTATATGGCAGTAATCCCTCACTAAATGCCTATAATATGTTATCCCTAGTGCAACAGCTCACCCTACATGAATTGCAGATAAGAGCAGTATAATTGCAGAATATAAAATGCATTTGAATCAGCCCTGAAAAGATTTTTTCTTCTACGTGTCAATGACATACTGTGGAGGAACGCAAGCAACCCTAAGAGTGTAAGGAGGAAAACCGGGTTGCGGGTACCTGTGCCACGCCGGGTCCGGAACCGTCGAGGCTCCATCCAAGGTTGCCCGGGGGAAAGGATAATGAATGACACAGACCAGGTGACCGGGAAGCAAGGGGCGTGGCTAAGAAAAAGCACGCGCGGCAGCAGACAGTTTTGGCGAGGACAAGCAGCGTGCAGCAGAGTGAACAAGCGTGCTTCGTCCCTTGAGCATCGGCGCTGCGAAGATTTGCACCTGGTGGCTCCCGCTGGCAACAGCGGGACCGTGAGAGAGCGAGGTGCTGTGTGCCCAGTGACTGCCAGAGAGTGAGGTGCCGTGCGCTCCGTGACCGTGAGTACAGCGCACGTGCAGGATAAAGAAGGCTGGGTACCGGACATATACCTGTGGCCTTCCTTGCCAGTTAATATTGATCAATCCACGTTAGACTTGGAGAGTGCTACGGCCTTGTTTGCTTTAGCCGCCTCAGTTCATGGACTAGGAGCTCAGCGGAAGGTACCGGAGACCGACCGCTGCTGCCAGAAGACAGATCAGCATTTCCAGGACCCCATCTGAGGACATCTCCCTGGCCGTTGCCCTGCGGGATCATCTGCTGCAGAGGAGCATACAGGACTTGATAAGTGCCTTCATTGGACTACTTTTGTTTTACAATTGTTATACCTACTATTCCCCTTTAACCATTAACCTCCCTGCGAGGAGTGAATACCTTGTTTTATTAAAATCCTTACATCGTGTTAACCCTTGCTCTGCCTCCTGTCTGTCACTGCATCCCACAACCTGCTTACACTGGGCGTTGTCGGCAGGATGCAGTCCACAAGCACAGAGGTGGCAGACTAAGTGGCCGTGGGAGTCCCAAGGGCCAGCTTACCGCTGGGGGCCATGCTTAGCAATCACCTAAAGTTTATGGGAGCAATTCACTGTTATGGGACTGGTCTGAGTGCGTTAAAGGCATGCTAAGGATGCACCCCATGACCCCCACTATGCAGGCAGAGATTGCTTTGATGGCCTTAGATGGGGAAGACAGATGTTCTGTCATGTTCTGACCCCCACACAAGTGGAACACTTTCACCAAAGCATTACAGATCTTCGAGGAGATGCATGGGGACCCCATGGATATCGGTGAATTGTGGATATGCATGTTTAGCCACGACCAAAGGGAGGGGAAGTCTGTGACCCAATACATGAACGCGCTGCAGGAGATCCAGGCCAACATCGGTAAGCAGGATTGATGTGGGTGTGTGGCACCCTGATGTAATTTTGAGGGACCAACTAGTGGCAGGCCTTAGGGATGCACTACTTAAACAAGCCTGAGACAGCACTTGAGAGTCAATCCATGTATGTCTTTCTAGAAGTAGGGGCAGAAGTGCAAGTGCGCGAGAGCAGGGGATGGCAGCCTTGGCGGGGAAGGTCCGAAGTGGGGAGGTACCCATTCCGCTCGCAGCTGAACCAGGTTGGGTTCGAGAAATCCGGAAAGAAATCCAGGACAGGCGAGAAGAGTGGTCTAGCCTGAGAAAAACCCCCTTGGAGGTGCCAAACTCTTCTAGAGGCTGAACTAACCCTAAGTCCCGTCCAGAAGTGGGGAACTCCTTAGCTGGGAGACCTCCAAATTGTTTTAGATGTGGGGAGACAGGACATAATGCCCCAGGAGTCGCCAGACGGGGTAGGCCGCTGACCTGTTGGCCGTTAAACTAGTGGGCTCCATGGCTGGGGGACACTGCCCGGAGCCTGAGCTGCCAAGAAGGAGAGAAGTAAGTCTCACAAGTTTAGTTTCCCTATGCCCCCTTGTATGGGCTGAGATGGATGGCCAAGCCGTCCGTTGCTTAGTTGATACCGGTTCCCAAGTGACTACCATGCCAGAAACTTATTTAAGACATCAATTTCTGGGGCAATGCGGCCTGAATGGGGCCCAGTGATCAAGTTGACAGTGGCCAACCAATTATCCATCCCAGTCGCAGGGGTGGTCTTGATGCAAATTACCGTGTGTGGCAAAGATGTGGGCCGAAAAGGAGTTGTGCTGACCGCCGGAGACCCTGGCAATGGCCCTACAATGACGCTAGGGATGAATGTGCTGAAGGAACTCTGGACCATCCTAGTCAATGAGTCACTAGATGCTTTTCTCAATCGATGGAATCCTGCACTCCCCAAAGAAAGGTGTTCCAGCAACTGATACAAGTAGCCCAGGCTCAAGAAATGTCGAGAGAAGGAAAAGTTCTGGGCAAGGTGGTCGTTCCAGCTGCTGCCAAGCTCATTTTGTCGCCTGGCCAGACTGTGCTCACGCTGCCCGTGCGAGCCTGTACACCCCTCGAAGGAATGTAAGTTCAGATAGAGCCGGCTTTACTAGATCAACTGCCTTCAGGACCAGGGCTGTGGAGTCGGAGTCGGAGTCGTGGAGTCGGAGTCGGTGCTCATTTTGGTGGAGTCGGAGTCGGAGTTGGAGTCGGTATAAAATGGACCGACTCCGACTCCTAAAATATATAATAAATTGGGTACAGTAATTCAATGCAGGATGTGCTGAATATTTTTTCATCGGAGTTTGGGAAAGTTATGAAATGTCCTATAAATGGCTGTTCTATTCCTGATCTAAGGCTACATTCACACGCAGCATTTTTCCTGTGTTTTTTGAGGATACGTTTTTCAGCTGCAAAAGCTGATCATCTTTTTAAAAAACCGCATCACCTGAAAGGTTTTTGAGCTCATAGATAATGTTTTCAATAGCAAAAGCAGATTAGAAATCTGCTCTATCTATCCATTTATCCATATCTGTCTATCCATATCGTATCTGTACCAAAAAGAATGAAAACCGGGTAGTACACCAATATATATTCTGTTCTATCTAAATATCTTGATTATTGGATCATAAAAATGATTAAATGTCTGAGGTTCACATTGTACTACAATAAATTTTTCACTTAAATATAAGCAATATTTGTGGGAGTCGGAGTCGGAGTCGTGGATTCGGAGTCGGAGTTGGAGTCGGAGTCGGTGTAAGGGAAATTGAGGAGTCGGAGTCGGAGTCGCAGGTTTGGCTTACCGACTCCACAGCCCTGTTCAGGACTCCTCATTGCTTGGAAATTAGCCACCGTTCATGACGGTAATGTAGTGGTGTGTTAACCTACGGCAGGACAATCTCATGCTCTCACTCAAGAGTGAGGTGGCCCAAGTGCTGGGTATGCCAGAAGAACTGACACCACCAGAGGCTGTTCAGTTAGCAGTGAAACAAGGAGATCCCTGGACTGTAGCCATCACCTTGTCCACAGAACCTTCATCCAGTATCATGAAAGAAGGGCCCTGGATCCTGGAACAAATGTGGGCTGATCCTGCTGACCGGAGAGGACAGAGGTGCCGGCCAAGGTCTTGGCTCATGGGAATGGAGATTTGCGCAACTCCATAAGTAAGGTAAGAAAATCTAGTTATCTTACCTGAATGTTCCCTGTGCCCAGTCCGGGTCAGCAACTCTAGCCGGTCAGTGTGGTCACCAAACCCAGGTAGTGTTAAAAAGTCCACGCTCAAATCCAAACCCTGGGATAAGCTAAGTGTCTACTGTGGTCCTGTGTGTCTAAGATCCGGGTGGGAGAGTTGGTGGGAAATTGTGACAGATTTGTGTTTATGGTTGAAGGTAGACCGATAACGGGGGAGTCTGACCCACTCAGATAGGTCCTCACAAATACACCTGGACACAGGGGGAGGACAGGTGAAGCCTTGCCCAGAGACAGGTGGTGGGGGCCTTACGGAGATATCACGAGGCAAATCTCACATCAAGCTATCACAACAAACACCCGTGCACAGGAAGGGACAACAGAGCCCACGCCAGGCCACGTGGTGGTGTTAGCTTAGGGGAGATATTGCGAGCCAAACCACTTGACAGGTTACCACCAACACACCTGATCACAAGGAAGGACAGGAGAAGCCGGCCCAGGCATCAGGTGGTGGCAACATAGTGGGAGTTATCACATTACTGATACTGACGAGCCAGCCAGGACGTCCGGTACAGCGTGTTAACATTCCCGAGTCACCAGCGCAGTGCACCCAGTGTGGTTGGCAGTTATCGGTTACCAGCAGCTGTTTCACATACGCGTCACAAGACAAGGGCTTTCGATCTCTCTCCCCGGACGTCTATATGTGAATTCATTGCAGGTTTCCGCAAAGATCTGAAGCAGAAAGAGTTTTGCCTTTTTTATTGAAAACTTCCTCTTTTGCCTGCAGGGTGTGCCCCTGATATATATATATATTTTTTTTTTTTTCATATTGTTATATTTTGTACTCTGCTTTTCCCTATTTTATGTTTTATTTTGCATTTTTGGTAGTGGTTTTTGTTACTGTAGTATGAGAATTTTCGGGAAAGCTGGGTCATTTTGAGTATACCACCATAGTCACAGTCTGTTTTTTTTTGGTTTTCCATTGTTCTCAGATTTTACAGAGACGCAGGCATAAAAAGAGGAAGTTGGGTGCCTGCATTCTGAATTAACCCTTTTATTATTGGAAGTGTACTCGTATTTGGTTTTTTTTATTTTTCTAAGTGTTTTTTTTAAAGTTTATATACTTTTTTTGATTTTTTCAATTTTTTGGGTTTCATCCTTTACAAATCTTTTTAAGGAAAAAAAAGAAAGAAAAATCATTTTTCCCTTTTTATCTCTTTTTAGTTTTCTTCCACTTTGTGACATTTTATCAGTTTTTTACGTTTAGTTTTCACTTCTTTCTTTCAGTTTTGTTAAAAAGAGAATTTTTACCTGCGTTGGGTTATTCACTAAATATTCTTGTTTTGTTCCCTTTTAAGCAGGTTAAAAGGGGTTGCAAAGTGTTTAAAGTTTTAATCACCTTTTTCAGTTTTAAAACATAGTACGTGTTTTTTCTTTTGCAAGAACAGTTTTTTTCTTTAAGCTGTAGCATGACATGATGTATTGGGAAAAAAAAAAGGGAAGTAGCTAGTTGAGCTCAATTACTGTCTGCATTTTGTTAAAGTGACAGAGGATTTAACAGCGCAGTAGGTGCTAGCAGATAGTGAGAACAAGAAAGGATTGTGTTTTTTGTTTTACGTGTAGGAAAAGTGTTTTCAGCGGCATACTAATCTGTGCTGTCTGAGAAGGACCACAGGTCTAAGAATGCCTTCAGTGACGGCAGGGGGGGAAGCAGTTCGCCCCCCCATCTCCTCTCTCCTCACTCTTCCCTCCTCCCATCTCTCTCCTCCCTCTATCTCTGCTATTCTCACAATCTCCTCCCCTCTCTCATCTATCTCTCCTCCTATCCCTCCTCCTCCTTTTCTCTCTCCTATCTCTCCTCCCTCTCCATCTTCATCACAAACGCCCACCTCTCATCCATCTCCTCCCTTTTGTCTCCTCCCCACTCTCCTCCACTATCTCTCACTTCTCCTCCTATTCCAAATATTTCCTCCACCCTTCCCTCTCTTTCTTTTCCTCTCCCACCTCTCAGTTCATCGTCACCCGCTGGCCCAGTGCCAGATCCAGACAATGAGGTGTCCCTAGTTCCACAGGGCACTCTCTGTAAAGAGACAGTTATAACACCGGGAGAAGAAAGTGAATCACTCCCCACACATGACAACACAGGTGCCCTCCCGATACAACAGATAGCAGAAGGGAGGTGTGGGCCATCAGACACTGCACTTGCTGAGACTGAAGATCCTATGTGCCACACGGAGCTGCAGTCTCAGAAGGGGGGAGTGCTATACACACACACAGAAAGACAATCACACAATGGCACAGTTCCTCCTCTGATGAACATGAAGAGGAGATTACGCTGCATAGCACTAGGAGAAACTCACAGACACCAAGAAGGCAGGGGCAGAGAGAGCCAGACCTCTTACACTATGTGCCCTTCACCCCTAGTCAGGTGTTCAGTATTCTAAAAAACCTGCCAGACCCAGATATGGACCCCATGCCATTTTACCGAAGAATGCAGCAGAGCCAGAAGACATATGCTGCAACCTGGAGTGATCTCTTGTCCATAATGGAAATTAAAGCAAGCGAAACATTCTGGCCAATCATGAAGGAACACTTCAAGCTTCCATCAGAATTAGATGTGCATTCCTGGGAATCAGGATCAAAGCTAATTGAACAGCTTAGAGAGTGGGCCAACGCCAGACAAGCACTCAGCCTGCATAACATGAGCCAAGCCGAGACGGAGTCTCTAGACAGGTTTCATGGCAGAGTGATGCAAGTATTCCAAGGTTTAGGCTTCACCATTCATGATCAGATACACGGACAGATGTTGGCACAGGCCTTTGTGCATGGACTAAAAGAACCAATCAAGAAACTACTGATAGTGGCCAGGCCTGAGTACAGGACAACAGCAGTAGATGTCCTGCTTACAATAGCCAGAACAATTGAGTCCCTCCCAGGAGTACGGAGGACAGGCCCTCCCGTGATGGCCACTGACATGGAGGAGCAACCACCCTGCAGAGACAGAAGACCTGTCAGGTGTTTCAACTGTGGCAACTTTGGCCATTTCTGGAACCAGTGCACAGCACCCCGGCAAACCAGGTCATCACGCAGAGGAATAGGCCAAGAAAGAAACACAGAAGACAATGAAGAACCCTGTCCATAGGACAGAGGCAAAACCAGGTCCGCCAGACGTCACGCCCCTGACATGTGAAACCCCATCAGCGGACCCAATACCTCAAATCACGGGGGGCTGTCATATCTTTCCTTGTGGACACTGGTGCAGTCAGAAGTGAAAATCCCCGACCCCACCAGTCTATCAGAACACTCTGTGTCTTGTATGGGGATTAAAGGTCAAGACAGACGTTCCCCAGCTTGCAAGCCCCTGAGCATGCGGACACTGCCAGGACACTCCATCCTGTTCCAGTTTACGGTGGAGACCTGCCCACCCCACCTGATGAACTCAGACCTACTGCAGGAACTGAAGGTGACTAAAGTGTCCCATGAAGATGTGACCTTGACCTCTTCTCCACCTCAGACCCAAGAAGAATCAATCATGCTGGAGGCCCTACAAGAGCCTCGCTCGAATAACCGGTGCAAGCCTACCCAAGGAGGTGCTGGACATAGCACCCAGAAGCCTATGGCCCAAGGGAGACTTCAAGTTGCACCAGTGCGGGTGTCACTCAAGTCTGCAACCCCGGATGCTCCGAAGGCCCAGCATCCGCAGCTCATCACCCAGAGCTAAACTGCCTCTGACCAACTGGAGGTCTAAGTGGAACTGCTGTTCAAGAAACGGCCTAAGAACTTTGACATGGGCCAGGAAAACTCTCAACCCAGAGGGACCACACCCGCTTCGTGAAATGGCTGCACTGCTTCCGGCTCCAGCGCCAGAGGATCATCTTGGACAAGATTCTGAAGGTGCTCCCTGAAGTTAATCCAGGCCCTGGACCAGAAGGCAGCCACTCAGCTCCTCAAATTGGTTAACAAGATGCTGACCTGAAATCAAGCTGGGTGAAAGGAACTGCTGCTGGCTGGTAAAGAAGATGCCCCAGCAAACGGTTTGGTTTCCTGCCAGCCCTGTGCCAGAAGATGGGAGTCACTCACGGCACTGTGAAGAGAAAGGCCAGATTGAGCCGCCTCACCCACGGGAATCATCATGCGGTTCCAGCTTCTCTCGATCAAGAGGAAGACTGTGAAAGGAGAACCAGACCAGATTGAATGGTGCATAACCTGAGGACTGTGAGTGATGCAACCGTGTTTGAAACCCCAGTTGTGCCAGATCAGCGCACTCTGCTGACAAACGTGCCAGCCACAGCAACGGTGCTCACGGTGATGGATCTGCCCGAAGCTCCCCTCAATGTTCCCCCTCACCTGGACGACCAGTTCCTGAAAACGCACAAGGGGGGTGCGGAACAAATGGACAGTGAGGCCCAAGAGGGCCCGGAACAGCCTTTCACAGCTCGCCAGAGCATTGCCCTCCGTCCCCATCAACTGGATTGCGGAGCATGCAGAAGTCATCGACACCGCTACCCGCACAGCCTTTCCATGTCTCCTCTACTCTGCCTGATGGAGCAGCAACGTAAGTTCTGCAAAACAGAGTCCAGTGGTGTCAAAAGCAAGTTCCTGAAGACACCGTATCGCCCACTGGACGAAACACTTGACAGATGACCGGAAGACCGCGGAGAAGATGGCTCCCTCAACAACTCCGAAGATGCAGGCCTTCCTTAGTCTAGTCTCATACTGCAGAACTTGGATCCCTGGTGCTCCAGACTTAATGCAGCCTCTGTACAATTGCATCAATGCATTGCAACCTTCATCTCGTACAGGAAACTGAAAGACTTCATAGTCTCTGCGCCAACTCTAGGCCTCACTGAGTACGAGAAGCCATCCCGTCCTGACCAAACGGAAAAAGAAGGACCAAGATGGAGAAGGTCATGCTACTGGCCAGGCTTAAAACAGACCCACGGAGGAAAACCAGAGGCCTCTAGACTACCTCTCAGCCGGCCTGGATCCAGTTGCAAGGGGGGGCCCTCCTGCATGAAAACAATACCTGCAGCACACGCCCTCCTGACAAGGCTGCTCTCCACCACTCTTAAGTGCTCTCAGCCGTTACCTGTCTCTACTCCCACTCCCAAGGGGGGATGCGGATACGGACCCTCAGATGAAAAATCTGCAAGATACCGTAGATGGCTCCAGTTTTGCAGTGCAGCGACCAGCAATCAAGACATTCTATGGTCCAGAAGGTTGTCAGCCCAAGAACCCAAGAAGCGGAGCTGATAGAGCTGATGAAAGGCCTGCC
Source organism: Dendrobates tinctorius (assembly GCF_039654945.1). Classification (NCBI taxonomy): domain Eukaryota; kingdom Metazoa; phylum Chordata; class Amphibia; order Anura; family Dendrobatidae; genus Dendrobates; species Dendrobates tinctorius. The sequence goes on along the minus strand of NW_027362063.1, from coordinate 1,699,674 downwards.
AGAGTGCAAAGAACAAAACTTCCAGGTACTCGCATGACATGGCACCCGACTTCGGACCCATCTGGGCTGCAAGAAACTTCATCACAGCAAGCGGATCGACCGTGAAGCACCATGGAGCCATCAGAGACCTGCTGGACACTCTTCAACTACTAAAAGTGGTGGCAGTGTTGAAGGTCGAGGCACACGGAAAACTGAACACAGTAGAGACAATGGGTATCAACATGGCAGACGTGGCAGCCACAAAAGCAGCCAGAGGAAGACAATATGGAAAATGGGAGAGGTCGTAGAGCCGGACGGCTACTACATGACGACTGAAGACGAGAAAACCTGGCAAACAGAAGTCAATGGGAAAACCGTTGAAGATGCCATCTCTGAATTGGACAGAAATACTGCCGCCTCCTCCTCCACCAGCCAACAAGCTGAATCACTTCCAGGATGAAGATTCTGACGTGGATATAAATTCTGAGGCAAAAGAATGGTGCCCACCTTTACCAGAAAGGACGTATTTGATGGAGAACATTCCAGAAGATTGTCCTCCACCACCCTCTCGTGGGGAAGCTTCTTCTCCAGCACAGTCCTACGATTGGCAGTCCACGGCAACACTCCTCGAGACAAGCTGCATGAGTACGAAGGCATCCCAAGGCTACAACAGTTTGACCTTCCCCCTCATCCCCGGAGAATGTCGGCTGGATCAGTACCAATGCAAAGAGCCCCAAGTCCTCCTCTGACACAGTCTAACTCGAGTCTTCATACAGAGGGAAGTGCGGACATAGACGAAACCTCAGCTAAAATCCCACAATCAGCTCAGAGAATGTCAATTACCACAACTCAGTCACTAAACCTGACAAAATGACTTCCTGAAACCTGTACAAGAAGTAACAGGATCAGACTCGGAAGGAGGAGAAGGAAAGCTGGATGCTGAAGGCCAAAAGCACTGGGCTCCAAGAAACCGTCTACATCAAAACGTCTACCTCAAGACAGGCCTAGTCTACCTCAAACCGTCTACCTCAAGACAGACCCAGTCTATCTCAAAGTGTGTACCCTACGTTGGTTCAATGGGCACATGGCCCCCACACAGAATTCAAGACACAGATGAATGACCTGATTGGACTCAACTCACACCTCAACAGCGAAGATTCCCAGCAGCTGTTCGGCCACCGACAAATTTAACATCGGACAAGCGGGAAAAGTTCCCCCACATCATCTGGCCTGAAGACTTCCCAATATGGAATCAGTTGGCGAAGACCACTGCAAAGAAGCTGCTCACAAAAATAGTGTGCAGATATGGGGTTTCCAGAAGCAATAGCAAGTGATCAGGGACCCGCATACACAGCAAACCTGACACTAGGGATCTGATCAGCAGTAGGGTCAGACTTAGGCCTACACACTACTCACCATCCCACACCATAGACTAGGTGGGACACTTAAGAGCAGCATGCTAAAAAATTTGCCCAAGAGACAGACAAACCCTGGCATTAGACACTCCCGTAGGCTCAGAAAAAAAAGCTGTCACCAATATGAGACTTTATTTGGGTAAAAAACCCAGTTTAGGGGTATTCTTCACTTAGCAGTTGACTATGCAATATGATACTTTGTCTGCATGTGTAATTGAATTTATCAAGAATTTTGCTAATGTCCATTCTCAAGTTTTTTCTCCCTCATTGCCAGGTCCAGATTCGGTGCCAGATATGCACGCCCTGAAGTCAGGAGACTGCTGAGTGTTGGTGGAAAAAGTCCGTAAAGAGAAGCACTCGATCCCAGATCTGATGGCCCATCTCCAAGTGCTGACGTCATCAACCTGGAGGGAAAAACCCCACCTGGATCCACGCATCGCATTGCATGAAAAGGCCTTCACACCAGAAGATACACCTGAGCTGGAATGATGCTGTGGATGACCTCCCTGTCTGAATAAATTACCTACCTGACAGAGAATACACATGCACTGACTGCATAGACTGCTAACTAAGAGACTTTGAACACATTGCACCACACCCCCTTTAGGGACAGATCTCCTGACCGCCCATTTGCGAAAGTCTGTACAGAGGAGGATGTATGCACTAGGCATATGTCAGTCCACTGGCAGCATAAATGAGTTGCAGCGCTTTGGGCCAGGAGCAGGATTTTAGGGCAAGTGATATCTAAGGGGGGATTGTTATGGAAATATATATGTATATGTATTTCATATAGATCTCACTTGCCTGCTATAGGCTATATACTCCATATACTGCTATATACTTATGAACTCTTATATATTCTTATATGCACACAGATACATATTTACAGTTTGAACCTTATAACTAGTTGGTGGAAATAACCTGCTACCCAGTCATCTCATTGTCTTGTGACTTGAGAAATATCTAGCAGACATAGGGAATGAGGAAGTAAGGTCAGATGGTCCGGCCGATATTGGAGACTTGCTGACAAGTGCAAGACTCCGGACAGTAAATCAGGTGGTGTCTAAGTAACCTCAGGTCGGACACCCATATATGTTCATGCATTTAAACTGACCAATTAGCTAAGAAGTAAAGCCTTTATGTTAATGAGTAACCACTCCTTTATACGAACTGATAAAAGACCATGAATATGAATAAAGTGTCCAGAGTTCTGCTGGAATGAGTTGTTGCTAACTAAGTGTAGCTTCCTCTTTTCCTTTGAGCGCTCAATAAGACTCTGTCTAATCAGGACAGGCCACAGTATGCACAGGGGTAAAGTCACCCAACCAAAATTTCCACATCAATGGGACTCTCGTCACAACAGGTGCAAAAAGTGGAAGCTATGCTGGGGCAGTACCAAGATGTCCTTGCCTGTCATGACGATGATTTGCACCACAGCCATAACTCATGAGATCCCCACAAGAAATGCCGCACCGGTTCGGGAGCGCTATTGACATATCCCGCCACAAATGTAACAGGAGGTGAAAGAAATGTTGGCACACATGCTACAGAGTGGGGTCATATGGGAGAGTCAGAGCTCGTGGGCAGCCCCTAACATTCTAGTTCGTAAAATGGACGGAATCCTGTGTTTTTGTGTTGACTACCGGCAACTGTATAGTTCGGGACAATAATCCCTTAAGGAGAATTGAGGAGACGTTGTCTGCCCTGAGAAAAGCTAAGTAATTCTCGTCATTAGATCTGGCCAGTGGATATTGGCAAGTGCCCAAGGCTGAGCAAGACCAGCCAAAGACAGCATTCCTACTGCCTATGGGGTTGCTCAAATTCAACCGGATGCCCTTCGGTCTTACCAACGCACCTGGAACCTTTCAGCGGCTGATGAAACGGTGTTTGGGAGACCTGAACTTTGAAGCTACCCTCCTTTTTCTGGATCACATCATTGTCTATGCAGCTACTATTGAGGCGGCTGGAGCAGGTGTTGAGTGGGCTGCAGAAGCATGGCTTGAAATGAAGCCCCAGAAATGCCACCTTTTCCACAAGCAAATTGAATACCTCAGACATGCTGTATCTGCTGAGGGAGTAAGACCTGCGCGTGAGAAGATAGTGGCGGTACAGGATTGGACCACTCCGAAAACAGTGAAGGATGTGCGGGCCTTTCTGGGGCTTACCGGGTACTATCGCCGGTTTGTGAAAGATTTCACTCGCATTGTCAATCCACTGCTGGAGTTATTGAAAGGAGTACCATCTGGTGCGAATAATCGGACCATCCAGTGGGGGAATAGTTAGGAAGAAGCCTTTCGAGGCCTGAAGATGGCTCTAGCTGAAGCACCCATACTGGCCTATGCAGACTTCTCTCAACCTTTCATCCTTCACACCGATGGAAGTCTCCAGGGAATAGAGGCTGTATTGTCCCAGGTACAGGACCGAAAGGAACGAGTGATTGCCTACATGAGCCAATCTCTCCATGACTCAGAATGAAACCCAGATAACTATAGTTCCTTTAAGCTGGAGTTACTGGCGATAGTGTGGGCGATGACCGAGAAGTTTGCTGAGTACCTGTCGGGATCCGAAGTCTTGTTATGCACCGACAACAATCCTCTAGCCCACTTATAAAATGCGAAACTGGGGGCCTTGGAGCAAAGATGGGTGGCACATATGGCAAAATATCGATACAAAATCGCATACAGAAAAGGAGCAGAGAATACACATGCTGACGCCCTGTCCAGAGTGACTCATAAGCAACCTGGCCGGGACTGAGATGAAGAGTTGGAGACAGAAGACATCCCTGGGTTCCAGAACCTAGCCAGGATGTTGGCGACGATGTGGGAACAGGTAGAAGAGGTGTCGGGAAAACACCTGGGACGACCTTGAGATAACTGGGTGTGGCTTCAGCAGGAAGACAGGGAACTCGCTCAGTTGAGACAATGGATGGCCCTAAAACAACTCCCCAGCCAGAGCGAGCAAGATGCTTTGTCCTTGGGGATGCTGCAGATTCTCCGACAATGGGAGAGGCTTCACCTGGAAGACTGTTTGCTGTATCTGAAGGTGTAGTTGGTACGAGAATTGGGCATCATCTGGCAAGTTGTGGTCCCAGAAAAAGTGATCAATGGTGGCCATGGAAGCTCATGTAAGAGGGACTCACTTCGGTCCGGAGAAGACGTTTCAGTGGTTGCAGAAGCTGGTCTATTATTCCCGGTTGAAGACTGCAGTGGAAGAGGCCTGTCGACAATGTCGAAGCTGTGAACTGGCTAAACCCCAGAACAGAGAGCTCCCACGCAGACCATTTTGACCTCCGCTCCCTTGGAACTGCTAATGATCAACTACTTGACCGTGGTTCCTGCTTATCACGGATATGAACATTGTCTTGTGATGACCGATCATATTCACTAAGTTCGCTGTGGCGACTCCGACCCGGGATCAGTCGGCTGACTCAGCTGCACAGGATATCTGTCGAGTATGGATGCCCGAAAAGGATCCATTTTGATCAAAGCACCTGCTTTCAGGGTCAAGTGATGGAGGAGCTTCACCGCCTGTATCGGATTGAAAAGTCCAGGACGACACCTTACCATCTGCAGGAGAATGGAGCCTGTGAACATTTCAACCGGATGTTGATTCGGATGTTGAGAACGTTGGAGGAAGACAGAAAAGTCCATTGGCCTGAGTATGTAGCTGAGTTTGTCTGGGTGTACAACAACCGAGTGCACAGTACAACCATATACATGCCATACACCCAGCTGAGAGATTACCGAGCTGAAGTTGCACCCAGAGGAGGACTTCCCACGGATAGGGGTGTCCATCTGAGTCCGTGAACATCGACATCACTTGCAGACTCTGCATCGACTAGTAGAGACCAGATTTTGGGAACTTGAACACCATGAGACGACGCCCCTGCAAGAGACAGCTCTCAAGGCTGGGGACCGTGTATTGGTCCGAGACAAGCGACCTCAAGGCAAGTTAGAGCATCGATGGGAGCAAACTATGTACCGGGTGAAATGCCAAATTGGACAAATTGGAGCTGATGGGCCCGTCTATGAAGCTCAGCCTGAGGGAGAAGAAGGGGCAACTACCCGAGTAGTCCACCGAAGCATGCTATGGCCTTGCCTGTCAAGAGATACCAAAAGAGAAGGAAGAGCTCCAAGTGTTCCCAAAGTGTCCACTCCAGCGATCTTTGATTGTGATGAAGAAGAACATGCCTTACCCTCTGGTCTGGATGGTCCGCTACCCAATGGCGCAGGGAAAGAGTGAAAACCTGAAATTCCCGATATGACTGCTCCACCGAGCCCGGACGCGTCTCTGTCCTCAACTGCCCAACCTGACTCGACTACCCAACCTGACTTACGCCGCACAGAACGGATGACAGCTGGAATAACTCCCAACCATTATAAACAAGACCAATTTATTTGGCAGCGGATAATTCAAGAGATGGAGAAGTGTCAACGCTTACTTCAAGAACTCTCGCCCATGTAATGGCGAGATAAAGGAGAGGGGGAGGGTAAGGAGGGACACCGGGCTGTGGGTACCTGTGCTGTGCCAGGTCCGGAAACGTCGAGGCTGCATCCCAGGTTGTCCAGGGGAAAGGATAGTGAGCGACATAGATGAGGTGACCAGGAAGCAGGGGGCAAAGCTAGGAAAAAGCGCACATGGCAGCAGACAGTTTTGACGGGGCAAGCAGCCCGCAGCAGGGTGATCAGCTTGCTTCATCCCTTGAGCACCGGCGACAGCGGGACCATGAGGGAGCGAGGTGCTGTGTGCCCAGTGACTGCCAGAGAACAAGGTGCCGTGCACTCCATGGCCGTGAGTACAGCGCACGTGCAGGATAAAAATGGCTGTGTACCGGACGTATACCCGTGGCCTTCCTTGACAGTTAATATTGATCCATCCACGTTAGACTTGGAGAGTGCTGCAGATTTGCTTGCTTCGTCCAACTCATTTCAATGACTAGGGGCTCAGTGGAAGGTACCAGAGACCGACTGATTGACCGGCGTTTACAGGACCCCATCTAACGACATCTCCCTGGCCGCTGGCCAGTAGCGTAGGTACCGGCGGGGCAGTCGCCCCGGGCTCCGCGCTCTGATGTGCCCACCCGGACCTACGCTATGTAACTGTATCGGCGTGCACAGCGCGCCGATACAATTGCATTCTCCAGCAGAGCAGGGAGAATCGATCACCCTGCTCTGCCACCCGGCCGCTATAGGCCTCGAGCAGGTGGTGGGGAGCCCGGTGCCAGCAGTGGGCCCCCCGCCCATCATTGCAGGGTGAGCTGTATCGGCATCTAGCCCATAAAGCTGACCGCAGTGCTGAGAGAGGGAGCGAGCGCTCCTTCTCCCATCATCACCCTCTCCCTGACAGCGGGCGCGATGACGTCACTGCCCAGCGCCCGCTGTTAGGAGATGAGCGGGAGAACAGGGAGCAGCACAGGAGCTATTTTTGTAACGGGGTGAATTATAATAGGCTGCCTATAGGGGTACAGAGGCTGCCTATGGTGGTACAGAGGTTGACTATAGGGGTACAGAGGCTGACTATGGGGGTACGTTATAATACAGAGGCTGTCTATGAGGGTACAGAGGCTGCCTATGGGGGTACAGAGAGGCTGCCTATGGGGGTACGATATAATACAGAGGCTGCCTATGGGGGTACAGAGAGGCTGCCTATGGGGGTACGTTATAATACAGAGGCTGCCTATGAGGGTACAGAGGCTGCCTATGGGGGTACAAAGAGGCTGCCTATGGGGGTACGTTATAATACAGAGGCTGCCTATGGGGGTGCAAAGGCTGCCTATGGGGTGCGTTATAATACAGAGGCTGCCTATGGGGGTACAGAGGCTGCCTATGGGGGTACAAAGAGGCTGCCTATGGGGGTACGTTATAATACAGAGGCTGCCTATGGGGGTGCAAAGGCTGCCTATGGGGTGCGTTATAATACAGAGGCTGCCTATGGGGGTACAGAGAGGCTACCTATGGTGGTACGTTATAATACAGAGGCTGCCTATGGGGGTACAGATAGTCTGCCTATGGGGGTACGTTATAATACAGAGGCTGCCTACGGGGGTACAGAGGCTGCCTATGGGGGTACAGAGAGGCTGCCTATTGGGGTACGATATAATACAGAGGCTGCCTCTGGGGGTACAGAGAGGCTGCCTATGGGGGTACGTTATAATACAGCGGCTGCCTATGGGGGTGCAAAGGCTGCCTATGGGGTACGTTATAATACAGAGGCTGCCTATGGGGGTACAGAGAGGCTACCTATGGGGGTACGTTATAATACAGAGGCTGCCTATGGGGGTACAGATTGGCTGCCTATGGGAGTACGTTATAATACAGAGGCTGCCTATGGGGGTACATTATAATACAGAGGCTGCCTATGGTGGTACAGAGGTTGCCTATGGGGGTACATTATAATACAGAGGCTGTCTATGAGGGTACAGAGGCTGACTATGGGGGTGCATTATAATATAGAGGCTGCCTATGGGGGTACATTAAAATATAGAGGCTGCTTACATAACAAATCACCGTAAAAAACATGAATTTGTCAATAGCTTGCCCTACACAAATTGCAGATGAAGCAGTATTATTATAACAGAATAGAATCTATTTTAATTAATCCTGAAAAAAGTGATCAGTTTAATTGTGGGGAAGGTGACCTGATGGACGGACTTGTCAGCAAGAAGAAGGGATGGTTTGTGCACTGTAGGCGTATGTTTGTAATTACACTAGGGAAACATCTGGGAAAAGTGTAGATTGAGTGCAGTATCTTGGGTTGACCACAAGATGGCAGGGGAGAGTGTGAGTTCAGGACTTGACAGCAGCTTATGGCTAGAGAAACTGTTGGTCATGGGAGGCGGAGTTATAGGGAACCGGGAAAGTTATAAATAGGACAGGAGGGTTCCAGAAAGTTCCAGTCCTGGGAGGCGCTCAAGAGGAGAGGCGTCTGTGACGGAGTGTGTGCTGTCTGGAGAGCTTAAATAAGGGAACTGAGGAGAAGGGAAGTCAGGGGGTGGCCCCGACACAAAGAACCGCAGAACAGACGAGGCCCCGGGGGGTACCAAATTGATGACGACCTCTGACCGGTGAAATGCTGGCGGTGGAAAGGCCTAGGGCAGCCCCAGTAGTTGAGCAATAAAGAAACATCACTATGACAGAAGAGAAGTGCAGGTACCCGGGCCTGAATACGGAGAGCTGTGGAAGTACTGTGGTGTATTGCTGAGGTTGTCAAGAAGACGGCCAATAAACTCGGACCTGTTGTACCTAAAATCTGCCTCCGTCTTGTGTCTTTATCGTCTGTTCGCGGTGAGTAGGGGACCACCCCCCAGTCCGGCCCACTCTCCTACATAATGGCGCAGCATCAAGGCCTGTTACTTAATCAACCCTGCTGGGTAATATAGTGGAGTGTTTCCCGTGTACTCACCTGATATGGAGGATACCATAATTTCCTGTACTTACTGTAAAAACTCTCCTGTCCCGGCAGTAAAATCCTGTATGCAGTGTGAGAACTCCCTATGTGTTGGCCATCTGACAGCCCACAATAAGGCACTGGATCATATACTAATAAAACTCATCGGCTCTTTGGTTTCCAAAAATGTTCCTTCAACTAGAAGGTGGAGCCTCAGAATAGCATTTACTGTATTTCCATTGCTAAGGAGTGGGTCACCTACACTGGTAAAGTGTATGCACTAATTACAAGGGATCACAGATGTCAAACATAAATGCCCACTCATTAGCTCTTATGTGCGGAGGCTGACAGGAATACTGGACATATATAACGAGTTACAATGTGTGGTGACATCACACAACAGTCGATGAGCTGGAATTTGCAAATGCTGCTGCAGCACTGCCAGGGTGGCGGCAGCTGTAGCTGGCTTGTGGAAATGGGCACACACGCAGTGTTCTGTCACAAGTAGCTCAGGTAGATCTGGGTAGGTTTTGAGAAATGTAGCGTCCCTGGCTACAAGCACTTGTCCATGTGTCCGTGGTCAAGTGGACCTTCCCAGTAACAGTGTTGGTCAGGGCATGGCTAATGTTATGCGACATGTGCTTGTGTAAGGCAGGGATGGCACACCAGGAGAAATAGTGGCGGCTGGGGACTGAGCACCGAGGGACAGCCACCGCCATGAAATTACTGAAAGCTTCAATCACCATAAGCCTAAACGGCAACATTTTCAGGGAAACCAATCTGGAAATGTAGCCGTTTAGTATTGTGGCATGTAGGTGGGTGGCTGCGTATTTATGCTTGCATTCCAAGGACTGGGGTAGGGCCAACTGAACGCTGCACTGGGACAAGGACGTGGACGTAGTTACTGATGGTGGTTCCAAATTTGCAATACAGGTGAAGGGTGGGAGGCATCTGCGCCTGCTTCATTGATAGGGGATTGGCGTGCACAGGGGAAGAGGTAGTGGTGTCACCAGCAGAAAATGTTTCTGGACCCTGATATTCAGCCCAACAGGTCGTATGCTTTGCTATCATGTGCCTGAGCATGCTGGTTGTGGTCAGGCTGGTAGTCATGCTGCCCCTGCGCCAGACTCAGGAACACATAACCCTTGGCCTAGCAACTTCACCCTTGCTCTGCCTTCTTCCACGTATGACTCTGTGTGGATTCCAGCATACGGCTAAACCTTTCATTCACTCTCAGTAACAAGACTGTATGGGGGCTTAAGTCTATATTTATTGGGATGATATGGACAACAATGGGAGATGATAACAGATGATATAGTAGATGAAATTGGTGAACACAATAGTAGATGAGATCAGAGGTTGTTGTACAAAATTTGTGTATGACATCAGAGATTGTTTTACACAGTTATAGATGATTCAGAGATTGTTGTACACAGTTATGGATGATTCAGGTAAAAGCTATAAGAAACAGATAATGCAGCATGTCAGTACTGTCAGATAATATACAGCAATGCAGGGTACTATCACAACAGTAGCAATGATACAGGATGCTGTTATATCGGTAGCATGCATTATATAGAAGCTGAGCAATACAATATACACAGCAGTAAAAGGAGAAAGAGATATGTAAAACAACTCATGGCTGCCAGCTTTGCACTCACTGAACAGAGGATGCATATAACTATCATGCAGTGTACTAGCATTACAGGAGCTGAACAAGCATTGCAAACATCATTAGGCATGCACTATGGCCAGCTAACACAGATGCATAGCATACTTAACATAAATTAGAGATAATCGGGGTGTTCACTGTTTATAACCTGGTGCTCAGAGGTCAAAATTCAATAGCGAATGTAGTACATAAAACCTTGGCACACAAAAAGAATGAATTCAAGTGATCCAAGATCAAAGTTTATTACATATCATTATTCCTTATAATGAAAGACTCAAAAAAATTCTTTTAAAGTGATCCACAGAACAATAATTCAACGTTTCGGCTATAATGCCTTTCTCAAGAATTTATCTGCAGAGAAACCAAACCATAAATAAAAAAATTTTTTTGATAAGGAAAAAACATAATATACCATAATATATCGTCAAATCCAAGTTATACATATAATATAATGCACTAGAGTTGAGCGACTTTTGCTTTTTTAGGGTCGCGTTTCGTTTCGTGAAACCCGACTTTTCCAAAAGTCGGGTCGAGCAAGATCGTCCGATTATAGGGAAAAGTCGGGGTCGTCCCGAAACACGAAACCCAATGTAAGTCAATGGGGAATAAAAGTCGGCAGTGAGAGGAGGACAGGAAACACACCTACAGTGCCCATTTGAATGCCAAAAGCATCAATTCTTCTTACTTAAGATTGTCAACCTTAATTAACTTCATAATACAAGTTACGCACTGAAAAATGGGGGTTATTTGGCTAAATTTGTGGGGGGGGAGGGCTGGCTGCAGGTTTTCATGTGCCCTGGGCGAAAGAGCGCCCCTTTAACACATACCACAACTCATCATGCTCCGATACGGCAGAGAAATAGCGGTATAGTACAATGAAAAATACCTCACTTTTTACATCTCATGACGAGGCCCATCTATTTCTCCATACAAAATCATTAGTCCCATATAATGTTTGAAACAGTATATGATGAGCTCCACATAATGCTACAGTATATGTTGGTCCCCATGGATGAAGCTCCACTGTCTTATGGGCCCAAATAATGCTCCAAACATAATGGGCCCCATTTCTAATGCTCTAGTGTATAATGGGCCCTGTAAATGCTGCTCCAGTGTCTGATGTCCACCTTTGGAATGTTCCAGTGTATGGTGGGCCCCATCTATCATTCTCCAGAGTATAGTGCTCCCCAAAAATTGCTGTCCCAACAAAGAAAACAATCAAATAAGTCTCCTCGCTAGGGAATCCCTGTACTTGTCTGGACCGGTGCTATAGCTTGCTTAACAGATCGCCAGCCGTTCTCACGCCCAGTATGGATTGCACGTGATTGCACAAAGGTTAGAAAGGGTACCGTATCCCTGGATAACATGTATGGATAGCGTACACATTCAAAATATATGTCTATACAGCATGAGGCAGGCTCAGACGGTGTTAGGCCCAGTATGGATTGCACGTCATTGCACAAAGGTTAGAAGGGGTACCGTATCCCCGGATAACATGTATGGATAGCGTACACATTCAAAATATATGTCTATACAGCATGAGGCAGGCTCAGACGGTGTTAGGCCCAGTATGGATTGCACGTCATTGCACAAAGGTTAGAAAGGGTACCGTATCCCCGGATAACATGTATGGATAGCGTACACATTCAAAATATATGTCTATACAGCATGAGGCAGGCTCAGACGGTGTTAGGCCCAGTATGGATTGCATGTCATTGCACAAAGGTTAGAAAGGGTACCGTATCCCTGGATAACATGTATGGATAGCGTACACATTCAAAATATATGTCTATACAGCATGAGGCAGGCTCAGACGGTGTTAGGCCCAGTATGGATTGCACGTCATTGCACAAAGGTTAGAAGGGGTACCGTATCCCCGGATAACATGTATGGATAGCGTACACATTCAAAATATATGTCTATACAGCATGAGGCAGGCTCAGACGGTGTTAGGCCCAGTATGGATTGCACGTCATTGCACAAAGGTTAGAAGGGGTACCGTATCCCCAGATAACATGTATGGATAGCGTACACATTCAAAATATATGTCTATACAGCATGAGGCAGGCTCAGACGGTGTTAGGCCCAGTATGGATTGCACGTCATTGCACAAAGGTTAGAAGGGGTACCGTATCCCCGGATAACATGTATGGATAGCGTACACATTCAAAATATATGTCTATACAGCATGAGGCAGGCTCAGACGGTGTTAGGCCCAGTATGGATTGCACGTCATTGCACAAAGGTTAGAAGGGGTACCGTATCCCCGGATAACATGTATGGATAGCGTACACATTCAAAATATATGTCTATACAGCATGAGGCAGGCTCAGACGGTGTTAGGCCCAGTATGGATTGCACGTCATTGCACAAAGGTTAGAAGGGGTACCGTATCCCCGGATAACATGTATGGATAGCGTACACATTCAAAATATATGTCTATACAGCATGAGGCAGGCTCAGACGGTGTTAGGCCCAGTATGGATTGCACGTCATTGCACAAAGGTTAGAAAGGGTACCGTATCCCTGGATAACATGTATGGATAGCGTACACATTCAAAATATATGTCTATACAGCATGAGGCAGGCTCAGACGGTGTTAGGCCCAGTATGGATTGCACGTCATTGCACAAAGGTTAGAAAGTGTACCGTATCCCTGGATAACATGTATGGATAGCGAACACATTCAAAATATATGTCTATACAGCATGAGGCAGGCTCAGACGGTGTTAGGCCCAGTATGGATTGCACGTCATTGCACAAAGGTTAGAAGGGGTACCGTATCCCCGGATAACATGTATGGATAGCGTACACATTCAAAATATATGTCTATACAGCATGAGGCAGGCTCAGACGGTGTTAGGCCCAGAATGGATTGCACGTCATTGCACAAAGGTTAGAAAGGGTACCGTATCCCTGGATAACATGTATGGATAGCGTACACATTCAAAATATATGTCTATACAGCATGAGGCAGGCTCAGACGGTGTTAGGCCCAGTATGGATTGCACGTCATTGCACAAAGGTTAGAAAGGGTACCGTATCCCTGGATAACATGTATGGATAGCGTACACATTCAAAATATATGTCTATACAGCATGAGGCAGGCTCAGACGGTGTTAGGCCCAGTATGGATTGCACGTCATTGCACAAAGGTTAGAAAGGGTACCGTATCCCTGGATAACATGCATGGATAGCGTGCACATTCAAAATATATGTCTATACAGCATGAGGCAGGCTCAGACGGTGTTAGGCCCAGTATGGATTGCACGTCATTGCACAAAGGTTAGAAGGGGTACCGTATCCCCGGATAACATGTATGGATAGCGTACACATTCAAAATATATGTCTATACAGCATGAGGCAGGCTCAGACGGTGTTAGGCCCAGTATGGATTGCACGTCATTGCACAAAGGTTAGAAAGGGTACCGTATCCCCGGATAACATGTATGGATAGCGTACACATTCAAAATATATGTCTATACAGCATGAGGCAGGCTCAGACGGTGTTAGGCCCAGTATGGATTGCACGTCATTGCACAAAGGTTAGAAGGGGTACCGTATCCCCGGATAACATGTATGGATAGCGTACACATTCAAAATATATGTCTATACAGCATGAGGCAGGCTCAGACGGTGTTAGGCCCAGTATGGATTGCACGTCATTGCACAAAGGTTAGAAAGGGTACCGTATCCCTGGATAACATGTATGGATAGCGTACACATTCAAAATATATGTCTATACAGCATGAGGCAGGCTCAGACGGTGTTAGGCCCAGTATGGATTGCACGTCATTGCACAAAGGTTAGAAAGGGTACCGTATCCCCGGATAACATGTATGGATAGCGTACACATTCAAAATATATGTCTATACAGCATGAGGCAGGCTCAGACGGTGTTAGGCCCAGTATGGATTGCACGTCATTGCACAAAGGTTAGAAGGGGTACCGTATCCCCGGATAACATGTATGGATAGCGTACACATTCAAAATATATGTCTATACAGCATGAGGCAGGCTCAGACGGTGTTAGGCCCAGTATGGATTGCACGTCATTGCACAAAGGTTAGAAAGGGTACCGTATCCCTGGATAACATGTATGGATAGCGTACACATTCAAAATATATGTCTATACAGCATGAGGCAGGCTCAGACGGTGTTAGGCCCAGTATGGATTGCACGTCATTGCACAAAGGTTAGAAAGGGTACAGTATCCCCGGATAACATGTATGGATAGCGTACACATTCAAAATATATGTCTATACAGCATGAGGCAGGCTCAGACGGTGTTAGGCCCAGTATGGATTGCACGTCATTGCACAAAGGTTAGAAGGGGTACCGTATCCCCGGATAACATGTATGGATAGCGTACACATTCAAAATATATGTCTATACAGCATGAGGCAGGCTCAGACGGTGTTAGGCCCAGTATGGATTGCACATCATTGCACAAAGGTTAGAAGGGGTACCGTATCCCCGGATAACATGTATGGATAGCGTACACATTCAAAATATATGTCTATACAGCATGAGGCAGGCTCAGACGGTGTTAGGCCCAGTATGGATTGCACGTCATTGCACAAAGGTTAGAAAGGGTACCGTATCCCTGGATAACATGTATGGATAGCGTACACATTCAAAATATATGTCTATACAGCATGAGGCAGGCTCAGACGGTGTTAGGCCCAGTATGGATTGCACGTCATTGCACAAAGGTTAGAAGGGGTACCGTATCCCCGGATAACATGTATGGATAGCGTACACATTCAAAATATATGTCTATACAGCATGAGGCAGGCTCAGACGGTGTTAGGCCCAGTATGGATTGCACGTCATTGCACAAAGGTTAGAAAGGGTACCGTATCCCTGGATAACATGTATGGATAGCGTACACATTCAAAATATATGTCTATACAGCATGAGGCAGGCTCAGACGGTGTTAGGCCCAGTATGGATTGCACGTCATTGCACAAAGGTTAGAAGGGGTACCGTATCCCCGGATAACATGTATGGATAGCGTACACATTCAAAATATATGTCTATACAGCATGAGGCAGGCTCAGACGGTGTTAGGCCCAGTATGGATTGCACGTCATTGCACAAAGGTTAGAAAGGGTACCGTATCCCTGGATAACATGTATGGATAGCGTACACATTCAAAATATATGTCTATACAGCATGAGGCAGGCTCAGACGGTGTTAGGCCCAGTATGGATTGCACGTCATTGCACAAAGGTTAGAAGGGGTACCGTATCCCCGGATAACATGTATGGATAGCGTACACATTCAAAATATATGTCTATACATCAGGAGGCAGGCTCAGACGGTGTCAGGCACAGTATGGATTTGACGGCCCAGATTACACAGCGGAGGAGTAGGGAGAGGTAAAGATTGCAAATGCTGGGGCCCTGGCCAAGCAAGGGGGGCACACTCGTGGGCGTCGGTACTGGCACTGGGCCCCTCATAGTACAGCGGTGTGTCTGACGGCGGGTGTGCACCACCATCGTCAGAGACACTTGATTGCACTACGAGGGACCCTGTGCCAGTGCCCGAGCCCAAGAGTCGGCCTACCCACCTGTCCAGGGCAACGGCACTCGCACGGTGTCGTGCGCTAGGTGGTGACCCCGGCCATGGGGGGGAAGGCAGCACAGTTAGGGAGTTTTAGAAAGTGGCATATGTTGATGTTGGACATTCAACTGATGCAAAAGGCGAAATAGGTGAAGTACCAGGAAGAGGTGGACCAAAGCAAGCCATTTTTCTGTCACCCTATGTGTCATCAGGGGAAGGTGGGACAAAATCCTTGGAAACCCATGCGTGGTTCATTTTAATGAAGGTTAGATCATCCACATTTTGGGTAGACAGACGGGTCCTTTTTTCTGTCAGGATTGATCCAGCTGCACTGAAGACTCTTTCCGATAGCACACTTGCAGCTGGGCAAGCGAGCTCCTGTAAGGCATATTGGGCCAATTCAGGCCAGGTGTCCAGTTTAGCGGCCCAATAGTCAAAGGGGAATGACCTGTGTGGGAGAACATCGATATGGGAGGAAAAGTAGTTTGTAACCATAGTTGACAACTGCTGTCTCCTGTCACTTTCCATCGATGCAGTATTACCAGTTGTGTGAGCGGTATTTGAAAAATCAGTCCACAACATTGTCATGAAACCCCTGTCTCCAACGCCACTTCTGCTGTGTGCACCACGAACACCTCTGCCAAGCTGCCCCCGGCCCGTACGGCTCGTGTGAGAACCATCACCGCTGCTGTGAATGCCTCAAGCAACCGATTTACCAGAGTTGCTTGTTTATTAGCCAATATTAGGTCAAGGTTCTCCTGTGGCATGATGTTTTGTAATTTGCCTTTATAGCGTGGATCCAGGATGCTGGCCAACCAGTAGTCGTCATCGTTCATCATTTTGGCAATGCGGGGGTCCCTTTTTAGGATCCGCAAGGCATAATCTGACATGTGGGCCAATGTTCCCGGTGTCAATGATGCACTGCGAGTGCTGGGTGGAGGAGCACTTTCTGGCAAATCCACATCCCTCCAGTCACGCACAAACCCTGTACCAGACCTTGCCACGCCAACATTTTCACTTGCCCCACGAGATGCATCCTCCTCCCCTAAGTAATCATCCCCATCATCCTCCTCCTCCTCCTCCTCTTCTTCCTCCACCTCGTCCAGGAGAGGTCCCTGAGCAGACAATGGCTGAATGTCATCAAGGATTCCCTCCTCCTCTTCCTCCTCATCAACATTGGCTGCAGACGCCTGCTCCTTAAGGTGCGTCAAAGTTTGCATGAGCAGACGCATAAGTGGGATGCTCATGCTTAGGATGGCGTCGTCTGTGCTTACCAGCCGTGTGCATTCCTCAAAACACTGAAGGACTTTACAAAGTTCTTTCAGCTTCGACCACTGCACGCCTGTCAACTCCATGTCTGCTCTCAAAGTGCCTGGCCGTGTATCCTCCCACAAATGCATTATGGCCTGCCTCTGCTCGCACAGCCGCTCCACCATGTGCAGGGTGGAGTTCCACCTTGTTGCAATGTCGATAATGAGGCGGTGGTTGGGAAGGTGGAGCAATCGCTGCAGCTTCTGCATACGAACGGAGTGTACAGGCGACCGGCGGATGTGCGCGCACAGTCTTCGCACCTTCTGGAGCAGGGCTGTTAACTCCGGATAATTTTTGAGGAAGCACTGCACCACCAGGTTCAAGGTGTGAGCCAAGCAAGGTATGTGGCTGAGTTTTGAAAGGGCTATGGCTGCCACAAAATTACGGCCGTTATCATTAACTACCTTGCCTGCCTCAAGATGTACACTGCCCAGCCATGACTCAGTTTGTCGCTTCAAGTACTCAGCCAGCACCTCGGCGGTGTGTCTGTCGCCCAAACACATCATCTGCAACACAGCCTGCTGACGCTTTCCACTAGCTGCTCGATAGGGGGACACATCGTGTGCAACAGTGGCAGCTGCAGATGGAGTGCTCGTACGACTGCGCTCTGTGGACGAGCTGTCGCTTCTGGAGGAGGAGGAGGAGGGTCGAACGCCTACAGCCAACTGTTTCCTAGACCATGGGCTAGGCAGCACTGTCCCACCACTGCTGTCCCCTGTGGACCCTGCATCCACCACATTAACCCAGTGCGCAGTGATGGACACGTAACGGCCCTGGCCATGCCGACTGGACCATGCATCAGTTGTGAGGTGCACCTTTCCGCTCACTGACTGCTTGAGTGCATGGACAATGCGGTCTTTCACATGATGGTGGAGGGCTGGGATGGCTTTGCGAGAGAAGAAGTGGCGACTGGGTAGGTCATAGCATGGTACTGCATAGGCCATGAGTTCGCGGAAAGCTGTGCTTTCCACCAACCGAAAGGGCATCATCTCAAACGAGATTAGTTTGGCAATGTGGGCGTTCAAACCCAGTGTACGCGGATGAGAGACTGAGTACTTTCTTGACCTACTCATAGTGTCTGGGAGGGTGAGCTGGACTTGAGAGCTGCATATGGTGGAAGTAGCAGTGGACAGGGCGGACTGAGAGAGGGTTGATGATGGTGATGGAGTTGGTGTTCTTTCTGATGGCCTAGAATCAGTCTTTCGTTGATATAACAGTGGGATTCCCTGACTGCTGTGGCCTTGCAACGACACCTCAACATTTGCTGCTGTGCTAACCGGTGGGCTTACAGTGGGGGAAACAATGTAGCGTTGCTGACTACCTTCGTTGTGATCAGTTGCACATGTGGCACTTGAGGTTTGGTGTTGTGTCCACGCTTGCAAGTGCATGCTGGTTAAATGTCTAAGCATGCAACTGGTATTCAAATTTTTCAGATTTTTCCCTTGGCTAAAGGTCTTTGCGCACTTCTTACAGATAACCTTGGCCTGATCATGAGGATTTTGTTCAAAAAACTGCCACACTGCACTCTTCCTACTTTGGCAGACATTTTGCGGCCTAGCACGCTGTGATCTTTTGACCCTCTGGACAAGCTGTCCAGCAACTCTTTTGATGTTTGGAACCTGTCTTTGGAGTGCTCCGGGCCTGCCAGATAACAGCTGTTGCGATGTCGATGTCTGCTGTGGATGCTCCTCATCTGAGCTATTGGAAGCAGCACCCTCTTCCCCCAATGGATGCCAATCTGGGTCAACAACTGGGTCATCCATCACCTCCTCTTCAATGTCATGTGCACCTTTCTCTGTGTCACCGTGTATGGTGGTATAGTGTGCGGGAAGGGGCACCTGAGTCTCATCAGGGTCAAAATCTGTCTCTGTACACTGCGAGGACAATGTAGTGCTCTGAGTGAATGTACCAGCAGAATCATCCATCAGCGGCTGTGCATCAGTGCACTCCATGTTAGATTCATCGTGGCCTGGGTAATTCACCATTTGACTTGATAATCCAGGCATGGTATGTGAAAACAGCTCCATGGAGTAATCAGTAGTATGGCCTGCGTCATCCTTCAATCTTGGTTGGTGTGAAGGACACAAGGAAAGGTGTGGTTCATGAACATGAGCCTCCAATGACGACTCAGTGCTTTTACTTTTTACAACTGAAGAAGAGGAGGCGATAGAGCTGGAGGCTGAGTCAGCAATGTAAGACAAAACTTTTTCCTGATGCTCTGCCTTTAAAAGCGGTTTGCCAACTCCTAGAAAACTAAGCGTTCGAGGCCTTATGTAGACAGACGATGACGCAGGGTCAGCACCTCCTGCATTCGGTCCTATTTTGCTCTTGCCACTACCATCAGATCCACCACCAACACCATCATTACCAGCTGCCAACCCACGCCCAATTCCACGGCCTCTTCCACCAGCCTTCCTCATTCTTGGTAGAAATGTAGACAAAATCCAACAAACTATATAGTAATGTAAAACAAGGTACAAGGTGTCTATAGGACAGGGGAGTTTTAGAATTTCTGCACACACTTGTGGACAGTGGACACTTGTGGATTGTGTGCGGCCCACTGATATCTGAGCGCTATGTGACACGCTCGATGGCACAGCTGCCTGTGACCAAAGTGACGAGAGGATAATGGAGATTTTGAATCTCTGCGTACACTTTTGGACACTGGACACTTGTGGATTGTGTGCGGCCCACTGATATCTGAGCGCTATGTGACACGCTCGATGGCACAGCTGCCTGTGACCAAAGTGACGAGAGGATAATGGAGATTTTGAATCTCTGCGTACACTTGTGGACAGTGGACACTTGTGGATTGTGTGCGGCCCACTGATATCTGAGCGCTATGTGACACGCTCGATGGCACAGCTGCCTGTGACCAAAGTGACGAGAGGATAATGGAGATTTTGAATCTCTGCGTACACTTTTGGACACTGGACACTTGTGGATTGTGTGCGGCCCACTGATATCTGAGCGCTATGTGACACGCTCAATGGCACAGCTGCCTGTGACCAAAGTGACGAGAGGATAATGGAGATTTTGAATCTCTGCGTACACTTTTGGACACTGGACACTTGTGGATTGTGTGCGGCCCACTGATATCTGAGCGCTATGTGACACGCTCGATGGCACAGCTGCCTGTGACCAAAGTGACGAGAGGATAATGGAGATTTTGAATCTCTGCGTACACTTTTGGACACTGGACACTTGTGGATTGTGTGCGGCCCACTGATATCTGAGTGCTATGTGACACGCTCGATGGCACAGCTGCCTGTGACCAAAGTGACGAGAGGATAATGGAGATTTTGAATCTCTGCGTACACTTGTGGACAGTGGACACTTGTGGATTGTGTGCGGCCCACTGATATCTGAGCGCTATGTGACACGCTCGATGGCACAGCTGCCTGTGACCAAAGTGACGAGAGGATAATGGAGATTTTGAATCTCTGCGTACACTTGTGGACAGTGGACACTTGTGGATTGTGTGCGGCCCACTGATATCTGAGCGCTATGTGACACGCTCGATGGCACAGCTGCCTGTGACCAAAGTGACGAGAGGATAATGGAGATTTTGAATCTCTGCGTACACTTTTGGACACTGGACATTTGTGGATTGTGTGCGGCCCACTGATATCTGAGCGCTATGTGACACGCTCGATGGCACAGCTGCCTGTGACCAAAGTGACGAGAGGATAATGGAGATTTTGAATCTCTGCGTACACTTTTGGACACTGGACACTTGTGGATTGTGTGCGGCCCACTGATATCTGAGCGCTATGTGACACGCTCGATGGCACAGCTGCCTGTGACCAAAGTGACGAGAGGATAATGGAGATTTTGAATCTCTGCGTACACTTTTGGACACTGGACACTTGTGGATTGTGTGCGGCCCACTGATATCTGAGCGCTATGTGACACGCTCGATGGCACAGCTGCCTGTGACCAAAGTGACGAGAGGATAATGGAGATTTTGAATCTCTGCGTACACTTGTGGACAGTGGACACTTGTGGATTGTGTGCGGCCCACTGATATCTGAGCGCTATGTGACACGCTCGATGGCACAGCTGCCTGTGACCAAAGTGACGAGAGGATAATGGAGATTTTGAATCTCTGCGTACACTTTTGGACACTGGACACTTGTGGATTGTGTGCGGCCCACTGATATCTGAGCGCTATGTGACACGCTCGATGGCACAGCTGCCTGTGACCAAAGTGACGAGAGGATAATGGAGATTTTGAATCTCTGCGTACACTTGTGGACAGTGGACACTTGTGGATTGTGTGCGGCCCACTGATATCTGAGCGCTATGTGACACGCTCGATGGCACAGCTGCCTGTGACCAAAGTGACGAGAGGATAATGGAGATTTTGAATCTCTGCGTACACTTTTGGACACTGGACACTTGTGGATTGTGTGCGGCCCACTGATATCTGAGCGCTATGTGACACGCTCGATGGCACAGCTGCCTGTGACCAAAGTGACGAGAGGATAATGGAGATTTTGAATCTCTGCGTACACTTTTGGACACTGGACACTTGTGGATTGTGTGCGGCCCACTGATATCTGAGCGCTATGTGACACGCTCGATGGCACAGCTGCCTGTGACCAAAGTGACGAGAGGATAATGGAGATTTTGAATCTCTGCGTACACTTTTGGACACTGGACACTTGTGGATTGTGTGCGGCCCACTGATATCTGAGCGCTATGTGACACGCTCGATGGCACAGCTGCCTGTGACCAAAGTGACGAGAGGATAATGGAGATTTTGAATCTCTGCGTACACTTTTGGACACTGGACACTTGTGGATTGTGTGCGGCCCACTGATATCTGAGCGCTATGTGACACGCTCGATGGCACAGCTGCCTGTGACCAAAGTGACGAGAGGATAATGGAGATTTTGAATCTCTGCGTACACTTGTGGACACTGGACACTTGTGGATTGTGTGCGGCCCACTGATATCTGAGCGCTATGTGACACGCTCGATGGCACAGCTGCCTGTGACCAAAGTGACGAGAGGATAATGGAGATTTTGAATCTCTGCGTACACTTTTGGACACTGGACACTTGTGGATTGTGTGCGGCCCACTGATATCTGAGCGCTATGTGACACGCTCGATGGCACAACTGCCTGTGACCAAAGTGACGAGAGGATAATGGAGATTTTGAATCTCTGCGTACACTTGTGGACAGTGGACACTTGTGGATTGTGTGCGGCCCACTGATATCTGAGCGCTATGTGACACGCTCGATGGCACAGCTGCCTGTGACCAAAGTGACGAGAGGATAATGGAGATTTTGAATCTCTGCGTACACTTGTGGACAGTGGACACTTGTGGATTGTGTGCGGCCCACTGATATCTGAGCGCTATGTGACACGCTCGATGGCACAGCTGCCTGTGACCAAAGTGACGAGAGGATAATGGAGATTTTGAATCTCTGCGTACACTTTTGGACACTGGACACTTGTGGATTGTGTGCGGCCCACTGATATCTGAGCGCTATGTGACACGCTCGATGGCACAGCTGCCTGTGACCAAAGTGACGAGAGGATAATGGAGATTTTGAATCTCTGCGTACACTTTTGGACACTGGACACTTGTGGATTGTGTGCGGCCCACTGATATCTGAGCGCTATGTGACACGCTCGATGGCACAGCTGCCTGTGACCAAAGTGACGAGAGGATAATGGAGATTTTGAATCTCTGCGTACACTTTTGGACACTGGACACTTGTGGATTGTGTGCGGCCCACTGATATCTGAGCGCTATGTGACACGCTCGATGGCACAGCTGCCTGTGACCAAAGTGACGAGAGGATAATGGAGATTTTGAATCTCTGCGTACACTTTTGGACACTGGACACTTGTGGATTGTGTGCGGCCCACTGATATCTGAGCGCTATGTGACACGCTCGATGGCACAGCTGCCTGTGACCAAAGTGACGAGAGGATAATGGAGATTTTGAATCTCTGCGTACACTTTTGGACACTGGACACTTGTGGATTGTGTGCGGCCCACTGATA
The DNA here is from genome assembly GCF_039654945.1 of Dendrobates tinctorius. NCBI lineage: Eukaryota > Metazoa > Chordata > Amphibia > Anura > Dendrobatidae > Dendrobates > Dendrobates tinctorius. The sequence continues at coordinate 1,676,319 of NW_027362063.1, read as the reverse complement.
TCTGAGCGCTATGTGACACGCTCGATGGCACAGCTGCCTGTGACCAAAGTGACGAGAGGATAATGGAGATTTTGAATCTCTGCGTACACTTTTGGACACTGGACACTTGTGGATTGTGTGCGGCCCACTGATATCTGAGCGCTATGTGACACGCTCGATGGCACAGCTGCCTGTGACCAAAGTGACGAGAGGATAATGGAGATTTTGAATCTCTGCGTACACTTGTGGACAGTGGACACTTGTGGATTGTGTGCGGCCCACTGATATCTGAGCGCTATGTGACACGCTCGATGGCACAGCTGCCTGTGACCAAAGTGACGAGAGGATAATGGAGATTTTGAATCTCTGCGTACACTTTTGGACACTGGACACTTGTGGATTGTGTGCGGCCCACTGATATCTGAGCGCTATGTGACACGCTCGATGGCACAGCTGCCTGTGACCAAAGTGACGAGAGGATAATGGAGATTTTGAATCTCTGCGTACACTTGTGGACACTTGTGGATTGTGTGCGGCCCACTGATATCTGAGCGCTATGTGACACGCTCGATGGCACAGCTGCCTGTGACCAAAGTGACGAGAGGATAATGGAGATTTTGAATTTCTGCGTACACTTTTGGACACTGGACACGTGTGGATTGTGTGCGGCCCACTGATATCTGAGCGCTATGTGACACGCTCGATGGCACAGCTGCCTGTGACCAAAGTGACGAGAGGATAATGGAGATTTTGAATCTCTGCGTACACTTTTGGACACTGGACACTTGTGGATTGTGTGCGGCCCACTGATATCTGAGCGCTATGTGACACGCTCGATGGCACAGCTGCCTGTGACCAAAGTGACGAGAGGATAATGGAGATTTTGAATCTCTGCGTACACTTTTGGACACTGGACACTTGTGGATTGTGTGCGGCCCACTGATATCTGAGCGCTATGTGACACGCTCGATGGCACAGCTGCCTGTGACCAAAGTGACGAGAGGATAATGGAGATTTTGAATCTCTGCGTACACTTTTGGACACTGGACACTTGTGGATTGTGTGCGGCCCACTGATATCTGAGCGCTATGTGACACGCTCGATGGCACAGCTGCCTGTGACCAAAGTGACGAGAGGATAATGGAGATTTTGAATCTCTGCGTACACTTTTGGACACTGGACACTTGTGGATTGTGTGCGGCCCACTGATATCTGAGCGCTATGTGACACGCTCAATGGCACAGCTGCCTGTGACCAAAGTGACGAGAGGATAATGGAGATTTTGAATCTCTGCGTACACTTTTGGACACTGGACACTTGTGGATTGTGTGCGGCCCACTGATATCTGAGCGCTATGTGACACGCTCGATGGCACAGCTGCCTGTGACCAAAGTGACGAGAGGATAATGGAGATTTTGAATCTCTGCGTACACTTTTGGACACTGGACACTTGTGGATTGTGTGCGGCCCACTGATATCTGAGTGCTATGTGACACGCTCGATGGCACAGCTGCCTGTGACCAAAGTGACGAGAGGATAATGGAGATTTTGAATCTCTGCGTACACTTGTGGACAGTGGACACTTGTGGATTGTGTGCGGCCCACTGATATCTGAGCGCTATGTGACACGCTCGATGGCACAGCTGCCTGTGACCAAAGTGACGAGAGGATAATGGAGATTTTGAATCTCTGCGTACACTTGTGGACAGTGGACACTTGTGGATTGTGTGCGGCCCACTGATATCTGAGCGCTATGTGACACGCTCGATGGCACAGCTGCCTGTGACCAAAGTGACGAGAGGATAATGGAGATTTTGAATCTCTGCGTACACTTTTGGACACTGGACATTTGTGGATTGTGTGCGGCCCACTGATATCTGAGCGCTATGTGACACGCTCGATGGCACAGCTGCCTGTGACCAAAGTGACGAGAGGATAATGGAGATTTTGAATCTCTGCGTACACTTTTGGACACTGGACACTTGTGGATTGTGTGCGGCCCACTGATATCTGAGCGCTATGTGACACGCTCGATGGCACAGCTGCCTGTGACCAAAGTGACGAGAGGATAATGGAGATTTTGAATCTCTGCGTACACTTTTGGACACTGGACACTTGTGGATTGTGTGCGGCCCACTGATATCTGAGCGCTATGTGACACGCTCGATGGCACAGCTGCCTGTGACCAAAGTGACGAGAGGATAATGGAGATTTTGAATCTCTGCGTACACTTGTGGACAGTGGACACTTGTGGATTGTGTGCGGCCCACTGATATCTGAGCGCTATGTGACACGCTCGATGGCACAGCTGCCTGTGACCAAAGTGACGAGAGGATAATGGAGATTTTGAATCTCTGCGTACACTTTTGGACACTGGACACTTGTGGATTGTGTGCGGCCCACTGATATCTGAGCGCTATGTGACACGCTCGATGGCACAGCTGCCTGTGACCAAAGTGACGAGAGGATAATGGAGATTTTGAATCTCTGCGTACACTTGTGGACAGTGGACACTTGTGGATTGTGTGCGGCCCACTGATATCTGAGCGCTATGTGACACGCTCGATGGCACAGCTGCCTGTGACCAAAGTGACGAGAGGATAATGGAGATTTTGAATCTCTGCGTACACTTTTGGACACTGGACACTTGTGGATTGTGTGCGGCCCACTGATATCTGAGCGCTATGTGACACGCTCGATGGCACAGCTGCCTGTGACCAAAGTGACGAGAGGATAATGGAGATTTTGAATCTCTGCGTACACTTTTGGACACTGGACACTTGTGGATTGTGTGCGGCCCACTGATATCTGAGCGCTATGTGACACGCTCGATGGCACAGCTGCCTGTGACCAAAGTGACGAGAGGATAATGGAGATTTTGAATCTCTGCGTACACTTTTGGACACTGGACACTTGTGGATTGTGTGCGGCCCACTGATATCTGAGCGCTATGTGACACGCTCGATGGCACAGCTGCCTGTGACCAAAGTGACGAGAGGATAATGGAGATTTTGAATCTCTGCGTACACTTTTGGACACTGGACACTTGTGGATTGTGTGCGGCCCACTGATATCTGAGCGCTATGTGACACGCTCGATGGCACAGCTGCCTGTGACCAAAGTGACGAGAGGATAATGGAGATTTTGAATCTCTGCGTACACTTGTGGACACTGGACACTTGTGGATTGTGTGCGGCCCACTGATATCTGAGCGCTATGTGACACGCTCGATGGCACAGCTGCCTGTGACCAAAGTGACGAGAGGATAATGGAGATTTTGAATCTCTGCGTACACTTTTGGACACTGGACACTTGTGGATTGTGTGCGGCCCACTGATATCTGAGCGCTATGTGACACGCTCGATGGCACAACTGCCTGTGACCAAAGTGACGAGAGGATAATGGAGATTTTGAATCTCTGCGTACACTTGTGGACAGTGGACACTTGTGGATTGTGTGCGGCCCACTGATATCTGAGCGCTATGTGACACGCTCGATGGCACAGCTGCCTGTGACCAAAGTGACGAGAGGATAATGGAGATTTTGAATCTCTGCGTACACTTGTGGACAGTGGACACTTGTGGATTGTGTGCGGCCCACTGATATCTGAGCGCTATGTGACACGCTCGATGGCACAGCTGCCTGTGACCAAAGTGACGAGAGGATAATGGAGATTTTGAATCTCTGCGTACACTTTTGGACACTGGACACTTGTGGATTGTGTGCGGCCCACTGATATCTGAGCGCTATGTGACACGCTCGATGGCACAGCTGCCTGTGACCAAAGTGACGAGAGGATAATGGAGATTTTGAATCTCTGCGTACACTTTTGGACACTGGACACTTGTGGATTGTGTGCGGCCCACTGATATCTGAGCGCTATGTGACACGCTCGATGGCACAGCTGCCTGTGACCAAAGTGACGAGAGGATAATGGAGATTTTGAATCTCTGCGTACACTTTTGGACACTGGACACTTGTGGATTGTGTGCGGCCCACTGATATCTGAGCGCTATGTGACACGCTCGATGGCACAGCTGCCTGTGACCAAAGTGACGAGAGGATAATGGAGATTTTGAATCTCTGCGTACACTTTTGGACACTGGACACTTGTGGATTGTGTGCGGCCCACTGATATCTGAGCGCTATGTGACACGCTCGATGGCACAGCTGCCTGTGACCAAAGTGACGAGAGGATAATGGAGATTTTGAATCTCTGCGTACACTTGTGGACAGTGGACACTTGTGGATTGTGTGCGGCCCACTGATATCTGAGCGCTATGTGACACGCTCGATGGCACAGCTGCCTGTGACCAAAGTGACGAGAGGATAATGGAGATTTTGAATCTCTGCGTACACTTTTGGACACTGGACACTTGTGGATTGTGTGCGGCCCACTGATATCTGAGCGCTATGTGACACGCTCGATGGCACAGCTGCCTGTGACCAAAGTGACGAGAGGATAATGGAGATTTTGAATCTCTGCGTACACTTGTGGACACTTGTGGATTGTGTGCGGCCCACTGATATCTGAGCGCTATGTGACACGCTCGATGGCACAGCTGCCTGTGACCAAAGTGACGAGAGAATAATGGAGATTTTGAATTTCTGCGTACACTTTTGGACACTGGACACGTGTGGATTGTGTGCGGCCCACTGATATCTGAGCGCTATGTGACACGCTCGATGGCACAGCTGCCTGTGACCAAAGTGACGAGAGGATAATGGAGATTTTGAATCTCTGCGTACACTTTTGGACACTGGACACTTGTGGATTGTGTGCGGCCCACTGATATCTGAGCGCTATGTGACACGCTCGATGGCACAGCTGCCTGTGACCAAAGTGACGAGAGGATAATGGAGATTTTGAATCTCTGCGTACACTTTTGGACACTGGACACTTGTGGATTGTGTGCGGCCCACTGATATCTGAGCGCTATGTGACACGCTCGATGGCACAGCTGCCTGTGACCAAAGTGACGAGAGGATAATGGAGATTTTGAATCTCTGCGTACACTTTTGGACACTGGACACTTGTGGATTGTGTGCGGCCCACTGATATCTGAGCGCTATGTGACACGCTCGATGGCACAGCTGCCTGTGACCAAAGTGACGAGAGGATAATGGAGATTTTGAATCTCTGCGTACACTTTTGGACACTGGACATTTGTGGATTGTGTGCGGCCCACTGATATCTGAGCGCTATGTGACACGCTCGATGGCACAGCTGCCTGTGACCAAAGTGACGAGAGGATAATGGAGATTTTGAATCTCTGCGTACACTTTTGGACACTGGACACTTGTGGATTGTGTGCGGCCCACTGATATCTGAGCGCTATGTGACACGCTCGATGGCACAGCTGCCTGTGACCAAAGTGACGAGAGGATAATGGAGATTTTGAATCTCTGCGTACACTTTTGGACACTGGACACTTGTGGATTGTGTGCGGCCCACTGATATCTGAGCGCTATGTGACACGCTCGATGGCACAGCTGCCTGTGACCAAAGTGACGAGAGGATAATGGAGATTTTGAATCTCTGCGTACACTTGTGGACAGTGGACACTTGTGGATTGTGTGCGGCCCACTGATATCTGAGCGCTATGTGACACGCTCGATGGCACAGCTGCCTGTGACCAAAGTGACGAGAGGATAATGGAGATTTTGAATCTCTGCGTACACTTTTGGACACTGGACACTTGTGGATTGTGTGCGGCCCACTGATATCTGAGCGCTATGTGACACGCTCGATGGCACAGCTGCCTGTGACCAAAGTGACGAGAGGATAATGGAGATTTTGAATCTCTGCGTACACTTGTGGACAGTGGACACTTGTGGATTGTGTGCGGCCCACTGATATCTGAGCGCTATGTGACACGCTCGATGGCACAGCTGCCTGTGACCAAAGTGACGAGAGGATAATGGAGATTTTGAATCTCTGCGTACACTTTTGGACACTGGACACGTGTGGATTGTGTGCGGCCCACTGATATCTGAGCGCTATGTGACACGCTCGATGGCACAGCTGCCTGTGACCAAAGTGACGAGAGGATAATGGAGATTTTGAATCTCTGCGTACACTTTTGGACACTGGACACTTGTGGATTGTGTGCGGCCCACTGATATCTGAGCGCTATGTGACACGCTCGATGGCACAGCTGCCTGTGACCAAAGTGACGAGAGGATAATGGAGATTTTGAATCTCTGCGTACACTTTTGGACACTGGACACTTGTGGATTGTGTGCGGCCCACTGATATCTGAGCGCTATGTGACACGCTCGATGGCACAGCTGCCTGTGACCAAAGTGACGAGAGGATAATGGAGATTTTGAATCTCTGCGTACACTTTTGGACACTGGACACTTGTGGATTGTGTGCGGCCCACTGATATCTGAGCGCTATGTGACACGCTCGATGGCACAGCTGCCTGTGACCAAAGTGACGAGAGGATAATGGAGATTTTGAATCTCTGCGTACACTTGTGGACACTGGACACTTGTGGATTGTGTGCGGCCCACTGATATCTGAGCGCTATGTGACACGCTCGATGGCACAGCTGCCTGTGACCAAAGTGACGAGAGGATAATGGAGATTTTGAATCTCTGCGTACACTTTTGGACACTGGACACTTGTGGATTGTGTGCGGCCCACTGATATCTGAGCGCTATGTGACACGCTCGATGGCACAACTGCCTGTGACCAAAGTGACGAGAGGATAATGGAGATTTTGAATCTCTGCGTACACTTGTGGACAGTGGACACTTGTGGATTGTGTGCGGCCCACTGATATCTGAGCGCTATGTGACACGCTCGATGGCACAGCTGCCTGTGACCAAAGTGACGAGAGGATAATGGAGATTTTGAATCTCTGCGTACACTTGTGGACAGTGGACACTTGTGGATTGTGTGCGGCCCACTGATATCTGAGCGCTATGTGACACGCTCGATGGCACAGCTGCCTGTGACCAAAGTGACGAGAGGATAATGGAGATTTTGAATCTCTGCGTACACTTTTGGACACTGGACACTTGTGGATTGTGTGCGGCCCACTGATATCTGAGCGCTATGTGACACGCTCGATGGCACAGCTGCCTGTGACCAAAGTGACGAGAGGATAATGGAGATTTTGAATCTCTGCGTACACTTTTGGACACTGGACACTTGTGGATTGTGTGCGGCCCACTGATATCTGAGCGCTATGTGACACGCTCGATGGCACAGCTGCCTGTGACCAAAGTGACGAGAGGATAATGGAGATTTTGAATCTCTGCGTACACTTTTGGACACTGGACACTTGTGGATTGTGTGCGGCCCACTGATATCTGAGCGCTATGTGACACGCTCGATGGCACAGCTGCCTGTGACCAAAGTGACGAGAGGATAATGGAGATTTTGAATCTCTGCGTACACTTTTGGACACTGGACACTTGTGGATTGTGTGCGGCCCACTGATATCTGAGCGCTATGTGACACGCTCGATGGCACAGCTGCCTGTGACCAAAGTGACGAGAGGATAATGGAGATTTTGAATCTCTGCGTACACTTGTGGACAGTGGACACTTGTGGATTGTGTGCGGCCCACTGATATCTGAGCGCTATGTGACACGCTCGATGGCACAGCTGCCTGTGACCAAAGTGACGAGAGGATAATGGAGATTTTGAATCTCTGCGTACACTTTTGGACACTGGACACTTGTGGATTGTGTGCGGCCCACTGATATCTGAGCGCTATGTGACACGCTCGATGGCACAGCTGCCTGTGACCAAAGTGACGAGAGGATAATGGAGATTTTGAATCTCTGCGTACACTTGTGGACACTTGTGGATTGTGTGCGGCCCACTGATATCTGAGCGCTATGTGACACGCTCGATGGCACAGCTGCCTGTGACCAAAGTGACGAGAGGATAATGGAGATTTTGAATTTCTGCGTACACTTTTGGACACTGGACACGTGTGGATTGTGTGCGGCCCACTGATATCTGAGCGCTATGTGACACGCTCGATGGCACAGCTGCCTGTGACCAAAGTGACGAGAGGATAATGGAGATTTTGAATCTCTGCGTACACTTTTGGACACTGGACACTTGTGGATTGTGTGCGGCCCACTGATATCTGAGCGCTATGTGACACGCTCGATGGCACAGCTGCCTGTGACCAAAGTGACGAGAGGATAATGGAGATTTTGAATCTCTGCGTACACTTTTGGACACTGGACACTTGTGGATTGTGTGCGGCCCACTGATATCTGAGCGCTATGTGACACGCTCGATGGCACAGCTGCCTGTGACCAAAGTGACGAGAGGATAATGGAGATTTTGAATCTCTGCGTACACTTTTGGACACTGGACACTTGTGGATTGTGTGCGGCCCACTGATATCTGAGCGCTATGTGACACGCTCGATGGCACAGCTGCCTGTGACCAAAGTGACGAGAGGATAATGGAGATTTTGAATCTCTGCGTACACTTTTGGACACTGGACACTTGTGGATTGTGTGCGGCCCACTGATATCTGAGCGCTATGTGACACGCTCGATGGCACAGCTGCCTGTGACCAAAGTGACGAGAGGATAATGGAGATTTTGAATCTCTGCGTACACTTGTGGACAGTGGACACTTGTGGATTGTGTGCGGCCCACTGATATCTGAGCGCTATGTGACACGCTCGATGGCACAGCTGCCTGTGACCAAAGTGACGAGAGGATAATGGAGATTTTGAATCTCTGCGTACACTTTTGGACACTGGACACTTGTGGATTGTGTGCGGCCCACTGATATCTGAGCGCTATGTGACACGCTCGATGGCACAGCTGCCTGTGACCAAAGTGACGAGAGGATAATGGAGATTTTGAATCTCTGCGTACACTTTTGGACACTGGACACTTGTGGATTGTGTGCGGCCCACTGATATCTGAGCGCTATGTGACACGCTCGATGGCACAGCTGCCTGTGACCAAAGTGACGAGAGGATAATGGAGATTTTGAATCTCTGCGTACACTTTTGGACACTGGACACTTGTGGATTGTGTGCGGCCCACTGATATCTGAGCGCTATGTGACACGCTCGATGGCACAGCTGCCTGTGACCAAAGTGACGAGAGGATAATGGAGATTTTGAATCTCTGCGTACACTTGTGGACAGTGGACACTTGTGGATTGTGTGCGGCCCACTGATATCTGAGCGCTATGTGACACGCTCGATGGCACAGCTGCCTGTGACCAAAGTGACGAGAGGATAATGGAGATTTTGAATCTCTGCGTACACTTTTGGACACTGGACACTTGTGGATTGTGTGCGGCCCACTGATATCTGAGCGCTATGTGACACGCTCGATGGCACAGCTGCCTGTGACCAAAGTGATGAGAGGATAATGGAGATTTTGAATCTCTGCGTACACTTTTGGACACTGGACACTTGTGGATTGTGTGCGGCCCACTGATATCTGAGCGCTATGTGACACGCTCGATGGCACAGCTGCCTGTGACCAAAGTGACGAGAGGATAATGGAGATTTTGAATCTCAGCGTACACTTTTGGACACTGGACACTTGTGGATTGTGTGCGGCCCACTGATATCTGAGCGCTATGTGACACGCTCGATGGCACAGCTGCCTGTGACCAAAGTGACGAGAGGATAAGGGAGATTGGATTGCTTTTAAAAAAGCAGCTTGCGGAGCAGTGGGTAAACAGCAATGCCAGCGTGTCAGGAAGCCTTAGAAGGCAGCCCAACAACCAACACCACTGATACACCACAATATAGCCTCCCCTTGCACTGCACACACAGTGACTTGTGTATTGTGCAGGCCAAATCGCTAGCAGCAGAAGCATTTTTTTTGTCTTCTTCCCTGCCTAACGCTCTCCCTACAGAATCAGCAGCAACCTCTCCCTATACTAAGATCGGCAGAAGTAAGATGGCGGTCGGCGTGCACGCCCTTTTATACCCCCTGTGACGCCCACCAAAGCAAGCCAATCACTTGCATGCCCTTCTGAAAGATGGTGGTGACCCGTGCCTATGTCATCACGTTGCCCACAGTGTCCGTGGATCCTGATTGGCTGAAAAAGAGCGCAAAACAAACTTTTGAAACGCGACTTTGGCGCGTAAGTCGCCGACCTCGTGGCCGACCTCATCCTAGGGTCGGGTTTCGTTTCATGAAACCCGACTTTGCCAAAAGTCGGCGACTTTTGAATTTTTTCGACCCGTTTCGCTCAACTCTATAATGCACTCAATACATTAGCGAATCCAGATAAAGTACAAATGACACCAAGATAGAAAATTCACATAGAGAAAAGGCTCCTTTTATAAATCACATATATCATATATCAATATAAAACTCCTTTCACACTAGGAGCTCAATACCTGTGGGAATAATGATCCATAGACATCAGAATGAGGTTCATCTCATAAACCACACAAACGTGGATTGCCTTATAAAAGAAAAAAGAAATACTCATGATACCTTTTAGCAAGGATTATTTTTCCATATTAAAGCCTATAACTGAAAAATTCACCTAAATGTTTCATGTCAAAATGTACAATGCGCTCCATAAATGTGCCTTGTCCAAATACAAAAAGCGCTCCATAATGGTGCTGTGTTAAAATACACTAAGTGCTCAATCATGGTGCTGTATTAAAATAAATAACACACTCTATAATAGTGCCAGTTCCAGATACAAGTTGCGCTCCATACCAGCGCAGCATCTGAATGTATAACGTGCAAAAGAAAAAGAAAAACTACTTGAAAACATACCACATGTATAAGTCAGGGGATCGTGTGTTGGTGTGTATCAGCTGCCCATGCAGTGTGCTCCGTGTTGGGGAGACTACCCAGCATATCTGTGACCGCATTTCTCAGCATAAATCCACCATCAGATGTGGAAGAACGTTATTGCCAATTCCTGCTCATTTTTTGGCACACGGACACTCCGTGGCACAGCTGAGATATCAGGTTATAGATTGGGTACCTATGGCCAGAAGATGGGGTGATAGAGTTAAAAGATTGAAGGAGCGTGAATCCTTTTGGATCCACACCCTCAAACCTTGGCACCATTAGGGTTAAACAGGGAGTATGAAATTGTCTGTTAATTTGGCCTATTGAATTCTGGTTATGTCTTCTTATTTCTCATGACTGTTCTGTATTTGTTAGATATATCCTGTGATAATTTTTTGTGATTTATGACACTTTACTAATGTGGGCATCGATGGCGGGACGTTTTTTATGAAAAAGATCTGTTTGATTATGAACTGTGGGAATAATTACCATATATAATGTTATATTTTTTATATATGTTACATTTGCCTTATTTTTTCTTAATTTACTCCTTTTAGCTCCTTACTGACGGCGCTCGGCGGAAATGATCCTCTTTTCCAGACATTATTGATGGTGGCGGTGCTTTCACTACCTTCCTTCAACATCACTTCCTTTTTGACTGGGTTCGGGACCTCACTCAAAGCAAGCTTACGTCATTTCACGCTCACTAATACAGGTACTTCGGCTCAAATAATTTGGATTTGACGAGTATATTGTTTTTTCCTTATGAAAATTTTTTTTTTATTTATGGTTTGGTTTCTCTGCAGATAAATTCTTGAGAAAGGCATTATAGCCGAAACGTTGAATTATTGTTCTGTGGATCACTTTAAAAGAATTTTTTGAATCTTTCATTATAAGGAATAATGATATGTAATAAACTTTAATCTTGGATCACTTGAATTCATTCTTTTTGTGTGCCGAGGTTTTATGTACTACATTCGATATTTTACATAAATGCATTAAATCTTACCGAAATCCGCTTGTTATAAGCAGTGGTTTTGCAGGGAGCTGAGCACATGTGAGCTACTCAGAAGTCTGTCAGAAATGGTTACATGCTGCTAACCCAGGAAAGAAGAAGGGGCGGTTCTGAACAGTTAACCATTTAGGGAAACAGAAGATTCCAAACACATGAATAAGAAAGAGAAGGGTAACTATGACACGTAACGGCCATAGCTGGAACAGCACTTAAAAAATATCTTGCTGCACAGAATGGGCAAAACACCCGTTTTGGTGCTCTGGGGAACAGTTGCCCGCATTGTGTCTCTGGCCACCTCACTGACCCTTCCTTCCTGTTGTGGAGCTGCGGATAGCTCCCCCTCTGTGTTGCTGTCCTTGCTCTGCATGTCACCTTCCCAGGTTGCGTCACTGACATCATCATCTTCCACTTCTGCACCCTGGTCCCCCTCCTGACTTGCTGACTTAACAACACCACTTGTTGGCAATTGTATCTCATCATCATCCACCTTTTGTGACAGTAATTGCATTTTCCCACCATCGCCTTCTTGTGAGCATGGGTGCTCAAATATTTGAGCATCGCTTCCTGAGATCATGTCCCACTTGGAACTGGCAGGATGCGATTCCAGAATCTAGAAATGGAAATGTGAACAGCTCGTGGGAGTGTCCAAGTGTGGGATAACTTGTATCTCCGAGCACTCGGCATGGTGGGAGGAAGGAGGATCAGGGTGAGAATTATATGGTCCAGAATTATGGCTACTGAAACTGGACCGTGTGGAATGTAATGAGCACAATAAGCAAGAAGCGCAAAATGTGTGAAACCTGGTGACAAAGTGGATTATCAAACAGGGGCCAAGAGGCCACTCACCTAATGGAGTATGGTCGCCACAGTGGCATTACCTTCCTCCTAGGGAGGGTGATGTCATGCTTAGAAGCAATGAAGGATATCTCTATCAAGTAAATACAACACACAGCACAGTTCCCACTGCAGGACAGCAGAGGGAGCACTGAACCAAACTGGGGGAGGGGCTGCTCTCTGGGGCCGGGAGGGGAAGTTAAGTCAGTTCAGTGAGGAGGGCAAAGTGTGTGGATGTGGAAAAGAGGAGCTGGAGGATTGAGGGGAATTCAGGCCCACTTCTGGCTTCAAGCGCATGGTTCGGAGTCCAGTATCCGAAGTTGTATGGATGCTGATGGTCCTGCAGCAGAAACCGGAGGAACAGAAAGCTGTAAGTGCTTTGTTCCCAACTAAGACTTGGAGGCACAGCAGTAACGTGTGTGAGCCAGAAGAGATAGAAGGCTACGGCTGCCTGCCATACGAGGGGTGTTCTAAAGAGAGCAAGCAACGGGGACTTCAGTGTAACTCAGTACTGCAAGTACCTCAGATAAACGCTAGGAAGGAGACTACACAACCCATCTGCATAGTGAGATTTCTAAGTTGCTTCCAGGCTAATCAACTCCTGTTCCATCTGTGATTTGGATCCTGGACTGCAATGACAAAGCACAGAAAAGGTAAAGGAAACTGCACCCTGTTGTGTCATTGCCTTCTTCCTGCAATCCCTTCAGCACTGCTACAACTCTGTGCCTAACACTGCACCCTCTCCCTCAACACCTATTACTACTGCCCTGGGACTACAGCTCCACCTGTGGGGAGCTCCAACATCATTGCTGCATCAAACCACCTGTCCTAGAGAAGCTACCCTGCAGCGCTGGTCAAACTGACAAGAAACCACAGGTGGCGTCACGAATCATCTCAATAACTTTATCCCCATCACTCTACCCCTTTTACATTGAATTCCTGAGGGCACAGACCGGGTCACTGCTACTGTGACATCTCCCATTGAAATCAATGGGCCTGGCACCGAGTACCCTACTGCCTCCGGGGTGGGTCACACCCCTGCACAACCCCAGTTTGCGCTTGATGGGATGATCCCTGAGGACCTTTGGAGACGGCCGTGCACCGCCGCTGCTAGACAGCACTTCCAAGTTCTGGCCATGTGATCAGGGAATAGGATATGCATCACCACAGGTGCTTAATCTGGGAAGCATGGATCCAGCATTGCCCAGACACGGCAGGTTGTTAGCGTGGCTGGTCCAGAGCCAGAATCTTCAGGAGTGGACCCTCTGGGCCGTGGCACCGAGGGGCCTTGGGCGAGCTGCCAGGTGGATCCAACCCCTATACAGGGACCGTTAGGAGCAGGCCCAGGGGTTTGAGTACCACAGTAGCCGGTAACGAGAGGGGCGGCTCAGGATGGACTGGAGTAGGACTGTGGGACCGAAGTGTAGATGACAGAACAGAGATGGAACACAGGAGACAGGGGTGGAGTAAGACTGTAGACTGGAATGTGGAGGGACTGAAGTGTAGATGACAGGACAGAGCTGGAACACAGGAGACAGGAATGGAGTAAGATAGTAGACTGGAACGTGGAGCCATGGCTGGAGCAGGAACACAGGAGGCAGGATTAGAGGAGGATGGAAGGACTGGAGCAGGATGGAACTGGAACAACGGAGGCAGGACTGGAGTAGGACGGCAGGACTGGAGCAGGATGGAACAGGAACACCGGAGGCAGGACTGGAGTAGGACGGCAGGACTGGAGCAGGATGGAACAGGAACACCGGAAGCAGGACTGGAGTAGGACGGCAGGACTGGAGCAGGATGGAACAGGAACTCCGGAAGCAGGACTGGAGTAGGATGGAACAGGAACTCCGGAGGCAGGACTGGAGTAGGACGGCTGGACAGGAGCAGGATGGAACAGGAACACCGGAGGCAAGACTGGAGTAGGACGGCAGGACTGGAGCAGGATGGAACAGGAACACCGGAGGCAGGACTGGAGTACAGCAGGGGACACGGATAGCTGGACTGTGAGTCTGCTGCAGGGAGCACACGAGAGCGGGACTGAGAGACTGCAGAGAGCATGCGAAGAAGCGAGGCCCAGTGTGCTAGGAAACACAACGATCAGGCACCTCCCTCAGGGGGAAGCGGCCTGATATGCCCCTGTCTGGTCTGCCATTGGTCAGGGGGTGCTTCCGGGTCAGGGCATAGCCGGAGCACAAGAAGCAGAAGGGAGGCGCGGCCGTGGCCTATGGTGCATGCGCACTGCATGCAAAAACGTCGGCCGCGCGCCTGTCAGAGGTGACCGCCGTGGCTGTCAGGTGGCGAGGGGCTGCAGTGTGGGAGCGATGGCTGGCTGAGTATGCATGGACGGCATGACAGTACCCCCTCCCCTAAGCCGCCCTCCCCGGAGATTAGCAAGAAATCTCTAGAGGATACGAGGAGCATTGATATTCTCCCGAGGTTCCCAGGATCTTTCCTCAGGACCAAAACCCTTCCAGTCAACAAGAAAAAATGTCCTACCTCTAACCTTCTTCATGGCGATAATGTCCTCCACTTCAAAGACATCATCGGCACCACCGGCTGAGGACTGGAATCAGGCACGGAATGGAAGCGATTCAGCACCACAGGTTTCAGGAGAGAGACGTGGAAGGTGTTCGGGACCCGGAGCGAAACAGGCAACCTCAATTTGTAGGCGACTTCGTTGATACGTCCAAGAATTTCAAACGGACCGATGTAGCGTGGCCCCAACTTGAAGGAAGGCAGTTTCAACCGGATGAATTTGGATGAGAGCCAGACCTTGTCACCGACACGATAGGGTGGAGGATCCAATCTCTTCTTGTCGGCATAATTCTTCATCCGATCAGCGGACTTCTTGAGAGATGTGTTGGTCTCGGCCCAAATCTTGGAAAATTCAGAGGACAAAGTGTTGGCCGCGGGTACCTCGGAGGCAGGGGTTATCAGAAGGGGAACACCAGGATGTCTGCCGAACACAATGAAAAACGGAGACTTGGCCGAGGACTCGCCAGCATGGTTGTTGTAAGCGAACGCTGCCCAGGGAAGTAAGTCAACCCAATCGTTCTGGTGGGCGTTGGAGAAATGACGTAGGTACCCAGTCAACGTCTGGTTGGTACGCTCCACCTGCCCATTGGACTGTGGATGGTAGGCCGAGGAGAAGTCAAGGGAAACATTCATGAGCTTACAAAGTGATCGCCAGAACTTGGAGGTGAACTGAACCCCTCGGTCCGACACAATGCGTTGAGGTAGTCCATGGAGTCTGAAGATTTGGTGGATGAAGACTTTGGCCAGATCCGGATCCGAGGGGAGACCAGGCAGAGGGACGAAGTGGGCCATCTTGGAAAAACGATCCACCACCACCAAGATGACTGTGCATCCAGAAGAACAGGGTAGGTCGGTGATGAAATCCATGGCGATATTTTCCCAAGGAACCGCAGGGACGGGCAACGGCAGCAACAAGCCGGACGGAGGTCTTCGTGGCACTTTGTTTTTTGCACAGGATGGACAAAAAGCCACAAAATCAAGTACATCTTGGCGAACCATGGGCCACCAGTAGTGACGTGCGATAAGATCCAGGGTCTTCTTAGTCCCAGCATGGCCACCCAGTTTGGAGGAGTGCCCCCCATAGGAGGACTTTTCGCATGAGGTTCTCAGGCACAAGCGTTTTGCCAGGAGGAGGAGCAAGCCAGTTCACTGGAGCATCTGTGAAGATCCTAGTGGTGTCAATGATATGCGAGAGTTCCTCTGTGGTTTTGTGTTGCTGGAAGACCCTGGACAGAGTGTCGGCTTTGGTATTTTTGTTGCGGGGATGGAAACGGAGCTCAAAGTCAAATCGGGCGAAAAACAAGGACCATCTGGCCTGACGAGGGTTGAGTCTCTGGGCAGACTGGAGAACCAAATAGCGGCTATCAAAGGAGGCCATGTAAGACAAAATATGTGCTTGAGTATCTTGTTGCTGGCCTAGCTCCTGTTGAAGACTGGCCAGTAGATTGGCAGTTCCAGGATCGGCCACCTACAGGGCCAACACACGGGTGTCCATAGACTTCATGACAGACATAATGCATCCCTGATTCTCCCGCAGGAAGAGTAACTCTTTCTCGGTAGCAGCAGTAGTATCGGCGGAGTCCATGGCCTGATCGTACTGTTAGCATGGCTGGTCTGGAGCCGGAATCTCCAAGAGTGGACCTTCTGGGCCGTGGCACCGAGGGGCCCCGGGCGAGCTGCCAGGTGGAACCGACCTCTATACAGGGACCGTTAGGAGCAGGCCCAGGGGTTCGAGTACCACGGTAGCCGGCACCGAGAGGGTGGCTCAGGATGGACTGGAGTAGGACTGTGGGACTGAAGTGTAGATGACAGAACAGAGCTGGAACACAGGAGACAGGAGTGGAGTAAGACTGTAGACTGGAATGTGGAGGGACTGAAGTGTAGATGACAGGACAGAGCTGGAACACAGGAGACAGGAATGGAGTAAGATAGTAGACTGGAAAGTGGAGGCATGGCTGGAGCAGGAACACAGGAGGCAGGATTAGAGGAGGACGGAAGGACAGGAGCAGGATGGAACTGGAACACCGGAGGCAGGACTGGAGTAGGACGGAAGGACTGGAGCAGGATGGAACAGAAACACCGGAGGCAGGACTGGAGTAGGACGGCAGCACTGGAGCAGGATGGAACAGGAACACTGGAGGCAGGACTGGAGTAGGATGGCAGGACTGGAGCAGGATGGAACATGAACACCGGAGGCAGGACTGGAGTACAGCAGGAGACACGGATAGCCGGACTGTGAGTCGCTACAGGGAGCACACGAGAACGGGACTGAGAGACTGCAGAGAGCACACGAAGAAGTGAGGCCCAGTGTGCTAGGAAATACAACGATCAGGCGCCTCCCTCGGGGGGAAGCGGCCTGATATGCCCCTGTCTGGTCTGCCATTGGTCAGGGGGTGCTTCCGGGTCAGGGCATAGTCGGAGCACAAGAAGCAGAAGGGAGGCGCGGCCGCGGCCTATGGCGCATGCGCATTTCATGCAAAGACGCCGTCGGCCGAGCGCCTGTCAGAGGTGACCGCCGTGGCTGTCGGGCGGCGAGGGGCTGCGGCGTGGGAGCGATGGCTGGGTGAGTATGCAGAGACGGAGGCTGGACTGGAGTAGGACAGCAGGACTAGAGCAGGATGGAACAGGAACACCGGCGGCAGGACTGGAGTAGGACGGCAGGACTGGAGCAGGATGGAACAGGAACACTGGAGGCAGGACTGGAGTAGGATGGCAGGACTGGAGCAGGATGGAGCAGGAACACCGGAGGCAGGACTGGAGTAGGATGGCAGGACTGGAGCAGGATGGAACAGGAACACCGGAGGCAGGACTGGAGTAGGACGCAGGACTGAAGCAGGATGGAACAGGAACACCGGAGGCAGGACTGGAGTACAGCAGGAGACACGGATAGCCGGACTGCGAGTCTGCTGCAGGGAGCACACGAGAACGGGACTGAGAGACTGCAGAGAGCACATGAAGAAGCGAGGCCCAGTGTGCTAGGAAACACAATAATCAGGCGCCTCCCTCAGGGGGAAGCGGCCTGATATGCCCCTGTCTGGTCTGCCATTGGTCAGGGGGTGCTTCCGGGTCAGGGCATAGCCGGAGCACAAGAAGCAGAAGCGAGGGGCTGCGGCGTGGGAGCGATGGCTGGGTGAGTATACAGAGACGGCGTGACACAGGTCCTTAAGCTTCTCAAAGGAATTGGCTATGCTCGTAGCTGCTCGTGCCACAAACCCTCAGGAGGAGGGATAAGGAATGATGAAGGAGAAAAAGTTGTAGCGCTGAGATAAGGGATAATTTTAGGGACTGTAATCTGGTTAACAAACTTGTATTAACCCTTCGATCTCCACAACGCGTTGCAATAGCATAACACTATCTTCATCAGGTGGTACAAAGGGAATAAACCAGGAACCACCTGATGAAGATAGTGTTATGCTATCTCAGCGCTCCACAGACCACTACAACCTTTTCTCCATCATTGGACCGTGTGGAAGACAGGGTGATACTGGCAAATTGACTGGAAGCATTATTTGTGATCCATTCAAAAACCTTTTCACACTGGTCTGGCTTCAAAAGTGGTGTTCTGTGCCCCCCTACAATGTAGTACAGGAAGCTAAGTTGACATGATGTGTGTGTTTGTTATGTTCCCGCAGCAAGCACAGTTTCACCTTGCGCACAACATCGGCCTCTGTGCTTGCCATCAGTATCACGTCCACTTCCCTGTCCCTTACCATGCACCTTGGCCATTTTAAATTACGTATGATATTTCTCTGTTGAGTATTATTATTGTAGGAAAATTTGCCCACCTCAGATGGACTTGTTACACTGCAGAAGCAATATAGTGATGCTATTGCCAATCGACCAAGTCTGGCTGCATGCTTTTAACGCACAACTAGCGCAGTATAAATGCCGTATAATATTTCCTTGCTCAGAACCATTTGCAGGTTTAAGAGCAAAAATATTATTCCCGAGAAGGGCTTTTGGTATGAGATGCAGCAGAAAGGAAGTGCAATTAACACTATCGTCTTCTACACTGTTCCTTCAACAAAATCTCTCCCTAAGTGCTGCTAACAGCATTCTGAATATTGATTTTAATTAGCCCTAATAAGGGCTGTTGTTGCAGTTGAAAGAAATATTAATGGTGTCTAATCCCTGCCTATATGCAGCTAAAACACTATCCGTAGCTCAGCAGCGTAGCACCTCTCCCTGCTCTGCCTATTTCCGCAGGTACACTGTGCCGATCACAGCGTCATGATTCTTATATACAGTAGATCTGATGACACTATGCAGCCAGCCAATCACAGTAATGCCACAACCAAGATGGCTACGGCATTACAGTGATTGTCAGGCAATCTCTGCATGTTTATTGTTTGTCTAACAAGCGCCAAACATGTGGGGAGGGGAATCGAGCTTGCTCGCAAGCATTCAGAAATACTTGTGAGTAACAAACATCTTGAGCACACTGATGCTTGACAGAGTAACGAGCAGTGACGACCACACTCGCTCATCACTAGCCATTAAATAGACAAAACCTACAAGAAACAAAATGAGTATAAACCCTGCTGTAACTGAATAAGAAAAAAGCAAAAAAGTGATAGCCGCAAGCTGGAATTTGTCAAACTACATGTTGACAAGCCACAAAGCTTCTGGGAGAATGTCCTATGGACAGATGAGACAAAAATTTAACTTTTTGGCAAGGCACATCATATTTAAGTTCAAAGATGGAAAAATTAACCATATCAAGAAAATAACACTTCTGGGGCCGCTTTGCTGCATCTGGCAGAGAGTGTCTAGAATCTGTGAAGGGACAATGAAATCTCAAGACTATCAAAGAATTCTAGAGAGAAAAGTGCTGCCCAGTGTCAGAAATCTTGGTCTCAGTAGCAGGTCATGGGTCTTGCAACAGGATAATGACCCAAAACACACAGCTAAAAACACCCAAGAATGGCTAAGAGGAAAACATTGGACTATTCTGAAGTGGCCTCCTATGAGCCCTGACCTAAATCCTATTGCGCATCTTTGGAAAGCGCTGAAACATGCCATCTGGAAAAAGCAACCTTCAAACACGAGACAACTGGAGCAGTTTGCTCTTGAGGAGTGGGCCAAAATACCTGTCGAGAGGTGCAGAAGTCTCATTGACAGTTACAGGAATCGTTTGATTGCAGTGATTGCCTCAAAAGATTGTGCAGCAAAATATTAAGTTAAGGGTACCATCATTTCTGTCCAGGCCTATTTCAAGAAGTGGCAGGAATAGGCGCAGCTCGTATGTAAGCTCCACATGACTGCGCTGGGACATAAAGGGTTTTTTTATTTTGTTTTAAAATGAGGTGGATAGGATAGGATTGGTGGTTCAGGGATAGGGGAGGAGAGTTGGGGGTGGGGCGATATATAGGGTCAGGGGAAAGTGTGGGAACCTTTCACTTCGGCCGGAAGACAGCAGGAGAAGAAGCAGCAGTCCTTATCATGGAGTCCGTGGACATGCTGCTGGAGAGGCTCCGGGACGTTGTGCGTTCTAGCAGGGGAGGATGGCTGGAGCAGCAGCTCTCCTCCCTGCTAGGCGATGCCGGGACCTGGGCAGGAGGAGGACCAGGCCCCCGGAGAGGCTCTCACCAGAGGTAACGACACGCAGCCAGCGCAGGCCAAGGAGCCCCTCCAGGGACCCTGCGGAGGTTGGTGGCAGTGGCGCGGCTTCCTCTCGCCCCGCGCCGCCCGTCAGGAATCCATCGAGCCAGCCGGTGGGCGCGGGTAGGCGGGGAGTGGCTGTGGTGATGGCCGCACCGGAAGTGAGGGCCGCACAGGAAGTGCGGCCGGCGGCGACAAGGAGTGCGGCATCTGGGGCCCGCGGCACAGCAGGGAGGCAGCGGCGGTGCAGGTGCGCAGGCCAGGGGCGACGGCCGGCACTGCCATGGATGTGGACCCCGGTAACGCAACCACAGCAAGGGCATCTGGCAGCGGCCCTGGTGGAGGGCCGGCTGAGAGTAGCGCACGGGGGAGAGTCACGGCGGGCTGGCAGCAGCAGCAGGATCCTATGCTGCTGGGCCCAAGCAGCT
This sequence comes from Dendrobates tinctorius, assembly GCF_039654945.1. Classification (NCBI taxonomy): domain Eukaryota; kingdom Metazoa; phylum Chordata; class Amphibia; order Anura; family Dendrobatidae; genus Dendrobates; species Dendrobates tinctorius. The sequence goes on along the minus strand of NW_027362063.1, from coordinate 1,655,157 downwards.
ATCTGCAGGCAACGGGAGCAGCGGGCAGTGAGGACGAGCTGCCTGGCAGGTCTCGGGGGTGTGGAGCGGACCGGGCTAATCGGCCTGGGTCTGGCAGGCAAGCGCGGTCCAGATCGAGGAGGAGGTCGTTGGTAGCGGGGTGCCGCAGGAGCTCCGGCCCCCTCTGGTGACGAGGAGGACAGGGGCGAGGGCCAGCAGAGCGGCACTGAAGATTCGGAGGACGGCAGGGAACAGCAGCAGGATTCGGGACGTCCAGCTGGCGGGGACACAGCACCCGCGCAGCCATGTGAGTATGAGTCCATATCTTGTTTGTCGCCCACAGGGGCTATAGCACGAGGGGTCGGGGTGAGTCAGAGGTGAGGATTGGATGAAAGGGGGATGGGGGGAGTAATCGGGGCGGAGGAACCAGGCTTGCGGGATGTGTTGTGTAGTTTGTCCCAAATTTTAAAAAGAATGGGGGAGCGTGAGCGGGTCTGGGACATCACCCGTGGGGGCTTGGCTCCCGGGTGTGGGGGTCGGGCCACCCTTGGCCGGGGAGTCATTGAGGCCAGTTGGAGAGAACGGGCCAATAGGAGGGGTATCGGTATCGGTTCAGACTGAAAAGGATAAGGGAGATTCTGTAAAATTGGACGACAAGGCAAAAGGGGAAGTGTACGTGTGCTTCGAGGGACCTTTGGGGGCGCATTTGAAAAAGGAGGTAAAAGAAAAGATCTGGCGGGATGAGTACGTGGAGATTTTCTCCCTTCTCCCCCTTGGAAGTTTAATTTGGATAAGGGGAAGAAAAACGATAGCAAGAAAGAGAAGAAGGAAAAAAGGAGGTGGCAGCTTATTCCACAGACATTCGTGAACTGGTTGCGGGCATTTGCGATATTGGCAAGTGTTATAGGAGAAAAGGCTCCCGAAAACTATTCTGTTTTGTTATCTCGATGCGATTGGCGAGGCGCACCGTACTTATGGTGGGCAGGCATGGCTGCGCTATGACGAACAATTTAGGCAGAGGAAGACGGTGAGGCCTGAGATTAGGTGGGATCAGAAGGACATTGGGCTCTGGTTAAAAGTGATGGTGCCAGTCAGGTACGGGCAGTCCTTTCATGGCAGCGGAGGTAATGGCAATCAGCAGGGGGGGCTCTGAAGCAGTGGTCAGGGTGCGGAAGGAGGAAAAGAAAAATCAGCAACGTGCTGGCAATTCAATGAGGGGCAGTGCAAATATGGCAGCACCTGTAAATTCAAACACGTGTGCTCCCATTGCAACGGTGGCTCACAAGGGGCCTCAAAATGTTTTAGGAAAGCAAGGGGTAAGCCAGCGTTGGGTTCCGGTCAAGGGGGAGACGCCGGTGAGGCTTCAAAGGATGGCCCACTTTCTAAGTAGATACCCGGATCAAGATAAGGCCAGGGTGATCCGGACAGGTTTCGCAGAGGGTTTTAAGATACCCCCTCCCAGCCACACGGTACCTTTTTCATTTAAGAATTTGAGGTCGGCCGATCTGCACTCGGAAGTGGTTAGTGCAAAATTACAAAAGGAAGTCGATGGGTAGGATGGCGGGGCCGTTTACGTTACTACCAGTTGAAGGGGTGATTGTTTCCCCGTTGGGGGTGGTGCCAAAAAAGGAACCTAATAAATTTAGGTTAATACAGCATCTATCTTACCCAAAGGGGTTGTCGGTCAATGATGGTATTGCTCGGGAGTTGTGTTCGGTAGTATACACAACCTTTGACACGGCAATACAATGGGTTCACAAATATGGCACAGGGGCTTTGTTGGCAAAAACCAACATAGAGTCGGCTTTTAGATTGCTACCTGTAGTGAAACCTCCACCAGGGGGAGCTGGTGAGGGAAGAGAGGTTATACACTAAGAGCAGCAACCCTGAGCAACAGCACAGGTGCCACAGGTAACGAGAGAGAATAGTCAGACAAACCGAGTCAGAAACTAACAGGAGCAGACGTACCAGAAGGAGCAGCAATACACGTAGTCAAAATACCAAAGCCGAGAGTCAGAAAGCCAGAACATGAGCACAGGGTCCAAAACGTGAGACAAAATACGTGGTCGGGGTACAAGCCAGGGAGTCAGATGCCAGAGAGGGAAAGTAACAGCAGAAAGGAATACCAAGAGACGGGGTCAGAAATCAGTCCGGGTCATACACGTGAATATCAGTCCAAGGCAGGAGGATCACCAGGGTACAAGGGTCAGCGGCTCTAAACTGCAAGCTTGAGCTATCACTAACACTGGTCAGCAGGCTGTGAGGGATTGAAATAGCCCAGCTAGCTCCAGAACGAGGCTGAGGAGATTAACCCCCGCATGACCAGTCCGGAGTGAAGACAGCAGAAGATAAACTCCGGACTGGACCATGACAGTACCCCCCTCTCAATGGGGGGGGCCACTGGACCCCCAGGCTTCCCTGGATGACGTGCGTGAAAGGCCCGGACCAACCGATCCGCATGGACCGAACGCGCCGGCACCCATGACCGATCCTCAGGACCGTATCCTTTCCAATGGACCAAGTACTGAAGTGAACGACGGAGCATACGAGAATCCACCTCCCAGTTCATTGGAGGAGGCTATGACTCAGGCTATCCGTATGGATCGGAGACTGCGGGAGAGAGGTGTTACTCAGCGAGGGGTTCCGTTTTTCCCTGCTAACCCTGATGTTTTGCTTCCATCTGAACCTATGGAGGTGGGAGCCACCAACCCCCAGGAGAAAGAGAGGAGACGGCGACGTGATGGAAAATTGTGTTTTTACTGCGGAGATCCCGGACATTGGAAAAAAGACTGCCCCTCCTGTCCTCCGACTAACAAGCGGCTGAGTCTGGGTGATAATCGTGGAGGTCACCCAGACTCTCAGGTACCTTTTTCTTCCTTTTCAAGAGTACTGCTAAAGGTGGAACTTGGTGTTGAGAACGACTTTTTCCATACTTCGGCTTTTGTAGACTGTGGGTCATCTCTGAACCTGATTGACTCTAAGCTGGTTGCTCGCTGTAGATTAGGGACAGTTAGGTTGGAGACTCCCTTAAAAATTGTGGCTATTGATTCTACACCTCTCACTAAGGATGGTCTCCATTTCAGTTCTAAAGAATTTACCCTCAGGGTGGGGGCCCTACACCAGGAGCGCATGTCATGCTTTGTTTTGGATAACCTCCCTGCTGGCCTGGTGTTAGGGTTTCCCTGGTTGCAACGGCATAACCCAGTTATTGACTGGGGGTCCCGGGATATTGTTAAATGGGGACCTGGGTGTTCTGAAAATTGTCTTGCTACTGTGTCTATGTCATCCGTCAACCTGGAGGGTATTCCGGAGTACCTAAAGGGTTTTAAGGATGTGTTCTCCGAAAAAGAGGCTGAGGTTCTACCACCACACCGCCCATTCGATTGTGCCGTGGATCTTGTTCCCGGTGCCAAATTGCCCAAAGCCCGGCTGTACAATCTCTCCGGCCCTGAGCGGGCTGCTATGAAGGAGTATATCTCTGAGAGCCTCTGTAAAGGGCATAAACGGCCATCTGTCTCTCTCGTGGCAGCGGGGTTCTTTTTTGTAAAAAAGAAGGATGGTGGTTTACGCCCATGCCTCGATTTTCGAGAACTGAATAAAATAACCATAAGAAACGCTTATCCTCTCCCACTGATACCTGATTTGTATAATCAGTCCGGGTCATACACGTGAATATCAGTCCAAGGCAGGAGGATCACCAGGGTACAAGGGTCAGCGGCTCTAAACTGCAAGCTTGAGCTATCACTAACACTGGTCAGCAGGCTGTGAGGGATTGAAATAGCCCAGCTAGCTCCAGAACGAGGCTGAGGAGATTAACCCCCGCATGACCAGTCCGGAGTGAAGACAGCAGAAGATAAACTCCGGACTGGACCATGACACTACCGGTGCACCCGCATAGCATTCCGTTGTTGGGATGTTTTTGGAAAGGAGGGTATTTCTTGGATAGGTGTTTGCCGATAGGTTGCGCAATCTCGTGTTCTTTGTTTGAAACGTTCAGTTCCTTTTTGGAATGGGTGGTTAGGGATGTTTCTGGTGTTCCATCTGTCATTCATTATTTGGACGATTTTTTGTTTATAGGTCCACCAGAGTCGGTTTTATGTAGGAATACCTTGGCCGCCATGGAATGGGTGGCAGAGTTTTGGGGTACCGTTGGCGAGGGAAAAGACCGAAGGCCCCTGTACGGTTTTGAGTTTTCTGGGTATACTGATTGATTCAGAAAGAATGGAGTGTCGGCTACCGGAGGATAAACTGTCGTTGTTGAAGCAGGAAGTACTTACTGTAGGGTTAGGAGATTAAAGAAGGTGACATTGAAAGAGTTGCAGTCCTTGCTAGGCCGGTTGAATTTTGCACGCAGGATCATGCCCATGGGCCGAATATTTTGCCGTAGGTTGTCCGGCGCAACGGCCGGGGTGTGATTAGCGCATCATTTCATTCGGGTGACTAGGGAACCCAGGGAGGATCTGGAGGTGTGGCAGCATTTTTTGGAGACTTACAATGGTAGATCATTGATTCAACAGGAATTTTTGAATAATTTCGATTGCGAGATTTATACAGACGCAACAGGCGGGGTCGGATATGGGGCCTATTGTAGGGGTCGGTGGAGGGTTGGCAAGTGGCCCGATCGGTGGCATCAGAGAGGCTTGACAAAAAATCTGGTTTTGTTGGAATTGTTCCCCATTGTGGTGGAAGTATGGATTTGGGGCAAGATGTTTGAGAATAGGAGAGTTAGGTTTCATTGTGATAACATGAGTGTGGTGTCGGTGATCAACACTTCATCCGCTTCTTCTCCCCCCGGTGATTAAGCTGGTGAGGGAACTGGTGGTACGGTGCCTTGAATTGACCACTTGGATTACTGCGGTGCATGTGCCGGGCGTGCAAAACTCTATAGCGGATGCTTTGTCTCGTTTGCTGTGGGAGCGCTTCCAGGAGCTTGCACCAGATGCGGAGGTCTCAGGAGCGGAATGCCCTTTTCACTTGTGGCAGATTATGGACGGGCAGGAAGGTTGATCCCTGAGTCGGTTACGAGAAAGACTTGGGCATTATACGAAGCAGCATGGAATATATGGCGGACTTGAGTGTCCCGTTGGGGAGCATTGGAGTCCGAAGAAGACAGGACATTGGCGGTGTTGTTTCTGGTTGGCAGGGCAGCTGAAACGGGCTGGTCAATTACGAGGGTTAATAAATTTATCGCTGGCCTTGCTTTTGGTTTTAAGTTGGAAGGTTCGGTCAATGTGACGAAGAATTTCTTGGTGAGGCAAGCGTTGAAAGGTTTCCGAAAGGGGACCCAGAGATTTGACAGGCGTCGACCTGTTTCATTTAGCATGTTGGAACGTTTGGGGAGAGTTCTGGAAAGGATTTGTAGTTCTGCGTTTGAGGTGGCATTGTTCAAATTGGCTATTTCCTTAGCATTTTTTGGGGCTATGCGGATAGGCGAAATAGTGTTGCATAGTAGAGACAGGGCGGAAGGTCTGCTGGTGGAGGATTTTGAATTTTGGAAAGGGGGTAGTTTTTTGGATTCGGCATTCAAAAACTGATCAGTTGAGAAGGGGTAAGCGAGTGCTATTGGGGAGAGTGGAAGGGGCTGTGATGTGCCCAGAAAAGTGTTTGGAGTCATATTGGCGCTTGTGGTCAGGTCGAGTGGGCCCCTTGCTGTGCCACGAGGGTGGTGTATTTTTGTCTCGTTTCCAGTTTATTGCAGTTCTTAAGAAAGGTTTGAGGGAGTTGGGTCTTTCGCCAGATTCATATGGGTCGCATTCTTTCAGGATTGGGGCGGCCTCTAAAGCAGATAGTCGTGGTTTGGGGGTGGATGAGATCAAGCGTATTGGCCGCTGGAATTCCGATCGATACTTGACGTATGTGCATCATTGATTGGTGCTGGGGTAAATGGTTTGGGGTGATTAACAATTGCTGTTTTTGTTATGTATTTCAGGTCGGGATCCGTACTTGGCCTGGATTTTTGGACACTCGTTTGTGTATTGGGGGGCGCTTCGGGAGAATGTGAGGCCAGATGGTAGGCAATTGGGTTTTAGGAGGGATCAAGTTGTCATTCGATGGTTGGGACTTCGAGGGATGGTCTGGAGCAGGGCTTTGTCAGAGTTTGCTAGATTTGCTCATTTGGATAAGGCTCCCGACATTTTGGTGGTGCATCTGGGAGGAAATGATTTGGGCATAGAGATATTCGCTTTGGCTTTCTTAGGTTGTAGGCATCGTTTCCTGGGGTGCTGACTGTTTGGTCTGATATTGTTCCCAGAAGGAAGTGGAGGGCGGCCCGATCATTAAAAGGGATTAACAGGGCCAGGGTGAAGTTGAATCGTGCCATATCCAGTTTTGTTTCCAGAAATGGGGGTATCTGCGTGCGGCATTTCGAATTGGAATCGGGGGTTGGTAATTTTTGGAGGGACAACAGGGTTCATTTGAACGAGATAGGAATTGATTTGTGGGCATTGGCAATACAAGGTGGAGTCGAAAAAGCACTGGTGGTGTTGGGGCACTCACGAGACTGAGGTGGTCAGGGCTTTTCGTGGTTGGCGGGGGGTGGGGTTCTTGGAATTGACGCTGAATCAGAGAAAAGGAATTGGAAGTTAAAATTCTGGAAAGTTAAAATTGTTTGGGTGGATCTGGCTTTTGGTTACGGCTCTGGACGGGGTTTTACCCAGGAGCTAATTGGTGGTTAGCCTTCCCGGAATGGGATGTTTGGTGCCCTCAAGCTCGTGGTTTACGACTGAGGGTAATGTGGAATTTTAAGTTCTTGTGTTTTTGCCAAATATTTAGCCAGATTTTTGGGGCTCCAAGAACCCTCCCCTCATATCGTATAAGATTGTGTATTTAATTTTTATTGTAAATGTTTATTTGTTAATAAACTGGCCGCTGTGGCCAAAATTATCCAAAGAAGATAATGTGTAGTGTTTTTATTTTAATAAGGTGGATGTTTTACCTAGTACGGGAGGTGTGTATGTGGGGTACAGGATGAAGGAAAACCCCCAGATTGGCCATACGCGGTCAAGAAGGGGCAGGAATAGGCGCAGCTTGTAAGTAAGTCCCACATGACTGCGATGGGACATAAAGGGGTTTTTTATTTTGTTTTAAAATTAGGTGGATAGGATAGGATTGGTGGTTCAGGGATAGGGGATGAGAGTTGGGGGTGGGGCGATATATAGCGTCAGGGGAAAGTGCGGGAACCTTTCACTTCGGCCGGAAGACAGCAGTACGGGAGGTGTGTATGTGGGGTACAGGATGGAGGAAAACCCCCAGATTGGCCATACGCGGTCATGAGTTTTATTTTTTAAAATTCTGTGGAAGCATGGTTGAAAAGCAATGTCCGACTTTCATTTATTCATTTTCATAGATTTTTGATTTATTGTTACTTTTGTCAGATTCAAATTATTTCTGTGACCATTGTGGGTTTATCTGTCATTAAATGAGGGGTACCAACAATTTTGACCACGTGTGTATATGGCTCCGGCTTCTGTACAATGTCATCTTCTAGCGTGTCATGCAATTCTCACAACTGCAGCTGTCGCTTGATGGTTAAAATCAATTCGTGGAGCTGCAAGATTTGTATCCCAGACCTTACTGATAACTAAGGCCGGGGTCAGACTTGACGTGCGAGAGAGACTCATCATAGCTTCTCTCAAGTCTGACCCCGGCCTAAGGGTTACAATTCTCGTACTCACCTACACAGTCTGATGCTGTCAGCAAGGATTAGAGACGGTTAGACTCTGTAGGGACACACAAATGATAGCAGCTATTTGTCAGTTTATTCATATATTTCCAGGATCAATAAAAGAGGAATGACGACACAATGCAAAAATAATAAGTAATGTAGTAATGCTTCATAATTGGTTTATATGGAATTCAAGTATTCACTAACAAGTGAGGAGAGCAGAAACGTCCTTGTTCCTCCTCCCAGGAACTGTCTGATCAGTATAGACTGAAGAGACTGCATGCACAGACCTGGTATCTGAGCAGTGTATGGTGACGTTATGGGGGTAGAATGGGTTATGTTGCTGTATACGTATCCCTGACTAAAATTACAAGTGCATGTCTGTCCTAATTAAAGGGTTTGTCCCATCTGGGACATTTATGGCATATTGATGGGATATATCATCAGTGATCCTATCAGAAATGAATGGAGTGAGCCGCACATGTGCAGCCACCTCTCATTTTCTGGAAGACACCACTGGGTCCCCAATCTTTTCATTCAGCAATTGGACCTGCATTTATTGGACATACACTATATGGCAGATCCTTTCAATTTGCCATAAATGTCCCAAATGGGATGATCTCTGTATCCCACATGTACTGTTCAACTTTTGGAGATGGTGTGGTTTATATATTTAAAGGGAGTCGATCACCCCCAAAATGCATATTACAGTCCCCTGTATACACTTATAAAAGGACTGATACCCTATTAAAAACATACTAGCACAATAGTGGTACGGTGGCTGAGAAAATAACTTCAAATGCAAATGAGCAAATTTTGGTGCACACTTGGTGTATCTAAAGACTCAGTGCACCATTACTCCAACACCAGAGAGGAGGAGAGGGCGAAGAAGAAATTTGACATAAGTTGCTCCAGACTTCATTAGATTACTCTCTCTCTTCATTCGCTGGCCTCTCTCTCCTCGCCTTCGGACAAATCGCTAATCATGAGAAAGTGGGCAAGTGCAGTTCTATCTTCCTCTTGAATATATTGATTCGTCCAAGGCGGGGAGAGCGAGGACAGTGTGCTCACACGACATAATGTCATATGAGCCCCAACATCACTGGAATGGCGCCAGACATAAGTATTAGTGTTGTTACTTTAAACAGAGGAAAACATGCTGATTGAGGAAAATCTCGCATTGCATTCCTCAGTTTTAAATGCAAGCCTTAACAGCGCTCCTCTTACTGCCCCACATTGTAATGCCCACCACTGTGTTCATTACATAGAAATAATGCCTCCTTTACTGTATGTCCTCAAGATGGTAAAATTGTCTCCTAGGAAATTAGAAAGTATTAATGTATAAACTCACCTAATCCAGGATCACCAGAACTCTGATGTCCTTTGGGTGCACTGGTGCCTCACCCAGTACATCTCCCTGCTGCTCTATGGACCACAGACATAAAGCAACCTGCTGTCTATGGAACAGAGAGCGGTAGTGCAGGGAGATATAGGTGAAAGTAGCGGTAGCTCCAGGTGGGCCCCTCTGAGCATGGGGCAACTAGCACTTTTGCCCCTTTGGTAGCTGCGCCACTGGGATAACCACACTAGTTTTCATAATGAAATTCACCTCTTGGCAACGGTTGTCAAAAATCAAAACAGAACAGATTCAGCTAATGGCAGTTGGATGCCTAAGGCTGTGTACCCATGTAAGCATTTTTTACGCAGCATGTTCATTAATTTTGCGGAAAAATCCGCATTTCTCACTATATTCTAAGAGCAGGAGGATGTTCCTGTAAAAAAACGCAAAAAAGCGCAAAAATCGCGCAAAAAAACCATAAAAAACGCGCATTTTTCCTGGGAAGAAGTCCTTTTTTTTTTTTTGCATATGTGGGTACATAGCCTTACAGTTATGACATCTCAACTCAGAAAATTATGAACTCTAAAATAATGTCCTTGATAGATCTCTTTCCTTTCTGCAGAGCCTGTTCTCGGGGTTCCAAAGCCCAAACTCGGGATCTCTTGAAGTCCTATCGGTCAGACTCAAAGCAATCAAAAAGATCCAATGGGTTGAAACTAACTTGTTTTCTTTTTTTTTCCTTTTCTTTTTTTATTACTGAGTGGGCTGGGGGGTGTAATGTCCCTTAAAAATCCTTTTAATATCCTATTATTAGTATTATTATCATTTTCTATTTATCAGATACACTGAAACATTTCTGAGATGACCTCCACAAAACTGCAGTTAAAATTATTTTTCTACATTAGAACTGAAAATCTAGTCTAAATAAAGAGAAGGTCATCTCCAATACATAGGTAGGAATTCATCAAGACTGGGGCGTTGTGATCAAGTCTTCATCCAGAGACCATTGGGGTAACATGTGCTAAATGTATTAGGCATTACGGACACCAGTCTTAATGAATTTGTCGTATCTTTCTGGCTGCCCATGCAGCAGAGTCAGAAAAAGTCCTACATTCTGGAATTAGAGTTGGGTAAAAAGACTCGCAAGACACTGGTCCGGCATCCATGATGGTAGTCCGTTGTGGCACCTACTAATCAAAAGAGTCTCCCGGGTTGCAGGTAAACAAAAAGCAGGGGTGATGCAGGGGAGATTTCCTCCAATCACCAAAGCTTTGGTTTCGCTGCGGCAAAACATTAAAAATGCTGGTAATCCCTTCACGTCTATATCAATAAAACTTTGTCAAAGCTAAATATTAGGACAACAGATATCAGGACAATACCAACAAGAAGAAAAAGCGCAGAACAAAAATGTGATAAAACACAAGTAAAAAAATGCATTATAAAGTACAATGACAACATTTACCTAATAGTTGCAAAAATGTTGCAGAAATCTGCAATACCAAAAACTCTCAAAATAATCATCATCTTTTTAAAAAATTGGCAAAGCTGGTGTAAACAACCCAAAAGTCACGAAATTTTTGTGCATGGTGATTTTGCAACTTATCTTTGCTGTTTTTCTGGCAAATTTGTTTGATGCAATCTCACCATATTTTAATGTTGCAAAGTGTTACCACCATTCCATAGGGCTTTGTTGAAAGAAAATATTCAAGTTAGTTGTGTGCCCTGTGGGGTTCTCCGGCAGTCTCCCTGACTCGAGCATGCTGGGGCCAGTTTTATATGAAGCCAATTAACCCAGTTCTATAACATTCCCTCTCACTGTCAAATGACTCTTGGATAAAAACAGTAGGAAACTCCTGGCATGCTGCCTATCACCGGGCACGGATCTTCGGGAGGGGTTACAAGCTGGCTAATTTTGTAACAAATTGCAGGTCTTTGGTTAAGCAAATGTATTGATTTACTGCATTTTACAAAAGATCATATCATACAGTGAATTACTATAAAATGATAACAACAACATATGTTCAAAGGTTAAAGAGCAAAGGTTGCCATGATGCACAATATATCAAGCTTCATTTCACATTTACTTCACAAGATTATAGTATGCCAGTAGGTTCATTTAACAAATGGTATTTACCTGGGCAAACTGGCTGCTCTCCAGTCCATACGAAATGCTACAGTAGGATTACACTGCACATTCATGCATTCTCCAAATTCTCAATTCCCGGGTTAAATCTGTATTCAGTGAAGTCGGATTATTACATTTCTGAGATAAGAGATGGCAGTCATTTGCTGGTGCCTGCAGGAGGCAAATAGTGCTGCGATCCTCCCAGGTCTTTCCGTGTGGCTAAGCAGTACTGTACAGCCACAAATGAGGTATTTCTCCATTCAGCAGAAATTGTGAGACAAATTTTGGTGCCATTTGTTAAATGTTTCTAAGTGTGAAAATGTAAAATCTGGGGTTATAACAACATTTTTGTAGTAAAAATGTAATTATTTTTTCTTCACTGTTCAATGGTATAAAATTATGTGACACACTTGTGGTGACAATATGATCACTGCACCCCTGGGTTAATTCACTGAGAAATGTAGTTTGTAAAATGGGGTCATGTATGAGGGGTTCCACTGTTCTGACACCTCAGGGGCTCTGCCAATATGGCATGGCACCCTCAAACAAGTTTAGCAATATCTGACCTTCTGAGCTTTGCACTGTTCCTAAAAAGTAGTTTTCGATCACATATCGGCTATTGGTGCACTCAGGAGCAATTTTGCAGCAACAGCAGTAGGAGCAGCTCCAATTGCAGCAGCACAATTGTAAGGGGTATGGGGGGTTAGTTTAATGCCCTGCACTCCTTGCATATGTTCCTGGTAAAAGTGGTATATTTCATATGTCGTGTAATGTATATATTGTATATTGCATTGTACCTATGTTTATGTGTTCCAAAGATATAGGGATAGTGTAGGACTTAGACCAATAGAATAGCATAGGGATTAGTTAGACCAATAGGATTTGTCTGGTTAGGAGGGGCTGAGAAATAGTAGTTGGGGAGCTTCCTGTAGTTAGTCAGTGTGAGCCGGGAGCAAGGGCAGGACAGTCGTGTCCAGGGGAAAGTTCAAGCAGAGGAGCCCATAAGGCGGCATAAGAATGGTAGCAGCTAGCTTTGTGGGAACAATCTTAAACGTCCGAGGCCTATGGCCTAGTAAGGAATGAAAGAGCCACTCTTCGACTTCACCTTCAGAAAGGGAAGAGGGCGGGGAACTCCTGAAGCGGGTTAGTCTGACTAGTCAGGAAACTGCGGTACCAGCAGATCCAGTGCGGAAATGTGATATTCCTGAAAGAGTGAGGGACAGTACAGGGAACAGAATGGTTATATTCTGCGAATATTGTACTGTTTCTGTGACCAAACAGGACGAGCTAATCAAAATTGTTTTGTTGAAATTGAACTTGGATTCTGACTATCATTGTGTCGTGTTAAGAGAAAGGGAACCCGGCAGTGCGGAATGGACCCTGACTTACAAGTTGTCATGATCCATGCAGGATCATGTCAGATAAGAGCATTGGTAACCTTTTTTTTCTCTCTCTAAGCTTTGTGCTTAGAGATAGTTTTGAAAGTGGCCAGTATGGTCATTGCACTGGTGTTTTTAGAGATAGTTTTCCCCCGGTGGTGGTTAGAGTAATTGCATGGGAATCACAGGTGTGTTTACTCAATAAAGGTGTGTCAGTTGTGCTCACTCACGCTGGTGATATTATTGTTGGTCTTTTCCATCCAGCCTGGGTGAAGGATGGAGCTGGAGGAGAGTCCAGGACAGCTCAGTCAGAGTCCTGGAGTGGCAGCTATGGTGTCAGCGAGGAGTTCGTGTAAAGCATGGTGGAGTGGCAGCTATGGTGTCAGTGAAGAATTCTTGCAAAGCTTGGTGGAGTGGCAGCTATGGTGTAGAGCTGCACTCAGTTTGCTGGACTCTGTTACTAGAAAGCTGCACTCAGGTGCTGGACTCGGTCGCTGGACAGTTGCACTCAGGTGCTGGACTCTGTAGCTGGACAGCTGCACTCAGGTGCTGGACTCTGTTGCTCCAAGGCGGCACTCAGGTGCTGGACGCTGTTGCTGTAAAGCTGCACCCAGGTGTTGGACACGGTGGGAGGAAGATGCACTCAGGTGTTGGACTCTGTTGCCAGGAGCAAGTGCATCAGAGCAAAGCTAAGTGTTTCCCTGTTTGTCACTTTTCGTCATGTTGGTGTTAGTACAGCGGTGGGGCCAGTGCCTGCACCACCCAGCTCCCTAGTAAGGAATAGGTGTAGGGTGTGCTAGGGTGACAGGTATCCTGATCGGTGACAGGTGAGGAGCCTGTATAGGGAACATTAGGAGTGTTAGGGACTCTGACTCAGGGGAGTGCAGGAGGTCTCCACGTCCCCCGTTCCCTATTGCAGGTCCCACCGTTGTAAATGTTTCCCTATCCCCTGTGTCTTGTTGTATTAGTTACCGGCCTGTGGGCCGTGTCACACTGGACAATTACACATGCCGTGTCCTGTTGTATTAGTTACCGGCCTGCTGGCCGTGTCACACAGGACGGGGCATGTGACACTAGTGAATAGACTACAATGTGTTAATGTGGCGGAGAACGAGGGTGTGCCAGCACTGCCACCATCAGCCACAACTACCCCCCTGGCCTCTGTTTCACTTGGCGTAGTATGGCAAGATCCGGATACCTCGTATTGAGAAGGCGGAGGTACCCTTAGTATGGCAAAGATGGCGGAAAATGGCACGGAGAATGAGGACAAATCCAGTTCCGCCCCTCGTGGTTGTACTAACCTGAAAATGGTATGAAACTAAAGATGGCAGAGAGAGTGGCCTGAGCCCGAGAGGCATCCCCTGGTGAACAGTATTCACCCATGGATAGAAAGAAAAGGAAGCCTCACCCCTTACAGCAGATTCCCGAGGGGTGGGCAGAGTCTGATGCTGAACAAGTGGAAAGGCCGGAAGCAGCTCCACCCTGTAATGGGTGGGGCTCGGAAGAAAACCTTGTGTGCAGCTGCGCGGCACCATTGCGAGGCACGGCACCAGCGGCACACTCCTGCATCTATTGTTGCAACGGTGTCGGCTGCATAGAGTGGAAGTGGCAGCAGGCGGAGGAAAGGACCCAGCTCCGAAGGCTGTGGGGAGCATCTGATGTCGGGGATGAAGTTCGGCTGGACAGGTTCCCATTGTACGCTGGAGAGCAGTACTGGCATCTACTGAAGTCTATGTACGCCCAGCCAGTTTGCACCACATCTACAGGCCCTTCCGGCAGTGACCCCAAGCTGTGCAAGGTACTCGTCAGCGGGTACCAAACGGAGGCTCTCTTGGATTCGAGGAGCTTAGTGTCTCTGGTCCATGTGTCCCTTGTTGTCAGGGACAACCTCAATTGACGGAAAGTGGGGTGGTGTGTATACATGTTTAACTCCGAGAGTACTCAACTGCGGAGGTTACTTTTTCCACACCATGTGGAGAAATAAAACATGTAGTGGGAGTGGTGAGGACTCTTCCATATGGGACTGTGTTGGGAAAAGACGTGCCCCTATTCTGGTTCCTGTGGGAAATCAGGGTTAAACCTCCCAAGGTAAATGTTATTCCGAGCATGGAACCCAAAGATCCCGAGTCGGGGATACCTGCTGTAGGGGGTCACCAACCTAGAGGTAGAGAGTAACCACGAGAGGTATTGGCAGGAGAGGTTGAGGAGACCCCACCGATGCTCTAGCTGGAAGTGTCCCCTGGTAAGTCCGGGACAGCTCAGTTTCAGGATCCACTTTGGCCTGGGCACCGGAAAGGGTGATGGAAATAAATGGAGTGGCTCAGCAACTGGGAGCCAAGGCAGTTTTCCCCCACATGGCTATCCACCAGGCATTGTTATACAAGGTGGATAAAATCTGGGATTAAGTGGTGGAACAACTGGTAGTGAATCAGAAGTCCAGCGTGGGTGATATCCATAAAAAATAACATTCTATTTTCATTAAAAGCACATAAGTCCAAAATCCATCTTTATATTCAGAGGCACAAAAAAAACAGGGTAATTCTTACCAGTGACAGTCACAGGCTTAAAATGCATTTAAAATCATACGCATTTCAATGGTCTAACCGCCTTAATCATTGATTAAGGCAGCAAGACCCTTGAAACGCATATGATTTTAAATGCATTTTAAGCCTGTGACTGTCACTGGTAAGAATTACCCTGTTTTTTTGTGCCTCTGAATATAAAGATGGATTTTGGACTTATGTGCCTTTAATGAAAATGGAATGTTATTTTTTATGGATATCACCCACGCTGTACTTCTGCTTCACCTTCATACTACTTGCAACATTGCATGATCCACGCGGTGGGACTGGAGAGGAGGTGAGCTGATCTTTGTTGCTTCTTTTTTTAACAACAAGTAGTGCCCCAATCCTACCGTTGGACGGTGCTCGAAATGGCTCACACCCACATGCTGGGAGGGCACTTGGGAGCCAAAAACATGAAGGAGTGCTTACTGCAGCTTTTTTTTGACCTGGGATTTATACTGAGTTCCAGAGGCATTGTGAGTCCTGTCCCGAGTTCCAACTTGCCATACCCACTGCGCATTTCCAGAATCCATTGGTGCCTCTACCCATTATAGAGGTACCATTTCAGCGGATAGCAATGGATCTGGTGGGGCCTATAGTGAAATCCGCCCATGGCCATCAACATATTTTGGTCATAATGAACTACACCATGCGGTAGCCAGAGGCAAGAACCTGTAATACTTGATGAAACCACTATTCTATAACTTAATGGCAAAAAAATTATTGCAACATGCAACATGCTTAATAGGAAGCTAATGGGAAGCTATCATCAGAAAATTACATTGTTTAAATCAGGTTTTTGTGTTACACACACACACACACATATATATTTATACATATATATATATATATATATATATATATGACCTTTGCTCATTAGATACTTCAATGCAAAAGATTCAGAGTCAAAATCTGATCATTATGGCCATGTACATTTGTTGTTTCCTGAAGCAACAGGAAAAAGCTAAAAAAAAATGTAAAAAAATACATGTAACAAAAACATTTAACCCCTTCCTGACATCCGACGTACTATCCCGTCCATGGGACCCGGGCCCCTATGCCCATGGACAGGATAGTACGTCTACCGCGATCAGCGGCGCCCACGTGGTGAGCGCCGCTGATCGCGGCCGGGTGTCAGCTGATTATCACAGCTGACAACCGGCACAATGTGTCAGGGGCGGTCATGGACCGCCCCCGACACATTAACCCCTTGTACACCGCGATCAAACATGATCGCAGTGTACCGGGGGTTAAAGGGAAGCATCGGCAGGGAGGGGGCTCCCTCCGTGCTTCCCTGAGCCCCCCACGGCAGCGCAATGTGCAGCGCTGCTGCGGGGGGCTCCTTTCCTGCAGGCCCCTGGATCCAAGATGGCAACGGGGACCTTTGGGGCCTGCAGGAAGCTGGCTTCCTCAGTGCCTGCAAAGCGCAGGCATGAGGAAGACTTCTGCACTGCCTGTGACAGATCGCTGATCTGTCAGTGATCTGTGATGTGACAGATCAGCGATCTGTCACAGGACAGTGATGTCCCACCTGGGACTATTTAATAAAGTTAAAAAAAATTAAAAAAGTGTTAAAATAATTTTCAAAAAATCGCCAAATAAATAAGAAAAAAAAAAAATTCCCCCAAATAAATCCATTTTTTGGAAATAAAAAAACCCAAAACAATAAAAGTACACATATTAGGTATCGCTGCGTCCGTAACGACCCGCCCTATAAAACTGTCCCATTAGTTAACCCCTTTAGCGAACTCCTTAAAAAATAAAAATAAAAAACGAAGCAAAAAATAATGATTTATTATCATACCGCCAAACAAAAAGTGTAATAACGCGTGATCAAAAAGACGCATATAAATATCCATGGTACCGCTGAAAACGTCATCTTGTCCCGCAAAAAACAAGCTGCCACACAGCATCATCAGTGAAAAAATAAAAAAGTTATAGCTCGCAGAATAAAGCGATGCAAAAATAATTATTTTTTATATAAAATAGTTTTCATTGCAAAAAAATGACAAAACATAAAAAAACGACCTAAATGAGGCATCGCTGTAACCGTACTGACCCGAAGAATAAAACCGCTTTATCAATTTTACCACACGCGGAACGGTGTAAACGCACCCCCCCAAAAGAAATTCATGAAACGCTAGTTTTTGTTCATTCTGCGTCCCAAAAATCGGAATAAAAAGCGATCAAAAAAGTCACGTGCCCGAAAATGGTACCAATAAAAACGTCAACTCGTCCCGCAAACAATAAGACCTCACATGACTCGGTAGGTCAAAATACGGAAAAATTATAGCTCTCAATATGTGGTGATGCAAAAACTATTTTTACAATAAAAAGCGTTTTCTAGCGTGCGACAGCTGGCAAATATAAAAACAGCCATAAATAGTAAATTAAACCCCCCGTTATCACCCCCTTAGTTAGGGAAAAATAATAAAATTAAAAAAATGTATTTATTTCCATTTTTCCATTAGGGTTAGGGCTAGGGTTAGGGCTAGGGTTAGGGCTAGGGTTAGGGCTAGGGTTAGGGCTGGGGTTAGGGCTAGGGTTAGGGTTAGGGCTGAGATTAGGGTTAGGGGTGTGTTGCGGTTCGGGTTGGAGTTAGAATTGGGGGTTTCCACTGTTTGGGCACATCAGGGGCTCTCCAAATGCAACATGGCGTCTGATCTCAATTCCAGCCAATTCTGAGTTGAAAAAGTCAAATGGTGCTCCTTCCCTTCCATGCTCTGCCATGCGCCCAAACAATGTTTTACCCCCACATGTAGGGTATCAGCCTACTCAGGACAAATTGCAAAACAATTTTTGGGGTCCAATTTCTCCTGTTACCCTTAGGAAAACAAAAAATTGGGGGCAAAAATATTTTTGTGGAAAAAAATGATTTTTTTATTTTCACGTCCGAGCGTTATAAACTTCTGTGAAGCACTTGGGGGTTCAAAGTGCTCACCACACATCTAGATAAGTTCCGTGGGGGGTCTAGTGTCCAAAATGGGGTCACTTGTGGGGAGTTTTAATAGTTTAGGTACATCAGGGGCTCTCCAAACGCACATGACACCCGCAGACCATTCCATCAAAGTCTGCATTCCAAAACGTCACTGCTTCCCTTCCGAGCCCCGACGTGTGTCCATACAGTAGTTTTCTCCCACATATGGGGTGTCAGCGTACTCATGACAAATTGGACAACAACTTTTGGGGTCCAATTTCTCCTGTTACCCTTGGGAAAATGAAAAAATTGGGGACTAATTGATCATGTTTGTGGAAAAAATTTGATTTTTTTATTTTCATGCCCGGGCATTATAAACTTCTGTGAAGCCCTTGGGGGTTCAAAGTGCTCACCACACATCTAGATAAGTTCCTTAGGGGGTCTCGTTTCCAAAATGGGGTCATTTGTGGGGGGTTTCCACTGTTTAGGTACATTGGGGGCTCTCCAAAGGCAACATGACACCCGCAGAACATTCCCTCAAAGTCTGCATTCCAAAACGTCACTACTCCCTTCCGAGCCCCGACGTGTGTCCATACAGTAGTTTTCTCCCACATATGGGGTGTCAGCGTACTCAGGACAAATTGGACAACAACATTTGGGGTTCAATTTCTCCTGTTACCCTTGGGAAAATAAAAAAATTGGGGACTAATTGATCATGTTTGTGGAAAAAATACGATTTTTTTATTTTCATCCCCTGGCATTATAAACTTCTGTGAAGCCCTTGGGGGTTCAAAGTGCTCACCACACATCTAGATAAGTTCCTTAGGGGGTCTAGTTTTCAAAATGGGGTCATTTGTGGGGGGTTTCCACTGTTTAGGTACATTAGGGGCTCTCCAAAGGCAACATGACACCCGCAGACCATTCCATCAAAGTCTGCATTCCAAAACGTCACTACTTCCCTTCCGAGCCCCGACGTGTGCCCATACAGTAGTTTTCTCCCACATATGGGGTATCAGCATACTCAGGACAAATTGGACAACAACTTTTGGGGTCCAATTTCTCCTGGTACCCTTGGGAAAATAAAAAAATGGTGACTAAAAGATCATGTTTGTGGAAAAAATACGAATATTTTATTTTCACGCCCGGGCGTTATAAACTTCTGTGAAGCACTGGGGGGTTCAAAGTGCTCACCACACATCTAGATAAGTTCCTTGGGGGGGTCTAGTTTACAAAATGGTGTCATTGTGGGGGGTTTCCGCTGTTTAGGTACATCAGGGGTTTTCCAATCGCGACATGGTGTCCGATCTCACTTCCAGCCAAAAACGTCAAATGGCGCTGCTCCCCTTCCGAGCTCTGCTATGCGCCCAAATAGTGGTTTACCCCCACATGTGGGGTATCAGCGTACTCAGGACAAATTGCACAATAACTTTTAGGGTTCTGTTACCCTTGGAAAAATAAGAATTGAGGGTGAAAAGATCATTTTTGTGGAAAATATATGATTTTTTAATTGTACGGCTGTATGTTATAAACTTCTGTGAAGCCCTTTGGGGTTCAAAGTTCTCACCACACATCTAGATAAGTTCCTTAGGGGGTCTAGTTTCCAAAATGGTGTCACTTGTGGGGGGTTTCCACTGTTTTGGTACATCAGGGGTTTTCCAATCGCGACATGATGTCCGATCTCAATTCCAGCCAAAAACGTCAAATGGCGCTGCTTCCCTTCCGAGCTCTGCCATGTGCCCAAATAGTGGTTTATCCCCACATGTGGGGTATCAGCGTACTCAGGACAAATTGCACAATAACTTCTATGGTCCTATTACCCTTGGGAAAATAAAAATTGGGGTGAAAAGATCATTTTTGTGGAAAAAATATGATTTTTTAATTGTACCGCTGTACGTTATAAACTTCTGTAAAGCCCTTGTAGGTTCAAAGTTCTCACCACACATCTAGATAAGTTCCTTGGGGGTCTAGTTTCCAAAATGGGGTCACTTGTAGGGCGTTTCCACTGTTTAGGTACATCAGGGACTCTCCAAACGTGACATGGCGTCCGATCTGAATTCCAGCCAATTTTGCATTGAAAAAGTCAAATGACGCTCCTTCCATTCTGAGCTCTGCCATGCGCCGAAACAGTCGTTCCCCCCCACATATCAGGTATCAGCGTACTCAGGACAAATTGCACAATAACTTTTGCAGTCCAATTTCTCCTGTTACCCTTGGTAAAATAAAAAAAATTGAACCTGAAGTATTTTTTTTGTGAAAAAAAGTTAGATGTTCATTTTTTTAAATATTCAAAAAAATTCCTGTGACGCACCTAAAGGGTTAATAAACTTCTTGAATGTGGTTTTGAGCACCTTAAGGGGTGCAGTTTTTAGAATGGTGTCACTTTTGGGTATTTTCTATCATATAGACCCCTCAAAGTGGCTTCAAATGTGATGTGGTACTAAAAATAAAATGGTGTTGTAAAAATGAGAAATCGCTGGTCAACTTTTAACCCTTATAACTTCCTAACAAAAAAAAATTTTGGTTCCAAAATTGTGCTGATGTAAAGTAAACATGTGGGAAATGTTAGTTATCAAGTTTTTTGTGTGCCGTATCTCTGTGATTTAAGGGCATAAAAATTCAAATTTGGAAAATTGCAAAATTTTCAAAATTTTCGCCAAATTTCCGTTTTTCTCACAAATAAACGCAAGTTATTTGAATGAAATTTTACCACTACCATGAAGTACAATATGTCACGAGAAAACAATGTCAGAATCACCGGGATCCATGGAAGCGTTCCAGAGTTATGACCTCATAAAGGTACAGTGGTCAGAATTGTAAAAATTGGCCCGGTCATGAACGTGCAAACCACCCTTGGGGGTGAAGGGGTTAAATAATAGGCAATATATATTCTGTTTATAACTTTCCTTTGAAGGAGTTCACTTTATCTTTAGTTTAGCAGATGTGTTGTGGAGTACTGAGCGCATTGTTGCCACCAACCCTCATCAATAGCAGCAACACTTATTGACTGCAACAACTAATTGCATTTTTGTTTTTAACGCCATTTGCTGTTGATCGTCATTGTATGTATTGACTGGACAGTCTATACACCTACACAGACCATTGATCGTTCATGATGCAAAAAAAGTAGCAAGATGGACATGGTTTTTGTGTCAGATAAAAAAAAATATTATGAACGGAGAAAACGTGGAGTGATTGAATCCAGAAAGATTTTTTATAAAAATATCAAACTTTATTATACATATACAAAAATACAATATTCATGGCTGTGCGCATGCGGTATGTGCTCCCCGTGTTCCTCCCGATGCGGGCGGCGCCACATTGGTTTGTGGCGTGGACGTGGTTACTCTATGCACCTGCGCACGCGGCCACTGCTGGGCGCCTGTCTTCATGTGGGAGGACCGGTGTGGTGGCACGACGCATGCGCCGCTATGGCCGCCGCTAATTGGTCTATCTCTGTCACATGGTTGCACATGTGACCGTTACTATAGATACAAAAGGTCCTGTGCCAGCTTTAGTTGTATCACCTTGAGAAAGCGCTATCTGTAAACCAGAAACGCGCGTCGGAGATCTTTCTTACAGTCTGGGTTACCTGAGCACTAGTTGGTAAGCGTTCTCACTACTTTACTTTTGTGTCATTATGACTTAATTATATAACGTGAGATTATTATCGCTGTTTCCTCCACTATGTATGGTGAGCCCTGGAAGCCCTTTACCGCTTCTCACCTATTATGGTGGTAACTGGAGTGTATATAGGCAGTGACATTCTGCTCACACTCCACCAGGGTTACCTTTAGTGGACGGATTATTTTGGTGCTCTGGTTCATTCCCATGAGTCTCCCTCCCTGGCTCTTTTTGGTGTCACATTTTATATGCAATTTTGCCATGAATATTGTATTTTTGTATATGTATAATAAAGTTTGATATTTTTATAAAAAATCTTTCTGGATTCAATCACTCCACGTTTTCTCCGTTTATCTATATATGCTTATGGAGTGGAACCATCTATTATTATGGCGCGGCATGACTTTAAGTTACTGCCAACTGTTTGTGTAAAGTATTGGGCTATGTTGTATTACTAAAAAAAAATATTAGAGGTTTTGTGTAATTTGCTCAGGGTTTAAAATGTTAGAATGTAACACTTTACCTAACTCCTATTGCAACCTTCCATATATAAGGCTAGGTTCACATTTGTGAATTACACTGAATGTATAAGCCTGAATCACTGTATTCAGAAGTATATGGCAGCATATCTATAGACTAAAATGGGCAAGATGTAGTAAAACAAAAAGCTCTTCTGACCCTTTCATCAGGGTTTCGCTGCAAAGAAATTTTTTGATCTGGGTAAAAAAAAAAAATAGTTGACAACTTTTTTTTTTTTTTAAATGTATGAAAGATGCAAACACTTTTCTTTCTGTATGATTAAAATCTAGTTGATAAAACAATTTGAAAAGTATATAGATGTAGCTGACGTATACCTCGAAGTTCAGACAGATGTAGTTGCATGCATGGCTTGTATATGTTTTGATGTATAGGTCCTACGCATATGCCTACAGACTGCACATGTACAAATGTGAACCTCGCCTTACTTTTTAGGAATGATAATTTCCCATGATTGTATATTTATACTGTAATCTACATCTTTATTTATATTACCTTCCAGTATTTCATGTTTATTACTTGTTTATATAGTCTGTACCAGCTCAATACAAGTGCTGGAATTTTGAGTATTGTTCTGTTGTATGGCAGAAAAAAATGTGATTTGATGTCTAAAATAAGGGTAATCTTAAGGTGAAAACATTTTGGTGGCAACTAAGCCCTCCAATAGTTAGGATCATTATTGGAAATTATCTTTTTTTTTTCTTGACAACTCATCCAACATGTTTTATATGTGTTTATACTGATAATATTTTTTATTTATTTTACTCACATATATAGAGCCATTAATTATACAGTGCTTTGCAGACATTATCATCATCACTGTCCCCATTAGGGCTCACAATCTAAATTCTATCAGTATGGTTTTGGATTGTGGGCGGAAACCAGAGAACCTGGAGGAAGCCCATGCAAACACGGGGAGAACATACAAACTCCTAGCAGATGTTGTCCTTGGTGGGATTTAAACCCAGGACCACAGTGTTGCAAGACTGCAGTGCTAACCACTGAGCCACCCTGCCACCCTTTATACTTTATAATTGAAATTTTTATGGATTTCTTGATTTTAGTGCCGGTACTGTGAACTACTTTTCCACAGTTAGGCTATGTTCACACTTTGCGTTTTTGCTGTAAGCAAAACTTGCTCTCTCGGCAGTAAAGAAGCTGCTTAAAAAACTCAGGTTTTCTGCGTTTTTTTTTGCGTTTTGCTGCATTTTTGTCATCTCCGGTGTATGCTGATAAAGTTTAGTGCCCCCCCAAAAAATCATGATGCAACTTCCTTAAAGAGAGCAGGACTTAGCCCTATAAACTAAAAGCATGGCTATAATGGCACTGTGATGTTGCTTTTATGATTATTATTATTATTTATATAGCGCCATTAATTCCATGGTGCTGTACATGAGAAGGGGGGTTACATACAAAGTTATAGATATCATTAACAGTAGAAAATTTCCATAAGAAATTTACAATATCGGACTGGTACAGAGGGGAGAGGACCCTGTCCTTGTGGACTTACATTCTACGGGATAGTGGGGAAGAGACAGAAGGTCGGGGGTGCAGCAGCTCTGGTGGTGATGAGGCGGCAGCTCAGGTGGTGGTGAGGCGGCAGAATGGTCATTGCAGGCTGTAAGCTAAAAAGGTTTTCTGCGTTTTTTTTTGCGTTTTGCTGCATTTTTGTCATCTCCGGTGTATGCTGATAAAGTTTAGTGCCCCCCAAAAAATTCATGATGCAACCTCCTTAACCCCTTCCCGACCCATGACGCCTATGTAGGCGTTATGAAAAGTCGTGCCCAAATGACCCATGACGCTCCCGTAGGCGTCATGCTATAAATAGCGCTCCTGCGGGTCGGGTGACCGGGGTCAATGAAAGGTCACCCGACCCGCGCACAAAGGACCCTTTATGCTTCACCACAGGGGCGGTGGCTTAGCCCCCACGTGGCTACGATCGCTCTGATTGGCTGTTTCACTTTCAACAGCCAATCAGAGCGATAGTAATATTTCATCAATGAAATTTGATGAAATATTACAATACAGCCATGGCCGATGCTGCAGTAGCATCGGACATGGCTGGAGACACTAATTTAACCCCTCCCACACCGGCTGGCGGGGGCGATCGGCCCCCGCCACGGACTGACAGCAGCGATGGGACACTGCTGTCACGATCTGCCCCCTCCCCTTCCCTCCGATCCCCCCATACCCTCCCCGGTACCTGTCACGTCCTGCTCTGGCTCCCGGTGTCCCGCCGTCCCTCCTGCATGGGCGCCACCATCTTTGAAAATGGCGGGCGCAAGCGCAGTACAATTGTAATATTTCACCAATTAAATTTGGTGAAATATTACAATCGGTCCATGGCCGATGCTGCAATAGCATCGGCCATGGCTGGAGACAGCAATCAGACCCCTCACCCACCGAATGATGGCGCCGATCGGCTGCCGCCACCGACTGATGGCAGCGATCGGATGCCGCAGTCATCATCAGGTCCCCTCCCCCTTCCCTCCGCTCCCCCAAGCCTTCCGATCCCCCCACCGGCCCCGGTACCTCCTGACCCTCTGGTCGTCCCGGTGTTCTGCGTCATGGGTGCCGCCATCTTGGAAAATGGCGGGCGCATGCGCAGTGCGTCGGCTGCCGATTCATTCATTTATTTTGATTACTGTGAGAAACTCTCACAGTGATCAAAATAAAAAAAAGTAAATAAACCCCCCTTTATCACCCCCATAGGTAGGGACATATAATAAAATAAAGAAAATATTTTTATTTTTCCATTAGGGTTAGGGTTGGAATTAGGGTTAGGGTTGGAATTAGGGTTAGGGTTGGAATTAGGGTTAGGGCAGGAATTAGGTTTAGGGTTGGAATTAGGCTTTAGGGTTGGAATTAGGGTTAGGGTTGGAATTAGGGTTGGGATTAGGGTTAAGATTAGGGGTGGGTTGGGGTTGGGATTAGGGTTAGGCTTGTAGTTAGGGTTAGAGTTGGGATTAAGGTTAGGGGTGAGTTAGGGTTAGGGTTGTGGTTAGGGTTATGATTAGGGTTGGGATTAGGGTTAGGGGTGTGTTGGGGTTAGGGTTGGAGTTAGAATTGAGGGGTTTCCACTGTTTAGGCACATCAGGGGGTCTCCAAATGCGACATGGCGCCACCATTTATTCCAGTCAATTTTGTGTTTAAAAAGTCAAACAGTGCTCCCTCCATTCTGAGCCCCGACGTGTGCCCAAACAGTGGTTTACCCCCATATATGGGGTACCAGCATACTCAGGACAAACTGGACAACAACTTTTGGGGTCCAATTTCTCCTGTTAGCCTTGTGAAAATAAAAAATAGCGGGCTAAAAAATCATTTTTGAGGAAAAAAAATATTTTTTTATTTTCTCTGCTCTGCGCTATAATCTTCTGTGAAGCACTTGGGGGTTCAAAGTGCTCACCACACATCTAGATAAGTTCCTTTGGGGGTCTAGTTTCCAAAATGGGGTCACTTGTGGGGGAGCTCCAATGTTTAGGCACACAGGGGCTCTCCAAACGCGACATGGTGTCTGCTAATGATTGGAGCTAATTTTCCATTCAAAAAGTCAAATGGCACTCCTTCCCTTCCGGACCCTGCCGTGCGTCCAAACATTGGTTTATGACCACATGTGAGGTATCGGTGTACTCAGGAGAAATTGCCCAACAAATTTTATGATCCATTTTACCCTGTTGCCCATGTGAAAATGAAAAAACTGAGTCTAAAAGAAAATTTTTGCGAAAAAAAGTACTTTTTTTTTAAGGATCAATTTGTGAAGCACCTGGAACATGTAGGAGTACTTACTGCAGCTTTTTTTTGGCCTGGGATTTATACTGAGGTCCAGAGGTATTGTGAGTCCTGTCCTGAGTTCCAACTTGCCACACCCACTGCGCATTTCCAGAGTCCATTGGTGCCTCTACCCATTATAGAGGTACCATTTGAGCAGATAGCAATGGATCTGGTGGGGCCTATAGTGAAATCCGCCCATGGCCATCAACATATTTTGGTCATAATGAACTACACCATGCGGTAGCCAGAGGCAAGAACCTGTAATACTTGATGAAACCACTATTCTATAACTTAATGGCAAAAAAATTATTGCAACATGCTTAATAGGAAGCTAATGGGAAGCTATCATCAGAAAATTACATTGTTTAAATCAGGTTTTTGTGTTACACACACACACACACACACACACACATATATATTTACACACATATATATATATATATATATATATATATATGACCTTTGCTCATTAGATACTTCAATGCAAAAGATTCAGAGTCAAAATCTGATCATTATGGCCATGTACATTTGTTGTTTCCTGAAGCAACAGGAAAAGCTAAAAAAATGTAAAAAAAATACATGTAACAAAAACATTTAAACAATAGGTAATATATATTCTGTTTATAACTTTTCTTTGAAGGAGTTCACTTTATCTTTAGTTTAACAGATGTGTTGTGGAGTACTGAGCGCATTGTTGTCACCAACCCTCATCAATAGCAGCAACACTTATTGACTGCAACAACTAATTGCATTTTTGTTTTTAATGCCATTTACTGTTGATCATCATTGTATGTATTGACTGGACTGTCTATACACAAACGCAGACCATTGATCGTTCATGATGCAAAAACAGTAGCAAGATGGACATGGTTTTTGTGTCAGATTAAAAAACATATTAGAGGTTTTGTGTAATTTGCTTTGTGTAATAACACTTTACCTAACTCCTATTGCAACCTTCCATATATAAGGCTAGGTTCACATTTGTGAATTACACTGAATGTATAAGCCTGAATCACTGTATTCAGAAGTATATGGCAGCATATCTATTGACTAAAATGGACAAGATGTAGTAAAACAAAAAGCTCTTCTGACCCTTTCATCAGGGTTTCGCTGCAAAGAAATTTTTTGATCTGGGTAAAAAAAAAAAAATAGTTGACAACTTTTTTTTTTTTTTAAATGTATGAAAGACGCAAACAATTTTCTTTCTGTATGATTAAAATCTAGTTGATAAAACAATTTGAAAAGTATATAGATGTAGCTGACGTATACCTCGAAGTTCAGACAGATGTAGTTGCATGCATGGCTTGTATATGTTTTGATGTATAGGTCCTACGCATATACCTACAGACTGCACATGTACAAATGTGAACCTCGCCTTACTTTTTAGGAATGATAATTTCCCATGATTGTATATTTATACTGTAATCTACATCTTTATTTATATTACCTTCCAGTATTTCATGTTTATTACTTGTTTATATAGTCTGTACCAGCTCAATACAAGTGCTGGAATTTTGAGTATTGTTCTGTTGTATGGCAGAAAAAAATGTGATTTGATGTCTAAAATAAGGGTAATCTTAAGGTGAAAACATTTTGGTGGCAACTAAGCCCTCCAATAGTTACGATCATTATTGGAAATTATCTTTTTTTTTCTTGACAACTCATCCAACATGTTTTATATGTGTTTATACTGATAATATTTTTTATTTATTTTACTCACATATATAGAGCCATTAATTATACAGTGCTTTACAGACATTATCATCATCACTGTCCCCATTAGGGCTCACAATCTAAATTCTATCAGTATGGTTTTGGATTGTGGGCGGAAACCAGAGAACCTGGAGGAAGCCCATGCAAATGTAGGGAAGGTGACCTGACGGACGGACGGACTAGTCAGAGTGAAGAAAGATAGGTTTGCACAGTGTAGGTAGGAGTCAGTGATTACAGTGGGGAAACAACTAGGAAAGTGTAGTGGACGTGCAGTACCTTGGGATGACCATTAGATGGCAGGGAGGAGTGTGAGAAAAGGACTTTACAGCAGCTTAGGGCTTTAGAAACCGTTGGTCATGGGTGGCGTGGTGACAGTTAGAGTGACAGTTTCAAGGAACCGGGAGAGTTATAAATACTGAGGGAGGGTTCCAGAAGGTTCCAGTCCCCAGGGGGAGCCCAGGTGACAGGAGGACTACGCCAGTCTGTGTGCCCTGAGGAGAATCCGACCAAGGGGACTGAGGAGAGGAAACGTCAGGGGGTGGTCCTGACAGGGAAGGACCGCAGCAGAGACAAGGCTCTGGGTGGAAGACACCGTATGTGTAACGACGAAACTGACCAGTAAAGTGCTGTTGGTGTACGGGCCTAAGGCGGCCACAGTAACCGAGCTGTCAGGATTGTCACAGTGTGAGACGGGACGTTACGTATAAATACGTCCCTAGTGTGACATACGGTGTTGAAGCGGCCCTGGACACGGAGGGCAGAGAGAGAGATATCGCGGTGTACCGCGAGGACCGTCAGTCGGACGGTGAGCAATAAACTTGGACCTGTTGCACCCAGAATCTGCCTTATCGTGTCTCTGTTATCATTTCTGCGCGGTAAGAAGTGGGACCACCCCCTATCCCCCCCCAGCTCGGCACCCCATCACCGACACTACATTTGGCGTAGTCGGCAGGATCACCGCCGCTAATACATCATCTTCTGCAGCAGACCTGCCTCAAAGAATGGAAAAGGACTCAGTCTACTCAGTTTGGATTACAATTACCGGTGGATTGCAATTGGCTTACCAGTGGATTACAAATGAGGAGCGCAGTGATGAATCTTTGTGGCCAGTAGAGGATCCGGGGCGGTACCAGAGACAGTGCAGTATGGCAGCGCTCCTTCAACGCAGAGGCGAGGTCCGGGTGTTCGCAGTAGTTCAGAATGGACTGGGACCCCCTCCAACGTTCCCCCGTGGACAGCAGTATGTGCCCGGAGGCCGACGTTTCCAAAAATTGGACCCTGACAGGTGGGTGGAGAGGCCTGCCAACGCCCCACCCCACAGAGGGAGTGACACCGAAGAAAAGCCTGGGAGCGACTGTTTGGCGCCATTCGAGTGCTGCCCAACCAACGGTATGAGATGCTGCGGGTGTCGGGGCATTGGCCGCCTAGAGTGGCAATGGTGGCAGGAGATGGAGCTGCACCAGAAGTCATCTGTAGAACCACGGGCAGGCAGCGGGATGCTGAGCCGGGGAGCGGAGCCTGAGCGGAGTCAGCAAGAGCGGCCGCCACCAATACCGGCAGAGGACTTCTCCGCGGAGCCCCCGAGTCTGGAGGAAAGGCCCGCAGGACAGTGGAGCGAGGAACGGAGGCTGCGGGGAAAGCCGCGTGATGGTGAGACGGAAGCCGCAGCGCCGGGGAAGGTGAGAGTACCCCCGGCCCCACCAGTGCCTCCGCAAGCGGCCCCCACCATTCTGTCACAGCACGCGGCCCCCTGCGCACCAGAAGGCCTAGTTACATTGGGCCCTGTGGTGTATGCAGAACTGAGCGAGGCCCCCGCTCATGTCCCCGAACTACCCCGCCTGGAGTCACCAGTGCAGAGCTCACCCAAAGAAGACGCTGCTGCGCTTCCCCTGCTAATAGCAGCTGCATTGTTGAAATCGGCCGTTACTCCAGTTCTGTTGGATGTAGTGGATGCGGCCTGTCCTGAGGCCGCTGTTATGCCGCTGCTGAAGTCGACTGCGGCCGACTTAGTGGGCCTTGTGATTCCAGCCTCCAAGGACCCGGTTGTCCCCATTTGCCACCTGGCCCCAGCGGCTGTTGAGCCGCAAAAATCATCGGCTGCCTCTGATCCATGTCCTTCCTCAGTTAAGTCCCGCCCACCGGACTGCAGGGCTCATGCCGGACCCTCTGTTTGGGTCGCAGGAGTTATAGAGAAGAAGAGGGCCAGGGGGCAGGAAGTCTGGAACCTGCTCCATGAGAGGGGAGAGGCTGGCATGGCGGCTGCACGACCCCCGGGACGGCTCATTTATACTATCTTGCAGAAAGGGACACTTCTTGCATCCTGGGAGCTCCACGGTTGTGGGGTCCTATACTACTGACCACCGAAAGGAGGATTGAACTGTCAGGAGTTCGTTGCACCGTTGTACAGGTCAAAAGGACAGTTCGCGGTCAGCTTTTTAAAAAAAAAGAAATGTTTATCTGTGATTTTTATGTCTGTTTTTCTATGTTCCTCTTACAGGATAGATTGTGTTTACTTTTTAGACTGACAGAGCGCGGGATACTTAGAAGAGAGGGAGTGTCCATGTCCAAGGAAGGGAGGAGGAAAGGAGACATGCAATGTTATGTTATATTTTGGTTTTAAAAGCAAGAAAAAAAAAAAATTATAAAAATGGGTACTTGTGCTATTATAAAGTTGTTTAATGTATAATATGCCAAAGTAAATGCAACAGGTCCGGGTAAGGGAAGGTCTGCGGGACCAAAGGAAAGTGTGAGATCCGGTAGGGATCTAAGAGTTGAGGAGGTCTGGGAGACCGGGACGCCGACCATGACATGTAATTGAAAGAAGCAAAATGAGTTGGAAGACGTGAGAAAGACAGCTGTCCTAGGTCAGGTCCCCAACACCACGGACACCCCTGAAGAAGGAAAGGTGGGTGCCGGCAATGATCTGGTAGGTGAGTGGCCTCGATCATGGCGTACCGGATAGTGAAAGGTAACAGTAGGGGAGAGTAGGGGAAAGATACACGCCGTAGAGAGAATACGGGTGTACCTTGCCCAATTTGAAAGACGTTGTCATGTGGCGTGCGCGCTGGTGAGTAGCAGTAGGCTGCTCAGAGCATAGTGCTCCCAGTATGGTTCGGCCCCCGCAGATAGTGGGTTTGGCTCAACTTCTGGTCCGACAACAGAATGTAGGTGTAGATTCAGAGCGACGAAGGCAGGGATGACGATTGTCGAGGACGACAATGGACAAAGGAAGGGGGAGTGTAGGGAAGGTGACCTGACGGACGGACGGACTAGTCAGAGTGAAGAAAGATAGGTTTGCACAGTGTAGGTAGGAGTCAGTGATTACAGTGGGGAAACAACTAGGAAAGTGTAGTGGACGTGCAGTACCTTGGGATGACCATTAGATGGCAGGGAGGAGTGTGAGCAAAGGACTTTACAGCAGCTTAGGGCTTTAAAAACCGTTGGTCATGGGGGGCGTGGTGACAGTTAGAGTGACAGTTTCAAGGAACCGGGAGAGTTATAAATACTGAGGGAGGGTTCCAGAAGGTTCCAGTCCCCAGGGGGAGCCCAGGTGACAGGAGGACTACGCCAGTCTGTGTGCCCTGAGGAGAATCCGACCAAGGGGACTGAGGAGAGGAAACGTCAGGGGTTGGTCCTGACAGGGAAGGACCGCAGCAGAGACAAGGCTCTGGGTGGAAGACACCGTATGTGTAACGACGAAACTGACCAGTAAAGTGCTGTTGGTGTACGGGCCTAAGGCGGCCACAGTAACCGAGCTGTCAGGATTGTCACAGTGTGAGACGGGACGTTACGTATAAATACGTCCCTAGTGTGACATACGGTGTTGAAGCGGCCCTGGACACGGAGGGCAGAGAGAGAGATATCGCGGTGTACCGCGAGGACCGTCAGTCGGACGGTGAGCAATAAACTTGGACCTGTTGCACCCAGAATCTGCCTTATCGTGTCTCTGTTATCATCTCTGCGCGGTAAGAAGTGGGACCACCCCCTATCCCCCCCCAGCTCGGCACCCCATCACCGACACTACACAAACACGGGGAGAACATACAAACTCCTAGCAGATGTTGTCCTTGGTGGGATTTAAACCCAGGACCACAGTGTTGCAAGACTGCAGTGCTAACCACTGAGCCACCCTGCCACCTTTTATACTTTATAATTGAAATTTTTATGGATTTCTTGATTTTAGTGCCAGTACTGTGAACTACTTTTCCACAGTTAGGCTATGTTCACACTTTGCGTTTTTGCTGTAAGCAAAACTTGCTCTCTCGGCAGTAAAGAAGCTGCTTAAAAAACTCAGGTTTTCTGCGGTTTTTTTTTGCGTTTTGCTGCATTTTTGTCATCTCAGGTGTATGCTGATAAAGTTTAGTGCCCCCCCAAAAAATCATGATGCAACTTCCTTAAAGAGAGCAGGACTTAGCCCTATAAACTAAAAGCATGGCTATAATGGCACTGTGATGTTGATTTTATGATTATTATTATTATTTATATAGCGCCATTAATTCCATGGTGCTGTACATGAGAAGGGGGGTTACATACAAAGTTATAGATATCATTAACAGTAGCAAATTTCCATAAGAAATTTACAATAACGGACTGGTACAGAGGGGAGAGGACCCTGTCCTTGCGGACTTACATTCTACGGGATAGTGGGGAAAAGACAGAAGGTCGGGGTGCAGCAGCTCTGGTGGTGATGAGGCGGCAGCTCAGGTGGTGGTGAGGCGGCAGAATGGTTATTGCAGGCTGTAAGCTTTCCTGAAGAGATGGGTTTTCAGGTTCCATTTGAAGGATCCGAGGGTGGTGGATAATCGGACGTGTTGAGGCATGGCATTCCAGAGGATAGGGGATATTGGGGAGAAATCTTGGAGGCGGTTGTGTGAGGAACGAATAAGTGTGGAGGAGAGTAGGAGGTCTTGGGAGGATCGAAGAGTACGTGAGGGAAGATATTGGGAGATTGATATGATACCTGATGTAAATGGATCCGCTCCGTGGCTGAGCTTATGAATTTTTCAGAAAATTATGTCTTCTGTCCTCCAGTGTACTTCGGGGAGGGATGTGGTGGCAGGGCCCGGAGGCAGCGCCATTTTATTGAAGTCCTGTGCACAGAACGCAGGCTTCCACTGCACAATTTTAAAAAGGAGGTAGGTCACTGAATAATCATGGACCTGCACAAGAAACAGGGGAGGTTGGTGGGAGGTGGAGAACGAGGAGAAGACCCTGCCCCCACACCCAGCCTAGAAGCACACAAAACATCATTTTCTGAAAATTTCATAAGGTGAATATTCCACTGAGCAGATTCCTTCACATCAAGTATCAAATTAGTCAGCATCACAGTGCTATTACAGTCATGCCTTTAGTTTATAGGGTTCAATCCTGTTGACAGGTTATCTTTAAGGGTTTTTGCACTAAAACCTGATACCTACGTTTTTGCTGCGTTTTTTGCACTTACCCATTGCTTTCTATGGGTGAAAAAATGCTGCTGAAATGCTGAAAGATGTGACATGCTGCAGATTGAAAAAATTCAGCAGTTTTCTAAATCAGTCAGGAAAGAAAACAATGTGTGTGCATGAGATTTCTGAAATCTCATAGCTTTTGCTGGCACTGTAAAACACAGCTTAAAATTTTCATACAAAAACATAAAAAAATGTAGCAAAAATGCAACGTGTGAACATAGTCTTATTCTGACGCAATCATAATGCTTATTCTCCTTTCCTGTGTCATGGTGAAAAAGGCTGACTGTCTGGCTCAGTTTATTAGCTAAGCCAGCCCCTCTGTTATTGCTGAATCTGAGACAAGGACTATTTGGAACAGAGGTGGAAGTGAAGCTTCCAGTAAAACTTGCATTGCATCTTTTTCATGTTTTGTAAAAAGAAAAATTGAAGAGAAGGCAGGGATCTTCTCTGTATGGGTCTGAATTTCTTTTCAATACAGGTGACAGTCAATAACTAAATTCTTACAAACAATATATACCTTCTTCCTGGATAGGGAGGATGTGGGTAAGCAAATGGCCAACATACAAATAATATAACGTAAGCACATATGAGTAGAAATCTATGTAGTGCCGGGGTCCTTGTGTGCCTCTGCTCCTTCCCTCCGGCAAAAACGCAGGCTTACTCAATGCCCCAGGCTCCATCTCCTGCCTCTATTCCCACTCCCCAGAGTCTGCACACACCTGGCAGATCCCCTGGCAGTGTGCTTTCTGTCTCTTAAAGAGACAGCACATGTGCTCCTAAAGTCTTCCCAGTCAATAGCTGGGAGACACTCTCTATTTAAGGCACCTCCACCTGCTGGGAGGTGCTTGACCAACACCTGTGTTAGTATTTTATGTGCCTGCCTGTTGTTAGGTCCTCTCGCCCACTTTGACTGACCTTGATCCAGTATTGTCAAACCTGTATCCTGTTTCCATACCAGACCTGTCTGCTATCCAGAGCTGCACAGTCTGTACCAGTTCCAGTGGTACAGCTGTGTGTGCTATCCAATATGTGAACCAACGTCTTTGACCCTTGGGGTCAGCTGCTACTGTTCTGGACACTGCCCTGGAGTGGAACTTGGCAGCTACCTGCCACACAAGCTTGACCTCACCAATAGATGCTCCAGTGAAAACCAGGTAACTGCTTAGTTACACCCCTCAAGGGTAAGAACAGACCTTGACGCAGTGGGCCCATGATCTATAAGCGTTACAATCTACCTGCTAGATTCTAAGGCTACACTCATTTTACAGGAATGTTAAGTGTCACTTAAAGGCCAAACCATTAGGATGCGTTCACACACTGTGGCTGCAATGTTTTGTGTGGGTTTTTACCACAATTTTAGTAAACTGCAACATTTTAATTGCAATTTTCAAAAATCATGGCGACAGGTGCATTTTTTTTGTTGCGGCATAAAACTGCACCGTGGCCACAAAGCAGCCTTAACACAAGCAAATCCTTAAAAATATATACAGTGCTGTGCAAATTAATTGGGACAAAGCATTTTTTTAAGTAAAATCGTAAGTTGGTTACCAGTCAGTGATTCAAACCAGTTTTAACTGCTTTGAACAGGTGTGAGTGCCTGTTCAAACCAGTTAAAACTGGTTTGAATCACTGACTGGTAACCAACTTACGATTTTACTTAAAAAAATGCTTTGTCCCAATTAATTTGCACAGCACTGTATGTGTCCTAAAGGAGACATTGTAATTTGTGTGAACAAAACTGAAAACTCGATGAGGAGTAATGACAGTTAAAGCAGTTTATTCTAACTTCACAGCACTTTGGACAATTGTAGAGTGAAGGGCATGTGTCATCAGAAAATTGTTTAAATCAGATTTTGTGTTAAATGTATTTAAAACGGTGATTTCCTTTTTCCTTCCGTATTACAATCTTTATTGCAAACATAAACGAGAAATCTTGCAGTTTTCACATTGGCCATCTTTTTTTTAGATGCTGTAAACTCTTCCTGCAAGGACAGGAGGCATAAGTCTAAAATTGTCCCTGTGACATGTGAGAATTGCATGATTTTCTAACAACACATTCACTTCAAGGGATCATGCTCATCTGTGAGAAAAACGGACAAGTGCAATCCGAAAAAAAGTGCACCCCTGTCCACGGTGCATGCGACGATGCCTCCTGCCCTGCACCTGCCGTTGCCCACAGTCAAATAGCACCATCATCAAGCATGTCCACGTCCTTGTCCCAGCGCAGCTTTCAGTTGTCCATACCCCAGTCATTGGAACGTAAGCAGAAATACGCAGCCAACGCCCCACAGGCCACAGTACTAAATTCACACATTTCTTATCTGCTTGCGCTCGAAATGTTGCCTTCTAGGCTAGTGGAGACGAAAGCTTTCCACAACCTGATGGCGGCGGCCGTCCCAAGGTACTCGGTCCCCAACCGCCACTATTTCTCCCGCTGTGCCATCGTGGCATTACACAAGCACGTGTCCCACAACATTACCAATGCCCTCAACAATGCAGTTACTGGGAATGTACACCTAACCACGGACATGTGAACAAGTGCTTGTGGCCAGGGACAGTACATCTCACTGACAGCACACTGGGTTAATATAGTGGAAGCCGGGACCTAGACAGACCTTGGGATGGAACACGATGCCCCCACAGTGTACAGCTCCTGCACCTCCTCCTCCTCTTCAGCCTCCATCTCCGAAATGAGCACATTAATCACAAGCTGGAAGCACTGCAGCACTGCCAAAGCCAAGCGGCAACAGGCTATGCCGAAGCCAATTTGCTTAGGTGACAAACCGCACAAGGCTGAAGAGTTGTTGACAGCTCTGAAAGAGCAGGCAGATGTATGGCTCACACCGCTGAACCTCCAGCCAGGCATGGTTGTGTGTGATAATGGCAGGAAACTGGTGGCAGCTCTGAGGCGAGGCGAACTGACACACGTACCTTGCCTGGCCCATGTGCTTAACCTCATTGTTCAACGTTTTCTAGAAAACTACCCGGAGCTGCCGGATCTACTTGTGAAAGTGCACCGCCTGTGTGCTCATTTTAGAAAGTCAGCTACAGCTTCAGCCACCCTTGCCGCGCTTCAGCAGCGATTGCAGCTTCCAGCTCACCGACTGGTGTGTGATGTCCCCACGCGTTGGAACACTGCATATGTTGGAAAGGATTTGTGAGCAGATGAGGGCAGTTGTTGAATACAAGCATCAACAAGCCCGTCGTTATTCAGGTTTGACTCCACACATAAGACCTCAGGCGTGGACATGGATGTCAGACATATGTAACATCCTCCAAAACTTTGAGAAGTCCACCGAGATGGTGATAATTAGCATCACCATCCTGCTTCTCTGCAATCTGAAAAGCTCTCTGCTCACAATGAAAGAAGAGGCATTGCAGGCAGAGCACGAGGACATGGAGCAAGGAACCGTACAGGGTGATTACACACAGCCCAGCCTCATGTCATCCCAACGTAGATTGGTTGACAATGAGGAAGAGGAGGAGGAGGGAGAACAGGGGCTTTTTTCATGCGCTATAGATGGTACTACAAGCACAACTGTCATACTGCCTATTCAGCGTGGATGGCCTGAGGACAGGGAGGAAGAGAAGGAGGTCACCTTGGTCAGTCGTCATGTTGCTGAGGACACGGAAGGGTTGCCTGTTACCAATCTGGCATGCATAAGAATGAAAGACAGCAAAATGTGCTGGAGTGGGTTATCAAAATCATAGTGATTTAGATGTGTTGGTAATCACAACCAAGATTCCAGCACATGAATGGATAGTGCAGAACACACTGCATATAACCATAGCAACTGACGAAAAGCAGTGAAAAAGTCCTCATATCACAAGGTAAAGTGCAAAGTAGGTTTTTATTGAAAGGGGAAACAAATCAGAACATGGCTAAAAAGTGACATTGGTAGGAAAAGAAAGGCCGGGTGACCATGGCAGCTCCAAATAAATAGTCATGAGAAATAC
Organism: Dendrobates tinctorius; assembly: GCF_039654945.1. Classification (NCBI taxonomy): domain Eukaryota; kingdom Metazoa; phylum Chordata; class Amphibia; order Anura; family Dendrobatidae; genus Dendrobates; species Dendrobates tinctorius. The sequence goes on along the minus strand of NW_027362063.1, from coordinate 1,618,145 downwards.
ATGAACATTGTGAAGTGTCTAACTGTCTAAACATAAATAATGTTTGCCCATGGTCGTGACCATAACTACAGGGAAAAAATTCCTACATGAATGATGACAGGCAAAAACATACAATATGGTAATAAAGGAGGCACTTATACAAGAAGGAGCAGCAAGGGAGACCACAGCCGTACCCCAACGCGCGGCATTTCGGCGATAATGCCTTCCTCAGGGGGCATGGAAGGGTTGCCTGTTACCAATCTGGCATGCATGGCTGACTTTATGTTGCGCTGCCTTTCCCGTGACTCTCGTATTGTAAAAATTTTGGGTGACAGTCATTATTAGGTAGTGACACTTTTAGACCCATGCTACAAGCAGAACTTTCAATCTCTTGTTCCAGAGGCAGACAGGTTTACTAAAATGGTACAGTGCCAGAGGGCCATTGTTGCAGAATTATTAAAAAAAATTCCCATCTCAAAACACTGGCGGCAGACGTAACAGTTCGTTGGACAATCAAGGAGTACAGGCGAGAGAGACACAACTCCAATCCAGTAGAGGCAGGGGAACACTGGCAACGTTCTGGGACAGTTTTCTCAGACCCTCCTGTTATGAATGAGTCACCGAGGAGGAAAAAACAAAAAGCAAGCTAAGCCCAGAAAACCGGAGAGGTTGGTAACTAGCGGATTGCAGACTCCTGATCCTATGCACAACAACTAGCAGTAGCCATGGAGCGTGCCTATGGTGGTCCTAGACGCCTCGTCACGGCCGGAGAACTAAATAAGCCTAAAGAAAGAAAGGGAAAATCTAAACTGCCCCAGAGCAGACCCCAAAGCAATAGACAGCCCCCAACATGTATTGTCGGTGAAACAAGATGAAAACACAGGCACAGGTAGAAAGATAGGCTGAGCAAACGATGGGGCCCTCGCTAACTAGAAAGGACAGGAAAGAAAAGCTGCTGTCTGCAATCATGCAAAAAAACCCTGCCAAAAAGAATGTCCAACACGTCTAATAGAAAAAGGCCCTGATGGGGATTCAGCCCAGTCCCAGCCAGGGCTGGCTGAACACAAAAACTAAGTAAACCAGACAAAAACTCATATGAACAATAGCAGAGAAATCTTAGCTTTAGGAAGGCAGGAACCAAACTGGAAACCAGGAGCCACAGTCAGGAAAAATCACCAGCAAGAAACAAGGGAGTCGGCTGCCTTAAATCCAATCAGAAACTCCTGATGTCCAATTGCAGTCCTCTTCCTCAGGTGGCCGGTCTCTGCCATTTAGATCAGCTTCATTACCTCCCTTCACCAACAGAGGGAGTCCAGATAGAGAACTCACTACTCCTCTGTCAGCACAGCCAGCTCCATAGCTCTCACCAGAAGCCAGAGGCAAACCCAAAAATGAGCTCACAACAGTACCCCCCCTTGAGGAGGGGTCACCGAACCCTCATCCACACCACCGGGACGATCAGGATGGGCCCGATGAAAAGCACGAACCAATCTATCGGCATGAATATCAGAGGCAGAGACCCAAGAATTGTCCTCCTGGCCATAACCCTTCCACTTTATCAAATACTGTAGTCTCCGTCTAGCCAGACGAGAATCCAGTATTTTATCTACCTCATATTCCACATTACCTTCAACCAATACATGGTCAGGAGGTGCAGCCATAGGAACTACTGGCTCAACATATCTCTTCAACAGCGACTTATGAAACACATTATGGATCTTAAACGTAACAGGAAGAGCCAATCGAAAAGAAACCGGATTAAGAATCTCCAAAATCTTGTAAGGTCCAATAAATCTTGGCTTGAACTTTGGAGAAGCCACCTTCATAGAGATATTCTTTGATGACAACCAAACCATATCACCCACTTTAAACCGGGGACCAATGGTCCTATGCCGGTTAGAAAACCGCTGGGCCTTTTTTTTCTGGGAGAGACAACTTATCCACTACTTGGTCCCAAATCTGCTGCATTCTCTCTACCACAGTGTCAACACCTGGGCAGGCTGAAGATTCCACTTGCCCTGAAGAAAATCGAGAATGAAACCCAAAGTTACAGAAAAAGGGCGACATCAAGGTGGCAGAACTAGCTCTATTATTTAAAGCGAATTCGTCCAAGGGCAAAAATGAAACCCAATCATCCTGATCAGCAGATATAAAACATCTCAAATAGGACTCCAAAGTCTGGTTTGTTCTTTCCGTCTGCCCATTGGTCTGAGGGTGAAACGCAGAGGAGCAGGACAACTGAATTCCCAGCTTGGAACAAAAGGCTTTCCAGAATCTGGAAACAAACTGAAGTCCTCTGTCCGATGCAATGTTCTCAGGAATCCCATGCAACCGAACCACCTGTTGTAAAAACAAGGGTACCAACTCTGAGGAAGATGGCAACTTTGGGAGTGGTACAAGATGGACCATCTTAGAGAATCTATCACAAATCACCCAGATAACAGTCATTCTATGAGAGACAAGAAGATCAGAAATAAAATCCATTGAAATATGGGTCCATGGCCTCTTAGGCACCGGCAAGGGCATCAACAACCCACTAGAGCGAGAACAAGGTTTAGACCGGGAACAAGTCCCACAGGACTGCACAAAATTCCTGACATCACGAGATAAGGCGGGCCACCAAAAAGACCGACTCACCAAATCTCTGGTACCAAAAATACCTGGATGACCAGCCAATGCGGAGCAATGAACTTCAGACATCACTCTCTTCCTCCACTGGTCAGGAACATACAATTTTCCCATAGGACAACGCTCAGGTTTGTCCTCCTGGAATTCTTCCAGAGCACGTCTCAAATCGGGCGAGATGGCAGAAAGAACTACTCCCTCACCTAGGATGGTAGTAGGCTTGGTCACAATAGGAGAATCAGCAAAGAAACTCCTAGAAAGGGCGTCTGCCTTAACATTCTTAGTGCCTGGAAGAAACGAGACCACAAAATCAAAACGCGTAAAAAACAAGACCCACCTAGCCTGTCTAGGATTCAAGCGTTTGGCCGATTCAAGGTAAATCAAATTCTTGTGGTCAGTGAGGACCACAACTTGATGTCTAGCTCCCTCCAACCAATGTCTCCACTCCTCAAATGCCCATTTCATGGCTAACAATTCCCGATTCCCCACATCATAGTTGCGTTCAGATGGGGAGAACTTTCGGGAAAAGAAGGCACAGGGATTCATTTTAGACGTCACCGGATCTTTTTGGGACAAAACAGCTCCTGCACCAATCTCTGAAGCGTCTACCTCCACCTGAAAAGGAAGTGAGACATCAGGTTGCCGCAAAACCGGAGCAGAAGTGAACCTCCGCTTCAGCTCCTGAAAGGCCGAAACAGCCTCTGAAGACCAATTCAGCACATCAGCACCCTTCTTAGTTAAATCAGTCAGTGGTTTAGCAATACCAGAAAAATTAGCTATAAATTTACGATAAAAATTAACAAAACCCAAAAACTTCTGGAGAGCCTTCAAAGAAGTGGGCTGAACTCAATCATAAATGGCCTTAACCTTGGCCGGGTCCATTTCAATAGTTGACGGAGACAAAATAAATCCCAAAAATGAAATCCTTTGTACACCAAAAAGGCACTTCGATCCCTTAACATACAAGGAATTCTCCCTCAAAATCCGGAACACAGTCCGAACATGTTCCACATGAGAATCCCAATCCCTGGAAAAGATCAAAATTTCATCCAGATAGATGATCAAAAAATTATCCACAAAGTCCCGTAAAATATCATTCATGAAGGATTGGAAGACAGAAGGGGCATTAGTGAGCCCAAAAGGCATCACCAGGAACTCAAAATGTCCCTCCGGAGTATTAAACGCCGTCTTCCATTCATCCCCATGCTTGATGCGAGTAAGATTATATGCCCCCCTGAGGTCAAGCTTAGTAAACCAGCAAGCACCTTTAACTCTGGAGAATAAATCAGAAATCAGGGGTAACGGATACTGAAAATTAACCGTAATTTTGTTGAGGGAACGATAGTCAATACAAGGCCTTAATGAACCATCCTTCTTGGCCACGAAAAAAACCCCAGCACCTAAGGGCGAAGAGGATGGTCTAATATGACCCTTCTCCAACGACTCCTTAATATAAGATCTCATAGCCTCGTGTTCGGGTACAGATAAATTGAAAAGTCGACCCTTGGGAAATTTACACCCAGGTCTCAACTCAATTGCACAGTCATAACTCCTATGAGGAGGCAAAGACGCAGACTTACTCTCACTAAATACATCATAAAAATCAGCCAAATAGTCAGGAACATCATGCGACTGGGGAGAGGTGGAGAAAACAGGAGTGTCACAAAGAGCACACCGACAACCCCAACTCACCACAGACACAGATTATCAATCCAAAACCAGATTATGGATTTGCAACCAGGGAAAACCCAGAACAATGGTATCATGTAAATTATGTAACACCAAAAATCTGCAATTTTCTTGGTGGTCTGGGGCGACCCACATTATCACCTGGGTCCAAAACTGAGGTTTATTATTCGCCAAAGGAGTAGCATCAATACCCCTCAAAGGAATAGGCGTCCGCAGAGGTGTCATAGGAAAACCACAACGTTTAGCAAAATCCAAGTCCATTAGATTCAAGGCCGCTCCTGAATCCAAAAAAGCCTTCGCAGAAAATGTGGATAAGGAGCAGATCAGAGTAATTGCCAAAAGAAACTTAGGTTGTACACCACCCACAGCAAATGTGTGTGCAACACGTTTCTCTCGTTTAGGGCAGACAGAAATAACATGAGAGGCATCTCCACAGAAAAAACATAGCTTATTACGCCTTCTAAACTCCTGACGTTGCGCCTTAGACAAAACTCCATCACATTGCATAGGTTCAGACATTTGTTCAAAATGTGGCAGCGCCTCCCGTGTAGTCTTGCGTTCACGTAAACGCCGATCAACTTCAATGGCTAATGACATAGAATCGTCAAGACCAGAGGGAACAGGAAATCCCACCATAGTATCTTTTAAAGTCTCAGACAAACCCTTCCGAAAGAGAGCTGCCAATGCACTATCATTCCATGTAGTAAGGACTGCCCACTTTCGGAATTTCTGACAGTATAACTCTGCAGGATCCTGACCCTGGTTCAATGCCAATAGGGCTCTCTCAGCTTGATTAATAGCATTAGGTTCATCATATAACAACCCCAAGGCTTGAAAAAATGCATCCACATTAGTCAAAACAGGATCTTCAGGTGTCAAAGAAAACGCCCAATCTTGGGGATCGCCGCGCAGCAAGGAGATGACAATTTCAACCTGCTGCGCAGAGCTCCCCAATGAGTTAGGCTTCAAGGCAAGAAATAATTTACAATTATTCTTAAAATTCAAAAATTTAGACCGATCCCCAGAAAACACATCAGGAGCAGGGATCCTTGGTTCAACAGCATGTGAATGAGTGAGATAGGCGGAAATTCCCCGCACTTCAGCAGCGAGCTTCTCCACACGATCAGACAATTGCTTAATCTCCATCAAGGAGAAAAAGAAAAAAAAAAAGAGTCCTCCTACGGCCCCAGAGAAAAAGAGGAGAAAATATACATATATAAAAAAAAAATTCTGACACTTTTTTTTTTTTTTACAATTCTCTCCTGCTTTTGTGTACCCTAGAATCTGCGGTATGGCTGGTGATTCTGTTATGAATGAGTCACCGAGGAAAAAACAAAAAGCAAGCTAAGCCCAGAAAACCGGAGAGGTTGGTAACTAGCGGATTGCAGACCCCTGATCCTATCCACAACAACTAGCCGTAGCCGTGGAGCGTGCCTACGGTGGTCCTAGATGCCTCGTCACGGCCGGAGAACTAAATAAGCCGAAAGAAAGAAAGGGAAAATCTAAACTGCCCCAGAGCAGACCTCAAAGCAATAGACAGCCCCCAACATGTATTGTCGGTGAAACAAGATGAAAACACAGACACAGGTAGAAAGATAGGCTGAGCAAACGATGGGGCCCTCGCTAGCTAGAAAGGACAGGAAAGAAAAGCTGCTGTCTGCAATCACGCAAAAAACCCTGCCAAAAAGAATGTCCAACACGTCTGATAGAAAAAGGCCCTGAAGTCGCTAGACTTCAAATCAATATATCAGCACTCAGGTATATTCTGAAGACAGAGCAAAAGAGATCAACTGATCAGAGACAAAATGGGGATTCAACCCAGTCCCAGCCAGGGCTGGCTGAACACAAAAACTAAGTAAACCAGACAAAAACTCATATGAACAATAGCAGAGAAAACTTAGCTTTAGGAAGGCAGGAACCAAACTGGAAACCAGGAGCCACAGTCAGGAAAAATCACCAGCAAGAAACTAGGGAGTCGGCTGCCTTAAATCCAATCAGAAACTCCTGATGTCCAATCACAGTCCTCTTCCTCAGGTGGCCGGTCTCTGCCATTTAGATCAGCTTCATTACCTCCCTTCACCAACAGAGGGAGTCAAGATAGAGAACTCACTACTCCTCTGTCAGCACAGCCAGCTCCATAACCCTCACCAGAAGCCAGAGGCAAACCCAAAAATGAGCTTACAACACCCTCCCATCGCCCTGGCCCTGAGGTGTGGGGTAATGTCACAAGGAATGGAATGTTTTCTAAGATGCTGAGGAAGTACTTTGCTGACCGTACCAATGTACTCCGTGATTCCTCTGTGCCTTTTAATAATTGGGTATCCAAGCTGGCATGAACTGGCTCTCTACGCCTTGTAGGTCCTGGCCTGCCCTGCACTGCCAATAGCGTTTTGTCAGAACGGGTTTTTAGTGCCGCTGGTGGAATTATCACAGATAAGCGCATTCGCCTGTCAATGGAAAATGCAGGCAGGCTGACTCTTATAAAAATGAACAAGGGCTGGATTGGGCCAGACTTCTCAACACCACCAAATGATGACAGCGAAACATAACCTCCAATACAGTGTCTTTTTGGGAGGTGTATTTCCATGCACCTCTTCACACCCACACATGGGTATACGCTTCCTGATTTTGGCTATTTGGTGTCCTCCTCCTTTTCCTCATCCTCACCATCCACCACCACTAGAACACCAGGGTGAACGTATTCAGGCATACTTCAGCCACTCTATTTTTTGTCAAGGGAGTTATGATGCTCGTCACCAAATTTAAAAAAATATGTACCCCCAGGGGGAAATGTTTGTCAGCCCATACACTTAGTGTATGGGTATAACAAGTCTAGGAGACTCGCTCCTTTAAATTGGGCATATTTTTTAATGAGGCCTTCCTCCACGTCTCATCATCCACCGCCACTAGATCACTAGGGTTAACGTGTTCTGTGCTGCTACAGCCAGTGTTGAATTCTTAACAAGGGTGGGTGGTTATGCTGGCCGTAAAATAATTGTTATGAAAAAGGTTGCGGTGTACTCCACAGGGGAAAATGGTTGCCAGCCCATAAGCATTACAAGTCTAGGAGACCCGCTCCTTTAAATTGGGCATATTTTTTAATGAGGCCTTCCTCCATGTCTCATCATCCACCGCCACTAGATCACCAGGGTTAACATGTTCTGTGCTGCTACAGCCAGTGTCGAATTCTTGCATTTGTATTGGTTGAAACCAACGCTAAATTTGCAAAAGGCTTCAAAAACGCTGTGTGTGAACACAGCCCAAGCGGTGGAGGAACATTTTGTTTTGGGTTAATTATTTTGACTTAGATGATAGTCATTAACATGGAAAGGATGTTCCTTAACATATTTCCCAGCAAAATCCATTTTGGTTTCATTTTTGTAGGTTTTTTGGTACGCCTGAAAAAAGGGCGTGAAACTCTGACATTTTTTAGAGCTGTGACCTAGGAGTGAGAAATGCTTCCAGGGGCAGTTGCCATGATGTTCATGTGTCATTTGAGCAATGTTTCCATCCTTTTCTGATGTTTTTAGACCTTGAAAGGACCTCTGGGGGGATCGTAGTAAAAATGCTCGGGTCTCCCATAGACCTACATTGGACTCATTGTTCTGTCCGAGTACCCACAGTATTCCAATTTGCTTAACCCGAGCAATGAGCACCTGAGCATTTTAGTGCTTGCTCATCACTATGGACAACCTCCCACCCGCAATATAGTTGTCCACAAAAAACAGCCCTTAAAATGGGTGAGCAACCCCTCTCAACACATAATGTGCTAGAACAAACTTCTGGGTTTAAATCACTGAAGCTAATAGCCTCAGTGAAACGTATCTCCCCTCCAACACTTTGCCAGTGACTTTGTCAAAATATATATAAGAATATTTCCCTGGAAAACTATGTGTAACTTACATAGAGAATTGCTGTATGTAAAAGCTCATGTTAAAGTCAAATTGCATTTGGATGTAAATCGGATGTCATACGGATGTTCCACAGGAAAAAAAAGAAAAAAAATCGCATTGTACTCACATGAAAATCATGTGACACTTGCATGACACTCGTTCCACTTTTCTGGCCCAATATCTGACTGTTTTTTATAACGATGATGGGTATGAGTCCAAAGGGTTCATTTCGAAATAAATATCACGAAGATACATTGTAAATAAATTGCACATTGATCCACAATCACAGAAGACAAACTGGATTCCCGGTGCATGGTATTTGCTGGTGTTCACTGTTTTGAGGTACTCTGCAATTAATTGTTACTTTTACTGGGGAACTGTTAAGGGGGTTCTTTACGCCGCCACTGTTGTAGGGGTGTAAGATGCCAACAGGGTTGTAGTCATGGCTCCATTCTCAGGGCTATGCTTACCCCAATTCTTCTTCTCGGACAGACAGGGTCTCTCCGTCATATCAACACATCTCGTACTCACTGTGCTGGCAGCTACTTCTTCACTTTCCACTCTACTGCTGTGCATACTGTGCTCTTTACTCTTCTCTTCCTCCCTCACTCTTCTACTTCTTTCTAGGGACAGCTGGGCTTCTGCTTGTAACGTTACGTGGCAGCCGAGCAACTTGGGCCATTAGGCCACCCGAGCACACACAGGGGTCTACCCCTGACTGACTATGTACAGGAAGACCCTCTATCTTATTCCCCAGCTAACCCCTCCTATTGTTAACTCCTAAATGTCCTACAGCTAAACCTTAAAATGCAATGTACTCAGTGCCCCATCTAGTGACCCTTTTACCTAACTGCACTGTACCTATCTTACCTATAGTATAATGCCGCAATAATACAACAGCAAGAAATATACGAAAACACGTCACAGTGAGATACATAGCAATTATATACATGTAAATATAAAAAGCAGCATAAAAATTTAAAGGGGTAAATCTCACACTCCTTACAGGGGCAGTGTCAGAACATTTTGCCTTGTTACACTCGGTAATATCATGAACCCTGCAGAGTATGTCCAGACATACAGTACCTTTCACACCAATGTGTATTTAACAACTTGTGAACATGCAGTATCAGTCTCCAACAGGATTAGACCAGAGCCTTACAGAATTATTAATCTAAGACAGGTTTTGTCTGTAAAATACTTGTAGAGAACGCAATAAAAATGCTTTTAGATTAAAAGCAAATAATGGAAAACTTGATTTTGTTTTATAAAGGATTCATTAAATGGATGATAAAGTAAAGCTAAGAAAAGCATTATTTCCCCACACAGTGCTGAGTGGGTGAGGGACAATTTTAAGTAAACTAGGAACCAAACAAAGCTGGTCAGAGAGGTAGAGTACTAAGATCTGACCCAGCACCTTAGGGCTAATTATGACAGGCTGATAATTGTGAACAAGCATTCCTACAAACACTCATTTCCTATTACAGGTATGTCTAAACAGGCTGCCAATCAGCTCACAAACAAGCAAAATGCCGGGTAATCGGGTGAGTGAGTTGAATATTTCACGCTTAAAATAAAATCCTTGTTCTCTGTAGCACATCATCATAGAGCATCACATCCCATAGGACATGTGCTGCCGATTACTATGATATTCTATACTCATAGAACGATTGTAATGTTGATTGTTCTGTGCACATTGAATTTGGGTCAGTCTGCCTAAACACTATTAAATGACCTCTGATCTCCTTCTATGTTGCCAATCAGTGGTCATTTAATTGCGGGGGTCAGGCAGTGTAAATGAGCTTTTTTATTTACAAGTTATGAATACTAAGAATGCAAATAAATTCTGAGTTAAAGAGGACCTGTCACAAGTCAAAAGTGGCAGTTTTTGCTCTTTTTTTCATTTAACTCACACTGCTCCACTGAGTACGGTATTCCAGGTTTTTTTTATTCTAACTCCACTGTTTTATTCTTTAAAATCCACCACATGGTTCCAGAGATGTGGGACTTTTTTTTATTATGTGCTACTTTTATAGCCTTTACCAAGAGGGTGTGGCTCATATGATTCTCTGGAGGCCCATCTTTGTGCTGCTCTGCATTATTGTCCTGTGAGTAATGACCATAAAAAGTAGCACTACATTTTTTTTCCATATTGCTGGAATTACATGGCAGATTTACAAAAAAAAATCTGGATGTCTGGATGCTTAGGGGATCAACAAGGATAAAAAAAAGCAAAAAAGTGTTCAAATGTTCAGTTTTCACCTGGTAACCTGGTGACAGGTCCTCTTTACATCCACAACACATAGAAAAGATTATTGCTTAATCCCTTAATGACCGCCGATACGCCTTTTGACGGTGGCAGTTAAGGGAACTTATTCCTCAGCGCCGTTAATAAGTGTATAGCACCCCCCAATCATTACACATGTTTTGTTATACACATGTTTATTTCCTTGCGTATTGGAACAACACAAAAACAGAGAAAAAGGGATATAATTTCACACAAAACGACCAAAATGGGCACACCCTTTGGCATAAATAACTGCAATTAATTGCTTCCTATAACCATCAGGAAAGCTTCTTACACCTCTCAGCTGGAATTTTAGAGCACTCTTCTTTTGCAAACTGCTCCAGGTCTCTCATAATTGAAGGGTGCCTTGTCCCAACAGCAATTTTAAGATCTCTCCACAGGTGTTCAATGTGATTTAAATCCCGACTCATTGATGGCCAATTCAGAAATCTCCAGCTCTTTGTTTAGATCCATTTCTGGGTGGTTCTTGAAGTATGTCTGGGTACTGTGTTCTTTTCTTTGTAGGCCTCATTCCTTTTTTCAGTAAACAGTAGAATGATGTGCTTTACAAAAAAGGTCTATCTTGGTCTCATCTGTCCACAAGATGCTTTCCCAGAAGGCTTTTAGCTTACTCATATTCAATTTGGCAAACTGCAGTCTAGTTTTTATGTCTCTGTGTAAGCATTGAGGTCCTCCTGGGTCTCCTGCCATAGTATTTCATTTCATTCAAATTTCGACGGATCGTTTGTGCTGACACTGATGCTCCATGAGCCTGCAAGACAGCTTGAATTTCTTTAGAATTTGATTGAGCTGCTTATCCACTATCTGGACTATTCTGTGTTACAACCTTTCATCAATTTTTATCTGCTGTCCACATCCAGGGAGATTAGCTAGAGTGCTATGGGTTGTAAACATCTTGATTATGTTGTGCACCATGGACAACGGGACATCAAGATCTATGGAGATGGACTTGTAACCTTGAAATTGTTGATATTTTTCAACAATTTTGGTTCTCAAGTTCTCAGACATTTGTTTTCTCTTTATGTTCACCATGGTTAGTTTGGCACAATAAGATGCACAGTGCAAAGACTGAAACAACTTCTTCCCTTTTTATCTGGTTACAGGTGGGATTTTCATATTGCCCACACCTGTTACTTGCCACAGGTGAGTTTTAATGAACATCATATGTTTGAAACAAAGTTGTTTACCCACATTTTTGGAAACATGCCAACAATTTTGTCTGGCCCATTTTTTGTGTGAAATTATGTCCAATTTGCCTATTTTCTCAGTTTTTTTGTGTTGTTCCAATACACACAAAGGAAATAAACATGTGCATAACAAAACATGTGTAATTGAAATTATATTCGAGAAGAAGGGGAAGGAGAACGAGAAGAATTCCACCTTTACAAGTGATCTGCAAAAAAATAAAAGTTACTGAAAAAATTCTACACCATATATAATCCTCAAAAAAAAACTCAAGAAAAAGAAGAAAACAATACACATCTCAAAAAATTGTATGTGATTTATAATCCACCTTTAATTATTTTGGTTTCAAAGTATTGAGTCTATCAATCCATTGTAGTCTTGCATCTTTAGTAATTTAACTCTGTCCCCACCTCTTCTTAAAGGTGGTACATGGTCTATAATATGGAATTTGATGTTTTTCTCATTATGTCACTGTTCACAAAAATGTTTAGAGACAGGTAAATCTATCCTTTTTTTCTTTATAGTATATCTATGGTGATTTATCTGTGTCTTAAAATCACAAGTTGTCTCACATATATACCATAAGTACAAGGACATTGTAAGAGATAAATAACATAGTCAAACTCACAGATTAAATAATGTTTAATGGTAAATAGTTCACCCGTAACAGAATGTATAAAACAATCACCTTTCAACATATTCATACAGTTAATTCAACATAGGCAAGAAATACACTAACCTCTGCTAACCAGTGTCAAGGATGGTTGATTGCAGAATCATGAAGAACCAATATCTGAGTGTGCAAGTCTATCCTTAATATTTTCAGCTTTTTTTTAGGAAAAAAAGAGGGGTTCTTATATTCCACTACTAGCTTGGCCCGTGTGAAATTTTCGCACATTGGTCGTCGGGAGAGCAGGCAATTTCAGAAAAGCAAGCTGGTCAAATGTAAATGTATTTCATGAACTGATGAACACAGACAGGTATTTATATATGTAGCTTGGTAATACAATAAATTGGTTTGATAAGTAGAGGCCAAAAAATGTCTTCCAGTTGAGGTGCCACCTGCAGGTCATTGTGTCTTTCTGTAGATTTATAAAAATGAATGTTTAAACTGTATTTAGTGATAAAATCATGAATCTGCGGTTTGTATGGCTCTTTTCCTGCTGAAGGGAGCAAGTTTACCTTTGAAATGGTGTATCTTTTTTTGTGTGTGGGGCGAAGTAATCACCGAAAAAGCAGTGCATGTATACAAATGTGTTTCCATATGTGCCCCACCTGCAGTGAAGTGTGCAATCCTCTAATTTGGCTAAAATAGGCTGAGCAAGCAGTTCCGCAAGCTGGAAAGCCCCCAAGGCAAATGTTTGGATTTGTTTGTTGTTACAGCGGCGGAACACGCTTAAAAAAATATAAATAAACGTGTTTGCCGCCCGGGGTCCACCGTGCGGCAGATGGAAAAACCACAACTAGAAGACACAGAGCACTGTGGCGGTAATGTGCACGGGGTTCTATATCACCCAGGTGCAATCAAGCAGTCTCTGTTAAGTGCACAGAGCTGCTACAGGAAAAATAGAAAAGTAACGCTGAGCCTGTTAGTAACACAGGGACTCAGCGGCACACATGCGGTAGGCAAAAACTGAAGTAGTTAAAACGTCACTACGTCCGACACCTACCGTGGTAACAAGTGTGCTGGCGTCGCAACCGCAGAAATAAGCTGCAACTGCAGCGCGGCGTGAACAGAGCCGCAAGCAAGGTGCTGCAAGGACGCTGGCGCAATGCAGGACGCTTAGCTGCTGCACAAGGTATGGCTGGAGCGCGCTGGCGCTAGCGCTGCTACTGGCGGCTTCCCAATCACACAAACGTAATATCAGAGGGAAGGGGTTTCATAATAAGTCATCCACCAGTCCAAGCATCCATTACCATACACACAGCAGCAGTATGAAATTACTAGCGCATGGCGGAACAGCCATGTGCACTTTTTATAGTGTACGGGACCTTCCGGAAGTCTCCATAACCCTGAGGTGGACCAATGGAATCAGGAGCAGGACCTGAGCACCTGACTCCTGAGCTCCAATGGGAGGTTGTCCCAGGAGCATGCTCAGAGTATGGGGTGAAGGACTTAGCCTCCGGAGAGAGTTGCTGAAAAGCAAACTCTTCTGCAATCTCTCCTGCAGTGGACGGATAGCAGGAGACTGCAGGATGTAAGGGTCTAGATTTCTGCATAGCCAGGGCAGAAATCTGACTCCTAACATTACCCCCCTCCTACGGCCCCCCCCTCCCTGAACCTTCCGATCCGCCAGCCTGTGCCTGACAGTGGCACAGGCCTCAGACTCGTCAAAAGGCGAGTCTGAAGTGCCGGTAGGTGAAACCGAAAACCGGGATATACGGATGGAATCAGCGGAGGCCAGGTCGCCAGGTCTCAGGAGGGGCACCCAAGAGATAATGGGAGTGGGAGTTTTAGGAGGATGCCGCCGGGTATCGACGGCCGTCGCCACACTCCATTCGGGAAAGCTATCCCGGGCACATAAAGTGCATGCCCGAATGAATCTTTTTACATCCCGAGCCCTGTATGGCCACCAATACGATCCGGCCAGAGACTTCGTGGTCTACATATAGCCACGGTGGCCGTCCGCATTGGGCGCGTGTGCCCATGCGAGAATTTTAGGCCGCTGGCGAGGGGGAACAAAAGTCTCAACTACCGACTCACAGTCAGACCATTGCGGGGGGCTGTCTTCCTGGGAAGCAGCATGTAGGTGGTGGCAACCGCATATGGACCCGTGAGCCGGAGGTGTCTCTGAAATGGTGCGAGACACTTCCATGGGCTCGGGAGGTAGAACCTCTGGCTCGGGCAGCTCCAGAGGCTCAAAAAGGATGGAAGCCGGGGTACCTCTCCGCTTGGAGTAAGCTCGCTCCATACCGCGCTCCGAAAAACGGAGATCGATATGGGAGGAGATAAAAATTAGCTCCTCCAGAGAGGTAGGGATCTCTCTAGTGGAGAGAGCATCCTTAACATGCCCCGCTAATCCTCTCCAAAAAACAGAGTTCAGTGCCTTGTCGGATCACTCCAACTCGGACGCGTGTCGGAAAACGGACGGCGTACTGGCTAAATCGACCATTAAAATTTAAATTAAACTGGTTGCCAATGATTAACATTTTCAATGGGGAACGTAGGTGGGATGAAAAAGCGGTGGATGTGTGGATGTGTCCCGGCTCTAAAACCAGAGGCCGTCACTTGTGAATGCCTCAAGCAGGGGCGCAATCAGGCATGTGCACATCCCACCTACGTTCCCCATTGAAAATGTTAATCATTGGCAACCAATTTAATTTAAATTTTAAAGGTTGATTTAGCGCATTGGTCCTATATTTATATATATATCTATACATGCGCTGTTCATTTTATGTTATATAGCAACTTTCCATGCTATGGGCAGCGTTCAATAGTACAGAGCGCATGCGCTATGATGTCATCTTGTTTGACGATCGTTTCTATTAGTTGCCTATGATATATATACAGATTACAATTAGCCACACCTCCTGCCACAGCGTAACGTGCGTAGGGGCGGCAGGCCTGTGCAGCGGTCGTATTTACAACATGTAAATGCAATTTGACTACGATGTTATACTCATTTATGCCTCCTTTACTAGGGCATTAGTGTGAAGCACTTTGTTCAGTCAGACGGGCGTTTACAATTAGAGCTCTTATCTGTATGCATTATTCACAAGTCTATGGCAGCAGGAAGCATTGGCTTTTTATGTCAGCTTCTTAATAAGACTGCTGACCAATGATGATTAATTTTCATAGATAGTCTGACTATGTTGTTTCTGCATACCCCTGGCCGTTTAGGTGTATATACTTTGTATTTTATTCTTGATTAAATAAAATATGTGATTTTAGCTTTAAAAACTCTCTGATCTCCTCTTCTTAATTGAATTGTGGGATATTTTGTGCTATATGTTCTTTGAGTTGTGCTATTTCCTGTGAATAGGGGAATTTGTATCTAATTTATATTTTCTGTTTTACAACAGTTTGGTTCCCTGAAATGGATTTCAAGGCTAGAGAAAAAACCTGGCTGGATAAAGCTTATGATGTTTTTAAACAGAGTATATCATCTAATTTTAATAGTACTCAAAATGATGATAAGGGACTTATGCTTAAATATAAGAATCTGGTTAACAAAAAAATGCGTATTTGGTGGACCAAAACTTCGCTTGATAATTATATAAAACAAAAAATTATCCCTCGGGGTTTACGGATACAATTGTACCCGACTTTTGGTTTGGATGACACAGAGTTGATTGCTAAGTGGGAAAATGTATCCTCTACTTGCTCTTTTTCTTTCATGGAAATTATTAATATCAAGAATAAGTCAATTTTGGATGAACTTGATAATGATTTAAGTCGCCTTCAGGGTGAATTATCCTCTAAGGTTTCAAAAGAGACACTAGATAAATTTTACTCTGATTTAAATTTGGACTTGGAAAAATGGGAACAGCAAATTAGTAAAACTAAAATGAAAAAATATCAACGTGACCTTTTGGATTATGATCAAAAAAGAGTATTTAGATGGCAGAAGAAAGTCACTGTGGAGGATAATACATCAATTTCCACCAGAAGTCCCTCAGTATCTTCAGCTTCCTCCATGTCTAGTACTTCCACTTCTACTCATGAAAGGGAATATTTTACACCGAGACGGGTCAGAACAAGATATGGCGGGAGAGGTAGAACTGCAGCAAGAAGGGAATTTAAATCTGGCATAAGGAGGAATGATAATCCAAAGGTATTAAATCTTTCCTCACATGTCCTTACTGACGAGCAAAGAGAGCTATTAGAAAAGGGTTTAACTTTTTCCCACTCTCAATGTTTAGATACCTTTACGGCAATAAAGGATGTTCATCTATTTGCAAGGAAGTTAATACTTAAAAAATTTAATGAAAAGAACAATTTGGGACTTTTGTTAAACTCTGAGGAAGAGAAAGCGACCCTAGAAATACTTGATGTAACGTCCGTCTGCGGTTCTGGGCTGCAGCCAGGCAGCACCCCGAGAAACACTGATACCCTTTACCCCTATACAGGGATCTGGATTTACAACAGAGCCCAGGAGGTACTGTCTGAATAGGAGCAGCGGCCAGAGCAGGACGGTCGTCAGAGTGAAGTACAAAAACGGCAGGCAATAGCAGAGTCAATTTCAGGCCAAGGTCAGAGTCAAAAACCAGGAGGGCGGCAAAGGTACAGAATCGTTAGGAAGTAGCAATGTCAGAATATCCAGGCCAAGGTCACAAACCAGGAGAGTAGCAGAAGTACAGAATCGTCAGGCAAAAGAGGGGTCAGAAATCCAGGCTGAGGTCAGAGTCAAACAGAAATCAATCACTAAGTAACACACAGGGGAACCAAGAATATATCCGGCGGCTTGCAAGACCAGTCCCAAGGTATTTGAGGGATCAGGTCATCCCTCACGGGTTCCTGGACTGGTGATGTCATTAGGGCCGCCCCCAGGACCAGGCCAGATGGAGTTGCAGTAACCCCCTGATGACTGACAGAGGGGCGGAGCCTGCGCCCACCAGATGCCTGCGCAGGAGCCACTTCTCTGTCACCACCATAACTCACGGGAGGACCACGGCGCCTCCCAGTGGCCGAGGCAGGAACAGCCGTCCCCGAGTCTGACAGTGAAGTGGCGGTCTGGCGCCTCCTAGTGGCCGTGACCGGAACAGCAGGCCTCGAATCCAACGGTGACGTGACAGACCGGCGCCTCCTAGTGGCTAAAGCTGGGACCATAAGCCCTGAGTCTGACGGCGACGTAATAGAACCACGGCGCCTCCCAGTGGCCGAGGCAGGAACAGCTGTCCCCGAGTCTGACGGCGAAGTGGCGGCCCGGCGCCTCCTAGTGGCTGCAACCGGAACAGCAGGCCCCAAATCTGACGGAGACGTGACAGTACCCCCCCTTCCAATAGGGGCCTCCGGACCCTCAAAACCTGGTTTGTCAGGGTGAAGGAGGTGAAACCTTCTAATTAGTGCTTTTGCATGGATGTCCCGCGCAGGGACCCAGGACCTCTCCTCCGGGCCGTAGCCCCTCCAGTGTACCAGATACTGTACGGACCCTCTTACAAGGCGGGAGTCAAGGACACCCTGGACTTCATACTCCAAGGACCCTCCGACCGAAACGGGAGGAGGAGGGGACGGGACAGGGTGAATTGGGGAGCGATACAACTTGAGGAGAGACTTGTGGAAGACGTTGGGTAATTTGAAAGACTGAGGGAGTTTTAAACGGAAGGCCACCGGGTTAATCACCTCTATAATCTCGTATGGACCAATAAATCTGGGACCCAGTTTGGCAGACGGTACTTTAAGCTTGATGTTTTTGGTGGAGAGCCAAACCTTGTCTCCAACTCCCAGGTGCGGTCCTTTGGATCGCCGTTTGTTCGCTGCCGGGGTCTGTCTAACCCGGGCCCCTTTCAAGTTAGAGTTTACCTCAGACCAAATGGTTTTTAAATGATGTATATTTTTCTCTACCCCAGGAAGCTCCGACATTCTGGCCGAGAATGAGTCAAAGCGCGGATGCAGCCCGTGGTTGCAGAAAAAGGGGGTAGACTTAATGGAGTCCTGATACTGATTGTTTAGGGCAAACTCGGCTAGTGGCAGATGTTCTGCCCAATCGGACTGGTGTTCTGAGATGTAGCAATGAAGGTATTGCTCCAGAGCCTGGTTGACACGTTCGGTTTGCCCATTGGTTTCAGGGTGGTAAGCCGAGGAAAAAGATAGCTCAATAACAATGCGTTTACAGAACGCCCTCCAGAACTTTGACACGAATTGGGTACCCCTGTCAGACACAATATTGACCGGGGCACCGTGTAAACGTACCACATGTACAATAAACAGTTTACTCAACGTTTCCGAGTTAGGTAACCCCGACAGGGGGACAAAATGACATTGTTTACTGAACCTGTCCACCACCACCCAGATACACGTCTTTCCATCTGAGGACGGTAGGTCCGTAATGAAGTCCATGGAGATGTGGGTCCATGGACTCTTGGGGGTGGGCAAGGACTGGAGCCAGCCGGCAGGGCGAGTATGGGAGGACTTGGCGCGGGCACAGACCTCACATGCTAAGACATATTCTTTGCAGTCCTTAACCACCGTCGGCCACCAAAAATTCCTAGTTATCAGTCTGGCGGTATTATTGAGACCAGGATGGCCTGCCAAGACAGAGTCATGTGATTCTCTAAGTACTTGTAGGCGAAATGCAGGCGGAACGAACAATTTGTTGGGTGGCGTAGTGTCAGGGGCTTGTTCTGGGGATTTACGGATCTCCTCCAGAAGGTCCAATGACACTGCGGACACAATGATCCCAGTGGCCAATATCGGAACTGGTTCACAGTCCTCGGCTTGTGAGGGGCAGAAACTGCGAGAGAGGGCATCGGCCCTCACAATTTTTGTACCAGGGCGGAAGGTGATTATAAAATTAAACCTAGAGAAAAACAATGCCCACCTCGCTTGTCTAGGATTTAACTTTTTTGCTGATTCTAGGTATGTCAGGTTCTTATGATCGGTAATTACCGTGATCTTGTGTTTGGCGCCCTCGAGGAAGTGACGCCATTCCTCGAAGGCCCATTTAATTGCCAATAGTTCCCGATTCCCAATATCATAGTTTTTCTCCGTGGGAGAGAATTTGCGGGAAAAAAACGCACATGGACGAAGCTGAGTGAGGGATGTAGTGCCTTGTGATAGCACTGCTCCCACTCCGACTTCAGAGGCATCCACCTCCACAATAAATGGACGGTCCAGATCCGGCTGAACCAAAACTGGGTTGGCCACAAAACTCTCTTTTAACGTAGAAAACGCCTGAATTGCCTCAGGATTCCAGTTGGCCACGTCCGCCCCTTTCCGGGTCAGATCCGTGAGTGGCTTGGCAATCTCTGAGAAACCTCTAATAAACTTGCGGTAATAATTAGCGAACCCCAAAAATCGCTGCAGCGCTTTCAGCGATTTGGGTTGCACCCAAGCCTTAATAGGCTGGACCTTGGCAGGATCCATGCGGAAGCCTTTACCTGAAACCATGTATCCTAAAAACTGTACCTCCTCAGCAAAAAAGACACATTTCTCCAGTTTAGCAAACAAGGAGTGTTCACGTAGTCTTTGTAGCACAGAACAGACGTGTTGAGAGTGTATCACAGGGTCAGCAGAGTAAATCAGAATGTCATCTAAATACACCACGACATACACCCCACAAATGTCTCTAAAAATATCATTAACAAAGTGCTGAAATACGGCAGGTGCGTTGCTGAGTCCGAACGGCATAACCAGGTACTCAAAATGGCCAAGGGGTGTATTAAAGGCCGTTTTCCACTCATCTCCCTTTCTTATGCGGACCAGATTATATGCCCCCCGGAGGTCAAGTTTAGTAAACCAACGGGCTCCTGTTAGCTGATTAAAAAGATCAGGGATGAGTGGAAGCGGATACTGGTTTTTTATAGTGATTGCATTCAATTCCCGATAATCAATGCAGGGTCTGAGACCACCATCTTTCTTCTCCACAAAGAAGAACCCGGCCCCAACTGGAGAAATGGACGGTCTGATAAACCCTTTTCTTAGGCTATCTGCAATATAGTCATTCATGGCCTGACGCTCTGGGCCAGAGAGATTAAATATTCTTCCCTTAGGGAGACGGGCATCCGGAATCAGATCAATAGGGCAATCATACTCTCTGTGAGGGGGTAGCTTTTCAGATTCTACAATAGAAAAGACATCCTCAAAATCTCTGAAAGCAAACGGTATGTGGGGGGTTTTAACCTTAACTTGGTTTACTGCCAAGGATATGCAATTTTTCTGACACTGTGGGCTCCAGCGTACAATGTCACCCAAGTGCCAGTCGATGACAGGATTGTGCTGGCGTAGCCATGGCATACCCAGAATAACTGGAGAGGTTAAATTGTCCATCACAAAAAATGACACCAGCTCAGTGTGTAAGGCTCCCACAGACATAGAAACCTTGGCAGTAACAAACTTAACCCCCTCCTGAATAATGGACGTGCCATTAATAGCCGTGGTTTTAATAGTGGCATTAAGTTTTAGTAGAGTTACACCCAGATTCCTAGCAGTCAAGGAATCCATAAAATTTCCTTCACAGCCACTATCCACATATGCGTTTAAACACAGCGATTTCTGACCACATGAAACTGAAATGGGTAATAAAACTTTAGCCGCATCTGCGGGCAATACCTGAGCCCCTGGGCAACCATAGCCAGAGTAGTTGCCCAGAGGTCGACGTGCCAGGAGCATGGATCTCTGAGGTGCAGCTCTCTCCCTGAAGACTCCAGACTGCCGCATAGTTGTCCAAGAAAATGAGAGAGATCTTCCAGGCTGTGCACTGCAACAGGTGTTCAGGCTAAAAATCAGCTCAGTCAGAAGAAGAAAAAAAAAAGTTCAGGGAGACTGCTTTTGTATATGTTGGGTATATACACAAGAAGCAGTTAATTTTACGGCCGGATATAATGTAACGTCCGTCTGCGGTTCTGGGCTGCAGCCAGGCAACACCCCTAGAAACACTGATACCCTTTACCCCTATACAGGGATCTGGATTTACAACAGAGCCCAGGAGGTACTGTCTGAATAGGAGCAGCGGCCAGAGCAGGACGGTCGTCAGAGTGAAGTACAAAAACGGCAGGCAATAGCAGAGTCAATTTTAGGCCAAGGTCAGAGTCAAAAACCAGGAGGGCGGCAGAGGTACAGAATCGTTAGGAAGTAGCAGAGTCAGAATATCCAGGCCAAGGTCACAAACCAGGAGAGTAGCAGAAGTACAGAATCGTCAGGCAAAAGAGGGGTCAGAAATCCAGGCTGAGGTCAGAGTCAAACAGAAATCAATCACTAAGTAACACACAGGGGAACCAAGAATATATCCGGCGGCTTGCAAGACCAGTCCCAAGGTATTTGAGGGATCAGGTCATCCCTCACAGGTTCCTGGACTGGTGATGTCATTAGGGCCGCCCCCAGGACCAGTCCAGATGGAGTTGCAGTAACCCCCTGATGACTGACAGAGGGGCGGAGCCTGCGCCCACCAGATGCCTGCGCAGGAGCCACTTCTCTGTCACCACCATAACTCACGGGCGGACCACGGCGCCTCCCAGTGGCCGAGGCAGGAACAGCCGTCCCCGAGTCTGACAGTGAAGTGGCGGTCTGGTGCCTCCTAGTGGCCGTGACCGGAACAGCAGGCCTCGAATCCAACGGTGACGTGACAGACCGGCGCCTCCTAGTGGCTAAAGCTGGGACCATAGGCCCTGAGTCTGACGGCGACGTAATAGAACCACGGCGCCTCCCAGTGGCCGAGGCAGGAACAGCCGTCCCCGAGTCTGACGGCGAAGTGGCGGCCCGGCGCCTCCTAGTGGCTGCGACCGGAACAGCAGGCCCCAAATCTGACGGAGACGTGACACTTGAGAGTCTAGCTGAAGAACATAAACCTAATGAAACGGTGAGTTCATTTCCCGTTTCATTGTTTAATAAATAAAAAAAATTCCCTAATATCAACACCTGTTCGTCTGTTGAGATTTTTGTTAAACTAGTGACTATTGACATTGAGAAATTAGGATGAGATTATTATGGCAATCCCACTAGCAAAAGGGAAAAAGAAATTGTTGCTGAATTACAGGGTTGGAATGACGTTGTATTTAAAAAGGCCGACAAAGTTGGAAATTTAGTTATTTGGCCACGAGAATTATATGAAAAACAAGCTTGCAGATTGCTCTCTGATGTTAGATGTTATAGAAAATTGACCTATGTTCCTTTACTTGAGTATCAAAAGGAATTGGTTGAAATTTTGATTAAAGCATATGAAGGTGGAACCATTCCTAAGTCACTTCTCACTACTGTTGAGACTTTAAAGCCGAAATTGCCTGCTTTTTACTTAATTCCTAAAGTTCACAAAAATTTGGAAGATCCTCCTGGCCGTCCCATTGTGTCGGGGAATGGGGGGTTGAGTGAACTTATTTGTCAAATCTAAGATTATTATCTGAAACCTTTGGTCACCACTCTTCCCTCCCATATTCTTGACACTACGGTGGCCTTGAGAAAATTAGATCAAATACATCTTGATGAAGGCATGATATTGGTCACGGCGGATGTGGAGGCTCTTTATACCTCCATCCGCCATGATCAGGGCCTTAAAGCAGTGTCTTGGTTTTTAAGAAATAGCCATTTAGACACGTCATTGATAGATCTCTTATTGACTTTGTTGGAATTTATTCTAACACATAACTGTTTTGCGTTTAAAGATCAAGTTTTTTTGCAGACCCAAGGTACAGCCATGGGGACAGCATGTGCCCCGGCATACGCCAATTTATTTCTTGGTCTTTGGGAGAGAGAAATCTTTCTAAGCTCCCCCGTGGCTGTATCGAAAAGGTCCAAAACTGGATGAGATTTATCGATGATGTGCTATTTGTATGGGAAGGTACCATTGATGAACTTGAGGCTTTAATGAGTATACTTAATAAATATGATCTAAATATTCATCTTACCTATTCATATGGTAAGCATGTTAAATTTTTGGACATTGATATTCGGGTAAATGATGATGGGTCAGTTTTTACAGATCTATTTAGAAAGCCAACGGCTACAAATTCCATTCTGCATGCTGGATCATCTCATTTAAAATCTACGATACATTCTATACCTGTAGGTCAATACTTACGAGCAAAGAGAATCTGCTCTACTGAACAGGCATATCAAAGGCAAGCTACTGATTTATATTCTAGATTCCGTGAAAGGGGTTATGGACATAGATGTATCCGAAAAGCTTATAATAAAGTGCAAAAAACTTCGAGGGATCATCTATTATATAAAGAGAAAAACAAAACTGAGGATAAACATCAAGTGAGATTGATTACACCATTCCATTCTCAATGGAAAGAATTTACTAATGTGATCAATTCTCATTGGCATATTTTGTTAACAGACCCCATTCTTAAAAAAAGCCTTGAAACAAAACCTTATATCACTGCAAAAAGATCTAGAAACTTATCGGACCTACTTGTACGTAGTTATTTTGCCCCCAATGAAAAAATACAGAGAGGAATATCAGGGACAATTCAAGGATTTTTTCCTTGTAAAACGTGCAAAGCTTGTGCCAATACCAAAAAGGCCAAAGAATTTTTGAACTCAGATCAAACTAGGACGTTCTCTATTAGAAAATGTCTTAGTTGTTCTTCTAAGGGTGTAATTTATTATGCCAGCTGCTCATGCAACAAAATTTACATAGGAATGACAACGAGAGAATTAAGAATAAGAATCCGAGAACATGTTCGTGACATTCAAAAATCTAAAGATGCTGATGAGGGCGAGCAATTGAAGACTTTGCCTAGACATTTTAGAATGTTTCACTATTCAGAAGCAAGTAGCCTGAGGGTGTTCACTACCGATCAGGTATCCTTGGGGATGCGGGGGGGTGATCTTTTTAAAATCTTATCACAAGTAGAAAGCCGTTGGATCTTCAGACTTAATACGATGTGTCTGTATGGACTAAATGAGAGTAATGGCTTTGGGTCTTTCTTATAGTCATATTTGGGTCCTTTTTAATCTGATTTTAGGTTTTTTCCTTACTTCTCTTCATTTTATTTCATTTAGTTCAGCATATGATTCGTCTTCAAGTGGAAACTGTGGTGGACTATGCATTATTTTAACCGACTATTCTACGCTCATTGTGGAAATTCACAACTTGAGGATTCTTTCATCCATTAGCAAAAGTTGATATGTGATTCTGTACTGTTATATTATTGTATTGATATCACCTACCACTAATATTTTTTATGTGATAAAAAGATTTTTTGAAAACATTTTTTAAAAGAGTTTTGTATCAATATTGGGCACATTTTTCACATTTTTTTATTGTTATTCTTCTAATTTACATTATTGTAATGTGTTTACATAATGTGCTATGGATATGAATATCATATTTCACAATAATATTTTTATTGTAGTATGTATGTATTATATTGTTTATTATATGCTCGTCTGTATCATTGAATATACTGCATAACATTTTTAGCATATTGTTATTATTAGCTATTTCTATGAAAATATCCTCGTACATTACAGGGTAAGGTTAATAATCATTCACTTTAGTAATGTATATCACGCGCCCAGATATGAACATATATTGTTTAGTTTGGTGAGCTGATATGGATCTTCATTTTGTGCTTATATTACTGAACATCCCTGTCGGGTGATGTGCGCATGCCTGATTGCACCCCTGCTTGAGGCATTCACAAAGTGCTCACTTAGTTTGCGGCTGGTGTCAGGTTGCTAAGCAACCTGCCCCTCTGCTTTCTGGGAGCGCCTAGTGACGGCCTCTGGTTTTAGAGCCGGGACACATCCACGCATGCGCCGCTTTTTCATCCCACCTACGTTCCCCATTGAAAATGTTAATCATTGGCAACCAATTTAATTTAAATTTTAATGGTCGATTTAGCGCATTGGTCCTATATTTATATACATCTATACATGCGCTGTTCATTTTATGTTATATAGCAACTTTCCATGCTATGGGCAGCGTTCAATAGTACAGAGCGCATGCGCTATGATGTCATCTTATTTGACGATCGTTTCTATTGGTTGCCTATGATATATATACCAACGTCAGATTACAATTAGCCATGCCTCCTGAGGAAGCCACGGCGTAACGTGCGTAGGGGCGGCAGGCCTTGGCAGCGGTCGTATTTACAACATGAAAGTGCAATTTGACCACGATGTTATACTCATTTATGCCTCCTTTACTAGGGCATTAGTGTGAAGCACTTTGTTCAGTGAGACGGGCATTTACAATTAGAGCTCTTATCTGTATGCACGTATTCACAAGTCTATGGCAGCAGGAAGCATTGGCTTTTTATGTCAGCTTCTTAATAAGACAGCTGACCAATGATGATTAATTTACATAGATAGTCTGACTATGTTGTCTTTGCATACCCCTGGCCGTTTAGGTGTATATACTTTGTATTTTATTCTTGATTAAATAAAATATGTGATTTTAGCTTTAAAAACTCTCTGATCTCCTCTTCTTAATTGAATTGTGGGATATTTTGTGCTATATGTTCTTTGAGTTGTGCTATTTCCTGTGAATAGGGGAATTTGTATCTAATCTATGTGTGCACATAGCCTAAGCCAATAGTTTTTTGGGGGTAATTCCTATGCCTGATTTATCAGTAATATCCCTATGGGTTACATTTAGTGTTTTTTGGTTCACTCACTATTCTTTTGCCCTGTAACAATTAACTATAGGGTAATGATTCTATAATTTTTCTTGGATGGTGAGTCCCATATTTTAAAATGTTATTCTTATCTGTAGGTTTTCTATATAGTTTAGTAAGTAAACTTCCCTTTATATAACCAATACATCCAGAAATTGGATTTCAGTGTCAGAATGTACAAAGGGCATACTATTTCATCATCTATCTAGGCCATTCAGAAATTCATGAAAATAATTTAATTTGGATATAGAACCAGATCATAGGAGAAAGAATTAAAGTGGTGGGACACATAGACAAGGTTCTCCTCCAAACTTGACATCATCAAATTTGCTTAAACCGGTGCCATATTGGCACCCATGGCAGTCCCCGCTTTTGAATATAAAATTCATCACCAAACAGGAAGTAGTTGTTCCTAAGTAACATCTCTAAGAATTTGAGCATAAAATCAATACTCTCCGGTGTACATTATGTATTTTGCATTGATCTCCTGGAGATTTTTAACATGATTGATTGATGTATAGAGTGATACCACATCAAAACATGTCAAAATAATTTTCTGTTCCAATTGAACCTCTCACAATTTACACAGGAAATCCGTAATATACTGCATATAAGATCTTGCAGACCTGGCTAATGGACCCAAAACCCTATCAAGGAATACGCCAAAATGACTAAAGAACAAATCACTTCCCAAACACCTGTGGTGATATCTTAAAATTTGCTGTTGGGAGAGGTGTAAGAAGCTTGTTGATGGTTACAGGAAGCAATTGTAGTTATTTATTCCAAAGGGTGTGCAACCAAATATTAAGTTGAGGGTGCCAACAATTTTGTCAGGCCCATTTTTGGGGTTTGACAACACTTTCGGTCATGAATGTGGCTGTCAATGTGAGTGTGGGAGCCCTCATTCGGTCACCCATAACTAAGTGAAGGCTCCATCCCTCACCACAAATATCAACTTGGAGACCCGTTCCCTCTCTATGCCCTTACAGCAAAGAAGACAGCAGTTTGTGTGTGAGGGGGAAGAAAGGAAGTAGGTGTTAAGGTGGCACAGGGAGTTTTATTTATTGAGTACTACAGAACTCAGTGAATATGCCAGTACTACCTTAAATGATGCTTCAAACATCACTCAGTCTAAAATCTAAATGTCTCTGCTTCAAACATACAGAAGCAACATGGAGATGGAGGGCCCATCGAAGAATCCTCCGATGCTCTGCTAGGCCAGTCTGAACAGCATGAACCCACTGGTCTCGGCGGGATCAGCCATCCACTTAATATGAATGGGGGTTTTCTGACTGATACTCTCACATAGAGAACAAAGTAGCGCTTAGCGAAACAGATTGCGTATCTATAGAGGAGTTGAGAGAGACAGGGAGAGAGAGCGAGGTTGGGGTTATTGTTCAGCTATCTAATATGTATGGTAATCTTTAGTTGCCTTTGGCAGCTCTGTCCAGCAACAGCAATTCCACTGTTAGTTATCAGTTGCCATATTTTTTCGTGCTTAAATTAAAGGTTAGCAAATTGCACAAGGAGCAATTCTCTATAATATCATTCAATGTACACTGTGTAATATTACAACAGATACTGGAATTATCCCCAATCTTCCATTTATAATACTAGAGTCAGAGGTCGATGACACTCTGTAGCCCTTTAACACTTGGAATAAAATTGCAGACTTCAAAATGAGAAACATGCCACTAAGACAGAGGAAGTGTTCACACTATGGAGTTGGTCGCCCCCTGTTGGTGTACAATCAATAAGAAATAATTCTGAAGCCAAATGAGTGTTTTAAAGAGATTATGTATCACAAAAAATGGTGACAAGCTGAAAAAAGTGAATTTTATTCAGGACTACACTAAGGTTGAATGGTGCACTAACTGACATCCCCTTGATGGTGTATTTTATATTTCCCAATAAATAATACAATCATACAGCATGCAAATAAATGTAAAATTGACGTAACATGTTTATATAACTCTAACAGACAATTGCCAAAAACACAACTAAATCAATATAGTAGTATAGTGTGGAATAAGAAGTGCAAGCTCTGGGGCCTAGGTCTTCACCCTCAGCAGTGCCCTCTCAGTTTTGACATGTAATGCACCCCATATGAATAAAAAGCTTGCACAGGTCTAGGCCATCTAACTGACATGTTTTAACATGCACCACAAAAAACATAAGTATGGTTGCTTACAATCGTGTAACTAGAGTCTAATGCAGACTGGAGCAGAGTGTGGCCCGAAGGCCACATCCGGCCCTCTGGCTGGCTCACTCCGGCCTGCGGACTGAGACAGCCGTGGGGATGGAAACCAGAGGCTCACGGTCCGCACCGTGCCCGGGCGCTTGTTGTCTCCGCTGTCTGCGCTGACTTCTTTGGTGGAGGAGAGGCCTCCGGCCACTTACTCCACCAATCAGTGTGTGAAACAGGTGATGCGATGACATAGTTTTATCGTGTCAGCTGTGTACTGCCGGGGAACGGGACCGAGGTGAGTATGTGGTGTTCTTTTTTTCATGTGTATAGGATGCTTGGATGGGCATGGGAAGGCTATGGGGGTTACATGCTGCACATGGTGCTGCATATAGGGGTGACATGCTGCTGCATATGGGAGTGACATGGTGCTGCATATGGGGGTGAAATGTGACATAGTGCTGCATATGGTGGTGACAAGGTGCTGCATATGAGGGTGACATGCTGCATGTGGTAGTGCATTTGGGGGTGACATGGTTCTGCATATGGGGGTGACATGCTGCACATGGTAGTGCATATGGGGGTGACATGGTTCTGCATATGGGAGTGACATGCTGCACATGGTAGTGCATATGGGGGTGACATGGTTCTCATATGGGGGTGACATGGTGCTTTATATGGGGGTGAATGGTGCTGAATATGGGGGTGACATGCTGCACATGGTGCTTCTTATAGTGGTGACATGGTGCTGCATATGGGAGTGACAAGGTGCTGCATATGGGAGTGACATGATGCTTCATATGGGGGTGAATAGTGCTGCATAAGGGGGTGACATGGTGCTGCATATGGGGTGACATGCTGCACATCGTGCTGCATATGGAGGTGATGTGGTGCTGCATATGGAGGTGACATGCTGCACATGGGAAGGCTATGGGGGCGTCATGCTGCACATGGGGAGGCTATGGGATGTCGTGCTGAACATGGGGAGGCTATGGGGCATCATGCTGCACATGAGGAGGCTATGGGGCCTCATGCAACATATAAGGAGGCGACGGGGGCCTCATTCGGTGTATATAGGGAGGTTGTGTGGGGATCATGCAGTGTATATAGGGAGGCAAAGTGGGGCTCATGCAGTGTATATTGGGAGGCTGTGTGAGGCTCATGCAGTGTATATGGGGAGGCTGTGTGGGGCTCATGAAGTGTATATGCGGAGGCTGTGTGGGGCTCAGAGAGTGTATATGGGGAGGCTGTATGGGGCTCATGCTGTATATGGGGAAGCACTGGGTATCATACTGTGTATAAGGAGGCTATGTGGGGCTCATGCTGCATATGGGGGAGGCTGTTTAGAGCACATGCCGCATATGGGAGAGGCTGGTGTGGGGCTCATGCCGCATATGGGGGATGCTGGTGTGGGGCTCATGCCGCATATGGGGGAGGAACGTGTGGGGCTCATGCCGCATATGGGGGAGGCTGTGTGGGGCTCATGCCGCATATGGGGGAGGCTGTGTGGGGCTCATGCCGCATGTGGGGGAGGCTGTGTGGGGCTCATGCCGCATATAAGGGGCTGTTGTAGGGCTCATACGATATACAGAAGGAGCTGTACTCGGGTTCAAATGATAGGTAGGAGGATGTCAGCATACTTAATTCTGTGCAATATTAAGTGATACAATTAATATAAATATAATTATTAATAATAATAATAATTATTATTATTATTATTATTATTATTATTATTATTTATTAATATTGAGTAGAATTAATTTTGGCCTTTTGGTTTGGGCCTCCACAACAGTCACAGGCTCTCATGTGGCCCCTCAGGAAAATTAATTGCCCACTCCTGATCTAATGGGTCCCAGTGCAAAATTTGGACCTGGGCCCCACCTGCATGTTCATCAGATGTATGGGCTCTTGTAGTGTTCCAGATCCTGCAAAGACATACATGTTCACCCTCTCATGTAAAAATATTCCATATCCTGGCCCCCTCCTGAAATAATGTCCCCCATCCTGTAATAATATTCCTCATCCTGGCCTCTTCCTGTAATAATGTCTCTGTCATGGACTGACCTGAGTTGGAGTAGTGATATTGCAACCACTAGGGGCAGCACTGGCAGGTAGCATCATCAGGATATAGCCAGAGGTTGGTACATGGAGCAGCAATAGGATCTTGAGGATAAGCAGGAATTGTAGTCAGAATATAGCCAAAGGTCGTTACACAGGACATCAGTATAGTTGGGAGGATAAGAGTTAACGTAGTCAGGATATTGCCAGGGGATGGTACATGGAGCAGCAATAGGATCTTGAGGATAAGCAGCAGGTGGGAAGAAGTTAGACTAAAGGCTGGGAGCTCCATAATTTCGCAAGGAGGGAAGTGCAGTCGCAGGTTTAAGTAGGGTGTTCCATGCATAATGTCCCCCATCCTTGTCCTTTTCCTGGTATAATGTCCATTATCCTGCATCCCTTCCAGTAATATGTGTCCCCCATCGTGGTATAATGCCCGCCATCCTGGGCCCTTTACAGTAATACATGTCCTCCATCCTGGTATAATGTCCCCCATCCTGGGCACATTCAGGTAATATCTGTCCCCATTAATATATAATGTGCCCCATCCGGACACCTTCCATTAATATATGTACCCCATCTTGATATAATGTGCCCCATCCAGTAATAATGTCCCTGTTCACCTCCAACAAATATAAAAAAAATTAAATTATTCTACTCACCTTCTCCTACTCCCATGATGTGTGGCATTCTCTGTCATACCCGATGCAGATGCTGGCAGCTGACTTCAGCATGCAAGAAACAGGCACTGCATTACATCACTGCCATGTACTACCATTGACTTGCATGCCAACGTCAGCTTTCGCACCTCGCCCTCTGATTGGCCAGCAGCCTGTACTGCAGTGCCACAAAAAATTTCAGCTGAATGTGCATCATTGCACGTGCATCCAGCTGAAATAGCTGCTGGAGTCTGTTAGGCGTCAAGTTTCTGCGTCTGCTCTGCAAGAATCCAGAGCCTCACATTCTGCGGTCTCCAGCTGTCTTTCTACTGCAGAGGAGATTGCTTTGCAGCAGACCACTCCAGAGACTAAGTCCCTCTGTGCTCCTACTGGGCATGCTCACGAGACGATCTCCCATTGGAGATCGGGAGTCATGTGCCCAGGTCCTGTTCCAGATCTCATTGGTCCATCTTGGAGATCTGGAAGGTCCCGCATGGCTATAAAAAGCGCGCATGAGGATAGGGAATTAGTTTTGCAGTCAGCGCCAGTCAGGGGCAACCCTTAAGCCACTGTGCTCACAGCACCGCTACGCTAGCGTCCGACATCGCGCTTGCTTTCTGCTTTGTCGTCGAGCGGCAGAGTCCTACGCCGCGCTGCAGCCCTCCTTGGCGTCCGCAGAAGCGACGCCGCACACACGGTAGGTCTAGAGGGATGCAGCTCCTCTGTCTTGGGTCCTGCTCCTGTGACCAGATACCGTGTGTGCATCTTCCTGAAGCCTGTGTCACTAACAGGTTCAGCGTTTTGTATGTTTTTTGTTGCGGCACCTCTGTGTGTGAACAGAGGCCGCTCTGCGCACTCTGGGTGAAGTTTAACCCGTGTGCATCATACTGCCATATTGCTTTTCTGCCACCACTTAGCAGCAGTTATACCACCTACTGCACGGTGGACCCCGAGCGGCGAACGCACTTTATTATTATTTTATTTAGTGCGTTCCGCCATTCCTAAAAGAGTCGGCAGCAGGCCACCTTTCCACATGGACTCAGTCACGGTCACACCCTCTGGGACAGTGATCGCTATGCCCCTGTGGCTGCTTAACTCCATAACCACATTATTTTTGTACTGTTTTTGAAGTACAGCCTCAGTTCATTACTTCTATGAAACAAAGGAAAGAGGCGCAGTCTGTTATTAGTATTATAAAAATCCAAAGAATGAGGCACAATATGCAATCAGGTGGGAAAAAAACGTCCTTTATAAAAGATGCTTTATTCACCAAAATCATCTTTTCAGTTCTCCCTATGACTCCTTTATCTTGTCTGCATTATTGTCACATTGTCCTGTAAATTTGTTGCAGTCTACCTTTGAATAAGAACAATGGTTTCCTTTGTTAATATATGTTTCCAAATTGTATTTATGTCTCAATATCTATAGAAACAGAAACATATTTGGCACAAATCTTGATTGACTTAGTAGGGATCAGACGGGAAGAATAAAATGATATCTCTATTGCAATAAAAAAAATCAATAGGCATAACGCAGCAAAATATACAACTTACTAAAGCCGGTCATACACATTAGATTGCTGTCGGGTGAACTATGGTTTGGCTGATCATTTGGTAGAAAGCCATTGTAAAGTTACCAAGAGCGTTAGTGATAACTGAGCTGCTGTTCAGTTACGCTCTGACTCTTTACAGAAAAGCAATGTCTCTGTTCCAGTGTGCTGTCTGGTGTGGGGTGCATCACATTCACTTTTAGGCTGCAGGTCTCCGCTATCTCCAGGCCTCCGTCTTCAGGATCCACCGCAGACAATTCAGGTGACACCAATTTCATTGCAAAAAGCAGACGTTTACTGGTCAGTTCAAGTTCATCAGGGTGTAACATGTTGGATAGGGCACAACACTTCACATTTTTAACTTCTTTAGTATAACGCAACTTCAGCTCAACAACACGTTCGTCATGGACTATGCCTAAGCCCACTGACTCTGTCAGCCTCAGGGATTTCCTGTCCATTTCAGCAGTGCACCCAGGACCCACCACTTTCTGTCTACACGGGTCCCTGCCCATCTTCCACTGTACTCCAGAAGACACAATCTGCCCGGCAGCCCATAAGCCAGACATTGGGCTCCGGATAAGAGAGGAGCGTCTGCTTGGGATTCCAGTAGGAGTTCCCACTGCTTTGAAGACCAGTACATGCTGACCCAAGAAGCCCACTGCACCTTATTGTGATCTTGTCATGGTACTTCCCTGTCTGATGTACAGTGGGTACGGAAAGTATTCAGACCCCTTTAAATTTTTCACTCTTTGTTTCATTGCAGCGATTTGATAAATTCAAAAAAGTTATTTTTTTCTCATTAATGTACACTTGGAACCCCATCTTGACTGAACCCCCCCAGAAATGTAGAAATTTTTGCAAGTTTATAAAAAAAGAAAAACTGAAATATCACATGGTCATAAGTATTCAGACCCTTTGCTCAGACACTCATATTTAAGTCACATGCTATCCATTTCCTTGTTATCCTCCTTGAGATGGTTCTACTCCTTCACTGGAGTCCAGCTGTGTTTAATTAAACTGGACTTGATTTGGAAAGGCACACACCTGTCTATATATGATCTCACAGCTCACAGTGCATGTCAGACAAAATGAGAGTCATGAGGTCAAAGGAACTGGCCAAGGAGCTCAGAGACAGAATTGTGGCAAGGCACAGATCTGGCCAAGGTTACAAAATAATTTCTTAAGTACTCAAGGTTCCTAAGAGCACAGTGGCCTCCATAATCCTTAAATGGAAGAAGTTTGGGACCACCAGAAGTCTTCCTAGACCTGGCTGTCCAGTCAAACTGAGCAATCGTGGGAGAAGAGCCTTGGTGAGAGAGGTAAGGAAGAACCCCAAGATCACTGTGGCTGAGCTCCAGAGATGCAGTAAGGAGATGGGAGAAAGTTCCACAAAGTCAACTATCACTGCAGCCCTCCACCAGTCGGGCCTTTATGACAGAGTGGCCTGACGGAAGCCTTTCCTCGGTGCAAGACATATGAAAGCCCGCATAGAGTTTGCTAAAAAAAAACACATGAAGGACTCCCAGACTATGAGAAATAGGATTCTCTGGTCTGATGAGACAAAGATAGACCTTTTTGGTGATAATTCTAAGCAGTATGTGTGGAGAAAACCAGGAATTGCTCATCACCTGCCCAATACAATCCCAACAGTGAAACATGGTGGTGGCAGCATCATGCTATGGGGGTGATATTCAGCTTCAGGGACATGATGACTGGTTGCCATTGAAGGAAACATGAATGCAGCCAAGTTCAGAGATATCCTGGAAGGAAACCTCTTCCAGAGTGCTCTGGACCTCAGACTTGGCCGAAGACAAGACAGTGACACTAAGCACACAACTAAAATAAGAAAGGCATGGCTTCAGAACAACTCTGTGACCATTTTTGACTGAGCCCTGACCTAAATCCAATTGAGCATCTCTGGAGAGACCTGAAAATGGTTGTCCACCAACGTTCACCATCCAACTTGACGGAACTGGAGAGGATCTGCAAGGAAGAATGGCAGAGAATACCCATATCCAGGTGGGAAAAACTTGTTGCAACACTCCCAAGAAGACTCATGACTGTGTAGAAGGGAGGGCCGGGCTGCCAGGGCTGCTGAAGTGCTGAGTCCGGAACTGCTGGGGCAGCACCTCCTGTTGCTGGAGGGAATTCAATTGCAGCTGGAGCAAGCCAGTAACCTGGGTGAAGGGGGCGTGGCCAGGGACAGTATGGGACTGCGGGGGGAACGGAGAGGGGCTTCCCGCCATAACGCTGAGCAGGTGTGGATCGCAGCCGCAGTGAGGAGAGCGATAGGCTGCAGCGTGCAGAGACACAGCGGCAGCGTAAGAGACTCACCCATAATGGCAGGTGCGCAGGGGAACGTGCAACAGACAAAGCATTGCAGTACAGACACCTGGGTGTTGGCTGACATCCAGAGAGGAACACGTTGGGCAGAGCATTGCAGCGCAGCCATTCAGGTGATGGTGGCTGCTCAGAGAGACACACGCCGAGAGCTTTATGCTATTGCTCAGCAGTTTCATGGACTAGGGGCTCAGCGGGCAAAACCACAGACCGCCCGCTGCTGCCAGATGCAGGACTGTGTGTTGGGCGGGGATGCCTGAAGATACTATACTGACCACCGCCTGCATTCTATTACCCATCAGAGAGTGATGAGCTGCGGAGCCACGATAAGTGAAACGGTTATCAAAACACTGTCTAGCTAACAACCATTATTCAGTTTAGTTTTTGTACCCCTTTCCCCCTGCTAACTCCCTGCAAGGAGTTTATTGCTAAATATAGTTAATCCTTGTTCTGCAGCATTTGTGTTATTGCATCCCAGTACCTGCTTATTACATTTGGCATAGTCGTCAGGATGCAGTTTGTGGACATAAACGCTGCAGACCAGTCTACTACGGGTACCCCCAGGTCCAGTTTGCCATTGGGGGCAATGCTTAGTAATCTCCCAAAGTTCACGGGAGATAACATGATGTTGTGGGTTTGGACTGAATGAGTCAAATGCATGCTGCGAATGCACCCTATGGCCCCGGCGCTGCAGGCAGAGATAGCCCTAATGGCACTAGACGGTGAGGCCCGGTGTTCCGTAATGTTCCACCCTCCACATGAGTGGGATACGTTGGAGAAGGTGGTACAGGTTTTGGAGGAGATGCACGGGAACCCACCAACGTTGGAGAGCTGTGCATGCGTTTATTTGGCCACGTTCAGCGAGAAGGGGAGATGGTGACACAATATATCAACGCGTTGCAGGAAGTACATCACTAAAACGAAAAGATGAGGGAACTATGGGAGTGGGGCCTCCTGATAGAATTTTGAGGGATCAATTTGTGTCGGGTCTTTGGGACGCACCGTTTAAACAGGAATTGTGAGAATGCTTGCGCACTAGCCCATATATGATCTTCTTAGAGGTGGGGGTGGAGGCGCGCATATGAGAGCAGGAACAGGGAGTGACAGCCCAAGCGGGGATGGGCCGTAGCAATGAAATACCTACCCCACCTGCAGCACAGCCAGAGTGGGCCCTAGAGATCTGAAAGGAGATACAAGAGATGTGGAGAGAATGGTCCAGTCTCCGGAGAGACCCTGCTCCGACTCAAGAACCACTGAGATACGACCCCTCAATCAGAGACAGAAGTGATACCGGATCTCGCCTTTCTGCCAAACCCCGTCTAGGAGTGAGAACTCTTGGTGCTGAAGGAGGACTGATGTGTTTCAATTGTGGGAAGATAGGACATTATGCTCGAGGCTGTGCAAGTCAGAGACGGCCCCCACCAAGGTAGCCATTAAACTAGTGGGCTCCGCGGCTGAGGGTCACAGCCTGGAGCCGGGAAGACAGTGAATGGAAAAGGAATTCCCGAAAGTGTAGTTTCTGTGAGCCCTACAGTCTGGGCCGAGGTGAATGGGCAAGTGACACATTGCTTGATCGACACTGGGTCACAAGTGACTACTCTGCTGGAAGCTTACTTCAGATGACACTTCCCAGAGGTCTCACGGCCAGAGTGGGGACCAGTAATAAGATTAACAGCAGCCAATCAGTTGCCCATCCCGGTTGCAGGGGTGGTCTGGATGGAGAGTAAAGTGTGCAGGAAGGATGTAGGCCGCAAGGGGGTCGTGTTGATCACAGGAGATGCCGGTCATGGACCCGTAATGACTCTGGGAATGAATGTGCTGGAAGCGATGGGGCAACTTTTCATTAATGAGCTGCAGGAACCTTTCTTGAAACAATGGAGCCCACGAACCCATCAACGGAAGGTGTTCCAGAAGTTAATCTGAACAGCTCAAGCACAGGAGACGTCGGGAGACGGAAAAGTCTTGGGGAGAGTGATGGTACCGGCGGCTGCGAAGATTACCTTACCGCCAGGCCAGACAGTACTCACATTGCCAGTGCAAGCTTGTACTCCTCTGGAGGGAGTGGAAGTGCAAATTGAGCCAATAGAGATGGATCAAATACCCCCTGGATTCCTCGTCGCATGCCACAGTTCAAGACAGCAACGTTGTAGTGCGGTGTGTCAACCTGGGGACTGAAAGTCTCACCCTTCTACCCAAGAGTGAAGTGGCCCAAATCCTGAGCATGTCAGAGAAGCTAATGCCACCCAAAGTAGTTCAACAGTCTGTTGTGCAACGGGATCCCTGGACTCTAGCAGTTGCAGCAACACCGGAGACCCTGGCTGGTAACAAGAAAGAGGGTCGTAGGATCTTAGAGCGTATGCAGGTGGAGCTGATGGGACTAGCACCTCAGCAAATGCAACAAGTAGAGAATGTACTGGAGCATTATCAGGAGGTTTTTGCCCACCATGAAGATGACTTCGGTTGCACTCAGTCTGTCGCCCATGAAATTCCTACCGGGAATGCCTCACCAATCCGAGAAAGATACCGTCATATACCTCCTCAAATGTATAAAGAGGTGAAGGAGATGCTTTCTCATGTGCTGCAAAGTGGGGTGATATGAGAGAGTCAGAGTCCGTGGGCAGCCCCCGCTGGTCTGAAAAAAAGAAGGGACTGTGTGGTTCTTTGTCGATTATAGGCGGCTGAATGCCTGCACCGTGCGAGACTCTTATCCTTTGCCCCGAATTGAAGAATCCTTCTCTGCCTTAGGACGGGCAAAGTGTTTTTCCACCCTTGATCTGGCCAGTGGGTAATGGCAGGTACTGATGGCAGAACACGACTGGTCCGAAAACAGCATTTGTATTGCCCATC
This sequence comes from Dendrobates tinctorius, assembly GCF_039654945.1. Classification (NCBI taxonomy): domain Eukaryota; kingdom Metazoa; phylum Chordata; class Amphibia; order Anura; family Dendrobatidae; genus Dendrobates; species Dendrobates tinctorius. The sequence goes on along the minus strand of NW_027362063.1, from coordinate 1,580,605 downwards.
GGACTGTTCGAGTTCAATCGCATGCCCTTTGGCCTGACTAACGCCCCAAGGACTTTCCAGCGCTTGATGGAGAGATGTTTGGGAGATTTGGATTTTGAGGCTACCTTGATGACATAATTGTCTACGCGCCCACCTTTGAAGAGCACCTACAGCGGCTCGAACAAGTGCTGAGGTGGTTACATAGTCAGGGCCTGAAGGTGAAGCCACAGAAATGTTATCTCTTCGTTAAGCAAATTGAGTATTTGGGGCATATTGTGTCTAGTGAAGGAGTAAGACCTGCACAAGAAAAAGTGGTGGCGGTGCAAGAATGGCCCACCCCTACGCCCTTTTTTAGGGCTTACCGGCTACTATTGAAGATTTGTGAAAAACTTCACTCATATAGCGAACCCTTTGTTGGAACTGTTAAAGGGAGTGTCAGCCGGCTCGAAGAACCTTGAAAATGGCCCTCATCGAGGCCCCCATACTTGCTTATGCCGATTTTTCACAGCCTTTCATCCTTCACACTGACGGAAGTCAACACGGTCTGGAAGCAGTCCTGTCGCAGGTGAGCCGGTCCCTGCATGATTCAGAGCGAAACCCAGACAATTATAGCTCTTTCAAGTTGGAGTTGCTGGCCCTTGTATGGGCCATGACTGAGAAGTTCGCGGAGTACCTATCAGGATCAGATGTTCTGGTGAGGACAGATAACAATCTCTTAGCTCACCTCGAGAATGCAAAGCTAGGGGCTCTGGAGGAACGTTGGGTAGCCCGCATGGCGATGAATCGGTATAAGATTTCCTATGGCAGAAAGTACGCATGCCGATGCCCTCTCCAGTGTGACACACAATTGTCCTGGCCATGATCGAGATGAAGAGCTGGAAGCAGGGGAGATTCCTGTATTCCAAAACCTGTTCACCTCGGTGGTGACGCAGGGACAGATTGAAGAAGGGTCTGAAGAACAGGTGCTAGGGCGGTCTCGGGATGACTGGATCCAACTCCAGCAGATGGACAAGGAGACTACTTAGCTTTGACAGTGGCATTGAAGTAACTCCCTAGTCAGAGGGAGAGGAATGCGCTGTCCTCAGGCGCTCTGTGGATTCTGAGAGAATGGCAAAGACTCTGCTTGAGAGACGGATTGTTGTATCGGAAAGTGCAGCTGCTGCCCCGAGGAGATGAGGCCTCAACGTTGCTGGAACAGCGCCAGCACCGAAAGTTGGAAGTATAGGTTGTTATTAATTTCTAGATTTCACCGTGTAAAGTAAGAAGGGGTTGTCCAATTAGTGATCAACACCTTTAATAGACAGACATCTTTGGTTCATTGCCTGTTCAGAACTCTGAAGCCTGTTGCCCGCATGCCTGACCCTCAAGGCCTCTTCATTCTGGAACCAGGATCCGGCCACGACCAAACCTCAATCGTCAAGGTGTGTTGTTACATTGTGACGTCACGACGCACAGTGGTTTCCAAAGTTTGATGTCTTCAAATTTGGAACATGACTTCTGTCATGACATCACAACGTTACAATGCACTGTAATCTCTGAGGGTCAGTCACGGCCGGAAGTCCTGTTCTAGAGTGAAGACACCGATACATGACAGTTGAAAGAAGGGGCACTGAGGACCGGAAGGTGGCAGCGGGGGTGACAAGACAAGGGTGTGCTAACTATTATATTTTTTTAAAACCTTTTGCCAGCCCCAAAGACCAAGTTCACACGTTCAGTATTTGGTCAGGATTTTACATCAGCATTTGTAAGCCAAAACCAGGAATGGGTGAATAAAGCAGAAGTGGTGCCCGATTTCTATTACACTTTTCTTCTGACTGTTCCACTCCTGGTTTTGGCCTATAAGTACAGTGCCTTGCAAAAGTATTTGACTCCCTGGAACTTTTCAACCTTTTCCCACATATTATGCTTCAAACATAAAGATACCAAATGTAAATTTTTGGTGAAGAATCAACAAGTGGGACAAAATTGTGAAGTTAGGCCGGTTTCACATTTGCGCTTTATAGCGCAGCGACGGCCTGCGCACGGCCGCCGCTAAGCTCCGCCCCCTGTCGGCTCCCTGCCCGCCCCATCCGGTCATCGCCGCCTACTAGCGCACATGGCCGCTTGCGATCTGCGCACCCTATCTTTAGCATAGGGTGCGCAGATCATGCGCTGGCCGTGCGCTAGCAGGATTTTGCCGTGCGCTGCGCACTTTTGAAGGTGCGCCCGTGTGCACCGAACGCAGCATGTTGCTTTTTGGCGCGCACGGCTAAAGATAGGGTGCGCAGATCGCAAGCGTCCATGTGCACTAGTAGGCGCCGATGACCGGATGGGGCGGGCAGGGAGCCAGGAGGGGGCGGGGCTTAGCGGCGCCGTGCACTGCAGGAAATAAACGCTAGTGTGAAACTAGCCTTACACAAAATTTATTGGTTATTTTAAATTTTTGTGGAAATTCAAAAACTGAAAAGTGGGGCGCGCAATATTATTCAGCCCCTTTACTTTCAGTGCAGCAAACTCACTCCACAAGTTCATTGTGGATCTCTGAATGATCCAATGTTGTCCTAAATGACTAATGATGGTAAATATAATCCACCTGTCTGTAATCAAGTCTCCGTATAAATGCACCTGCTCTGTGATAGTCTCAGGATTCTGTTTGATGCACAGAGAGCATCATGAAGACCAAGGAACACCAACAGGCAGGTCTGTGATACTGTTGTGGAGAAGTTTAAAGCCGGATTTGGATACAAAATTATTTCCAAAACTTTAAACATCCCAAGGAGCACTGTGCAAGCGATCATATTGAAATGGAAGGAGTATCATACCACTGCAAATCTACCAATACCCGGCTGTCCCTCTAAACTTTCATCTCAAACAAGGAGAAGACTGATCAGTGTTGCAGCCAAGAGGCCCATGATCACTCTGGATGAACTGCAGAGATCTACAGCTGAGGTGGGACAGTCTGTCCATAGGACAACAATCAGTCGTACACTGCACAAATCTTGCCTTTATGGAAGAGTGGCAAGAAGAAAGCCATTTCTCAAAGATATCCATAAAAAGTGTCATTTAAAGTTTGCAACAAGCCACCTGGGAGACACACCAAACACGTGGAAGAAGGTGCTCTGGTCAGATGAAACCAAAATCGAACCTTTTGGCAACGATGCCAAATGATATGATTGGCGTGAAGGCAACACAGCTCATCACCCTGAACACACCATCCCCACAGTCAAACATGGTGGTGGCAGCATCATGGTTTGGGCCTGCTTTTCTTCAGTAGGGACAGGGAAGATGGTTAAAATTGATGGGAAGATGGATGGAGCCAAATACAGGACCATTCTTGAAGAAAACCTGTTGGAGTCTGCAAAAGATCTGAGACTGGGACGGAGATTTGTCTTCCAACAAGACAATGATCCCAAACATAAAGCAAAATCTACAATGGAATGGTTCACAAATAAACGTGTCTAGGTGTTAGAATGGCCAAGTCAAAGTCCAGACCTGAATCCAATCGAGAATCTGTGGAAAGAGCTGAAAACTGCTGTTCACAAACAATCTCCATCCAACCTCACTGAACTCGAGCTGTTTGCCAAGGAAGAATGGGCAAGAATTTCAGTCTCTCGATGTACAGAACTGATAGAGACATACCCCTAGCGACTTGCAGCGGTAATCGCAGCAAAAGGTGGCGCAACAAAGTATTAAGTTAAAGAGGCCGAATAATATTGCACGCCCCACTTTTCAGTTTTTGAATTTCCACAAAAATTTAAAATAACCCATAAATTTCGTGTAACTTCACAATTGTGTCCCACTTGTTGATTCTTCACCAAAAATTTACATTTGGTATCTTTATGTTTGAAGCATGATATGTGGGAAAAGGTTGAAAAGTTCCAGGGGGCCGAATACTTTCGCAAGGCACTGTACTTACAAAAAATACTGACTAAATATTGAATGTGTGAACATGGCCTTACAAGTTAGCAAAATAAGCGCTGCAGTTGACCACCAGTATTGCTAAAGTCATGTGGAGCAAATTACAAAAAATCTGTATACTGGAGCATACAGATTTTTATAACATTCAAATATAATTCAATTCTACTTGAATAAATTCATCCATCTCTATTTCTGAGTAAAGTAAACTATAAAGGCTCATTGCTCGACCAGTCCATCGGTCTTTTGGCAGAATTGCCAGATCGGCAGCCCGGTCCTGCATACTGCAAAACAAACTTTCCAGCTCAGTACTGAAGATCATTCCATACTTATTGAGCTATAATTTATACTTTCCTGATGCATTTCAGTGGACAAGTACATCAACCACACAAAATGCAATTTATAAAACAGTTCCATTTTAACTCATTATTCATTTAAAACACATCTAGATACATTGTTTTTTTTTGTAAACACAAAATCAATCAAGCCATTGTGCCAGGATTGCATCTATAAATCATGAAGTTTTGTACATTAGAATGCATATTCTGAGGCACAACTTTCATGAGACTCCCAAAATATGGTGTAAAAAATAAAATGTATTTTACCGAAAGCTCTTGCACTGACAATATTTATGTCATATGGCATGCCCCTGCTTTTGTTGTGGTCTCACATGTTGAGCCCACATCATTCCCTGTAAACTGATTTAATCAGCCATCATATGCCTTTAATAGCCGCGGGTGAAGTGGTGCTATGCCAGCAGAGGTTAACCTTTTAAATCCCGCTGTCAATCTCTGACAGCAGCATTTAACAAGTGCCGACAGGGGCTCGTGTCATTCCATGCTCCCATCGGCATGCTTGTGACGTGACCGAGGTCAAAACTAAAACAAAAAATGGAAAATAGCCATGGAGTAAAGGTGTTAACATAGCCATTTATCACATTACTTGACAAGTTATGGATTGACACATTTGTACAGGATCAGAACCAATAACAGTAAATGGTACGTTTCGCAGCAGCTTCAGTCTGGAAGCTTCCTTCCTCCAAACACAGACCAAAAAAAAGCCACTGACTGGACATTTAACTCCCTCCAGCCACACCCTGGAGGTGGAAATATGGTGAGTATGCGTCCCACCCATCTCTAATCTACCCACCATGAATGCCGAACCCATATGTCGACAGGACTGTTCTCAGCACATATCATGCTGGAGGAAGACTTATGGCTTTCACATCATGCAGGATAGCAACCTTTGCAACACATATCTTCCCTCACATACAGCACCAGTGACCCTGTCACATATTTCCCCCTTCTGCCCAAAGCCGGGGGCAATTTACACCTTCGCACACCAAACAGGGAATTCGGGGAGAGGACATCTGCATTCCCGTTTAACTTCCCAAGTCTATGTTCTACGTGGAACCTGAAATCCTGGAGGCCAAAGAACCATCTAGTCTTCCTGGCATTCTTACCCTTCTTCTCCCTTAACCATCTTAGGCTGGTTTCACATTTGCGTTTTTTAGCGCTGGAAAAAAACGCATACCTGCGCATGCGTTTTTTCCCCTATATTTAACATGGGTGCGCATACCTGCGCACTGGTAAGCGCATGTATGCGATTTTCATGCGCTGCGTTTTTTTGGGGTGTGCGTTGGTATTTTCCAGACGCAGCATGTTGCATTTTTTGGCCCTGCAAAAAAGCGCATGCGCACATATGCGCACGTTTTGCGCTAAAAATGGCCATTATAGCCTATGGATGCGCATATGTGCGCACTGGCATGCTCATGTATGCGTTTTTTTGCATATGCGTTTTTTTTTTTAACCATGGAATTTAGGGGTTTGGGTTAGAGTTAGGGTTAGTTAAGGGGGTTTAGGGTTAGGGTTAGGGTCAGGGTCAGGGTTAGGGTTGGGGTTTGGGTCAGGGTTAGGGTTAAGTATGGTTTGGTTAAGGGTTAGGGCCAGGGTTAGGGTCAGGATTAGGGTTAAGTATGGTTTTGTTAAGGGTTAGGGTCAGGGTTAGGGTTAGGGTTAGGGTTAGGGTCAGGGTTAGGGTTAGGGTTGGGGTCAGGGTTAGGGTTAGGGTCAGGGTTAGGGTTAAGTATGGTTTTGTTAAGGGTTAGGGTCAGTGTTAGGGTCAGGATTAGGGTTAAGTATGGTTTTGTTAAGGGTTAGGGTCAGGGTTAGGGTTAGGGTTAGGGTCAGGGTTAGGGTTAGGGTTAGGGTCAGGGTTAGGGTTAGGGTCAGGGTTAGGGTTAAGTATGGTTTTGTTAAGGATTAGGGTCAGGGTTAGGGTCAGGATTAGGGTTAAGTATGGTTTTGTTAAGGGTTAGGGTCAGGGTTAGGGTTAGGGTTAGGGTTAGGGTCAGGGTTAGGGTCAGGATTAGGGTTAAAGTATGGTTTGGTTAAGGGTTAGGGTCAGGGTTAGGGTTAGGGTTAGGGTCAGGGTTAGGGTTAAGTATGGTTTTGTTAAGGGTTAGGGTCAGGGTTAGGGTTAGGGTTAGGGTTAGGGTTAGGGTCAGGGTTAGGGTTAGGGTTAGTTAGGGTTTAGGGTTTGGGTTAGGGTTAAGTATGATTTGGTTATGGGTTAGGGTCAGGGTTAGGGTTGGGGTCAGGGTTAGGGTTAGGGTCAGGGTTAGGGTTAGTAAAGTCATGGTTTGGGTAGTGTGAGGGGCCACCTAAAAATGTTGGAAAAAAACGCAAACGCGGTAAAAACGCACTAAAAACGCATACAAACGCATAAAAACGCTGCGTTTTTTTCATGCATGCTCATAAAAATGCTTGAAAAAAACGCAGCAGTTGTATGCTTATGTATGCGTTTTTTCAATGCGTTTTTTTGCGGGAAAAACGTGCTGCAAAAAAAAGCAAGTGTGAAACTAGCCTTAGAGGGGCACGGTCTGACACAAGTTTTAACCCCCTAACGACCAGAGGTATTTTTGTTTTTGCATTTTCATGTTTTGCTCCCCTTCTTCCCAGGGCCATAACTTTTTAATCAAAATAGCTATGTGAGGATTTATTTTTTGTGGGACAAGTTGTACTTTTGAACGGCACCACTGATTTTAGCATATCGTGCATTGGAAAACGGGAGGAAAAATTCCAAGTGCGCTGAACTTGCAAAAAAAAAAAGTGCAATCCCACAGTTGTTTTGTTTTTTTGCCATGTTCACTAAATGCTAAAAGTGACCTGCCATTATGACTCTTCAGGTCATTGCGAGTTCCTAGACATCAAATATGTATAGGTTCTTTTTTATTTAAGTGGTGAAAAAAATTCAAAATTTTGTAAAAAAAATAAATAAATTGCGCCATTTTCCAATACCTGTAGGATCTCCATCTTTTTGTGATTTGGGACTGGGTGGGGGCTTTCTTTTTGCGGGCCAAGCTGATGTTTTTAATTATACCATGTTGGTGCATATATGATCTTTTGATCGCCCATTATTGCATTTGAATGCAATGTTTCAGCAACCAAAAAAGTAATTATGGCATTTTGACTTTTTTCTGGATACTGTTTAACAATAGGGTTAATTATTTTTTATATTATATATCGTGCGATTCTGAACGAGGCAATACCAAATATGTGTATATTTGATTTTTTTATTGTTTTATTTTGAATGGTGCAAAGGGGGGGTGATTTGAAATGTTACATTTTTTTAATTTTTTAAAACATTTTTTTTTTACTTTTTGCATGCTTTAATAGCCTCCATGGGAGACTAGAAGCTTCAGTTGTCTGATTGGCTCTGCTACATACAGGCAATGATCAGAAATAATCCCTTGCTATGAGCACCAACCACCGGGCGGCGCTCATAGCAATCTGGCTGTGACAACCATAGAGGTCTGCTGGAGACCTGCGATCACGTGATGGGGACAATGATGGGAGAGATTTCAGGCGTGTTTGCCGGAAGCGAGAGTTAAATGCCACAGTCAGAAATTGACAGCGACATTTAACAGGTTATCTGCTGCGGGTGGATAGTGATTCCACCCATGGCTGTTTGCGGGCACATGTTAGCTGTACAGATCAGGTGTAGTCTCAGCGCTGGAGCCCTCACCAAACAGGTGTTGTCTGACATTGGTGTACTTTTGCTCCCGATGTTGGAAAGGGGTTAACCTCTGGCCTAGTAGATAATACTTCAGTGTATCCATGGTCCATTTTATGGCCTGACACTCCCTCTTAGCGATGGCATAGTTCTTCTCGCATGACGAGAGCTTCCGGCTCAGATACAGGATGGGATGTTCTTCTCCATTTACTTCCTGAGACAGCACGGCTCCCAAGCCGACTTCTGACGCATCTGTCTGGACCACAAACTCTTTGCTGAAGTCCGGCGTGACCAGAACCGTATGTTTATACAAAGCCTGCTTCAGCTCCTGGAATGCAATCTCTGTTCCATTAGTCCATTTAATTATCGTTGACCTGGTGCCTTTAAGAAGATCTGTCAATGGCGTGGCGATTATGGCAAAACCAGGAATGAATTGCCGATAATACCCCATAATTCCAAGAAACGCTCTCACTTGCTTTTTTGAACGCTTTTGCGGCCGCCTCGATCTTGTTTATTGTGCCCCTTCTGAAGACATAGCCTAGATACTTGGCCTCTTCCTATGGCACATTTTTTGGATTGATGGTGAACCCCGCATTTCTTAAAGCATCCAGAACTGCTTGTACTTTTGCCAGATGACTAGTCCAGTCAGGGCGAAAGACCACAATATCATCAAGGTGCACTTCGGCATACTTCTTATGCGGAGCCAGGATCCGATCCATTGCCCTCTGGAAGGTTGACGCGGCCCTCTGCAGACCGAAGAGCATTCTGATGTATTGAAAACACCCATCAGGCCATCTCCTCCTTGGCACTCTGGGACATTGGGATCTGCCAATAGCCCTACGTCAGGTCATGGATTGTAATGTACTATGTGGGACCAAGTCTCTCAATGAGTTCGTCCACACGAGGCATCGGGTAGGCATCAAAGCTTGAGACTTCATTCAGCTTGCGGTAGTCGTTACAGGACCATCACTCACCGTCAGGCTTTGGCAAGAGGACGATTGGACTCAACCATCCACTTTTCGACTCCTCTATCACCAACGAGGCGCATCTCTCCTACATCTAATAATGGGTAAGAGTCTGTCACGATTGGATGGGGTGGGTCTTTAGGAACGTTCTGACACCAAGTACTAACTTATAATGGAATCCTGATAAAAAATTGAATACGGCACTTATAAAACAATGAGATAGCTGCACAAGTAGGGTGAGTTGGTGAAGAAAATAAGAGTTCATTTTATTTTGCATATATTAGTTTTGAACGTTTTCGATCTGTACTCAGACCTTCATCAGAAATGCAAAGTAAATGGAAAAGCACAATTTTAATACTACCAAATGGACTCAATTAGTCAATGTAATGAACACGATGTGTAAACAATGTGCCCTCTCCGGTACGACATTAGAGAACCAAATGAGAATGGTGAGGGAAAACCTGATGGGAACCATGAATGAGCATAAGAATAAATGAAGGTGAAAAGGATAAAACTGCTTGATAAAATAGCCTTTCTTATAAAAACTGGCTCAACAACTTAGAATATAATATTAGTGTACAAAAAGGCAATTAAACCGCTATAATATATTGAGTATATTTGTGAATATATAGAACCATAAAAATAATGAGTTTGACCAATATATACTCATGTATCATGAATACCCATACCTAACAAGCCTATTGCAGATTGGGTATATAAACCCATGAAAATAACCAATGGTTTAGCAAAAAAAAGTGCATGAAGTGCAGAATAGTGCAAAAAATGATGAATACTTCCACAAAAAAGATGCAATTGTGCAAACATATGCAGTGGTGCAAAAAATGCAAAAATACAATGGTGCAATAAGTATGCCAAAGTGCAAATAATAGTGCAGAAATTAATCAAACCACAACATAAATTATCACTGTGGACTGAGATGAGCTAGAGCAAAGGCCCAAACAAAAAAGCCACATAAGAATAATTGGGCTGGAAATACCTGCAGGACCAGGGTGAGTGGGTGAAGCGGTGTGCCTGTATGACGTGCCCGAACGCGGAAGTCTCCTTCATCAGGGGGATGGTAGCGGCTCAGCTGGAGAAGTTATTTATAGTCTAGTGGATCCAGGACATGAGATGATGCGGCGCATGCGCCGTCGGCGTGAACCGGAAGTGATGTGGCAAGTGGCGTCATGTGAGCAAACACCGCCGGGTGTATCTTCTTCACTTACACCTTCAGATATAATTCCATGAGGGTCCATGCAATTTCATAAAGGTCCACATATCATGCGACATTCCACATAAGCTGAGAATAATATATAAAAAAATATAAAATTAAAAGAAAACACAAACTCTAAAAATGGTGTAAAAGAAAGACTCTCATTTAGACCCGATGGGGACACAGTGCATAGTGTCCAGATTCATCGGGCCTCCAATTGAGCAAGTTTTTTACTGACATTGCCGCCCCTAATGCTGCTGTGTATCATATCAATTCCAGAAACCTTTAACAATATAGAATCACAATTGTGATACAACTTAAAATGTTTCGGCAGCGTCTTGAGGAAGGAAATGTCCTCTATGTCTTTAGCTGCCTTGATGACTAACATATGCTCACGAACCCTCACCTTGAGCTGTCGAGTGGTGAGGCCCACATAAATGAGGGAACATGGGCACGTGGCATAATAGACTACTGCCGTAGAAGAGCATGTGATGTTATTCTTCGAGGCCCACCCATGAAATCTTTTTTGCATGGTCTTGTTTTGCAATGCAATATGTTATTTAGTTAGTTGAATGGTCTCATGAGCAATCTGGATTTATTTTGATTTTTTTGTTTCCGTTACAGCGTTTTAAAGTTGGGTCGCAAGGCTGAAATATGGAAATGGAGAAGATGGCAAAGTTCACACATCGGCTGCTGCAATTCACTCCTGTGGTTTCCAACTGCTTCAGCACCCACCCTATTCCCCTGATTTGGCTCCCTCGGACTATCACCTATTGCCACAGATGAAAAAGCACCTTGGTGGAAGGTGGAATTGCAGCCATTGCAACAGCCGATGTGTGAACTTTGCCCTGCTGGGCTTCCTGTGGCGCCGATGAGCGACGCGTGGACACGGGTGGGAGGACGTCAGGATTGCCGCGTCTGACAGGTAAGTAGCGACCCCCGACCCCTGCGATGTCGCTGGTGAGATCTGCCTGTGTGGCAACTCACTAGCGACCACTTAGCGATGCACCAGCGATCCATATCGTTGTCGGGATCGCTGGTGCATCGCTAAGTGTAACGGTACCCTAAGTGAACCTCCACTATAAGGAGGATAATGACTAACAGATATTTGCAATTAGCTGTAGTATATGGACCCCTAGAGTTAATTTCTCCTGTGGGCCCAGACACACCAGTCTGACCCTGGGCTTATATGTCCTTCGAATTTAGGTAGGGATGGTCTTTAAGAAAAAAAATGTATCAAAGTCATTTTGAAACAATGAGAAAATGCTTAATGAAAAGTCCTTTTAAGATCAATTGTTTGAGTTTATTTGGAGTGAGCAGACTACAGCTGTAATAGATTTCAGTCTTTAGAAACCACAGACGACATCAAATATTTGCTTCCTACCCCCCCCCCAAATAAAAATAAATACTTAACATTCAGGACAAAACCCTATGCTCCCTTGATACATAAATAATCTCCATCGTCCCAGAGAAAATGTGTTTTCCATAAACCTCCTTAAAATAGCTAAAACATTTAATGATATGCAAAATAAATACCTTTTCCACTGCTTGTGTGATCAAAATTCTTGTCTCAGTTTATTTTTGCTATCTAGAAGACAAACATGGAAACAAAAGAACACTAAAGGGGTTATCTGGGACTTAATAATTGATGATCTCTCTGTTAGATAGGTGATATGAGATTAGTGGGGGCCGACACCCCAATTATCAGCTGAAATTAGTGTTTTATGAGAAACAGGTTATGTGATATCACTCTTAAAGAGGTATTCTCAAGTTTGGAAGTTATTGTTAGGTTGAACAATAAATAATGTTCAATAGTTGCCTGCCCCTGGCCCAATGGATATTGATCAGTGGCCACTAAAAGAATCACACCACACACAGTCGGATGTAACCTCTCTTTGATCAATCTATGGCATAGCTCCAAGAGCACAAGAGTGAGAGAGCCTTTATTGATTCAAACATAGATTTATATATCCCCTGTAAGGGGGCTCGGTTAACTCTAAAATGGGAGTGTTCGGATGTATTCCATTGGTTAGTGGGTTGGGCAGTGAGCTAGTCCAGGCGGATCCATGAGGTCATCAGTAGGGATGAGCTTTCCGATATTGAAATATCGGAAATCGGCCCGATATTTGCGATATCGGAATAACTATTTCCGATTCCGATATTTTTTTCACATCGGAAATCGGAAATCCCATAATCCTTCAGCCTCTGAGCGCTCCGTGGAGCCAATCAGGAGCTGAAGAATTGCTGACAACATTGTGTAACTCCCCTAAGCTTGGTAGGAGGCGTCCAAACTTGCTAGCTAGGGGCTGCACTGCGATTGGCTGGCTGGTTGGTGTGATCAGGCAGTATAAAAGGCTGCGCTTGCCATTTTAGCCTCACTCTACTGTGAAAGCAGATAGGGATAGGTTGCTGTTGGAGATAGGGAGAGATCTCGGATCTAATAGCGAGCGATAGAAATTGTTTTTCAGCGACTGTAGCAGCCCCTGTGTGTTACAGAAGCAGTCTTTTTCCACACTGACCCCGCTCAGTTTCATTTTTTGTGCTGTGCAGGCTCTCAGTGAGGTGCTTAGTGAGACAGTGCAGAGCACATTCACTGCAGCTGCTGCAGCTCCTCTTGCTGCAGCACTGTGTGGTGTGTGTCTCACTGCCTTTTCTTTTCATCCCTTAAATCCACTTCCCCTATTTTTTCCTAAAAGTTAAACACTATATAGGGATTGTGCTGTGAGGGACCCAAACAACCTCTGTGGCTGGTGCCACACAGCACCTGGCCCAGTCCCGGAGAATCCTTGTTTTTTTGGTATCACAGCAGTGTCATTTACTGCGCTGTGACATCCGACTGTAACATGTACACCAATACCACAAACACACGTTATTCTTTGTGTAGGCCACACTAGATTAAAATAAAGTGTAGCAGACACACCATCATCATACAGTGCCATTAGTGTTTCTTATACCTGTTTGTAGTCCTACAGGAATAAGCACACTAATTCCTAATAATTACTTTCTTGCCGTTCTGAATCCATCGATAGAGATGAAGAAGGCAGGGAGTAAGGGACGTCCCCGCGGTGGCCGCGGAAGAGGTGCATCAGCAGCTAGACATGGTGCACATCCAGAGCAAGCAGCAGGTCCAAGTCACTCAGCACCTACTTTCACCCGGCAGCTGTCATTTATGCGCAGCTTGTTAGGAGCGCAGGGCCATAGGCTGATAAGAGAGGATCATGTAGAAACCGTTGTTGGTTGGATGGCAGCTAAGGAATCCACCTCAATGAGCGCAGCATACTCCCAGGACCTCTCCACCACATCGGGTCAGGCCACTGAAGAGCAGCACCCATCTGCTTCTTCACCGCCAACTAAATTGCCCAGACATTCAGAGGGCCAGGAGCCAACCTTAATCCTCTTCTCAGAATCTGTTGGCTTGGAATCTGTGTGCCAGCCAGACAGCATTCCTGCAGCTGAAGAAGAGGTAGTGTGCACAGATGCGCAACCACTTTGTCCGTCTGAGGAAGAAGTGGAGGGTGGGCCAGTGCCCACAGTGACCAGACCCCAGTCAGCAGATGATGATGAAACTCAGCTGCCAGTTTCTGCTGACAAAAGTGTATTGGATGACGAGGTCCTTGACCCATCATGGCATGCTGAGTGGCAGCAAGCAAGTGGGGATAGCTCAGAGGAAGAGCTTGCAGGTGTGGCGCAGCGTGGCCGTCCACGTGGGAGAGGAAGAGGGAAAAATTGGTTGTCGGCTCCCTCAACTTCAGCACCCGTTAGGAGCAGGGCTCTTTTAAAGAACACAAGGGGTGCGCCCAAGAGTTGTGGTGCATGGCCTTTTTCGACCAAGTTGCAGATGACATTACAGTAGTCAGATGCAAGCTTTGTCGACAAACTGTGCGGAGAGGGAAGAACGTCAGCAACCTTAATACCACCAATATGTTGACGCATGTCAGGAAGAGGCACCCTGTGGAGTGGCACCATCACACCCAAGATGATTCGCCACCTGCAGCTGGTTCCCCACCTTCCACCTCTTCAGCCACAGCGGCCACCTCTTACTCCAGCTCGCAAACAGCTGCTCCCGCTTCCTCGCCAGAATGCCAGGGTGCATCTGCAGGCAGTGTTGTACGGCGGCACACTGTCTGTACTTCGTCAGCATCAGCATCCCAATCGCTGGCATCCTCACACTCCCAATCCAGTGTGCAGCCATCTGTCACACAGGTGTTGGAGAAAAGGCGCCTGTACTCGGCAAACCACCCACGAGCACAGGGCATGAATTCTCGCATTGCCAAACTGCTTGCAGTGGAAATGCTACCATTCTGGCTGGTGAGCAAGCCAGCCTTTATCGATATGTTGGGGTTTGCAATCCCACAATACACAATACTTCAGCAGGCAAGCCGTCCCCGTCCTGCAACAGCATGTGGAGCGTAAAATTAAGCATGCACTACAAAATGCAGTTAGTAGCAAGGTCCACCTGACCACCGACGCGTGGACCAGTCAGCATGGCCAGGGACGCTACATTTCCATCACCGCCCATTGGGTAAATGTAGATGAGCCTGGAACTAAAGTAGGCAGTGCAAGTGCGCGGGTCCTGCCAACTCCACGGATTGCAGGCCTCTCCGTACAAATTGACTCCTCCTCATACTCCTCGTTAGACTCGCCTGCACCCAGACGTACCACAACAACCGATTTCAGCACTGCATCGGCCAAACATCAACAGGCCGTGTTGAAATTGGTTTATCTGGGTGACGTTACTCACACCGCAACCGAGCTGTGGAACACACTCAAGGAGCAGAGCGACATGTGGCTTGCGCCACTCAACCTCCAGCCAGGTATGGTGGTGTGTGACAACGGCCAAAACCTGGTCGCGGCTCTGGGCCTAGGTGGTCTGACTTACATTCCATGCCTTGCCCATGTCATAAACTTGGTGGTGCAGAGTTTCCTTAGGAACTATCCTGACCTTGAGGAGCTGCTGCACAAAGTCAGATACGAGTGCTCTTATTTGCGGCATTCAAGCATGGCTGCATCACGCCTTTCAGCCATGCAGTGCAGATTGGGCCTGCCTGAGCACCGCATCATTGTTGACCTCCCCACCAGGTGGAATTCGACTTTGAATATGCTGCGGAGGTTGTGTGAGCGGCCACCTGCAATTATGGAGTTGCAGCTGCAGCAGGCGCAAAGTAGGCGACACACATCTCAGCCCTCCCACTTTACAACCACTGAGTGGGCATCCATGAAGGAAATATGCACCATTTTGAAGTGCTTCGAGGACTCCACTCTGATGGTGAGCGTGGATGCTGCCCTACTCAGCCTGACTATTCCCCTTATATGCCCTATAGAATCATCACTTAAAGGACTAAGGGATGAGGTTTCTCTGGAGGAGGAGTATGATGAGACACTTGCACCAACCAGGCAATCTTCATCGGCCCGGTTGGTACAAAGCTCTGTGGGTGCCTCACAAAGGTCCAGGCAGGACACAGCAAGCGAGGAGGATGAGGAGGACTATGAGGATGAGCCAGAGGAGGAAAGTACACAGCACTCTACTAGTAGTCACCAGATAGAGCGTGGATGGGGTGATGCAGAGCAGCCAGAGCACATTCCTCCAGCTGGTGACAGCGATGCATGGCCAGTTGGCAGCCTTCAGCACATGAGTGACTTCACGCTGCAGTGTCTGAGAAACGACCCACACGTGGCTCGTATTCTCCACACAAATGACTACTGGGTGGCCACCCTCTTAGATCCACGTTACCGGGACAGCCTTCAAAGCCTAATTACACCGTTGAACTGGGCGCGTAAAATGCAGGAGTACCAAGATGCACTGTTTAATTCACTCATGTACTCTTTTCCACCGCATAGCAGTGATGCGCGTGCACTAGCAGGCACCTCAGTGCGTCCTGCGCCCAGCGGAATCCGTTCCGAAGCAGGTAGCAGAAGCCGTACATTTGCTACTGACAGGTTCAGTATTCCCAACCTGTTCCAACGGTTTCTGAACCCGCAAACAGTTCGGGCACCATCAGCACAGACAGTGCAACACACTAGGAGGCAACGTTACCGTGACATGGTGGCACAATACCTCTCCACACCTGTCAGTGTGCTTCAGGATGGATCTGCCCCCTTCAAGTTTTGGGTCTCCAAGTTGTGTACATGGCCCGAGCTTAGCCAGTATGCCTTGGATGTCCTGGCTTGTCCTGGTGCCAGTGTGATTTCTGAACGTGTCTTTATTGCAGCTGGCAATGTACTAACAGACCAACGTACCAGACTATCCACTGCAAATGTGGACCGGCTTACATTCCTAAAAATGAACCAGGCCTGGATTTCTGGTGACTTTTGCTGCCCTGGGCCAGAGTAGACAGGTTACATGCATGGTTGGTAGCAGTATGCATGCTCTGTCATGTGCCTATGTTGCACACAGCGTCATCTGTTATGCCAGTGCTCTGGCCTCTAGTACCAACATCTAGCTCCTGGTTCTGTTACTGACTCTTTCACTTCATACTGTTTTCCATGGGCTCTAGTACCGCCAGCTAGCGCCCATTTCCGTGACTGCTGATTTCACAGCATGCCGTGTTTCTGGGCTCTAGTACCGCCAGCTAGTGCCCATTTCCGTGACTGCCACTTTCACAGCATGCTGTGTTTCTGGGCAACAGTAACGCCAGCTGTACCTCGTTAGACCAAAGTGGAAAAAAAGGACGACAGATGCCAAACACCTATAGGCAGAAGCACAAGAGGCGGGATCCAGCCACGCCGGCTGTTTCCTGGCGGTGAAGTGCAGACACAGGTGCCTCCCCCGAGGGGTAAACCGAGTTCCAGCATCGCCAGCTGGTTCTCGGGAGCGCCCAAGGGCACGGGTACCTCCTGCTCCAAACCGTGCTTCGACAACGCTCGCCGTTACACGGTTGTGTCCGCCGCACTGTTCCACGCCCCCGCCGTATATCATTCCGGCTCAGTTTGCTGTTATCCATGGTGTCGGCAGTGTAGGAGCCCCCTACGTGGACTCCGGGACCTGGCGCTCAACGCTGGTCTCGACAGTGCCAGTAGGCCCTCCTCCTCCCCTGCTGCGACTGCGGAGTAAAGAAGACTGTGTCCGGGTTGCGGGGGCAAATGTGGCTCTTGCATATTCTGCTGAGAAGACATTACTCCGGTAGAAGACCCAAGACAGGAAGACAGATGCAGAAGACCCAAGACAGGAAGACAGATGCAGAAGACCCAAGACAAGAAGACAGATGGAGATGTCCCTGGACTCCTGTCTTTATGCTCTTGAACTTGCATCTTTATGGGGTTTTTTTGGGCTTCTCGGCAGTGCTTTTGGCTTATGTCACTACTACATTGTGGTATCCGGGCTACAGTAATGTCAGCTGTTGCCCAGTACAGCCACTGGCACTTTTACCTTCTGCTGCTTATCTGGGTTCCAGTAACGTCAGCTGGTTCTCAGTAGATAGAGTCAATTGCTTAGGTCCCTCCTTTGTGGTATCCGAGTTCCAGTAACGTCTGCTGGTCCTTGGTAGTGCATTCTGGCGCAGGTTACCTCCTGCTTAGTTATCGGCCTCCGGTAATGTCAGCTTGTGCCTGTTAGTTCCATTGGCTCTTATGCTGATTTCTGCTGCCTATACGGGTTCCAGACTCACCAGCTGGTTCTCTCAAGTTCCTGTGCCTACTGTTACTTCTGCATATTTCCTCTGGGTTTGGGACATTCTGCGACCAGCCAATAGCAGGATAACCATAGACAGAGGTTTAGGAAACAGTAGGAGCAGATATACATGAACCAAAAGCAGAATATCAATATGCAGAATTACTGAAAAACAGTAATATAATCAGCAGAAGAAGACTAAGCATGGTTTAAAGGGAGCGTATCCATTCCTCCACGTGGTGCTCCTGGAAACTCCCTGCAAAGCAAGGTGAGCTGAATGCGGACACATGTCAGTCAAAGGGCATATTGACACCACCACCAGCAGTTTTAATTTAATAATGTAAAATCACTAACCCTAACCCTAACTATCCCTAACCCCTAACCCTTAGCCTAACCCTTACCCTACTAACCATAAACCCTAACCCTACCCCAACTAATCCTAACCCAAAGAAAAAACACCGCTGTTAAGAAGATGTTTTCCTGCTACAGCTTTCGCTCTGTGCATTTTTCTAGCGATTTTTTTGCTCCTCTGCCTCTGCAAACTCCTTCCCCATTATCCTGAGGTGTTTCCCCTCCTTTTTATCCATTATATAGCACTGTAGTGGTCATTTTGTAATTCCGATTTTTTTCTCCCATTGACTTGCATTGATATCGGAAATCGGAAATTCCGATATCCGATATTTTTTCAATATCGGAAATCGGAATTCCGATACGATATCGGGCAATATCGCTCATCCCTAGTCATCAGTCTGGGTTGGTCCATGAGGTCATCACAGTGGACATCGTCGTGGGTGGATCCTTGGAGCACATGGTGGTTTGGCCGAACTGGAAATTCCAGTTCCAATAGCACATGGCATGAGGCAAGCAGGAGATGGCAGCCATCTTTAGTGTCACACTTTGATCTGAAAAAGCTCATGTAAGGTGAAATAATACACTTGAGGTTAATTAAGTATTTGAACTTAAGGCTCTCCTCAACAGTCCCCCCCTAAATACTTTGTTAACCTTCTTCTTGATCCTACCGTGGTTCCCTAACCCAGCAATGTTAAGTGTTACTATTCAATTATGGGTACATCAAGAGGTATATAGGTGTGTGCTACCTGCGTCACATCAAGAGGTATATAGGTGTGTGCTACCTGCGTCCTCGGGACTTTCCTACCTGCTGGGTCCATTACTCTCCACTCTCCCATCACCATGGTTACAAAGAACATACATGTGACTAATCCTGATGTACACATCCTAGATCTGACCGTCTTGTCCGGGAGGAGGGAATTGGAGTCTTCACCAGTTTGAGACAAGTTTTCCCTTATGGAAAACCTCCCAATGTAGCTGGACTTTGACAAGCAGGTCAGATCCTGCTCTGACACTACCTGTCTGATAAGTTTACAGTATGAGAGGTGGATCCAGGAGGTCATCAGCAACCCTGAAAAGAAATTAACACAATAAGCAACATGTGGAAGGTTCTGATGGAGGCATGAACTTCTTGCAGTGAGAGGCATGTATTCACGTTGGTCTTCCTTCAAGCTTGACCGACGTAGGAGTTGTCAAAGCACTTGGTGGGGACCCTTAATTCTCAACTCCAGGGATGTCGTTCTGATGAACTTCTTTACCAGCACGTAGTCACCAGGTTGGAAAGTATGGGTACCTTCACTGGAATCTGGATCTGGAATGGATGATAAAACTCGTGCATGTGTTAGTGACAGTTCTTTAGTAAGGGTAATGACATAATTTACAAGAGTATCACTTCCTAAGGCTAGCTGTTGTGGAAAATATTGACCCGACCGTGGAGGCCCCCCAAAAAGAATCACATATGGTGTGAGTTTAGTGGGATCCCTTGGAGTGTAAGGCAATGGGCAAAATGTCTGTCCAAGGAAGTCTGACTTCCTGACAGGCTTTCAGTGTTTTATTTTTCAAGGTGGAATTCAGTCTTTTTACTTTACCACTACTCTGAGGGTGGTATGAAGTGTGTAAACCCAAATCAGCCCCTACCAATGTCCATAGTTCCTTAGTCAGTGCTGCAATGAATGTGGGTCCTTGGTCACTCTCAATTACCTCTAAGACCCCGTATCTGCATACTACTTCAGTCACCAGTCTCTTAACAGTCACTCTGGCAGTCATGTTGGTTGCTGGATAGGCTTCGGGCCGTCCTGATCACATGTCAGTAACTACCAATACAAACTCGTACTTCCCTACTTTTGGCATTTGAATATGATCGATTTGAATTCTCTGAAAGGGATAGAGTGGTTTAGCCAAATGTTTCTGAGGCGGTGCTGGATTGCATGTTGCACACACAAGGCAGGACTTGCAATATTTTTTGGGTGACAGTAGAGATCCCAAATGCCATATAAGTCTTCCAAATCAAGTCATTCATCTGATTCTTGCCTCTATGAGTGATACCGTGTGCCCATTCTGTCACAGAGGAGTACAGATTACGGGGTAGACAGATCTTTTTGTTCATCCTCCAGACTCTATCTTCATCCTTTTTAGCTCCTACTTCTTGCCACAACTTCTTTTCATCATCTGGTGCCTTGTCTTGATGTAGATGGATAAACCTCATAAGGGAGCTTTGAGGCCCTTCAGTGTCTTGTGACACGTACACTGTTGCTTTCTCTTTCCTAAATGGATCTGCAGCATAAGTTTTGCTGTTTTTTCAGCAAAGAAGTTCCCCCCCCATTTGCTTCTGGAGAATTCAATCTCTCGTGAGCTTTGATCTTGATCACTGCAACCTCCGAAGGTAGATCTAGAGTGTCCACAAGTTCTTGTATGGAGCAGCATGTTTTACAGGAGTTCCACTGGACATTTGGTATCCTCTGGCTGCCCAGATACTGCCGAAGTCATGAGCCACTCTGAAAGCATATCTTTAATCCGTGTAGATGTTGACCACCTTCTCCGTCGCTTCCTGACAAGCCAGTTCCGCTTCTTGTGCATACATGTGTGGTGTTAGGGATCCAGCTGAGATGACTTTGTCATGTGTAACCAAGGCATATCCCCTATGGAACCTTCCTGTTTCATCTGCAAATTTGGAACCTTCGGTGAAGAATGTCAGGTCAGCATGTGGGAATGGGTCTTCAGACACACTTTTCTTGGAGGTTGCATCTTCCTGCATCTGTTCGAGACAGTTATGATCCTCTGAGTGTGTAAAGGTATCTTCAACGAGAGCATCAGTATCATCATCCACATCCTCATGATCCTCTGAGTGTGTAAAGGCATCTTCACCGAGAGCATCAGTATCATCATCCACATCCCCCCCTGGAAAGAGGAAGCAGCGTGGAGGGGTTGAGGATGGTGCAGCGGATAAGGCCTGTTTCACACATCAGTTTTTTTTCGTCAGTTAAAATCCGCTAAAATGGCGGACAACAGATCCGTTCCTGTACTGACCACAATGTTTGGCACCGGACCGTTGTTTTAACGGATCCGTTGAAGGAAGAATTTTAAAGGAACCGCTGCCCGGGGGGGAGAGAGAGAGAGAGAGAGAGAGGGGGGGAAGAAAGAGAGAGACGGATGCCAGAACTGAGTTTAGGGTTAAATTTCCGACACAGGCATTTCTCCCGGGCATGCACAATAGAAAATGCGGATCCGGCTGGGGAAAAAATGTTTCATAGTCCGTCCTGTTCGCTCAGCGGACGGCAAAATCTTTGCGGATCCGTAAAAAAACGGATCGAACGGATAACCATCCGTCAAGATCCACCGTTAATACAAGTCAATGGGGAAAAAAACGGATCCGCCAAGAAAAATGGCGGATCCGTTTTTTTTTCAAAACGGCGGATTTTGACTGATGGGGAAAAGCAGATGTGTGAAACAGGCCTAAGAGTGACAATATCCAGAATCAAGAGGGAACATTGAAGTCTCATATGAAGCTGCAGTGACAGGTGTTTAGATTGGTGTCCTCGAACAGTCCCACCAGATAAGCCTCGTTAGCCTCCTGCAGAGCCATCACTGCTGAGCTCTGGAAGCGCAGGTCGATCTTGAAGTCCTGGGTGTTCTTCCTCACCAGGCGCTGGAAGGGAAGCTTACGGATCAGCAGCTTGGTGGACTTCTGGTAGCGGCGGATCTCACGGAGAGCAACTGTTCCTGGACCAGTAAAGGTGTGGCTTCTTCACTCCACCAATTGGGGGAGCGCTCTTCCTGGCGGCCTTAGTGGCCAGCTGCTTGCGGGGAGCTTCCCCTCCTATGGATTTACAAGCGATCTGCTTAGTTCTGGCCATAGCTCAGTATAGAAGAGAACAGATGTAATCACTTGTGTATGAGGAGCAGGAGGAGGTAACAGTCCTGGAATGAGGGGCTCCATTTGGGCAGCTCCAATATCATGGGGGAGTCCAGATGACGCAGGCAGTCTTAGAAGCTTTAACAATCCTGTCCTCATTATTAATTACTTCAACAAAAAAGTGGCAACAAATCAATGTATCAACCACAAAGAAGCGAACCAATTCAATAAATTTAAAATATTCTTTTTTTTTATTGAAAAAATTAACATGTATTTTAAAATGACCACACATGCATAAATCCATAGAAAATTAACGCACAAGAGGGCAGCAGCAAGCCACTTAAAATAGTTGTTCGCTCCATCAAAGATATAACCATAGCAATAACTTTATCTTATGTGCAAAAAGAGCATCATATATCATCTCTACAAACAGCACACTGAAAAGTAATTTTATATATACTCACGCCCAAATATTTAACAAATTGCAAAAAATGCCTGTACAAAATTATGCTGGCAATAATGATTCTGCTCCTAATCAAACTGCGACATTCTATATTAAATTGCATATATAAATTTGTCAGAACAAAGTTATATGGACAGAAAAAATCCTGCTCCTAATAACACCACAACGTTATTATAGACAAAAAAGAGGGGATGTAAAAATATTGTTTTAATAAGGTACTGAAAATCAGAACTCCACTATTAAACTAATGCCCCGTCACTTAGCAAATCGCTCACAAAAAAATGCTTTATACAAAATTATAAGGGCGGAAATGATCCTGCTCCTAATCAAAACACAGCACTCTACTAGAGAATTGCATGTGAAAAAAATGTCTATGCAAAATTGTGTGGACAGAAATAGTACTGTTCCTAATAACGCCGCAGCGTTATCAGCGTTGTGATAGAAAAACCGTCACAGATGAAAAAGAAGGGCATAAATAATGTTTACCTAAAGATGTGCCGATAATCATTGCTCCACTGCTGAACCCTGCGCCCCGACGCGTGTTTCGCCCTACTGCTTCTTCCGGGGGCGTGGCTACAAGAGGTTAGAGGCGGTTCTTTATGTATCAAACAGACCAATCCCTATCCAGATCTAAAAACATGTGACTAAGCGTCATGAATAGACTATCACCATGGATACCCGATACTTTTCATTGACAGACGCATAGAAAAAAGAAAAAGGAAATGCTGGTGTTTCAAAGCGGGGCTCCATGACGCATGTGCCCATCACATCACTCCATGTAATAAAAGCATACTTCAAAGTCTGCGCCCAGTGAAGTGCATAGTGGATCACATGCTATCCACCTATGGCGCCGCTTAGAAGTAACAGAAGTGCTGACAGGTATCGCATGCGTACCGCCCCATTGAAAACAATTAATATAACAAAAGGGCTCCAGAATACAAAAAGTATACTATATCTTATAAACATATGTGCTATAATAATATAAAGTGCTACGGTGCAAACAATATGATGCAATATATACAACATTCATAAAATTAAAAATACATGATAATAATAATAATAATAATAATACAAAAATGCTGTGCAAGAATAGTGCAAAAATTAATGAATAAATAAATTATACACAATAATAAATATATAATTAATTACATACACTATGAATATACCTATACTATTCATACAAAATACATAATAATATTAATAATAATAATAATAATAATACAAAAATTACTGTGCAAAAATAGTGCAACAATTAAATAAATTATACATGAATTAATTACATAGAATATAGATATAATTATCCAATTCATACAAAAAACGTAAGCATTATTCATAATAAATACCATTACACAAAAATATTAATATAATATTGCAAATATTCCCATTATCTTCTGTGCATATTTTCCCAAAAAACTTTTTGCTTCTGATAGTAGCCACCACACATCTCCACATTAAATAGATCATATGGACATGCAAAAAAATCTACAAACTGAAAAAGAATATATTTTATTAACAAAATAAAAACAGTAAAAACACTTAAAACCCTAACCCATAAAAATACATCTAAAAAATATAATTAATTATTCTTATTAATAATTCTTACAAAAAAGCAGAAAAACCCAATGTTTCAGTTTACAAAAATTACCTTGTAATCAAATTACCAGGCCCTCCAGTGCCAAGTCTCGGTCACATGGCAAACCTCAATTTATTGGCTACGCACTGACTCAACTCAGTTACGCGGCAAAACTCAACTTTACTCGCTAGGCCACATGCTTAGTAAACTCACTCTAAGTCACATGGCAAAACTCAACTTTACAATTTATTAGCTACGCACTGAGTCAATCACTCCAAGTAACGCGGCAAAACTCAACTTTACTCACTAGGCCACATGCTGAGTCAACTCACTCTAAGTCACCTAGCAAAAGTCAACTTTACAATTTATTAGCTACGCACTGAGTCAATCACTCCAAGTAACGCAGCACAACTCAATTTCAAAATACACCTCATATTAATTAAATTATTAATCAAATTACCAGGCCCTCCAGTGCCGAGTCCATCACTCTAGGTCACGTGGCAAACCTACAATTTATTAGGCTATGCACTGAGTCAATCACTCCAAGTAACGCGCCTCACCTCAATTTTATAATTTATTAGCTATGCACAGAGTCAGTCTCTCCAAGTAATGCAGCACAACTCAATTTCAAAATACACCTCATATTAATTAAATTATTAATCAAATTACCAGGCCCTACAGTGCCGAGTCCAACACTCTAGGTCACATGGCAAACCTACAATTTATTAGGCTAGGCACTGAGTCAGTCACCCCAAGTAATGCGCCCCTATAGGTCGAGTCCATCACTCCAGACCTACTTTCTTACAGAAACTACTTACTACTTACAGAACTGAAAATCGTATCACAGGCAGCAACCATGTACTGTTGTATGATCTGGAGCGACGTTCCAAGATGGCTGCCAGAAGAAACACACTTGCCTTTGCCAAAATGGCCACCATAAGACACACATTTGCCATTCCCAAAATGGCCACCAAAAGAAACACATTTGCCATTCCAAAGATGGCCGCCATAAGAAACACATTTATGCCTTCACCAAGATGGATGCCAGAAGAACACATTTGTCATTCCCAAGATGGCCGCCAGAAGACACACATTTGCCATTCCCAAGATGGATGCCAAAAGAAACACATTTGCCATTCCCAAAATGGCCACCATAAGAAACACATTTGCCATTCGCTAAAATGGCTGCCATCAGAAGAACACACTTGCCATTCGCCAAAATGGCTGCCATCAGAACACATTTGCCATTCCCAAGATGGCTGCCAGAATACATTTGCCATTTCCAAGATGGCTGCCAGAAGAACACATGGCTCACCAACAAAATGGCTGCCATCAGAAGAAAACACATGGCTCTGTACCACCACCATACGGCGGTGGCCGCTCACAGGATGCATCCCTGTAATACACATAACTCAAAACTCTGTCCTTTTTATTCCTTTCCTTTTCTACCTAATTTTCTCCATAGAGACTTTTAGAGACTCTTTCCCATGCTTTAGCAGTCAGTAGACAATAATCCATTATCTTCTAGGATACAAGACAATCTTCCACTCCAGGGGCTGCAACCCCCCCCCCCCTCTGGCAGTCACACAGCTTAATAGGCCTTTTTTTTACATTGTTTTACACGACACCAAACAAACAATAAGATAGGGAATAAGAAAGGTTGATGGGTTCCCAGCAGTTCGGTCACCAGTGAACAGGAAGTTATAGCCATAACCCCTGGATAGGGAATAACTTTAAACTTGAGAATAACCTTTTAAAAGGAATCTGTCAGCAGAATCAACCCTCCTAAGCCATCTATATGGACATGCAGATCATAGAAGGTTGAAATTAGCGATATCTTGATATCTGTGATTCAATGACATATTCCAGAGAAATCTCGTTCCAATGATTATTTTCAAATAAAAAGGGGTGTTACCAGTAGGAGACATGTAACAATTGACAGTTTGCTCTCCTGATTTCACTGCAGTACTGTTCCTGATTATACCTTAGGATAGTTTCACACTAGTATTCAGGAGGGCTGCGGATGACAGCCACTTCCTCCTTTCTTTCCTCTGTGAAGCTCCGCCCACCGCCACATGCATACCTGCGTACCTATCTTTAACATTGGGTCTGCAGGGACATGTGATGCATGCGGATGAGTCCGCCTGTGGTGAATTGATGTGTGCGGCGACCGCATGGAAATGCAAAATTTTGTGTTTCCGTGCGGTCGCCGCACACGTAAAATCACCGCATGCGGACGCATCCGCATACAACCCATGTCCCTGCGTACCTAATGTTAAAGATAGGTACACAGGGAAATGATGGATGCATGCGGCGGTGGGAGGAGCTTCACGGAGGAAGGAAAGGAGGAAGTGGCTGTCATCCGCAGCCCTCCTGAACGCTAGTGTGAAACTATCCTAACACTGTACAACAGAACTGAACTCTTTCTCATTACAAACACATATGCAGCTGCAGCTCACTTCTTAGTGCTATCAGCTCTGTTGTTCTTCACTTCCACCCAAACTGGCTGCCTGTGAGATGTAAGCTGAAGCACTATGAGACGACAACTGCAGCTGTAAATGTGTTTCTAATAAGTTTAACTCTGCTGGACTATGTTAGTTATCATCAGGCACAGCTCTGAAGCATATGAATGTCCTGGAGTGGCCTAGCCGGTCTCCAGATCTCAACCCCATAGAAAACCTTTGGAGAGATTTGAAAGTCCGTGTTGCCCTGTGACAGGCCCAAAACATCACTACTCTAGAGGAAATCTGCATGGAGGAATGAGCCAACATACCACCAACGGTTTGTGCCAACTTTGTGAAGACTTACAGAAAACATTTGACCTCTTCATTGCCAACAAAGGATATATAACAAAATATTGAGATGAACTTTTGTTAATGACCAAATACTTATTTTCCACCATAATTTGCAAAATAAATCTTGCAAAATCAGACAAGGTGATTTTCTGGATTTGTTTTCTCATTTTGACTCTCATAGTTGTGGTCTACCTATGATGTCAATTACAGGCCTCTCTCATCTTTTTAAGTGGGAGAACTTGCACAATTGGTGGCTGACTAAATACTTTTGTCCCCACTGTAGGTCAGCAATATGAGATTGGTGGTCCAGCACCCACACCAATCAGCTAAAATCTGCCCCAGAAGCAGATATAAGAAATGTATGTATTTGTGAAACACCGAGATCCTGCACATTGCTTAGGCAAAGCTGCCAAATACTGCACGTTATCCTAATTTTGGAGACCATAAGAGCCATAGTAGGGGTTAAGAAGTAGAACAAAAGTTTTTATTTAAATATGAACGGAGGAATAAGCAGCTAGAACCTTTCCATACAGTGGGTTATCTCCAGAATTCATGGGGTAGAAGAACCAACAAGCAAGCTCACACATTCAAAATACTGTCATTATTACACTTAACTCTTCTTTTTCATTAATAACAGACATATGTAACAAACTGGGTCTAGTATTTATGTTGGCAACTTGGCATAAATTTGAGATGGGAAAATCCAGAATCTATGTTAGTGAATATACTTTGTGTCCAATGCTTACAAATATGCCAGTGCTATAGAAGTAAAAGCAAAGGTGCATTTATATTGCACAATTTTTTGAACGAGCATTCCTAAGAACGCATGTTTCCCGATAATCATGCAATGTAAACAGGCTGCTGATCATTAGCAAAACACTAGTTTGTGGGGAGAATATATCTTTTGGCTTGGGTAAAAGACCATTGTTCTCGGCAGCACAGCATCCTATGTAAACAGGACATGTGCTACCGAGAATAATGACAGCCTATGAGCTCAGAATGATTTATTACTGATTGTTCTGTGCACATGGGAAACAAGGTCTGCCTGTCTCAATATGTTGCCGATCAACAGTCATTTAACATCGTCAGTCGGCTGGTGTAAAATCAGCTTAAGTCAAGGACAAAAAACAGTGGTAGTTCATACTGTAATGTGTGAATGGTTAGACCGTTAGTTGTGCAAGACAGTGATAGCTTACATCCTGATTGTCTTCTGGAGGTTGCTCTGTGCACGCTTGTAGAGGATGACCATGTCAACTAAGGTAATCCACAATGTTTGAGTCTAAATGTAATTTTCCTGGTTGATTATAACAATACTTGCTTTTACAGCTTCTGGTTTGTTAATGAGATACAATAGGCATAATAAGGATTTTGAGTTGCTTATATCTGACTAGATGAAGAGCCCGGTGCTGCCCGGGCATAGTAACTAACTACAGTTAGTTATCACAAACTATAATGATTATATCTATACTAGATGGTGGCCCGATTCTAACGCATTGGGTATTCTAGAATATGGCCAGCGGGGGGTTATACTCACCTTCTGACGGCCCCCTATCTCCTATCCACGCTCCCGGCATCTTCCGGTCCCAGTAATGCTTAGCGCGAAGGACCGGAGATGACGTCACTCTCGCGAGAGCGTGACATCATCAGCGGTCTTTTGCGCAAAAGCATTACTGGGACCGGAACATGCCGGGCGCATGGTGAGAGGAGGGAAAGAGTCCGGGGGCCGTCGGAAGGTGAGTATATTACCATTTTTTATTTTAATTCTATTTTTTACAGGTTTATAGTACCCAGAGTCTGGAGGAAAGTCTCCTCTCCTCCGGACCCTGAGTACCATCTGCACATTGAGCGCAGCGCCGTTCATCTCCCAGCTGCGCCACTGCTGACCTCCGTGCGGCAGGAGATGACCCGCGGCAACCGTCGGGAGATCAGCGGCTAGCGCCACATATCTCCTGATGGTAGCGGTGGCATGCGTCATTCAAATTCCGCGCCAATTCGTGGCCGGACTGCGCCTGTTGCTGATTGGTCACAGCCGGCCGGGCACGACCAATCAGCGACACGGGATTTCCGTTACAGACTGACAGAATTAGATGATTATATAGTAGCTTTCCAAATTATAATATGTAATGAAATTTTTGTAAGATTTTCTCTTGTGTGCAAGTGTGTGGAATAGAAAAGGACATGCTGATGGACAACATAATAGCATTTTTTATCATAAATTTATGCCGATGAGCACTCCGGCGGTGAGCCCACATCTTTCCCGGCAGATGTCAGCTGTTTTGAACAGCTGACATATGCTCTGAACAGCCACGGGTGGAATCGCTTCCGGCAATCGAGCTGGAAATCCACCCATTGGTGATCGTGGGTCACCGATGGGTCGGCATGACAACCAGAGGTCTCCAACAGACCTCTATGGTTATCATAGTCAGATTGCTACAAATGCCGCCCAGTGGTCGGCGCTCTTAGCAAGTGAGCATTTCTGCTACATACAGGCGATCTGATCATCACCTGTATGTAGAAGACCCAATCGGACAAGTGCAGCTTCTAGTCTCCCATGGAGACTATTGAAGCATGCAAAAAGTAAAAAAAAAGTTTTAAAAAAAATAAAAAAATATAAACGTTCAAATCACTCCCCATTCAAAATAAAACAATAAAAAAAAAAATCAAACATACACACATTTGGTATCACCGCGTTCAGAATCGCCCAATCTATCTATATAGTAAAAGAATTAACCTGATCGCTAAACGGTGTAATGAGAAAAAAAATCAAAACGCCAGAATTAAGTTTATTTGGTCGCTGCAACATTGCATTAAAATGCAATAACGGGCAATCAAAAAATCTTATCAACACCAAATGGTATCATTAAAAACATCAGCTCGGCATGCAAAAAATAAGCCCTCACCCAACCTGAGATCACGAAAAATGGAGATGCTACGGATAGCCGAAAATGACGCAATTTTTTTTTTAACAAAGTTTGGAATTTTTTTTCACCACTTAAATAAAATAGAACCTAGACATATTTGCTGTCTATAAGCTCATAATGACCTGGGGAATTATAAAGGCAGGTCAGTTTTAGAATTTAGTGAACATGGTAAAAAAAAAACAAAAAACGTGTGGGATTGCAATTTTTGCAATTTCACCGCACTTGGAATTTTTTCCCATTTTCGAGTACATGACTTGGTAAAACCAATGGTGTTGGTCAAAAGTACAACTCGTCCCACAAAAAACAAGACCTCACGTGGCCATTTTGACCAAAAACTAAAAAAGTTATTGCTCTGGGAAGAAGGAGAGCAAAAAATGAAAATGCAAAACCAAAAATACATCTGGTCATTAAGGGGTTTAATAACTGTTCTGACTAAAGACAATAGTTTTAATTTATGGCTCAATGACAAAGGTATAACACGGGAGTGGGCATTAGACAATATTTTTTTCTCTTTGAAAAAAGTAATGAGAAGGAAATAACAACTTTAGTTTATCAAAATAAGCGATGCCTGGTAAACCTGGCAGAACAAACCAGAACATCCACCAGGATATGAGAACAGATGTAAAAGTGCAAGTCAAAATCCCTGGAGGACCAATGCTCATCACAGAGGATGTCTGCTAGAACTACCTACTGTGCAGATTGCAGGTCTTACAGGGTGAAACTCATCATTCACATACTTTCTGAATTTGTACAATTCTTTGATTAGTCCATTTTGATTGTTTGTCTTTTTTAATTTTAATAAAGTTTTAGCTACTTGCTATTACTTATATTTTTTTCTTACTTACATTTTTATTTTTTTCCGCAGAATAATGGCCAATATGGATCCTTTATTTTTGAAAACTAAAGTTTTGATACAATGTATTAGTGTAGGCAAACTTCTAGTTAAGATATGTCCTTCTTGTACACTGAAGACCAAAATTGTACACAGTATTCTAAGTGTGACGGCACTAGTGTCTTCTATAGAGGCAAAACTATGTTCTCGTCATGAGCATCTATGAGTATGCCTCTTTGTTGTAATAATGCTTTCTATTGTATATATTGCATCAACTACTATTTACTACTATTCAATAGTGCATGAGTTTCTGTCTCCAGCAATAGTGTTATATTGCCAATAATTCACTGTTGAATGGCTGGACAGTACAGATAATGGGCCCAGAAAACTAAAGACCCAAAGAACATCCCAGAGGAGAGAGAACAACAGTAATGTCACAAAGGCGTTGAGACTTTGGGAGCTTACCAGGTCCCTAGAACTAGGGGTATCCTCGACTAACCCTGTCCCCCAGATTACACCTGAAGGTGGAGCTGCCAGGTTCTCATGCCTTGCTATGCTCCTATATCTACCCTAATCTATCCCCACTTCTACCCAGGAAGTTGGAAGCTGAAGTGTATAGGAGCACACTAACCAGACACACAAGAGAAGACAGACAGGGATAAATGAAAATACCATCCATACAAAACACACACACCAAACAACAGAGTGGGACACAGGGAAGTTAAAGGAAGGACAAGCCAAATAGGAGAGGATGAGGATGTGCACAGAGACAAAACTCTACGCAACAATCTCCTGAACAATATCCAAACACCAACTACAACCATGAACTACACCTCCAATTCCAAAACCAGGCAATAAGAACTAACACTGGCAATCCCTAAGTGCCAAAGGAGAGCATATATAGCAAAGAAGAGAGGCCAACACTGAACAGCTGAGACAATCCAAGTAGGGAAGCTCCAGGAGCTTGAACTGAACAGATTAACTCTTGCACTACTAGCAAAGAAAAGACATGCACTGTTTAATACGATGGTGAATTATTTCTAAACAGGGCAGGGGTGCATGAAACCAAATACCGCAGTCTTCTGGCCACTGTTTGTCGCAGTGTCCCCATGACAAGTATACTAAGAAGAAAAAGCAAAGATGACTGCCAGCAGCAACTCGCTGAAGTTCACAGTGTCAAATCTGACTAACCAAAACTATAAATCCTGGAAATTCAAGGTAAAGATGCTATTGATAATAGAAGGTACGTGGAAATACACACAGGAGTCTAGACCTGACCCACTACCTGAAGACTGGGTAAAGAAGGATCAAAAAGCACAAAGCAAATCTCCCTCAGTATAGATGATGATTAGATTGTGCATGTATATAAATGTGAAACTGCAAAAGAAATGTGGGAACACCTGCAGAAAGTGCATGAAAGGATAAATCTCAGGAATAAGCTCTATTTAATGAGAAAGCTGTATAGGTCTAAGCTAAAGAAGAGCCAAGATATACAGGATTACATAAGAAATATTCTAGAAATTGTGGAGTGCCTGTGGGGCATTGGAAAAGCTCTAAAGTCTAAAGTATTTCCATGTTGCTGCACAGCTACTATGCGGTGCAGTCTTCCAGAAAGCTTTGACACACTTTTAACTACACTACATGCGGGCACATTATGAGCTTATTTTGGAGTATGGAAAAAAAACTTGTAGATGAGTATCAGCAAAAGACAGAAAGAGTAAGCAGCAGTAGGGTATCCAAAGTAGAATCTGCTTTAAAACCCAAGATCTACCAAAAAATAAGTAATTTGAAGGAAACACGTATTTTGTCTGCAAGAAATCAGGGCACCTAAAGGCTGACTGCTAAGTCTGGAAATCTAGAATGAATCAACTGAAAAAGCAAAATAATCATCACAGAGTTAAAAGTGCCATTAATGAAGAATATGACACTTCAAGTACTAAAGCTGTGTCTACTGTTAATGCAACTATAACAATTCATGCATAGCGTATAGACTCTGGGGCAACAATGACAGAAGCTTCTTCTCTAACCTTGACCAAAGTAAGTCAGAAAAAGTTATTTTGGCTAATGGTCAGTATATGAGTGAAAGATGCCAGTAAAGGACACACTCTATTTTCCTAGTCTTGAGAGCAATCTGTTATCTGTGAAGAAACTCACAAGATAAGGAAATGAAGTTACATTTAAAGATGACAGCTGTATCATCTCAGAAGATCACACACCAGCAGAAGGAAAAATCAAAAAGATGAGTTGTACCAGCTAAAATGCAAGGAAAATTTATACACTGCTAAACATGAACAGAACAAGAATTGTATCCAAGTAAGGCACAGGCATTTTGCTTATGGAGACCCGGAAGCAGAGACGCATCTAGGGGTGGCAGGCGGGTCATCAGTCCTGGGTATAGCCGGAAGAGGGGTACAGTCGCACTACCTAGATTTAGTGTAACAGGGGAACATTTGAAGTCAGAAGTTTGGAGAGCAAGGAAGGGAACACACTGCACCTTGCGACCTTCCTCTCTTTGCAGTTTGAGGGACCTCACCATAGAAATATTGACCTGGTGCAACACGGGCACCTTCATTTCCAGAAGTACCTGTCATGCCGCGGTCACTGCCGCGGTCGCCGCCGGCTCTCACTCCGCTGCCGCACCCCCCGCCGGTCTCACCGCCGTTCCCCACTCCCCGGCACACTTACCCATCGCGCGCTCCCGCTCTGACTCCTGCTCCCCGACGGGCACGCGCTCCCGCTCTGCTTCCTGCTTCCCGACGGGCGCACACTCGCACTGTGTTTAGGAGCGCACGCGCACACCGTCCTTCCTGAGGGTGCGCGCTCCTGTCACTCTGCCCTGTGGGGGTCATGACCCGGAAGTCCTTAGGCACATTCCAATATCAGGCCGCCTCTTCCTCCTGACGGTGCCTGATTGTCATTTGTGCCTAACAAGTGATTCTGGCCCCACGTCCCGCTGCTCGTGTCCCTGCCAGCATCTTCTGCTCCCCGTGCCTGTATCTTATCTGCTGTCTCCGTTTTCCTCTCTCCTAGTGCCTGGCTGTCCGTGGGTCCATCCTGTCTTGTTCTGGTGTCCCAGCTGTATCCTCCAGCCCGTGCCTTGACCCTGCTGCCTTGTCCGTGTTTCCAGTCCTGCCCGCCGTCCTTGTTCCTGTCCTTGTGTGGTCCTCCGCCAGCCTCTCCGGTCTCCCGCTGTGACTCCTGAGTCCTTTCCCTGGGTACCAGCTGCCGTGGTGATAGTCTCCTGTGGGTCTGCCTCTAACGCTCCCTGTATAGGGGGTGGTCTACCTGGTCAGCTTGCCCGTGGGAGATTCGTTGCCACGGTCCAGTGGGTCCACTCCAAGAGTACCTCCAAAAGTCTCACAGTATCGGGGCCAGCTTCTTCCTGACAAATATTAGAGCCTTAATGACTACCTCCTGGAACTGAAGGAAGGTCCTGGTCTGGCCTGCACATCATGATAGCACAAAAGAGTTATACATTGCTATATGTATGATGTGGATGGCCAGCTTCTTATGCTTTTCTCACGGCACTGTACAGCTGGAAGACTTGATCAGAGATATCAACTCCCTCCATGTTCTTGTTGTACACCAGTACACAATTTAGCTTTTTGGACCTGTGTATAGATACAATAGTGGGAGTTCTGCCACTTGTATTGTGGTCAGTAAAAAGACATTCCTCTTGTCCTTGTACTTGACCACCAGCATGTTGCCGACACATTGGGCTCTGCTCTCACCCTTCTGCCCAATGAGATTCCTAGGGAGGTCTCTATGATTTTTGCGGACATTACAACATGCATCGGTAGTTCGTGCAGAGAGGGACTTGAAGAGTGGGATGCTGGTATAAAAGTTATCTACATAGAGATGATAACCTTGATTCAGCAGTGGGTGCACTAAGTCACAATTTTCCCACTCACTCCCAGGACAGAGGGGAATTCAAGTGGTTCAATCCGGGTGACCTTTTTTTCATAAACTCTAAACCTGTGGATTTACCCTGAGGTACTATCACACAGTTTGTATAGCTTAAATCCATACCATGCCCTCCTACTGGGCAGATATTGTCAGAATTTGAGCCTCCCCTTGAGATGTATTAGGAACTCATCCACGCAGATGTTCTTTTGGGGAACAAGCACCTCAGTAAACTTGTTGCTGAATTGATCAATGACCGGCCGAACTTTGAAAAGTCGGTCAAAGTTGGGGTCATCTCAGAGAGGACATTGTCCATTTTCACTGTAATGCAAAAATTTGTGGATCGCCTCAAAGCGTGTTCGGGGTATAGCCATGTGGAGCAGTGGAGTGTTATACAAAACGTCAACACTCCAATATTGACGAATATCTGGCTTCTTCACTATACCTGTGTGAAGAACAAGGCCCAAAATGTTATCATTTCTACGGTGTCTACAGTGGTTCAGTTGGCAAATGATGAAGTGGGACTTTTGGATAAAAATTGCTGGGCGTACATTTGTCTCAGCCATCCTGAGATTCACACAATCCCCAGAGAAAAAGACTCTGAAAAAGTCAATTTCTGTGAGGCCGATAGTGTCAAATTGGATTTCTGATTGCTCCAAAAATCAGGAATCTCCGGCTCATAATTTTCGAGAGCTGAGGTCCATAGGCGGTCACTAACGGTAGGCCCTGGGTTATTTTCAGTCCTGGGGCATCTGCGTAGGTTCGGTATCACTTGAGAAGAGCAGATGGAAAAATAAAGGAAGGTGGGATCCACTCCTTCACTATAAGTGTTGGAGGCAAGAATACAGAGTTTGAGACAAGCGGGCATTTTTTCGCGTATGCGGTGTTTGCGTGTGTACCAAATTCTACATAGGTGTGTGTGAGTGTTCAGTGTAAACTTTTTTTATCTAGAAATTAAAAAGGGAAGAATCTAGAAAGAGCAAGATAAAAAATAAAAAAGAATAAAAAATATAAAAATTTGGTATCAACTAATCTATTTTTTTACGCTTTACTATCAGACACGAACCATGACTAAATTCAGTAGAAAAAATACTGTGGTTGACACAGATTACTTAGGTATATTTTTCCTGTCCCTAGTCCTTTCAAATTATTTTTTTACTCTAATCACAAGAAACAGTGACGTTCGCCACCGACCAGCGCTCAACGGCTGTAGGACGCACACCCAGATGTGGTGCAAAAGATGATAAAAAATAAACAGGAGAAAATGTCTTTACCAAAAACGGGTGTCAATCAGTGATGTGCGTCTGATGAGCTCGGTGGCTGTAGGATGGAAGCAGGGAGGTGGTGCAATGAGAGGGGGGAATAGACAGGGACAAAAAAAGTCATGGAATATAGTGAGCACGCGTGTTGATCATTGATTTGTGTTACTGATCACTGTTCGGTGGCTGTGTAGAAAGGGCCATATTGGGGGGTGGTCCATTGCTTACCGCTCACAGACGACACAGAGAAGAGACGGAGGCAGATTTTCGGGTACAACAGGTCCGAGTTTATTGGCCACCCTCCTGACGACCGTAGCAATACACCGCAGTACCTTTACAGTTCTCCGTATTCAGGCCTGGGTACCTGCACCTTCCTTCTGTCGTAGTGACATTCCTCGTGGCTCTTTCACTGGGGCTGCCCTAGGCCTATCAACCGCCAGTGCTTCACCAGTCCGAGGTCGTCGTCAATTTGGTACCCCCGGGGCCTCGTCTGTTCTGTGGTTCTTCGTGTCGGGGCCACCCCCCTGACTTCTTTTCTCCTCAGTCCCCTGGTCGAGCTCTCCTCTACTGTTCATTCTCCTTCACTGTCTCTTCTCCTCCTGAGCTCCTCCCAGGACTGGAACCCTCTCCTGTCCTATTTATCTCCCTCCTCGGGAATTTCTCTCCTGGGTTCCTGTCTCCCCGGCCCCCATGACTAAGCATTTTCGTAGCCTTAAGCTGCTGTCAAGTCCTGTTCTCACACTCCCTCCTGCCATCTTGTGGTCAATCTTAGGTACTGCACTTCTTTTCCGTTTTCCCCAGCTGTTTCCCTTTTGTCATTACAAACATCTGTCTACAGTGCACCAACCATCCCTTCTCCCTACAGACAAGTCCGTCCATCAGGTCACCTTCCCTACACTCTCCCTTCCTTTGTCTATTGTCGTCCTTGACAATCGTATTCCCTACCTTCGTCATTCTGAAGCTTTTCCACTGTCTGTTGTCGGACCGGTTGTTGGGCCAAACCCGCCATACGCGGGGGCCGAACCAAACCGGGAGCACCATGCTCCGAGCAATCTACCGCTACTCACCGGCATGCACGCCACATGACTTCTTTCTGGTTGGGCTAGGTCCACCCGGACTACTCTATGGCGTGTACCTCCCACTACTCTCCCCTTCTGTCACCCTCAACTGTCCGAAACGCCATGACCGAGGCCTTACGCCTACCAGGTCATAGTCAGCATCCGCCTATACTTCTGGGGTGTCCGTGGTATCGGGGACCTGACTGAAGGGCCACTGTCTGGTTCAATACCTTCCTTCTCTTTGTCCTTCACTTTAAAAAGAGTCATGGTTGGCGTTTTCATCATACTTCATACCCGGGACCTGTTGAACATTCTTATGCATATTACATATCAAACCAACTTTTGTATACCGTATACACGGTTAACCAGATTTTAATAATAGCATAAGTAACCCCTTTTTTCTTTTTTTTTTTTGCGTTTTTCTTTAAACACAACTTTTCAAAAGCAAAATGTGAGTACTCCCCTTTCCTTTAACATGAGCACTTTCCCGTATGCATCCCCGCTGTATCAGGAGAAAACAACAAACAAAAAACATTTTTCCTTATCTTGGACGTGAAACTGTCCTGTAGGCTGCACAACGGTGCACCGAAATCCCGACAGTCCGGGCCATCTCCTGACGGCCGATGTTCCGCCAATCAGCAGGGAACTCCACAGCTGTGAAGTCCCCGGGATGCTTGAAGTGTCTCTGTGGGTCCTTTTATGGGGGGCTCGTAGCCTTCGGGATAGGCGACCACTGCTACAGCGTAGTAACCGCGGAGGCAGTACTCCTTGCAGAGCTCGGCCGTGACGGATGAAGGTCACATTCAGGTATACCTTTTGGCCAGTTGCGAGGTCACGAATGAACCCGTAGCCCTTCTCCATGTTTGTGTGCACGAGTCGCCCGTTGGACCGTGGAGGCGCCATGCCAGCCTCCCCTTTCTCGTGGAGCAGCCCCCAGATCTCCCGCTCTCTGGCCTTCTTTTGCTCAATGACCTCCACAACCCAAGCGAAGGGTCTGGTGTAGGCCGCAGAGTCTGGTGGGCGGGCCACGGTCGGGGTCGAGAGCGGGGCAGAGGCGGCCACAGATTCCTGCGGCCCAGCTGCAGCTGGGGCCGGGCGACGGGCAGTGGCAGCCGCGGATCCTGGTGAGTAGGCCGCAGCCGGCTCCGGGAGTGAAGTTGGAGTGGCCGCGTGGGAGGCCGCAACTGGAGCCAAGGCGGCCGCGGGCACCGGTGAGACGAACGCAGTCAAGGCCGCAGATGGAACAACAGCGACCGCAGATGCCGGTGAGTCAACCGCGGTGGCTGATGGCCCGATTACAGCAGTGACCAGAGAGAGGCCAACGTGGCGACAGGCCCGGATGGATGGGCCGCCGCTGAACGCTGGAACGCAGCAGGGGAGGCCGCGGGTTGGTTCTGTGCCGGCGACACAGGACAAGGTGCCGCCGGGCGGGGTGGCTCGGGGTCGTTGTCAGGGGTGTCAATTGGCCCGGCAGGGGCCATGGAGTCGTCCGGAGCCGGGATCACTGAAGAGCGGGAGGTCGGGCGGGGAGGCCGAGGGCCGGTGTCGGGGCCCCGAGGCCTGTCTTGTGCACAGAGCGTGGGGTTGGGATCTGCCTGCGATGCCGCCGGCGAGGTCGGGGGAACGCTCACCTTCCCAGGCGCCCAGCAGCCAATGATCCGGAATAAAGTCTCAAATTTGTAATCCACAAGTAAAGCAACTCGAGTC
Source organism: Dendrobates tinctorius (assembly GCF_039654945.1). Lineage (NCBI taxonomy): Eukaryota > Metazoa > Chordata > Amphibia > Anura > Dendrobatidae > Dendrobates > Dendrobates tinctorius. The sequence continues at coordinate 1,542,222 of NW_027362063.1, read as the reverse complement.
CTTTTGGGTTCTTCTGACGCAGGTTTGCCGCTGAAGTTGAAGTATTGGCGGCGGCGGTCCTGCCGACTACGCCAAATGTAGTAAGGGCCAGATTGGGGGGTGGTCCACTGCTTACCGTGCACAGATGACACAGAGACGAGACGGAGGCAGATTTTTGGGTACAACATGTCCGAGTTTATTGGCTGTCCTCCTGACAACCGTAGCAATACACCGCAGCAACTTTACAGCTCTCCGTATTCAGGCCCGGGTACCTGCACCTTCCTTCTGTTGTAGTGACGTTCCTCGCGGCTCTTTCACTGGGGCTGCCCTAGGCCTATCTACCGCCAGCACTTCACCAGTCCGAGGTCGTCGTCAATTTGGTACCCCCAGGGACTCGTCTGTTCTGTGGTTTTTCATGTCGGGGCCACCCCCCTGACTTCTTTTTTCCTCAGTCCCCTGGTCAAGCTCTCCTCTACTGTTCATTCTCCTTCACTGTCTCTTCTCCTCCTGAGCTCCTCCCAGGACTGGAACCCTCTGGAACCCTCTCCTGTCCTATTTATCTCCCTCCTCGGGAATTTCCCTCCTGGGTTCCTGTCTCCCCGCCCCTCATGACTAAGCATTTTCGTAGCCTTAAGCTGCTGTCAAGTCCTGTTCTCACGCTCCCTCCTGCCATCTTGTGGTCAAACTTAGGTACTGCACTTCTTTTCCGTTTTCCCCAGCTGTTTCCCTTTTGCCATTACAAACATCCGTCTACAGTGCACCAACCATCCCTTCTCCCTACAGACAAGTCCATCCATCAGGTCACCTTCCCTATTGCTGCAGGATGCACGAACAAAAGAAACCTTCCAAAAAACGAGTGATCAGTGCCAGGCAGCGGCTGCCAATGCAACAGGATCATGGAGCGCATTAAATGAGGTCTGGATACACATGAAGAGAGCATTACAAATACAAATCCCTGGTTAGACCGCACATGGAGTACTGTGTACACTTTTGGGCACCGGTGCTCAGGAGGGATATAATGGAACTAGAGCTAATACAAAGGAGGGCAACAAAATTAATAAAGGGGATGGGGGAACTACAATACCCAGAGAGATTAGCAAAATTAGGATTACTTAGTCTAGAAAAAAGATGACTGAGGGGTGATCTAATAACCATGTATAAGTATATAAGGGGACAATATAAATATCTCTCTGAGGATCTGTTTATATCAAGGAATGTGACGGTCACAAGGGGGCATTCTCTACGTGTGGAGGAGAGAAGGTTTTTTCACCAACATAGAAGAGGATTCTTTACTGTTAGGGTAGTGAGAATCTGGAATTCCTTGCCTGAGGAGGTGGTGATGGCAAACTCAGGGGTTCATGAGAGGCCTGGATATCTTCCTGTAGTGTAACAATATTGTATCTTACAATTATTAGGTTCTTTAGAAGGACGTAGATCTGGGGATTTATTCTGACGGAATATAGGCTGAACTGGATGGACAAATGTCTTTTTTCGGCCTTGCTAACTATGTTACTATGATCAAGCACTGATCAGCAGTCGGCGGTAGAAGGGGAGGTGGGAAGGGGAATAAAGGAAGGAGAGGGGGATTAGGCTTTATTAGGAAAGATCCAGGATCAGGAATAGATCAGGGAAGAAACAGGAAAGTCTTCTTTCTTCAAGAGCAGCAGCAACATGAAAAAGTCTGTCTCACTGTTCCCAGCACAGTGTGGCAGAACAGCAGTATGACCACTCTGCCCACGTCCATAGCTAGAATCAGGAAGTGTAGGGCGGTCATACTGAGGTCAGACCGCCTCTGTGAATTGTGATTGGTGGGATCTTCGTCATTGTCCGATCACACCAATCAGTGCTGGCCCTGGTGACATTTTCATTGCTAGGCTCCAGCCTATGATCGATGCTGTCACAGCACCAATCATAGGCTGGACATCAGTATTCCAGGCAATTTAATTGGGGCATCGCCACACCCCGTGGCTATGACTCCCGGTGCCCTGCTGTCAGAAAAAACAGGCACCTACATGCAATAACCGTGCGTTTAGTCACGGTGATCACATGAATGACAGTATGTATACTTCATTGGTCGGGAAGTCCTTCCCTTTCATGAGGTAAATATACATCTAATGTCAGGAAGGGGTTAAAAAGAAGAGGGCCTAATACTGACCCCACTGTTAACTGTGACCCAATCCAAGTATGTTCCATTAATAACCACCATTTGTTTCCTATCACTGAATCAGGTATTAACCAGTTACACATATTTTCACCTTGTCCTATTTTATTCATTTTATATACCAACCTTGTAAGTGGCACCATATCAAACGCCTTTGAAAAGTCCATATAGACAAAATCCAGTGCTTTTCCCTGTTTCAGTCTGGAACTTACCTCCTCATTGAAGCTGATCAGATTAGTTTGATAGGACTGATCCATCATAAACCCATGTTGATACTGAGTAATGAGGTTATTTTTATTGAGATACTCCAGGATAACATCTCTTAGAAAACCCTTAAGAAGTTTACCCACAATCCACGGGGCTGCACCTGAAGTACGCCGTCTGCCATATTGGAATACCCAAGTGATGGGTATTCCAGTATGGCACCTGCTGGTGGTACCAGGCCCTTCCGCAGTACCACCAGTGGAACACCACCGGGACACTCACGCCAGACCCCCTGCTGCTGCCGCTGGACCCGCTGCCGGACCTCCGCCAGGACCAGCCGCCAGACCCCCGCCAGAACCCGCCACCGGATCGCCGCCAGGACCCGCCGCCAGACCCCCGCTAGGACCCGCCGCCACCTGACTACACACGCCGGATCCCACAGCTGCCTGCCCACCCACCTCCAGGCAGTCACAGCCGGTAGCAAAGACCGCGGCTTGCGGCCTATGCTGGAGATGGGATGCGTGAGCCCTTTGGTGATGCCACACCCCATCTCCAGCACAGGCCGCAAACCACCGTCTTTCCTGCCGGCTGTGACTGCACGGATGTGTGTGGACAGGCAGCGGCGGGACACACCCCCCACACACACACACTGCCCTCCCGATGCGATTAGCATCTGGACCACATCTAGTAAATTATAATCTGAACTTTACAAGCGAATATCTCCACAATGGAGAGAAATTAAAAATAAAAATGGTTTCACTTCATTCTGTAGCCAATATTTGATAATATGTGCAGTTTAACATGCTCACACTGGCGAAAGGTCCTCTTTGAGAGTGACCTTTAGGATTGCTTCTTCTAATAGGTGGCAATAGAGCCTCTCCTCTCTTCTTCTGTGACGAGACTATTTGCACTTGGAAAGTGTCATTCTACATCAGCTGTTGGCTGCCCTAGAATCACTGAGCCTTGTTAGGCTGAGTGCAGACGGAGTTTTGAGCCCTGCGGATTTTTCCGTGCAGAATGGAAGAAAACCGCAGGTCAAATGACCTGCATTTTTCCTGCGGATTTCTTCCATTTTTCACGCGGTTTTCATGCGGTTTTTGTGCGGTTTTCCATTGCGGTCTTCCCCCTGCGGATTTGGTAACAGGAGAGATAGAAAACCGCACAAAAGAAGTAACATGCTGCGGATTTTGTACCGCAGGAAAACCGCGCGGAAAAATCCGCAGCGTCTGCACAGCGTTTTTTTTTTTTACATTCATTTTAAAGGTACTGTACATCACAATGCGGATATGCAACGTTTCTGCGCGGTAAAATCCGCTGCGGAAACGCTGCAAATCTGCATCGTGTGCACATGGCCTTAGACTTGATTTTCTCATTGGTGTTTATATATCGCCATCTAGTGGTTGTTATGGGTACTGTTCGTTATGAGAACAGATTCTTTGCACTTCTACACTTGATCTTTCGAAAGGGTATTGATGAACATTTCATCCTGTTACAAATCAGATCAATTTTGAAAATGAGGCATAATACTATGGTAACATTTGCATACAATCTATGACAGATCAGGTACATGCCACAACAATCATGCAGCTTGTATCTCCACTACAGGGCAGCTCCTGTGCCTGTTATAAATGTAAGCTGGTAACAAGGACAGATACATCATGGGAAACTTAATATATGGCTTATGGGATTGCACATGAAGTAATAGTAATTTTTTTCAAATGCACAAAAACATTTGTAATTGACCAACATCTTGATGTACTATTCCCTCAAATTCATAGTTAATAGGTAATTAAATGTAGCTTCTTTCATAGTGTTATGACAAAAGGAAACTTTAATGTGACATTACATAGACCAATGGTTTTAACCACAATTAACACTTGAAAAATAGGAGTGTAGACTAAAATGCATCCGTTTCTTAAAAGCCCAATGCAACCTATATTTTGTATTCTGGCCATTGTTGACAATGTAACGGTAGACGAGAATGTAAGATTGGTGCTTAACAAGTGTCTCCATCAACCTAGGAAAATTATACCTTCCAGTGGCTTGATAGCTCACTCCCAAGACTACGGGAATTTATTGAGAAAATTCACTACTAGCATGCTTAAAAGAAGGACTATATAGGAAATGAAAGACCCTAAATAAATACTGTATCTTTGGATTTGGGAAATGTGAGGAGACTTTCATGGTCTGTCCATTGTGTCTATACTTGGGTCGGGCTCTGTCCAGGCCCTGGTTTTGTAAAACTTCCTTTTAGATTAAGTTGGAATGTTGTGGAATGTTGATGTTTAGTGACACCAGAAGATGCCAAAAACAACCAATAAGGCCGGTTTCACATTTGCGCTTTATGGCGCAGCGACGGCCTGCGCACGGCCGTCGCTAAGCCCCGCCCCCTGCCGGCTCCCTTCCGGTCATCGCCGCCTTCTTGCTCACATGGACGCTTGCATTCTGCGCACCCTATCTTTAGCATAGGGTGCGCAGATCGTGCGCTGGCCGTGCGCTAGCAGGATTTTGCCGTGCGCTGCGTACTTTTGACGGTGCGCCATGCGCGCCGAAATGCAACATGCTGCGTTCGGCGCACACGGCGCACCTTCAAAAGTGCGCAGCGCACGGCAAAATCCTGCTAGCGCACGGCCAGCGCACGATCTGCGCACCCTATGCGCACCATATGCTAAAGATAGGGTGTGCAGATCGCAAGCGTCCATGTGCGCTAGAAGGCGGCGATGACCGGAAGGGGCGGGCAGGGAGCCAGCAGGGGGCGGGGCTTAGCGGCAGCCGTGCGCAGGCTGCCGCTGCGCCATAAAGCGCAAATGTGAAACCGGCCTTACCTTGATAGTGATTAATTTTATGCTTTCACACGTTCAATCTTACTGTACTCTGATGCTTCTATGTTAATAATCGGAAATTCTGCATTAATATGTACTTGACAATATTTTTTCTTTCCAGAGATGGCTAAGAGCAGGAGGGAGGGAAGGGGGTGGGTGAGTTGTTTTCTTTTTAAGAGAAAACAGGAGAAGTCAGCTCACCAGTGATGGAAACAGCTGTGCTACAAGGAGGAACAGTACACGGAGCCACCCATGCCGGGGCTGCAGCAGGCAGTAGCAAGTAGAAAGAGAGTAGATCCTCGAGCGAAATGTCCTGAGGTAAGAAATAGCTAGAAATTTATTTCACAAATACATTAAAACCATAGCAGACCAGACTAGGGAAAATTGAGGCCACCTGTGGAGACACGGGGTTCAGCGAGTATCCTAGTCAGCTAGCAGAAACTGTATGGACCAGGGATCAACCCACCGAACGCCAGTTCTCCTTTCACCGTGGGTTTTATACTACTCAGATGTAGGGAAGGTGACCTGACGGACGGACTTGTCTGTAGGGAGAAGGGACGGTTGGTGCACTGTAGACGGATGTTTGTAATGACAAAAGGGAAACAGCTGGGGAAAACGGAAAAGAAGTGCAGTACCTGAGTTTGACCACAAGATGACAGGAGGGAGCGTGAGAACAGGACTTGACAGAAGCTTAAAGGGGTTGTCCGGGCTTTTCACATAATCTCAGTGCATATCTGAGCTGCAGAATGCTGACAATAAGTAATTTACCTTCTGTGGCCAGTTTGCAGGGTTTGCTAGATATCAGCTCTTGCTTGTAAGAAAAACATCCAGGGGGGGTGTGTTCTGGCATTGAAATGAGAACTGGTTGTTTCCTCCTACTCTACTAAAAACATGCCCTCTATAGCAACAACCCCACCCTCCATAGCAACAGGCCCTCCCCGACCACATGAACAAGCCCTCTTCACACAGTAACAAATCCTCCCCCTCTAGCAGCCTCAGTGCAGAGAGCAGCTGCTCCTCCCCCAGAAACACGCTGACCAGTGTTCTATGGAAAGTGAAACTATTGAGGAGGAAACGACCAGTTCTCATTTCAATGCCAGAACACACCCCCCTGGACGTTTTTCTTACAAGCAAGAGATGATATCTAGCAAACGCTGCAAACAGGCCACAGAAGGTAAATTACTTATTGTCAGCATTCTGCAGCCCAGATATGCACTGAGATTATGTGAAAAGCCCGGACAACCCCTTTAAGGCTATGAAAACGCTTAGTCATGGGGGTGGGGAGACAGGAACCCAGGAGGGGATTTCCCAAGAAGGGAGATAAATAGGACAGGACGGGGTTCCAGTCCTGGGAGGAACTCAGGAGGAGAAGAGAGAGTGAAGGAGAATGAACAGTAAAGGAGAGCTCGACCAGGGGACTGAGGAGAAAAGAAGTCAGGGGGTGGCCCCAACACGAAGAACCGCAGAACAGACGAGGCCTCGGGGGTACCAAATTGACGATGACCTTGGACTGGTGAAGCACTGGCGGTAGATAGGCCTAGGGCAGCCCCAGTGAAAGAGCCGCGAGGAACGTCACTACGACAGAAGGAAGGTGCAGGTACCCGGGCCTGAATACGGAGAGCTGTAAAGGTGCTGCGGTGTATTGCTATGGTCGTCAGAAGGACGGCCAATAAACTCGGACCTGTTGAACCCGAAAATCTGCCTCCGGCTCGTCTCTGTGTTGTCTGTGCGCGGTAAGCAGTGGATCACTCCCCAATCTGGCCCTTACTACACAGACAACACAGGGTGAGGGGAAAACAGCGTGGCAATACTTTATTGAACTATATAACAGGCAACTAGCACGTGGCGCAAATTACAGAGTTTCACCCTTCAGCTGACTTGCTGGGATAAGAGCAATAGTTACTTCAGAGCTTCCAGGGCCGACTATCCCACCTATGGCACGCATTTGTGGCGCCCCCAGGAGTATGGTCGCCACAGTGGCATTACCTTCCTCCTAGGGAGTGTGATGTCATGCTTGGAAGCAATAAAGGGTCTCTCTGTCAGGTAAGTTCAACACACAGCACAGTTCCCACTCCAGGTCAGCAGGGGGAGCTCTGAACCAAAGCTGGGGGAGGAGCTGCTCTTTGGGGGCCGGGAAGGTGAAGTTTAGTTAGTTCGTGTGAGGAGGGCGAAGTGTGTGGACGAGAGGAGAAGAGCTGGTGGATTGAGCAGAGTTCAGGCTCACTTCTAGCGTAGCGCATGATCTGGAGTCCGGTCTTCGAGGTTGTATGGATACTGATGTTCCTGCAGCAGAAACCGGAGGAATAGGAAGCTGTAAATGCTCTGTTCCCACATAAGACTCGGAGGCACAACAGCAACGTGTGAGCCAGAAGAAGGAGGTTACAGCTGTCTGCCATACGAGGGGGTTCTAAAAGAGAGCAAGCAAGAGGAACTTCAGTGTAACTCAGTACTGCATGTACCTCAGATAAGCGCTAGAAAGGAGACTACAAAACACATCTGCATAGAGAGATTTCTGAGTTGCTTCCAGACTGGCCAACTCCTGTTCCATCTGTAATCTGGATCCTGGACTGCACTTGCAAAGCAAAGTAAAGGTAAAGGAAACTGCACCCTGTTGTGTCATTGCCTTCTTCCTGCAACCCCTTCAGCACTGCTACATCTCTTTGCCTAACACTGCACCCTCTTCCTCAACACCTATTCCCACTGCCCTGGGACTACAGCTCTACCTGTGGGGAGCTATTACATCTTGCTGCCTTATACCATCTGTCCCAGAGGATCTGCCTGCAGCATCGGCTTAACCCCTTCACTGCCGAGCACCACAGGTGGCGTCACATATCATCCACTTATAAACTTTAATCAGCCACGCTTAGCCCCTTTTACATGGACACCAAGGGCCACGGACCGGGTCACCGCTACTGTGACACATCCCTCTGAGATACTGGCCCAGTACCGAGTACCCCACTTCCCTGGCGGGCAACCCACACTGAGAGGAGGTAACGACAAGCTTAGGAAAATGATAGTCCACTGAGGTACAAGGCCAGCTGACCTGCTGATGGAGCTGTATGGCGACTTGTTTTTTTGCGGGACAAGATGACGGTTTCAGCGGTACCATTTTTATTCACATCCGACTTTTTGGTTGCGTTTTATTGCACTTTTTGTTCGGCGATATGATGATAAAGCATTGTTTTTTGCCTCGTTTTTATTTATTTTTTTACAGTGTTCACTGAACGGGTTAACTAGCGGGACAGTTTTATAGAGCTGGTCTATACAGATGTGGCGATACCAAATGTGTGTACTTTTATTGTTTTTTTATTATTTACATAAATATATGTATTTATTGGAAAAATATTTATTTTTTTATTTAGAAATTAAGAAAAAAACATTTTTGGGACATTACTATATTACATTAGATTGCTTATCTGACAGGCAGGGAGGGAGGTGCCTCAGGTCCTGCGCTCAGCAGGCCCTCACAGGCCACCTTCTTTGCAGGACCCTGCGGCCATCTTGGGGCTGGGGGTTTCCATGGATCTCCATGCGATCGCGTTGCCCCCTCCCTGCGCATTGCCTTTCTATGTCGCTGTTACTACTGACAGCGGCATCAGAGGAGTTAAATGCCCGCAATTGGTGCTAGCTGACAGATGACACCTGCACGCAATTGTCTCGGCGCTCAGCGTGAGGCCGTGCCATACAAGTATTGCTGTTTGCGGGAACGCATCTCCCGCAGAGCAGTACTAATACGGCGCATGTTGGAAAGGGGTTAAAGGGATATTCCCATATCCAAGATCCTAGCCTAATATGTAGCAGGTGTAATAATAATGTTAGCAAACACCTCCAATTAGAAATGCAGAATAGTTCTTCTGATTTCCTGTGTTGCTTACCCCATATGCAGGGCATTGCAGTAGCTTGGGTATCCATGGTTACGACCACTCATACAGTGAAAGTTAGTTTAAGTGGTCTTAACTATGGATATCTAAGCTACTACAATGCCCTGCACATGGGATAAGTGACATAGCGAATCAGAAGAACTACACTACATTTCTAATTAGAGGAATTTGCTAATATTATTATTACTCTTACACCTACTACGTATTGAGATAACATCTTGAAGATGGGAATCCTTCTTTATAGATGTTGTCCACTGCTAAGATATAGATGGTTTATCTCTAGGATAGCTCTGACATGCCCATTGATCAGCTGTTTACAACTACTTTGGGGACAGTATGTAAATAGTGTATGGAGCAGAACGACACACCACACCTCTGTGCACTGCGTAGTGGCCGTTCTCAGGATCTGCAGTCAACTCCTATTCACTTCAATATGAGCTGAGCTGTAGAACCAGAGAACAGCCACTACACAGTGTACGGAGCTGTGCTGTTATGGCGCTGTACACTGTTTACATCTGGTCATCACTACTGTAAAGCTGCAAACAGCTGAGTCAAGGAGTGCCGAACCCCAACCGATCTGATGTTGATTACTTATGTAAGGATAAACCAGCAGTCACTAAGTAAAGGACAACCTATCTAAGTTATATGCTCCAACAAGCAGGATCCTCCTTCTTGATGTCTCATTGTTTTTTAATATAATTTTTTTTTGCACCTTGTGCCATGTAATGTGTGTTTATTGCTTCTACTAAACAGTGTGCAATATGATGGTATGTGAGGCCGTGAGGGGAGTCATATAGGAGGGTCATCATGTGTCCCCCGGGATGTGCATAGAAGCAGACTAAACCCCCTGGAGAGCATTGTAAAGCCACAGCTACGGTTACAATGCAAAATAAAAGGGAGAGTGGATTTGGTCACACTATTTGAACAAGTCAGATTTAAGAAAACCTGGTATGGGCTTTTATTTTTGGAGCGATCCGTAGGAAGGTAGAGGGATGGATCGCTCCCTCCACGGCAGGTTTTGAGAGTGGCCCATAACCACAATTCAAATTTCAACTTTTGACTAAGGTTTGGGTGTGTCAATTTTTGGTTTGCAAATATCAGAGCTGGAGATCTGAGTAGGACAGGTCTGTGTGAGATTAAACACAGGCCAGAGGCAGAGAAAGCAAAGCCACTGATGCACCACAAAAGATACGGTGGTGCTGTCACCACAGCAACTGACTTATACGGATGTTTCGGCTGCGAATCGGAGGATAAAAGTACTGGATTTATTTTGTGACTTTGAAAATAAAGACGTTTATGTTGAACTTTCTTGAATCACTGCCTAATAATGGCACGGATGAGGAAGCGCTGCCTTACATATGGTCGAAAATGCGGGCAGTGTGAACTGAGGCATACCCTAAAGAAAGCTGCATGTCAATGATTAAGCCTGCAAAGTTACAAGTCAGACCTGTGGACAATATGGAGGAGCTTCTGAAACAGTTGGTCCTCACCCAACAGCAGTAGCTGCAGTTTCAGCAGCAACAGCTGCACCAGACTAACAACCTGATCCTACAACAGATTGTGGCCCTGCGAGTGTTAGGCGTCAAGTTTCCCCCACTGCACAGGGGGAATCTCAAGCCATGTCCTCTGCGGTCTCCCATTTCTCTGCAGCGGCAGAGATTCCTGCTCAGCAGAGACGTCGGTCCCAGCGTCTTGCCCAGGCTGATGCTAGGCTTCTGGTTGCTCCTTCTTGCTTTGCTATAACACCATGCTTGAGTCAGCAGCAAGGAGACACTCCTAAGTCCCATCTTTTGCTTACTGAACATGCCCGCGGGGCGACCTCTCATTGGAGGTCGGAGGTCACATGCGCAGGTCCCATTCCTGCTCGGATTGGTCCACTGGGAAGGTCCCGGAAGTGCGCCGCTATAAAAGAGTTGCATGGCCGCTTGGTCATGCACTAGTATAGACTCTTATGGCTTATGGTGTGTATAATGATGGATGCTTGATACTGCAACTGACTCATTATGAAACCTCTATGTCATGATCCATGCTGGATCAGGACTGATATAAAGCACAGGTAACCTTTTTTTTCTGTGCTTAGGTTTGGTTTTTGCCCCCGGTGGCCATTGGGATTATTGCACTGTGGTGTCTTTTGTTCTAAATTTGCCCCCCGGTGGTGGTGAGCGTCATTGCTTTAGTTAAGTGCACATGATTAGATTGCAGGTGTGATTGCTGGCTCTGCTATAAAAGAGTCACAGGTGTTGCAATCAGCGTTGGTGATAGTGCTCATTTCAATCATCCTTGGTGGGGAAGGTGCTGGAGAGTGTTCCTTGCAGCACTGTCTTAGCCCTGGTGTGGAAGGAGTCATAGGGGATTTCCTTGTAGCTCTGACAGAGCTTGGTGGCAGCGTTTCGGGAGGAGAGCTGCATTCTGGTGGTGGACTCTGTTGCCAGGATCAAGTCCACAGAGTAAGGCTAAGTGGTGCTCCCCTGTTTGTGTTCTTCCTTCATGTGTATTACAAATTACGACCAAAAGATCCATTAGAAAAACATGCTTTATTAAGGAATCACACAGAACGGGAGAAAATGGGGAGACACATACAAGGGAGCAAAGTGCTGCAGTGTAACGGACACGTGACCGGCCCTTAGCCAAAAATTACATATATCAGAGTCAGCAAAATGAATTTGTTCACATCATTCCTATAGCCTAAAGAGACCTAGCAAGCCGCACTTTGCTCCCTTGTATGTGTCTCCCCATTTTCTCCCGTTCTGTGTGATTCCTTAATAAAGCATGTTTTTCTAATGGATCTTTTGGTCGTAATTTGTGGTTTCCACATCCCCTTTGCTATGCATATTAACGACTGATCCCTTGTTTATTTCACATTATAGGCATCCTATTTAGTTACAGTACATATGATGCTGCTATTTACCCTTGCCTGCTTGTTACTTCATGTGTATTAGTACAGCGGTGGGGCCAGTGCCTGCGCCACCCAGCTCCCTAGCAAGGGATAGGTGTAGGGTGTGCTAGGGCGACAGGAATCCTGAGCGGCGCCAGGTGCGGAACCGTCCTAGGGAACATTAGGAGTGTTAGGGACACTGACTCAGGGGAGTGCAGGAGGTCTCCACGTCCCTTTCCCCTATCACAGGGCCCACCATTGTAACTGTGTTCCCTCCCCCTTGTCTTGTTGTTTACAGTTACCGGCCTGCGGGCCGTGTCACACAGGACAGCTTCACGTGCCGCGTCTTGTTGTTTATAGTTACCGGCCTGTTGGTCGCGTCACACAGGACGGGTCCACATGACACCCTACCCTTGGTGGTGTCTGTTGTTATTGTCTAGTGGTTAGAGTCAGCGCCTGTCAGTGGCTAGGCTATACGCCACAGTGCATCCCAGTCCTCTGCACTTGCTAGCGTCCGATTGTGCCTCTCTGCTCAGGGCACTGTCATACCACCCCAGGTAGCAGTAGCCACCACTGCGGTGCCATGCGCAACTCTACCGCCTTCCTCCCCACTCTGGGTGTTTAGTGGCATCTGCCGAAGCGGTACAGTGCGCACTTGGCACGATTATATATTGTTTTCCTTTTGCTGGCACCGCAGTCGCAGCGCCGAGCGCTGATGGTCTAGAGGAACTCTAGCCCTGTGCTTCTGGGACAGAGTTCTGTGACCTTTAATTAGCGCTCACCCAGCCAAGCTCTGTGAGTTCAACAGGCTCTGGCTTCTGTTTTAGTGGCTCTGTGAGGTAACAGAGTTCGCTCCTGAGCACATCAGGTCAGTGGTTAACCCTCCGGTGTGCGTTTTGTATTCCACCATTACTAAGCAGCAATTTACCATCTATGCACGGTGGACCCCGGGCTGCGAACGCACCTAGCCTTTACTTTATATTATTAGGTGTGTTCTGCAAGCCCTAACAGCGAGTGACACCCCCAGAGCCAAGCCTGGTTCGTCCTGAGGCATGGGCCAAAGTCAGGTCAGCACTGAGGAAGATGAGTCCAAAGGACAAAATGGAAGCTTTCCTCACCGTGTTTAAGTGCACAGCGGAGTAGGAGAGCCTGCCAATATCTCAGTGGGCTGAAATGGTGGCCCCATTCAAGATGGGAGATGCTCAGAAGGCTTACTTTGACCACAGCCAGGAGGATGAACAGATGTCATGAGTGCGTCACATCCTCCTGCAAGATCTGAGGTTAGAAGATCACTACGTATTGTGAATCGCAGATCTTCTATTTAGCCTGTGTTTTTGTGTCCCATATTAAATGGATTTGGTTTCCTTTGGTGCTGAAGAGGTTAACGACCCTTTCTATGCTGGTCAGAAACATGCAGCTCCATTTCAGTTGCTTCTGATCTGGTCATTACCTCTCCCTATAAAACCAGATCTTCTCTTCCTTGTCAGTGAAAACTTTGCTTCCTAGCTCCTTGGAGATGCTATGCTGAATTGGAGATCATTGTTGCTACTGCAGATTGTTATATGCTGTTTTTGGGTGTATGCTTTCCTCATTGTCCTATTCCCATTTGGTTGGTAAATTCCTATCCTTCCCTATATACCTCTCTACCTTAGGGGAGTGCTTCTGTGTTTGCTGCTTTCCTCTAGTGTTTGTATGTTTATTGCTTTCTGTTATTCTTGTCTGTCTTACATATTGATTCCCTAGCATTTCTATCCCGGACCTCCTGGGGGAGGGAGAGGTTCAGCTTAGGGAATAACTGAAGAACAGCAAGGGTGGTGGGCCAAAACCTCATCACCTTTAGTGGTACCTTGGAGATCTGGAATAGTTAGAGCCCCAGTTCTAAGGACAGTTCAGAGCCCCTTTCCCTATTATGAACAGTCACAGTGTGACATTTTCACTGGCCCCACATTTTTCTGGATCTTGTCATGGATCCCATTGCTAACCTTGCAAGACAGCTTCAGGGTCTGTCTTTTGAACTGTTCGACCTTTGGTCCAAGGTCTTGTCATAATGGACAGCTGAACCAAAACCTAAAGTGGCACTCCCAGATCGGTTTTCTCCGGATCGAGATAAATTTGCTGTATTCCGGGAAGCCTACAAGCTCTATTTCAGGCTTTATCCTCAGTCATCTGTGAGTGAGGTACAGAGGGTGGGGATTATTGTTTCCCTTCTTCAAGGAGTACTTCAATCCTGGACCTTCTCACTCCCATCTGACTCATTGTCAATCAAGTTGGTGGATGGATTTTTTGCGGCTCTTGGCCTCATTTATGTTTACCCTTACCGCAACTCCCTTGCAGAGTCTAAACTTTATAAGATCCAGCAGGGAGACCGCCCGGCAGAGGAATTTTATTCAGAATTCCATAAGTTGGGCCACTGACACTCAGTTGGAGGCAGCCATGGTTATTGCAATACATATTGATAGACACCTCATGGATAGACCTGTAGTGACCCCACCCCCTGTGGTACTTCCTAAAGTGGAATTTGTCTTTGTGTGATCTGAAGAACCTGTACAGTTAGGGGACCTTCCCCCAGTTATGGGTCTCTTATGGTTCGTCGCAAAACGGAGGTGTGCTTTCACTGTGGCAAAAAGGGTCATTTCATTGGGATTTGTCTGTCTATACCTAAGCACCAAGAACCGTCAGAAACCTTCTGACCCAAGCTGTGTATATAATATATCTCGGTGTATATAATATATCTCCTCCGCAGGTGTGACTCAGTTTATCCTACTTGCAGAAGTGGTTATAAGTACAGAAACTGAGACAATTTCTTATCTTGATAGGGAAAAAAAATCCCTATCGGTGATTGATAAATGCTACTGCGCAGACGCGGCTGGTGCCATTTTCAGACTGACTTTATTTTAAATTTATGTATACCATCAAAAATTATAATGAAATACACATTATAGATGCGATCATGCTGCAATGCAGGCGCCGCCACTTGCCTGCACAAGGTGTTTTTTTTTTTTTAAATAAAAATAATATTCATTATGTAAACTACTGGGCAGGTCGTGGGTACCACATAATAAAACAACAGAAAAAGGGGACTCAAATGTAGAGTTCTAAAAGTGGAATATGGTTATATATAGTAGGTCAAAATATAGGCAAAAATAAGATAAAATTACCACATGAATAGAGCACCACTGCGAAAGGTTGGACCAAATAAAAATGTACAATCGGAAGAAATCAACCAAAACCAAGCAACTGAAAAAAGCCGACTAAAGTCCAAAGTTTTCTCAGTATAAAATTCAAATTTTAGTAATATATCAGGATTAAAAAAAATGGTATGTGATCACAATTTACATAAAAAAAACAATACACATCCCTTTTTGGAAGTGCATTGAGCAGCAGGGTGGTGTGCTGGTAAAAGTGGACAAAAAAAAAAAATTTAAATCTGTGACCTGAGCGTAAGTGGTAAGTGTGTGACTTTTGATTCAGTGAAGAGGTATTTGTAAAACCCTTAACAAATACCTGTGTGAGTTGCTGAATTGTGAGTTGCTGAGTGCTTTCTACCTTTTCAATTTTTGGGGAGCTTGGGGGCTTGTTTAACCTATTTTTTCTCTCTACAGGGTTACCGTATATACTCGTGTATAAGCCGACCCCTGTATAAGCCGACCCCCCTAATTTTGCCACAAAAAACTGGGAAAACTTATTGACTCGTGTATAAGCCGAGGGTGGAATCCATAGACTATGCCCCCATATGCTGCTCCATAGTTTATGCCCCAATATGCTGCTGCATAGAATATGCCCCCCATATACTGCTCCATAGACTATGCCCTCATATACTGCTCCATAGACTATGCCCCCATATGTTGCCCCATAGAATATGCCCCATATGCTGCTCCATAGAATATGCCCCCCATATGCTGCCCCATAGACCTTGCACTTGAGTCGCCCTCACACCCAGGGCAGCGGGGTACCCGGTACCGGGCCGGTGTCAGGGGGATGTGTCACAGCAGCAGTGACCCGGTCCGTGACCCTGAGCACCCAATATCAATGGCGGTGTTGTTAATAGTATAGTTTTTATGGATAGTTCGTGACACCACCCGTGGTGTTTGGCAAGTAGATGTTGAGCCAACGCTGCATGCAGATCCACTGAGACTGATGGTGTGGTGCAGCAAAGATGGCGTAACTCCCCACAGGTGGCGCTGTAGTCCCAGGGCAGTGTAGGTGCAATGGATGAGGAGAGGCGCAGAATGGTATAGATGCTGGTACTCAGATGTAGCGGTGCTGAAGGTGTTAGCGGCGAATGAATGGAGGACACCAGGGCTGCAGTTTCAAAGCTTTACTCACAGTTCGTGGTACCCACTGGTGCCTGCCTCCGTGCCGTGTCCTCCGGGGTAGAGACTCAATCAATCTCCAGGGCAAGTCAGGGTTGTCCTCTCCAACACTCCACCAACATGTGCCTTTCCTGAACGACTCCTCTATTGCGCCTTTTAGTGTGAAGAACTCCAGTACCGTGGTTACTCTGAAGTTCCTTCTGTCAGATGTTCCTAGAACCTTACTTGTATGACAGACAGCTGTAGCCTCTATCGGGGACTCCCTTCTCAGAAGTCCTGGCTCTCTATCCAGCTGCTGTTGTGTCCCAAGTCTTTGATGGGAGTAGTGCATTTACAGCCAACTACTCCACTGGTGTCTGCTGCAGAACCATAAGTGTCCATACAACCTCGGGGACCGGGCCCTGGCCTTGTGCAGAGAACCTATAGGCAGGGTTCCTCTTCCAACCCACAACTCCTCTCTGTTCTCCTACTCCTTCGTTCCACGCTGTTCTTTCTCTCTCTTATGGAAGCTTAGGTTGCAAGTCAACGTCTTTCTCCTTCTCTTTCCCGTGCCAGCTGGCTCAGATCACTGAGGCAGCTGCAGCACTCTTTCTAAACTGAACTCAAAACTAACTTCAGAACTGAACTCCTCTCGCCTGACCTCCTGTCAGACTAACCTTCTTCTCTGGGACTCACCCAAGACTGACCTACAATTCTAAACTTTCCCTCTCTTTTATACTAACTCCACCCACCTCCCAGCACATCTCGTGTTACGAAGCAGGGTTCCACGAAGGGTGCTCTGCTACCCCCAGCCTGAAGCTGCTAGGTGGACCTACTGAACTATCCTGTGTGTGGGATGCAGATGTTGGAGTGTGGAAAGGAGTTCCCAACTTACCTAGGCGGTGGGGCACTACACCTTAGGAGAAGGTGCAGTACCTCTGTGGCGACTGAGCCTCAGGGGCGCCACATACCCCCACGTTAAACACAGCACGTCCGCGGGCTGCAAGATAATAAAGCAGACAGCAAAGAAACATACAAAAATTTTGTAAGACATAACAAACTTTTCTTATACTAATCTTCCTACTATAGGAGGTACTCATCTTGAACGTTACAAACAATTTTATCTTAAATCCTATCTAATATTTTTAATTCTAAGTGCAATTCTCAATTCAAAGTGCTATTCTCTGTAACACACTTTCTCTCATTTTCTTCTCTAGTACACATTTATTTTTCTACTTTCACTGTCTCTTCTAGACGCAAGACGCTGATCGCAAGTACCTGGTCCGTCACCTGTCTACTTTCAATTCTTTATTCACATCACTCATCTCTAGATCAGACATTCCTAATCTAATATATAAAGCTCAAAGTGTGTATGTATGTATGTGTGTATGTATATGTGTATGTCCGGGATAGGCATCCGCACCGTCGCAGCTACAGCCACAAAATTTGGCAGTAACACGTCTGGACCCCGAGAGCGTCCTAAGCTATGTTGTGAGGCGAAATTTTAACCCGGTGCGTTCCAATTCACCAAACAATTTTGCCCCTATCTACATACTGGGGAAAAAGTGTGTGTGTGTCAAGCCCCGCCCCTCATTATGATGTCATAATGCCCCTATTTGCATACTGGGGAAACAGTGTGTGCGTGTCAAGCACCGCCCCTCATTATTATGTCACAATGGTTGCCATGGCGACGCTGATGTCATCATAGGTTGCGAGCCCTGCCGCCGCTCATTATGATATCATAATGGTTGACTATGGGATGGAGGATGTGTGATGGGTATATGGGCACTGGACTATGGGATGGAGGATATGTATGATGGGTATATGGGCACGGGACTATGGGATGTAGGATGTGTGATGGGTATATGGGCACTGGACTATGGGATGGAGGATATGTATGACGGGTATATGGGCACGGGACTATGGGATGGCGGATATGTATGATGGGTATATGGGAACGGGACTATGGGATGGAGGATATGTATGACGGGTATATGGGCACGGGACTATGGGATAGCGGATATGTATGATGGGTATATGGGCACGGGACTATGGGATGTAGGATATGTATGATGGGTATATAGGCACGGGACTATGGGATGGAGGATATGTATGATGGGTATATGGGCATGGGACTATGAGATGAAGGATGTATGATGGGTATATGGACACTCGACTATGGGATGGAGGATATGCATGATGGGTATATGGGCACGAGACTATGGGATGGCGGATATGCATGATGGGTAAATGGGCACGGGACTATGGGATGGAGGATATGTATGATGGGTATATGGGCATGGGACTATGAGATGAAGGACGTATGATGGGTATATGGGCACTCGACTATGGGATGGAGGATATGTATGATGGGTATATGGGCACGGGCCTATGGGATCGTGGATATGTATGATGAGTATATGGGCACGGGACTATGGGATGGAGGATACACTGTGTTCCAAATTATTATGCAAATTGGATTTAAGTGTCATAAAGATGTTATTTTTTGTTTTTCAAATAAACTCATAGATGGTATTGTGTATCGGGGCTCTTTGGATCACTGAAATCAATCTCAAATGCCTGTGATAATTAGTTTACTAGGTGAGCTCAATTAAAGGAAAACTACTTAAGAATGATGTTCCACATTATAAAGCAGGGCACAGGTTTCAAGGAATTTAGTAAATAAAAAGGATCTCTCTGCTGCTGAAAAGCATCAAATAGTGCAATGCCTTGGTCAAGAGATGAAAACATTAGATATTTCCCAAAAATTTACACGTGATCATTGTACTGTTAAGAGATTTGTGGTTGATTCTGAGCACAGTTTGTTTGTGCTGATAAAGGCAGAATGAGGAAGGTTTCTGCCAGGCAAGTTCATTGGATTAAGAGAGTGGCTGATAAAAAGCCATTACAAACCAGCAAACAGATATTTAAAGCTCCTGGTGCCTCTGGAGTCCCTCGAACCTCAAGGTGTAGGATCCTTCAAAGGCTTGCTGTGGTGCATAAATCTACTATTCGGCCACTCCAAAACAGTGTTCACAAGCAGAAATGGTTGCAGTGGGCCCAGACATACATGAAGACTAATTTTCAAACAGTCTTGTTTACTGATGAGTGTCGAGCAACCCTGGATGGTCCAGATGGATGGAGTAGTGGATGGTTGGTGGATGGCCACTATGTCCCAACAAGGCTGCGATGTCAGCAAGGAGGTGGAGGAGTCATGTTTTGAGCCGGAATCATGGGGAAACAGCTGGTAGGGCTCTTTAAGGTTCCTGAAGGTGTGAAAATGACCTCTGCAAAGCATATAGAGTTTCTGACTGACAGCTGTCTTCCAAGCAGAAACGTGCCTTCAGGAGCAAAATCATCTTCATGCATGACAATGCACCATCTCATGCTGCAAAGAATACCTCTGAGTCATTGACTGCTATAGGCATAAAAGGAGATAAACTCATGGTGTCGCCACCATCTTCCCCTGACCTCAACCCTATAGAGAACCTTTGGAGTATCATCAAGCAAAAGATCTATGACAGCAACTCTGGGAGGCTATTCTGACTTCATGCAAAGAAATATAAGCAGAAACTCTCCAAAAACTCACAATTTAATAATAATAATCTTTATTTTTATATAGCGCTAACATATTCCGCAGCGCTTTACAGTTTTGCACACATTTTCATCACTGTCCCCGATGGGGCTCACAATCTAAATTCCCTATCAGTATGTCTTTGGAGTGTGGGAGGAAACCGGAGTGCCCGGAGGAAACCCACGCAAACACGGGGAGAACATACAAACTCCTTGCAGATGTTGTCCTAGGTGGGATTCGAATTTCAATGGATGCAAGAATTGTGAAGGTGATATCAAAGAAGGGTTCCTATGTTAGCATGTAGCTTGGCCTGTTAAGCTATTTAACTCCAAAATATCCTTTTTGTTCAGTTAATGTGACCTCCTAATGCTGCAAATTCCACAAATGAGCATTTTCAGTTCTTTAAAACATATCAAATGTTTAGAAATTCTACTGTGCCTAATAATTTGGAACAGTGCAATTTGAGTTTTTATTCATTTTGGAGATTATACTGTTATTATTGGGAGGTTTCTTCAATAAAATTTGATGTATACTCTAACCGGTGATGACTTTTATTAGACTGACTGTCATTTGTACCGACTATTTAGAAAAATCAGAGAAAAATATCATTTGCATAATAATTTGGAACACAGTGTAATTATAATTTGCTATAACTAACCACAGTTAGTTACTATGCCCGGGCAGCGCCGGGCTCTTCAGCTAGTTCTTCTATAAAAAGCCATTTCTCAGTACTAATACTCATAAAACACATTATCAAATACTTCACAGTAAAATATTCAACAGTTATTCTGGTAAGTGCTGGACACCGCTCCCAGCCGGGATCTCTTGCAGTGTCCTTTGAGGTAGACATCATCTTCAAAAAGTGTCCATGCAAAAACATTATCTTCGCAAAGTGTCTCTATATGTAAAACTCGACATTTTCTTCGCAAAGTGTCTTTTTATGTAAAACCAAGAAAGGGCACCTAAAGAGGTGCAAACTATTTACAATAAAAGTTTTAGATCATACAGCATTCATGATCTCCTCAGTTCCAAATGTAGAAACACTGCCAATCAAAAACAGGGCAACAAAAGTGCTACCGGAAAACATGATAACCAAAAATAGAAAAATGCTGGTGCAAACAAACCCTCCTGGGCAACAAGATTTACTGTAATTCTTTACTTGTGATCCCCTCCTGGGGTTCTGGAAGCTGAACTGGAACTGCTACCAGGTGTGAGGTACTCATTTGCCATCCTCAAGTACTCTTCAATAGGTGGTTCCGCTGTCCTAGTACGAGGTCTAGCTCCTAGGGCCTCTGCAGTGTGTCGGTGCTGATGAGCAACTGCCTGGGGACTTGGCAGTGAAGGGATCCTGAGATCACCGTCCCAAGACGATCCAGACCCCCCTCTGGCCGGTAGATGTCGGATCGGGCATGCCGGCTCCAACCGTACCCCCACCAGCAGGGTCCTCCTCCTTTATGATCCAGCCTATTTTGACTTTAATGACCTGGCCATTTTTTGCAATTCTGACCACTGTCCCTTTATGAGGTAATAACTCAGGAACGCTTCAACGGATCCTAGCGATTCTGAGACTGTATTTTTGTGACATATTGGGCTTCATGTTAGTGGTAACTTTAGGTCAGTAATTTTTTTTATTTGTAAAAAAAAAACCTGGAAATTTGGCAAAAATTTTGAAAATTTCGCAATTTTAACATTTTAAATTTTTATTCTGTTAAACCAGAGAGTTATGTGACACAAAATAGTGAATAAATAACATTTTCCACATGTCTATTTTACATCAGCACAATTTTCGAAACAAATTTTTTTTTGTTAGGAAGTTACAAGGGTTAAAAGTTGACCAACGATTTCTCAGTTTTACAACAAAATTTACAAAACCATTTTTTTTTTCTTTTAGCCTCAGTTTTTTCATTTTCACATGGGCAGCAGGATAAAATGGATCCTAAAATTTGTTGGGCAATTTCTCCTGAGTACACCGATACCTCATATGTGGTCATAAACCACTGTTTGGGTGCACATCAGGGCCTGGAAAGGAAGGAGCGCCATTTGACTTTTTGAATAGAAAATTAGCTCCAATCGTTAGCGGACACCATGTCGCGTTTGGAGAGCCCCTGTGTGCCTAAACAGTGAAACATCCCCACAAGTGAGACCATTTTGGAAACTAGACACCTTAAGGAACTTATCTATTTAGATGTGTGGTGAGCACTTTGAACCCCCAAGTGCTTCACAGAAGTTTATAACGCAGAGCAGTGAAAATAAAAAAAAAATTTCCTCAAAAAATGATTTTTTAGCCAGCTATTTTTTATTTTCACAAGGCTAACAGGAGAAATTGGACCACAAAAGTTGTTGTGCAATTTGTCCTGAGTACATCGATAACCCATATGTGGGGGGAAACCACTGTTTGGGCGCATGAGAGAGCTTGGAAGAGAAGGAGCGCCATTTTGAAATGCAGACTTCGTTGGAATGTTCTGCGGGCGTCATGTTGCGTTTGCAGAGCCCCTGATGTGCCTAAACAATAGAAACCCCCCCACAAGTGACCCCATTTTGGAAACTAGACCCCCAAGGAGCTTATCTAGATATGCAGTGAGCACTTTGAACCCCCAAGTGCTTCACAGAAGTTTATAAACGCAGAGCTGTGAAAATAAAAAATCATTTTTTTCCCTCAAAAAATCATTTTTTAGCCCACAATTTTTTATTTTCACAAGGGTAACAGGAGAAATTGGACGCTAAAAGTTGTTGTCCAGTTTGTTCTGAGTAGGCTGGTACCTCATATGTGGGGGAAACCACTGATTGGGCACACGTCGGGGCTCGGAAGGGATGTTTTGAAATGCCGACTTTGATGGAATGGTCTGCGGGCGTCATCTTACGTTTGTAGAGCCCCTGATGTGCCTAAACAGTAGAAACCCCCCACAGGTGACCCAATTTTGGAAACTAGACCCCCCCAAGGAACTCATCTAGATGTGTGTTGAGCACTTTGAATCCCCAAATGATTCACAGAAGTTTATAACGCAGAGCCATGAAAATAAAAAATCATTTTTTTTCAACAAAAATAATTTTTTAGCCCCCAATTTTTTATTTTCCCAAGGGTAACAGGGGAAATTAGACCCCCAAAGTTGTTTTTTTCCTAAGTATGCTGATACACCATATGTTGGGGTAAACCACTTTTTGGGCACACATCGGGGCTCGGAAGGGAGGGAGCACTGTTTGACCTTTTGAACTCAAATTTGGCTAGAATCAATGGTGTCGCCATGTCACGTTTGGAGACCCCCTGATGTGCCTAAATAGTGGAAACCCCTCAATTCTAACTCAATCCTAACCCCAACACACCCCTAACCCTAACCACAACCTTAACTCCAACACACCCCTAACCCTAATCCTAACACTAACCACAAGCCTAACCCTAATCCCAACCCCATCACACCCCTAACCCCAACCCTAACCACAAGCCTAACCCTAATCCCAACCCCAACCCACCCCTAACCTTAACCACAACTCTAACCACAACCCTAACTCCAACACACCCCAAACCCTAATCCCAACCCTAACCCTAAACACAAGCCTAACCCTAATCCCAAACCCAACACACCCCTAACCCTAATCTTAACCCTAATTCCAACCCTAACCCTAATTCCAACCCTACCCAAACCCTAATTCCAACCCTAACCCTAATTCTAACCCTAATTCTAACCCTAATGGAAAAATAAAAATATTTTCTTTATTTTACTATTTGTCCCTACCTATGGGGGTGATAAAAAGGGGGTTTATTTACTTTTTTTTTATTTTGATCACTGTGTTAGGGTTTATCACAGTGATCAAAATGTACCTGGAGTGAATGAATCTGCCAGCTGGCAGATTCAGTGGGCGCTCTGTGCATGCACCCGCCATTTTGGGAGATGGCGGCGCCCATGCAGGAAGACCGAGGGACACCGGGACTTGGGAGGTACCGGGGGGAATCAGAAGGATGGGTGGGGGATCGGAAGGCGGGGGAGGGTTCGGAAGTTGGGGGGAGCAAATACTGACGGCGGCGGCATATCGCCGCCGTCAGTCGGTGGGGGGGTCTGATCGGTGTCTCCATCCATGGCCGATGCTATTGCAGCATCGGATATGGCTGGATTGTAATATTTCACCAAGTTTCATTGGTGAAATATTACAATCGCTCTGATTGGCTGTTTCACTTTCAACAGCCAATCAGAGCCCCTTTTTGGGCTGAAAAACTTGGCTTATGCTCGAATATATACGGTACTTTTTTATTTTCACAAGGGTATCAGGAGAAAATGGACCACAAAATTTGTTGGGCAATTTCTCATGAGTATGCCGATTGTCATGGTCCAGTCCGGAGTTTATTTTCTGCTGTCTTCACTCTGGACTGGTCATGCAGGGGTTAATCTCCTCAGCCTCGTTCTGGAGCTAGCTGAGCTATTTCAGTCTGTCACAGCCTGCTGACCAGTGTGAGTGATAGCTCAAGCTTCCAGTTCAGAGCCTCTGACTCTTGGTGATCCTCCTGCCTTTGACTTGTATCCACTTGTATGACCCAGACTGATCTCTGACCCCTTCTCTTGGTATTCGTCTCTGCTGCTACGTTCCCTCTCTGGCATTTGATTCCCTGGCCACGTATTTTGCCTCACATTTTTGGACCCGGTGCTCATGTTTTGGCTTTCTGACCCTCGGTTTGGTATTTTTTTACTACATGTATTGCTGCTGCTTCTGGTACATCTGCTCCTGATAGTTTCTGACTCGATTCGTCTGACCATTCTCTCTAGTTACCTGTGACACCTGTGCGGTTGCTCAGTGTTGCTACCAGTAGTGTGTAACCTCTCTTCCCTCACCAGCTCCCCCTAGTGGAGGTTTCACTACATTACTGGTAGCAACACTGAGAAACCGCACAGGTGTCACAGGTAACGAGAGAGAATGGTCAGATGAACCAAGTCAGAAACTATCAGGAGCAGATGTGTTAGGCGTCGGGTTCCAGGCGCTGCACAGCGGGAATCCCGAGCCTTGCCATCTGCGGTCTCCCATTCCCCTCCGGCCGCAGTGGAGCCTGCTCAGCAGACTCCACGATCCCGGCGTTCTGCCCACACCAGCATCGTGGGCTCAGTTGCTGCTGCCGCCATCTCTGGTCCAGTTATGGCAATGCAGCCTGTCCAGCAGCAAAAGACTTCAGAGTCTAAGTTCTCCCTTCGATCCACTGAGCATGCTCAGGAGACCATCTCCCATTGGGGATCGGGAGTCACATGCTCAGGTCATTCTCCAGTTCCGATTGGTCCATCTGGAGGATCAGGAAGGTCCCGGAAGGGCACAGCTATAAAAGGTGCGCATGGACACCCCGCCATGCGCTATGATACACTCTGAGGCTAATGCATTTAGTGTATGTGTGATGATGGATGAATGAGCCTGGTGACTGACACATTATAATTCCCCCCTCCTTGGATATTACGTATGTGTTAGGGTGAGGGATTAGAGTCAGTACGTTAGCTCTACACTGCATAGCGCCGCAGTGTTGCTCCACATCCACTGCTAGCGCCTAGGGCGTCGGCCAGTATAGGCCTCCTTGGCCACTGCTATCGCAGCGTCTGCTAGTTATGCCGTGCGCTTTAGTAGCGCTTTCCAGCCCAGTTATTAGGCTGGTTAGTGGCGTCCATCAGGGCGGATACTGCACGTTGCAGCAGTGGTTCACACCCCGTGACCTGTGACGTTAACAGGTTGTGGTTGTTCACCGACAGGCACGTGTTACATGAAGTAACGGCGCACGAGTCTGTTAGCAGCGGTGCAGTGGTTACGCATCGGTGTCCGGCTTCAGTCCTACACACCTTTCCCTCATTGTTTAGCAGCAGTTGGTCACCTCTGTACGGTGGGCCCTGGGCTGTGAACGCACCTTATATTTTATTTCATCTTTATTATTTGGTGCGTTCCGCCAGCCCCATAACATTATCATAGCGCCAGGGCCTGGCTAACAATGATGGACGAGCAGCGCCTGCAGCGATATGTCCAGCAGCTGGAGGGCAGGTTGTCCGCTCTCGAGTGCTCAGCCTCAGTTGCGGACATTACTGCAGTCGCCGTCCAGGCGGCAGCAGAGTCGGTCTCCTGCGCCTCTACATCCATTCCTGCCCCGACATTATTCCGTCTCCCGTTGCCCGACAAGTTCTTGGGTGACAGCGCCACCTGTAGGGGATTCGTGAGTCAGTGCTCTATCCAGCTTGCGTTACTGGCCATGCGATTCCCTTCTGAGCAGGCTAAGGTGGGGTTTATCATCTTCCTCCTGTCGGGCAGGGCGTTAGAATGGGCCACTCCACTGTGAGAGCGTGGTAACCCGTGGTTCTGAACGCTGCCCAGTTTCTAATGTCCCTAAAGCAGGTCTTTCTGGGGCCACGAGTCACTCACGACACCTTTCTCCAGTTATTAGCACTAACACAGGGATCCCTCTCGGTCAGCCATTATGCCGTCCGCTTCCGGACACTGGCTTCCGAGCTGGAATGGCCTGAGAAGACACTCATCCCTGTGTTCTGGAGAGGTTCCCGTTAGTCTGGAGGAGCTGATTACCCTTTTCACCCGCATAGATCTCCGTTTTATGGAGCGCGGGTTGGAGCGTGCACAATCCAGACAGAGGGTTAGGTTGGCTCCCGCCTTCTCTAAACCTTTTGAACCCACCGCTATGGGAGTCATGCCTCCAGAGCCTATGGAGGTGTCTCGCACCGGTCCCAAGTCACGCCCGGTGCGAATCTCTGCACGCTGTTACCAGTGTCGACAGTCTGGTCACCTGGCTAACAGGTGCCCTCAGCGGTCAGAAAAACGATCGCGTCCAGTGGTAGTTGGAGGAGGTCTTCTTGATAAAGGAACTTTCTCCTCCAAGCTGTCCTTCTGAGGGACGTAAGAGAGCGGTGCTTCCACCTGGGAGGTAGAGGTCTGCGTGGACTCCGGGGCACAGGGAAACTTTATGTTCTCGTCCTTCGCCCAACAGCACGCAGTTCCTTTGGTGCCACTTCCTCACCCCGTGACCATCAGGTTGGTCAACGGTTCAACCCTACCGTCTCAGATTACACACCAGACAGCACCCTTGGGGCTCTCAATCTCGCCATCCCACCACGAGACGTTGTCTTTGCTCATTATGCCCGAGGGCATCAACCAGGTTCTCCTAGAAGTTCCCTGGCTCCGTTGCCACTCTCCTCATATTGAGTGGTCCTCGGGAAGAATACTGGGTTGGAGCAAGGACTGTGAGGGAAGGTGCATGAGGGGCAGCGTTCAAGTAGCCTCTACCAAAGTGCCCGCAGATCTCCGCACTTCCCAGACACTATCAGCAGTACGCGGACGTCTTTTCTAAAAAAATCTTCTGAGACACTTCCGCCTCATCACCCCTACGAGTGTCCGACAGACCTTTTGCCAGGCGCGGAGTCTCCTCGAGGCCGCGTGTACCCTCTATCCCTCCTGGAGACAGAGGCTATGTCACAATATATCCGAGAGAACCTGGCAAGAGGGTTTATTAGGAAGTCGGTGTCACCAGCAGGGGCAGGGTTTTTCTTCGTACAGAAGAAGAGTGGAGAGCTGCGTCCTTGCATTGATTACAGAGGTCTCAATGCTATAACCGTGAAAAACAAGTACCCTCTTCTCCTGATCTCTGAGTTGTTTGACAGGTTGCGGGGGGCATGGATCTTCACTAAGCTAGATCTATGGGGGGCTTACAACTTGATCCGTATACGGGAAGGGGATGAGTGGAAGACAGCCTTTAATACCAGGGATGGCCACTATGAGTATCTGGTCATGCCCTTGGGCCTCTGTAATGCACCTGCTGTCTTCCAGGACTTCGTGAATGATGTATTTCGCGATATGCTCTCCACCTCGGTGGTGGTCTATCTGGATGACAGTCTCATCTTCTCTCCAGATTTGGCCTCTCACTCGAGAGACGTCTGTAAGGTCTTCGACCGTTTGCGGGCGAATTCTCTCTTCGCCAAGTTTGAGAAGTGTCAATTTTAGCAGGAGTCCTTGCCGTTCTTGGGCTATATCATCTCGGCCCAGAGGTTGGCTATGGATCCTGCCAAATTGCAGCCGGTAATGAACTGGCAGGCGCCCCATTCTCTTAAAGTGGTGCAGCGTTTTTGGGCTTCGTTAATTATTACCGCCAGTTCATTCCCCACTTCTCCACACTGGTGACTCCTTTGGTCGCCCTCACCAAAAAGGGAGCCAATCCAAAGGTTTGGTCGGAACTGGTCTCCGCGGCCTTCTCGTCTCTTAAGACCCATTTTGCTGGCGCTCCTATCCTCCATCGTCCCGATGTGGATAAACCCTTTATCCTAGAGGTAGATGCCTCCTCCATTGGTGTAGAGGCAGTCCTTTTCCAGAAGGATGCCCAAGGTCGGAAGCATCCCTGCTTCTTTTTCTCCAAGACCTTCTCACTGGCAGAGAGAAACTACTCCATCGGGGACAGGGAGTTGCTGGCAATGAAGTTGGCCTTCTCCGAATGGAGACATCTCCTGGAGGGAGCCCGGTTTCCCTTCCAGGTATACACCGACCATAAAAACCTGGTGTACTTACAAACGGCCCAGCGGTTAAACTCTCACCAAGCCAGGTGGTCAGTTTTCTTCTCCCGCATCACCCTGCACTATCTGTCCGGTGAGAGGAACGTCCGGGCTAATCCTCTCTCTCGCTCGGTGGTGTCAGCGGAGGAGGAGGAGGCTGAGCCTCGGCTAATCATCCCCTCTGAGAGTCTGAGGACCGTGGCCCCGGTCGCTCTTGAGTCAGTGCCGCCGGGCAAGACCTTTGTCCCTCCCCGACTGCGGCCAGAGGTTCTCGCGTGGGCTCACGCCTCCAGGGTGGGTGGTCATTTTGGTACTAGACAGACCACAGAACTCCTGGCAAGGACCTATTGGTGGCCGCACATGGCTTGGGACATGAGAGAATACATTCAGGCATGCGTCTCCTGTGCTCGGAACAGGTCCTCTAGGCAGAGGCCGGCTGGGTAACTGTACCCCTTGCCGGTGGCAGACAGACCCTTGGAGATGGTCGGCATGGATTTTGTGGTCGGCCTGCCCAAATCCAGTGGCAGCACGGTCATCTAGATGGTCACTGATCATTTTTCTAAAATGGTGCATTTGGTGCCACTCACGCGGCTGCCTTCTGCTCGTGGTCTCGCCACGCTGTTCATAAAGCACATATTTCGTCTGCATGGTATGCCGGACAAGATAGTTAGTGACCGGGGTCCCCAATTTGCGTCTCGGTTTTGGAGGGAGCTCTGCAGTCTGCTCAGCATTAAGCTAAATTTGTCCTCCGCCTATCACCCTGAGACGAACGAGGTGGTTGAGAGAGCTAACCAAACTCTGGTCACATACCTGCGACAATTTGTCTCGGCCAGGCAGGATGACTGGGCATCCTTACTACCATGGGCAGAATTTGCTCTGAATAATGCAGTGGCTGATTCCACCGGTCAGACCCCATTCCTTCTTAATTACGGCCAGCATCCGCGCGTTCCCGTCCCGATGCCAGTATCTTCCACTGATTCCAGGGTGGCAGACTGGGCAGTGGAGGCTCGCGACATCTGGGATCGCACTCAGGATGCCATCCAGGCCTCTAAGGAGAGAATGAGGGCGTCCGCTGACACGCATCTGCGTCCCGCTCCAACTTTTGCCCCTGATGACTTGGTGTGGCTCTCTGCCCGGAATATTAGGCTGCGGGACGAGTCTACCAAGTTTGCGCCGCGATACATCGGTCCCTTCAAGGTCCTGGAGCAGGTCAACCCTGTGGTTTATAGCCTGGCTCTTCCTCCCCACTTGGCCATTTCGGACACCTTTCATGTGTCCCTCATTAAGCCTGCAAACTTGTCTCGGTTTTACGAGTCATCTGCCGGGACCTCCGACCTGTCTTCGGACGAGTTCGAGGTCAATGCTATCGTGGGATGCAGGGTGGTGCGTGGCAAAAAATTTTATTTGGTGGACTTTTTTTTATTTGGTATTTTGGTCATGGTCCAGAGACTCGGACCTAGGAGCCAGTTGTGAGTATCCACGCCACGCTCCTTATCGCAGCGACGCTCAGAGGGGAGGTGGTAATGTTAGGTTCCGGGCGCTGCACAGCGGGAATCCCAAGCCTTGCCATCTGCAGTCTCCCATTCCCCTCTGGCCACAGTGGAGCCTGCTCAGCAGACTCCACGATCCTGGCGTTCTGCTCACACCAGCATTGTGGGATCAGTTGCTGCTGCCACCTCTGGTTCAGTTATGGCAATGCAGCCTGTCCAGCAGCAAAAGACTTCAGAGTCTAAGTTCTCCCTTCGATCCACTGAGCATGCTCAGGAGACAATCTCCCATTGGGGATCGAGAGTCACATGCTCAGGTCCTTCTCCAGTTTCGTTGGGTCCATCTGGAGGATCAGGAAGGTCCCGGAAGAGCACGGCTACAAAAGGCGCGCATGGACTCCCCGCCATGCGCTATGATAGACTCTGAGGCTAATGCATTTAGTGTATGTGTGATGATGGATGAATGAGCCTGGTGACTGATGCATTATAATTCCCCCCTCCTTGGATATTACGTATGTGTTAGGGTGAGGGATTAGAGTCAGTACGTTAGCTCCACACTGCATAGCGCCGCAGTGTTGCTCCACATCCACCGCTAGTGCCTAGGGCGTCGGCCAGTGTAGGCCTCTTTGGCCACTGCTATCGCAGCGTCCGCTAGTTATGCCGTGCGCTTTAGTAGCGCTTTCCAGCCCGGTTATTAGGCTGGTTAGTGGCGTCCGTCAGGGCAGATACTACACACGTTGCAGCAGTGGTTCACACCCCGTGACCTGTGACGTTAACAGGTTGCGGTTGTTCGCCGACAGGCACGTGTTGCGTGAAGTAACGGCGCACGTGTCTGTTAGCACCGGTGCAGTGGTTACGCACCGGTGTCCAGCTTCACTCCTACACGCCTTTCCCTCATTGTTTATCAGCAGTTGGTCACCCCTGCACGGTGGGCCCTGGGCTGCGAACGCACCTTATATATTATTTCATCTTTATTATTTGGTGCGTTCTGCCAGCCCCGTAACAAGACGTACCAGAAGCAGCAGCAATACACGTAGTCAAAATACCAAGCCGAGTGTCAGAAAGCCAAAACATGAGCACGGGGTCCAAAAACGTGAGGCGAAATACGTGGTCAGGGTACCAGCCGGGGAAACAAATGCCAGAGAGGGAACGTAGCAGCAGAGACGAATACCAAGAGACGGGGTCAGAGATCAGTCCGGGTCATACACGTGGATACAAGTCAAAGGCAGGAGGATCACCAAGGTACAAGGGTCAGAGGCTCTAAACTGGAAGCTTGAGCTATCACTAACACTGGCCAGCAGGCTGTGACAGACTGAAATAGCCCAGCTAGTTCCAGAACTAGGCTGAGGAGATTAACCCCCGCATGGCCAGTCCAGATTGAAGACAGCAGAAAATAAACTCCGGACTGGACCATGACACCGATACCCCGTAATGTGGATGAAATCCACTGTTTCGGTGCATGGCAGGGCTCAGAAGGGACTGAGTACTGTTTCACTTTTTGAACGCAAAATTGGCTGGAATCAATGGCGGGTGACCTGAATTATGTTCTCTGAGGTCTCAGCTACACCTTGTAGCCGAGACCCTAAAGAATTTCCGACGCCGTTAAAAAGCGGCGCTGTGGAATAAGTACCCTTAACTGCCGCCGTTAAAAGATGTATCAGCGGTTGTTAAGGGGTTAAATTACAAAGCAGAATACAGCAAGGACTCATCATACCACAAGATTTGATACTTCAATATACAGTTAGGTCCATATATATTTGGACAGAGACAACATTTTTCTAATTTTGGTTCTAGACATTACCACAATGAATTTTAAACAAAACAATTCAGATGCAGCTGAAGTTCAGACTTTCAGCTTTCATTTGAGGGTATCTACATTAAAATTGGATGAAGGGTTTAGGAGTTTCAGCTGCCAAACAGTGCCACCCTGTTTTTAAAGGGACTAAAAGTAATTGGACAATTGACTCCAAGGCTATTTCATGGACAGGTGTGGGCAATCCTTTTCATTATGTCATTCTCAATTAAGCAGATAAAAGGCCTGGAGTTGATTTGAGGTGTGGTGCTTGCATTTGGAAGGTTTTGCTGTGAAGGAAACATGCGGTCAAAGGAGCTCTCTATGCAGGTGAAACAAGCCATCCTTGAGCTGCAATAACAGAAAAAACCCTGTCATGCAGGGTTGGAATGGCCCACCAGAGAACCGGAGGATTCTCCGGTGGGCCTGGGCCCAGGCACTGACATCTGCTGGCATACAGGCCAGCAGCTGCTTAGGGCTCCCATTGCTCCAGGGGCCCCCAGCCAGTGGCTATGGGGCCCCTGAGCCAAGGGGGCCTGCCCTGTGCCAGCAGAGCAGCAGCAGGTGACAAGAATCCACGCCTGTCCCCGCTGCTAAAGAGAAATGAATATTCACATTTCCCCACGCCCCCTTGGGCGTGGACAGGAGTGAATATGATTTCTCTTTAATAGCGGGTAGCGTTAGCCGCAGGCTGCAGCTAGCACTGCCCGCATGTAAAGCCCCACCACCTCATCACACACGCATGCACGCACGCAGACAGATACACAGCACACTCACCTCTCCGCAAGTTCCCTGCAGCACATGCAGGCTTCCTGCCCGACGCTTCCTGTCTGAGGCAGCCCAGCTGGATGACGTCATCATCCAGCACGCTGTTTCAGACAGAAAGCTGCCGACGAAGAAGAGGCTGATGGGATGTGCTCGGGGAACTTGCCGAGAGGTGAGTGGTGCTGTGTGTCTGTGTGCGTGCGTGTCTGTATGTGGTGTGGTGCTTTGTGTGTGAGTGTGAGAGAGGCGCAGTGCTGTGTGTGTGTGTTGGCAATGATGGGGTAGTGTGGAAGGACAGTGCTGGTGGTGGGGGAGGCAATGATGGAGGTAATGCAATGGACAAGGATGGGTGTGGGGGGAGGCAATGATGGAGGTGATGAAATGGGCAATGATGGTGGTGGGGGGAGGCAATGATGGAGGTGATAAAATGGACAATTATGGGGGTGGGGGGAGGTGATGAAAAGGGCAATGATGGGGGTGGGGGGAGGCAATGATGGAGGTGTTGAAATGGGCAATGATGAGGGTGGTGGGGGAGAAAGCAATGATGGTTGTGGTGTAAAGGACAATGATGGTGGGGAAGAGGCAATGATTGAGGTGGTGGAATGGGCAATGATGGGGTGGTGGGGGAGAAGGCAATGATGGAGGTGGTGATGAGGACAATGATGGGGTGGAGGGGAAGAACAATGATGGAGGTGGAGAGGGGCTGCATTATACTTTACGAGGGGGTACATTATATTCTGTGGGGGGACTGCATTTTTCTCTCAGGAGACTGCATTATATTCTGGGGGGCTACAGTATACTCTATGGGGGGCTGCATTATTCTCTCAGGGGACTACAATATATTTTGGGGGGGCTACATCATACTATATGAGGGGGGCAAAATTATCCCCTTTGAGGGGGCTACAGTATACTCTATGGTGGGACTGCATTATACCTTATGATGAGGGGGTTGCATTATATTCTATGAGGGGGGCTGTTAGGCGTCAAGTTTCTCCCCCTGCACAGGGGGAGTCTCGAGCCATGTCCTCTGCAGTCTCCCATTCTTCTGCAGCCGCAGAGGTTCCCGCTCAGCAGAGACATCAGTCCCAGCGTCTTGCCCAGGCTAATGCTAGGCGTCTGGGTGCTCCTCTAGGCTCAGCTATTCTACCATGCATGAGTCAGCGGAAAGAAGACGCTCCTGGGACTCACTCCTGCTTTTCTCCTACTGAGCATGCCCGTGGGAAGACCTCTCATTGGAGGTCACATGCTCAGGTCTGTTCCTTCTCCGATTGGACCACCAGGAAGGTCCCAGAAGCCTGCAACTATAAAAGCTTAGCCCGGCCATGCGCTAATATGGATAGAGATTTGACTATGTGGAGTATGTATGTACGAATGTCTCTGGTGAATGACTCATTAAGAAACCCCTACCCTTGGTACGCATGTGTTGTGCAGCCTAGCCTGCTAGCGCCCAGGCTTAGGTGCAGGTAGAGGCAGAGTCAGAGACTGGCATCAGTGTCCACCGGTGGCTCTACACGCCACGGTGCACTAGCTCAACACTCCACCATAGTCAGCATCTTCTATAGTGGCGTCCGCGGGTGCGACGACGCGCGCTCAGAAGGTCTAGAGGGACTCTGACCCCATGTCCTTGGGGCAGAGTTCTGTGACCACATTCTGTGCGCTCCCTTGCCGAGCTCTGTGAGTTCTAACAGACTCCGGCATTTATGTTCCCCGGTAGTGCGGCTGTGTGACGTAACAGAGTCCGCTCTTGTACAGATCGCGTGACTATTAAGGCCTCTTTCACACTTCAGTTGTTTGACATCAGTCAAAATCCGCCGTTTTTGTAAAAAAGCGGATCCGCCATTTTTTTGGCGGATCCGTTTTTTTCCCCATAGACTTGCATTAGCGGTGGATTATGACTGATGGTTGTCCGTTGCATCCGTTTTTGATGGATCCGTTTGAATTTTAGCGTCTGCCATATGGAGTAGAAGGATAAAGGAACTTTTTTCCGGCGGCGGACCGCTATTTGAAACTGCGCATGCCCAGAAGATCTTTCTTTCATGCATTTTAACCATAAACGCCGTTATGGCAGCGGCAAAAAATCTCTCTCTCTCCTTCCCCCCCTTTCTCTCCTTCCCCCCTCTCTCTCTTCTCTCCATCCCTCTCTCTCATCCCCCTCTCTCTCCTTCCCCCTCTCTTCTTCTCCCTCCCTCTCTCTCTCCTCCTCTCTCTCTCCCCCTCTCTCTCCCCCACCTCTCATTTCCCCCCCTCATTCTCTCATCTTCCCCCTCCTCTCTCCTTTCCCCTTTTCCAGACCTCTGTTCCTTTAAATTTCAGGCACTTGCCGGCTGCAGCGGATCCACTCAAAAAACGGATCCTGTGCATCCGTTTTTTTCAAAGCGGAAACTGATCCATTATTTCACACTTTGACGATTTTCAACTGACGTCAGACAACTGAAGTGTGAAACAGGCCTAACCTGCGTGTGGTCTTTTATACCGCCATATAGCATCCGCCATTACTAAGCAGCAGTTTACCACCTCTGCACGGTGGACCCCGGGCTGCGAACGCACCTTACTATCATTTTATTATTTGGTGCGTTCCGCCAGCCCTAACATTGACTACATTATATTCTATGAGGGGGCTACCCCAAACCCTGCTACATAATTAAGACATGTTCTACCTTATATTATTCCCTGATATTAGCGTGTTTTACCTCACAATTGGTGGTCTTGTATTTATCTCTATGTAGCTACATAGTGGGCCCCAAGGTGCTCCAGTCATGTGTGATACAGCCTGCAGAGCCGAGTATCTAATCCCAGCATATGATACACTTTGCGTATTTAATCCCAGCACGTGATGCATATCTAATCCCAGTGCACGAAACACTGCACGTACCTAATCCCAGTGCGTGAAACACTGCACGTACCTCATCCCAGTGCACGAAAGACTGCACGTGTCTAATCCCAGTGCACGAAACACTGCACGTGTCTAATCCCAGTGCACGAAACACTGCACGTGTCTAATCCCAGTGCACGAAACACTGCACGTGTCTAATCCCAGTGCACGAAACACTGCACGTGTCTAATCCCAGTGCACGAAACACTGCACGTGTCTAATCCCAGTGCACGAAACACTGCACGTGTCTAATCCCAGTGCACGAAACACTGCACGTGTCTAATCCCAGTGCGCGAAACACTGCACGTGTCTAATCCCAGTGTGAAACACTGCACATGTCTAATCCCAGTGCACAAAACACTGCTCGTACCTAATCCCAGTGCACGAAACACTGCACGTGTCTAATCCCAGTGCACGAAACACTGCACGTGTCTAATCCCAGTGCACGAAACACTGCACGTGTCTAATCCCAGTGCACGAAACACTGCACGTGTCTAATCCCAGTGCACGAAACACTGCACGTGTCTAATCCCAGTGCACGAAACACTGCACGTGTCTAATCCCAGTGCATGAAACACTGCACGTGTCTAATCCCAGTGCACGAAACACTGCACGTGTCTAATCCCAGTGCACGAAACACTGCACGTGTCTAATCCCAGTGCACGAAACACTGCACGTGTCTAATCCCAGTGCACGAAACACTGCACGTGTCTAATCCCAGTGCACGAAACACTGCACGTGTCTAATCCCAGTGCACGAAACACTGCATGTGTCTAATTCCAATGCACGAAACACTGCACGTACCTAATCCCAGTGCATGAAACACTGCACGTGTCTAATCCCACTGCACGTACCTAATCCCAGTGCACGAAACACTGCACGTGTCTAATCCCAGTGCACGAAACACTGCACGTGTCTAATCCCAGTGCACGAAACACTGCACGTGTCTAATCCCAGTGCATGAAACACTGCACGTGTCTAATTTCAGTGCACGAAACACTGCACGTGTCTAATTTCAGTGCACAAAACACTGCACGTACCTAATCCCAGTGCGTGAAACACTGCACGTACCTAATCCCAGTGCGCGAAACACTGCACGTACCTAATCCCAGTGCGCGAAACACTGCACGTACCTAATCCCAGTGCGCGAAACACTGCACGTACCTAATCCCAGTGCACGAAACACTGCAAGTGTCTAATTTCAGTGCACAAAACACTGCACGTACCTTATTCCAGTGCACGAAACACTGCACGTACCTCAGCCCAGTGCGCAAAACACTGCACGTACCTAATCCCAGTGCGCGAAACACTGCACGTACCTAATCCCAGTGCGCGAAACACTGCACGTACCTAATCCCAGTGCGCGAAACACTGCAAGTGTCTAATTTCAGTGCACAAAACACTGCACGTACCTTATTCCAGTGCACGAAACACTGCACGTACCTCAGCCCAGTGCGCAAAACACTGCACGTGTCTAATCCCAGTGCACGAAACACTGCACGTGTCTAATCCCAGTGCACGAAACACTGCACGTGTCTAATCCCAGTGCACGAAACACTGCACGTGTCTAATCCCAGTGCACGAAACACTGCACGTGTCTAATCCCAGTGCACGAAACACTGCACGTGTCTAATCCCAGTGCACGAAACACTGCACGTGTCTAATCCCAGTGCACGAAACACTGCACGTGTCTAATCCCAGTGCACGAAACACTGCACGTGTCTAATCCCAGTGCACGAAACACTGCACGTGTCTAATCCCAGTGCACGAAACACTGCACGTGTCTAATCCCAGTGCACGAAACACTGCACGTGTCTAATCCCAGTGCACGAAACACTGCACGTGTCTAATCCCAGTGCACGAAACACTGCACGTGTCTAATCCCAGTGCACGAAACACTGCACGTGTCTAATCCCAGTGCACGAAACACTGCACGTGTCTAATCCCAGTGCACGAAACACTGCACGTGTCTAATCCCAGTGCACGAAACACTGCACGTGTCTAATCCCAGTGCACGAAACACTGCACGTGTCTAATCCCAGTGCACGAAACACTGCACGTGTCTAATCCCAGTGCACGAAACACTGCACGTGTCTAATCCCAGTGCACGAAACACTGCACGTGTCTAATCCCAGTGCACGAAACACTGCACGTGTCTAATCCCAGTGCACGAAACACTGCACGTGTCTAATCCCAGTGCACGAAACACTGCACGTGTCTAATCCCAGTGCACGAAACACTGCACGTGTCTAATCCCAGTGCACGAAACACTGCACGTGTCTAATCCCAGTGCACGAAACACTGCACGTGTCTAATCCCAGTGCACGAAACACTGCACGTGTCTAATCCCAGTGCACGAAACACTGCACGTGTCTAATCCCAGTGCACGAAACACTGCACGTGTCTAATCCCAGTGCACGAAACACTGCACGTGTCTAATCCCAGTGCACGAAACACTGCACGTGTCTAATCCCAGTGCACGAAACACTGCACGTGTCTAATCCCAGTGCACGAAACACTGCACGTGTCTAATCCCAGTGCACGAAACACTGCACGTGTCTAATCCCAGTGCACGAAACACTGCACGTGTCTAATCCCAGTGCACGAAACACTGCACGTGTCTAATCCCAGTGCACGAAACACTGCACGTGTCTAATCCCAGTGCACGAAACACTGCACGTACCTAATCCCAGTGCACGAAACACTGCACGTGTCTAATCCCAGTGCACGAAACACTGCACGTGTCTAATCCCAGTGCACGAAACACTGCACGTGTCTAATCCCAGTGCGCGAAACACTGCACGTGTCTAATCCCAGTGCGTGAAACACTGCACGTGTCTAATCCCAGTGCGCAAAACACTGCACGTGTCTAATCCCAGTGCGTGAAACACTGCACGTGTCTAATCCCAGTGCGAAACACTGCACGTGTCTAATCCCAGTGCGAAACACTGCACGTGTCTAATCCCAGTGCGAAACACTGCACGTGTCTAATCCCAGTGCGAAACACTGCACGTGTCTAATCCCAGTGCACGAAACACTGCACGTACCTAATCCCAGTGCACAAAGCACTGCACGTGTCTAATCCTAGTGCACGAAACACTGCATGTGTCTAATTCCGATGCACGAAACACTGCACGTGTCTAATCCCAGTGCACGAAACACTGCACGTGTCTAATCCCAGTGTGAAATACTGCCGTGTCTAATCCCAGTGCACGAAACACTGCACGTGTCTAATCCCAGTGCACGAAACACTGCACGTGTCTAATCCCAGTGCACGAAACACTGCACGTATCTAATCCCAGTGTGAAACACTGCACGTATCTAATCCCAGTGCGAAACACTGCACGTGTCTAATCCCAGTGCCCGAAACACTGCACGTGTCTAATTCCAGTGCACGAAGCACTGCACGTACCTAATCCCAGTGCACGAAGCACTGCACGTGTCTAATCCCAGTGCACGAAACACTGCACGTGTCTAATCCCAGTGCGCGAAACAATGCACGTGTCTAATCCCAGTGCGCAAAACACTGCACGTGTCTAATCCCAGTGCACGAAACACTGCACGTGTCTAATTTCAGTGCACGAAACACTGCACGTGTCTATTCCCAGTGCACGAAACACTGCACGTGTCTATTCCCAGTGCACGAAACACTGCACGTGTCTATTCCCAGTGCACGAAACACTGCACGTGTCTATTCCCAGTGCACGAAACACTGCACGTGTCTAATCCCAGTGCGCAAAACACTGCAAGTGTCTAATCCCAGTGCGAAACACTGCACGTGTCTAATCCCAGTTCGAAACACTGTACGTGTCTAATCTCAGTGCACGAAACACTGCTCGTACCTAATTCCAGTGCACGAAGCACTGCACGTGTCTAATCCTAGTGCACGAAACACTGCACGTGTCTAACTCCAATGCACGAAACACTGCACGTGTCTAATTCCAATGCACGAAACACTGCACGTACCTAATCCCAGTGCATGAAACAATGCACGTGTCTAATCCCAGTGCGAAACACTGCCCGTGTCTAATCCCAGTGCACGAAACACTGCACGTGTCTAATCCCAGTGCACGAAACACTGCACGTGTCTAATCCCAGTGCACGAAACACTGCACGTGTCTAATCCCAGTGCACGAAACACTGCACGTGTCTAATCCCAGTGCACGAAACACTGCACGTGTCTAATCCCAGTGCGCGAAACACTGCACGTACCTAATTTCAGTGCACGAAGCACTGCACGTGTGTAATCCCAGTGCACGAAACACTGCACGTGTCTAATCCCAGTGCATGAAACACTGCACGTACCTAATCCCAGTGCACGAAGCACTGCACGTGTCTAATCCCAGTGCACGAAACACTGCACGTACCTAATCCCAGTGTGCGAAACACTGCACGTATCTAATCCCAGTGCAGGAAGCACTGCACGTGTCTAATCCCAGTGCACGAAAAACTGCACGTGTCTAATCCCAGTGCACGAAACACTGCATGTGTCTAATTCCAGTGCACGAAACACTGCACGTGTCTA
Source organism: Dendrobates tinctorius (assembly GCF_039654945.1). NCBI lineage: Eukaryota > Metazoa > Chordata > Amphibia > Anura > Dendrobatidae > Dendrobates > Dendrobates tinctorius. The sequence goes on along the minus strand of NW_027362063.1, from coordinate 1,502,492 downwards.
ATCCCAGTGCACGAAACACTGCACGTGTCTAATCCCAGTGCAAGAAACACTGCACGTGTCTAATCCCAGTGCACTAAACACTGCATGTGTCTAATCCCAGTGCACGTGTCTAATCCCAGTGCACAAAACACTGCACGTACCTAATCCCAGTGCACAAAACACTGCACGTGTCTAATCCCAGTGCACGAAGCACTGCACGTGTCTAATCCCAGTGCACGAAACACTGCACGTACCTAATCCCAGTGCGCAAAACACTGCACGTGTCTAATCCCAGTGCACGAAACACTGCACGTGTCTAATCCCAGTGCACGAAACACTGCACGTGTCTAATCCCAGTGCACGAAACACTGCACGTGTCTAATCCCAGTGCACGAAACACTGCACGTGTCTAATCCCAGTGCACGAAACACTGCACGTGTCTAATCCCAGTGCACAAAACACTGCACGTGTCTAATCCCAGTGCACAAAACACTGCACGTGTCTAATCCCAGTGCGCGAAACACTGCACGTGTCTAATCCCAGTGCGCGAAACACTGCACGTGTCTAATCCCAGTGCGCGAAACACTGCACGTGTCTAATCCCAGTGCGCGAAACACTGCACGTGTCTAATCCCAGTGCGCGAAACACTGCACGTGTCTAATCCCAGTGCGCGAAACACTGCACGTGTCTAATCCCAGTGCGCGAAACACTGCACGTGTCTAATCCCAGTGCGCGAAACACTGCACGTGTCTAATCCCAGTGCGCGAAACACTGCACGTGTCTAATCCCAGTGCGCGAAACACTGCACGTGTCTAATCCCAGTGCCCGAAACACTGCACGTGTCTAATCCCAGTGCACGAAACACTGCACGTGTCTAATCCCAGTGCACAAAACACTGCACGTGTCTAATCCCAGTGCACAAAACACTGCACGTGTCTAATCCCAGTGCACAAAACACTGCACGTGTCTAATCCCAGTGCACGAAACACTGCACGTGTCTAATCCCAGTGCACGAAACACTGCACGTGTCTAATCCCAGTGCACGAAACACTGCACGTGTCTAATCCCAGTGCACGAAACACTGCACGTGTCTAATCCCAGTGCACGAAACACTGCACGTGTCTAATCCCAGTGCACGAAACACTGCACGTGTCTAATCCCAGTGCACGAAACACTGCACGTGCCTAATCCCAATGCACGAAACACTGCACGTGTCTAATCCCAGTGCGCGAAACACTGCACGTGTCTAATCCCAGTGCACAAAACACTGCACGTGTCTAATCCCAGTGCGCGAAACACTGCACGTGTCTAATCCCAGTGCACAAAACACTGCACGTGTCTAATCCCAGTGCGCAAAACACTGCACGTGTCTAATCCCAGTGCGAAACACTGCACGTGTCTAATCCCAGTGCACGAAACACTGCATGTGTCTAATCCCCGTGCTCGAAACACTGCACGTACCTATTCCCAGTGCACGAAACACTGCACGTGTCTAATCCCAGTGCACGAAACACTGCACGTGTCTAATCCCCATGCTCGAAACACTGCTCGCACCTATTCCCAGTGCACAAAACACTGCACGTGTCTAATCCCAGTGCACAAAACACTGCACGTGTCTAATCCCAGTGCACGAAACACTGCACGTGTCTAATCCCAGTGCACGAAACACTGCACGTGTCTAATCCCAATGCACGAAACACTGCACGTGTCTAATCCCAGTGCGCGAAACACTGCACGTGTCTAATCCCAGTGCACAAAACACTGCACGTGTCTAATCCCAGTGCGCGAAACACTGCACGTGTCTAATCCCAGTGCACAAAACACTGCACGTGTCTAATCCCAGTGCGCAAAACACTGCACGTGTCTAATCCCAGTGCGAAACACTGCACGTGTCTAATCCCAGTGCACGAAACACTGCATGTGTCTAATCCCCGTGCTCGAAACACTGCACGTACCTATTCCCAGTGCACGAAACACTGCACGTGTCTAATCCCAGTGCACGAAACACTGCACGTGTCTAATCCCCATGCTCGAAACACTGCTCGCACCTATTCCCAGTGCACAAAACACTGCACGTGTCTAATCCCAGTGCACAAAACACTGCACGTGTCTAATCCCAGTGCACGAAACACTGCACGTGTCTAATCCCAGTGCACGAAACACTGCACGTGTCTAATCCCAATGCACGAAACACTGCACGTGTCTAATCCCAGTGCGCGAAACACTGCACGTGTCTAATCCCAGTGCACAAAACACTGCACGTGTCTAATCCCAGTGCGCGAAACACTGCACGTGTCTAATCCCAGTGCACAAAACACTGCACGTGTCTAATCCCAGTGCGCAAAACACTGCACGTGTCTAATCCCAGTGCGAAACACTGCACGTGTCTAATCCCAGTGCACGAAACACTGCATGTGTCTAATCCCCGTGCTCGAAACACTGCACGTACCTATTCCCAGTGCACGAAACACTGCACGTGTCTAATCCCAGTGCACGAAACACTGCACGTGTCTAATCCCCATGCTCGAAACACTGCACGCACCTATTCCCAGTGCACAAAACACTGCACGTGTCTAATCCCAGTGCACAAAACACTGCACGTGTCTAATCCCAGTGCACGAAACACTGCACGTGTCTAATCCCAGTGCGCGATTCAGCGAGCAGTACCAACTAACCGTGCAGTCAGCCATCCTCGGTCACGCGTCCACATCTCAGGATCATTTTTCAGGGGGCGACTTCCGTTTCTTAACCCTGAAGCAGTCAAAAGAAGCGACATAAGACGCAGCATGTGCACAGTAACGCGTTTTAAAAATGCTTTGTATTTAGCCTAATTTTATTGGCTATTTTTGCAGCGCTTTTCAGGCGGATTCCGCAGCTGTGTGCACATACCCAATGGGTTTTTTTATGCATTTTTTTTTTTAACAATATTCTCTCAAAAAAGTGTGTGAGAAAAGAACCGCTCTGTGTAACCTCTATATATCATAATTTGGAAAAAAAAGTCACACTGCAATAACACGGGACGTGTTCCCCTTCCCCCCGGTGCGTCCCCACACTCCCGGGCGATGGATCTCAGGGTGGGCACAGGAGAGGCCGCCCCCCGTAGCACCGCCCCGGCCCCTACTTCTCCGGCCTCGGTCAGGGTCACGGCAGACGGCACCATGTCCGGAGAGCTGCTGTGTGTGGAGCAAGTGCTGGAGAAATACATTCCTGCCGAGGAGCTGCGGGAAGTATGGAGGCTGCTGTACGGGAGGGAGCTGAGGTGAGCGGGGCGTCATTAACTAGCAAACCGCCTGGCTATGGTAGCCGTCTGTACGATCTATCTATCTATCTATCTATCTATCTAATTATCTATCTGTCTATCTATCTAATTATCTATCTATCATCTATCTATCTATCCAGGGGTGGATTAAGGGTATCCAGGGCCCGGGGCAGTTCAGACTCTGTGGGCCCCCCTCGTCACGTGACGGGGGTCACGAATCGTAGAGCCGCACTCCACATAGAGAATAATGGGGCCTCCAGCACCGACCTCCACCCGCAGAGCCCCACTCCACATAGAGAATAATGGAGCCTCCAGCACCGACCTCCACCCGCAGAGCCGCACTCCACATAGAGAATAATGGGGCCTCCAGCACCGACCTCCACCCGCAGAGCCGCACTCCACATAGAGAATAATGGGGCCTCCAGCACCGACCTCCACCCGCAGAGCCACACTCTACATAGAGAATAATGGAGCCTCCGGTACCGACCTCCACCCGCAGAGCCGCACTCCACATAGAGAATAATGGGGCCTCCAGCACCGACCTCCACCCGCAGAGCCCCACTCCACATAGAGAATAATGGAGCCTCCAGCACCGACCTCCACCCGCAGAGCCCCACTCCACATAGAGAATAATGGAGCCTCCAGCACCGACCTCCACCCGCAGAGCCGCACTCCACATAGAGAATAATGGAGCCTCCAGCACAGACCTCCACCCGCAGAGTCGCACTCCACATAGAGAATAATGGAGCCTCCAGCACCGACCTCCACCCGCAGAGCCGCACTCCACATAGAGAATAATGGAGCCTCCAGCACCGACCTCCACCCGCAGAGCCGCACTCCACATAGAGAATAATGGAGCCTCCAGCACCGACCTCCACCCGCAGAGCCGCACTCCACATAGAGAATAATGGGGCCTCCAGCACCGACCTCCACCCGCAGAGCCCCACTCCACATAGAGAATAATGGGGCCTCCAGCACCGACCTCCACCCGCAGAGCCGCACTCCACATAGAGAATAATGGAGCCTCCAGCTCCGACCTCCACCCGCAGAGCCCCACTCCACATAGAGAATAATGGGGCCTCCAGCACCGACCTCCACCCGCAGAGCCACACTCCACATAGAGAATAATGGGGCCTCCAGCACCGACCTCCACCCGCAGAGCCGCACTCCACATAGAGAATAATGGAGCCTCCAGCACCGACCTCCACCTGCAGAGCCGTACTCCACATAGAGAATAATGGGGCCTCCGGCACCTACCTCCACCCGCAGAGCCACACTCCACATAGAGAATAATGGGGCCTCCAGCACCGACCTCCACCCGCAGAGCCACACTCTACATAGAGATTAATGGGGCCTCCACCCGCAGAGCCGCACTCCACATAGAGAATAATGGAGCCTCCAGCACCGACCTCCACCCGCAGAGCCCCACTCCACATAGAGAATAATGGAGCCTCCAGCACCGACCTCCACCCGCAGAGCCGCACTCCACATAGAGAATAATGGAGCCTCCAGCACCGACCTCGACCCGCAGAGCCACACTCCACATAGAGAATAATGGAGCCTCCAGCACCGACCTCCACCCGCAGAGCCACACTCCACATAGAGAATAATGGAGCCTCCAGCACCGACCTCCACCCGCAGAGCCGCACTCCACATAGAGAATAATGGAGCCTCCAGCACCGACCTCCACCCGCACTCCACATAGAGAATAATGGAGCCTCCAGCACTGACCACCACCCGCAGAGCCGCACTCCACATAGAGAATAATGGAGCCTCCAGCACCGACCTCCACCCGCAGAGCCGCACTCCACATAGAGAATATTGGAGCCTCCAGCACCGACCTCCACCCGCAGAGCCGCACTCCACATAGAGAATAATGGAGCCTCCAGCACCGACCTCCACCCGCACTCCACATAGAGAATAATGGAGCCTCCAGCACTGACCACCACCCGCAGAGCCGCACTCCACATAGAGAATAATGGAGCCTCCAGCACCAACCTCCACCCGCAGAGCCGCACTCCACATAGAGAATAATGGAGCCTCCAGCACCGACCTCCACCCGCACTCCACATAGAGAATAATGGAGCCTCCGCCACACACCTCCACCCGCAGAGCCGCACTCCACATAGAGAATAATGGAGCCTCCAGCACCGACCTCCACCCGCAGAGCCGCACTCCACATAGAGAATAATGGGGCCTCCAGCACCGACCTCCACCCGCAGAGCCGCACTCCACATAGAGAATAATGGGGCCTCCAGCACCGACCTCCACCCGCAGAGCCGCACTCCACATAGAGAATAATGGAGCCTCCAGCACCGACCTCCACCTGCAGAGCCCCACTCCACATAGAGAATAATGGAGCCTCCAGCACCGACCTCCACCCGCAGAGCCGCACTCCACATAGAGAATAATGGAGCCTCCAGCACCGACCTCCACCCGCAGAGCCACACTCCACATAGAGAATAATGGGGCCTCCAGCACCGACCTCCACCCGCAGAGCCGCACTCCACATAGAGAATAATGGAGCCTCCAGCACCGACCTCCACCCGCACTCCACATAGAGAATAATGGAGCCTCCGCCACACACCTCCACCCGCAGAGCCGCACTCCACATAGAGAATAATGGAGCCTCCAGCACCGACCTCCACCCGCAGAGCCGCACTCCACATAGAGAATAATGGGGCCTCCAGCACCGACCTCCACCCGCAGAGCCGCACTCCACATAGAGAATAATGGGGCCTCCAGCACCGACCTCCACCCGCAGAGCCGCACTCCACATAGAGAATAATGGAGCCTCCAGCACCGACCTCCACCTGCAGAGCCCCACTCCACATAGAGAATAATGGAGCCTCCAGCACCGACCTCCACCCGCAGAGCCGCACTCCACATAGAGAATAATGGAGCCTCCAGCACCGACCTCCACCCGCAGAGCCACACTCCACATAGAGAATAATGGGGCCTCCAGCACCGACCTCCACCCGCAGAGCCGCACTCCACATAGAGAATAATGGAGCCTCCAGCACCGACCTCCACCCGCAGAGCCGCACTCCACATAGAGAATAATGGAGCCTCCAGCACCGACCTCCACCCGCAGAGCCGCACTCCACATACATGGCTGCTCTCAGTGCTGTGCGCACAGGACCTGTGATGAGGTCACAGAAGGGGAGGAGACAGGGGTCACATGATCGGGGGCCCTGATACCTTACCTCCTGTGATCTCATCACAAGCCTTTGCACGCTACCAGCAGCATCAGCGTTCACGCTACTTGTAGATGCTGCTGGTAGCAGAGCACATAATGCCGCCCCCACGGTCACTCACTTTAAGGTGGGGAGAAGATGGAGTGCCATTGCAGCAGCCAGCAGGAATGTGGTGGGGGCCCCCTTAGAAGCTCTTGTGGTGGGGGCCCCGGGGCTGAAGCCCCGCCTGCCCTGCCTATAATCCGGCCCTGCGCGGTGGCGGATTATAATGGGGCAATTTACTGGCCTGGGCTGTGGGCCCCTTAACCCCACTGGGCCCGGGGCAACTGCCCAAACTGACCTCATTATAATCCGCCACTGTATCTATCTAATTATCTATCTATCTGTCTATCTATCTAATTATCTATCTATCTATCTATCTATTTCATCTAAATTATGTATCTAATATAGATCCATTGATCACATATTGATCTAAGCATTTGCCTCTCACTTTGATTTGTCCGTATAACCCATATTGACCTATTTTCTATCTATCTATCGTTATTTCATCTGAATTGTCTATCTAATATAGATCCATTGATCACATATTGATCTGAGCATTTACCTATCACTTTGATTTGTTTGTATATCCCATATTGACCTCTTTTCTATATAGTTATCCATCTGTGTGGCTGCTCTGCAGGATTCTGACACTCTGACACTTGTGCTGATGGTCCTCAGTGGCTGATCTGTTCTTTTGCAGATGTTTGGAGCTCCCCGGCCGCGCTCTGGATTCTGCATCACAACAAGGATTTGAGTTAAAGGGATATATGTTTGATGCTGCAGGTGAACAACTCCGGAGGCCTCGAGTAACCCGAGTGGGATTAATTCAGAATAAAATCCAGTTGCCAACTTCAAGTCCAGTGGCAGAGCAGGTAGTCCTGTCCAAGTCTGTCATTTTGGTAGCATGTGTTACCTTTACCATTTAGTGGACCATCAAGCAAGAGCGTTCGGCTATTTCTGTAAGTTGACACTCATGATCGGGAACCTTTCAGCAGGATTTCACAACCCAAACTCATTATATATGCACAAGTAGGTTTTTCAAAGACAAGTCCAGCAATACCATTACATGACCAGTCCGTTCCTCAGCGTTTGACTTTATGTGGAAATGACTGTGAAGATCTGAAGCCTCTGTCACTCCAACTCTATTTCCTGCTCAGCACCACCTCTTCCTGCATGACAGATCAAGGCTGTCAGTCAAGCAGGAGGAAGCGGCGCTGGCAGGGAATAGAGCTGGAGTGACAGAGGCTTCAGATCTACAAATAGTTCTGCAACCTCTTTTGCATATCAGTGCAAACGCTAATTTCTCAGTACTGGAGGAACGCACTGGCAGCGTAAAGGTATCGCTGGATTTGTCTTTCAAAGAGCTAGATGTGCATATAATGAGTTTAAAGGGGTGAAATGCTGCTGACAGTTTCCATTTATGTCACAGAAGAATTTGGTCACCTTTTTTCATTTTACAAACTTAACTCCTGATTTCCCACCGCACCCATGTACCATTAATCCCCTTCTGGCATGATTGGAGTAGTGACGTGTAGGTCCCCGTTGCTGCTGCCACGGAACGGATGGAAACCCCTTTAGCCCCCACATATTTTTAGAAGAGACTCCACAGCTAACAAGTTGCACTCTGCAGTATCTATTAGACCCGTCACCATTTGCTGCATTTGTAAAATAAGTTTTCAAACCACAGCAAGAATTATTTCGATTTTTTAAAATGTCTCCGTTTCTGATCCAAATAAACGTTCACAAAGAAAGTATTATTCCTCGTTACTGGTAATGTCATGTGCTGCTTCTGCCTTCCCCCTGACTTCACTTTGCTGCCAATCCTGGCTTGATTTACAGGTCAGTCTGATAAAATGTTGCACATGTTTGTTTTTTTTTGTAATTTACAGAACATTTGAAATATCCTAAGGCTCAGTTTCCACAATGAGTTTTTAATGCTGCATATTTTCTCTGCACTTAACGCTGCATCTTGAGATCTCATGCCCACTGTGCATTTTCAGCATAAACTGATCTGCGGTGCTTGAAATCCACAACATGTCAATTCCTGAGTTTTATGTGTGGGTTTTCCCCATAGATTGGCATGTGGATGTGGAAAATATGCAGATGAAAACCAAATATGCACTAAGGCCTTGTGCACACGGTGCAGATCTCCAGCGGATCCGCAGCGGATTTTACCGCGCAGAAACGCTGCATGTCCGCATTGTGATGTACAGTAGCATGTTAGTCAATAGAAAAAAAACCACTGTGCAGACACTGCGAATTTTTCCGCACAGTTTTCTTGTGGTTCAAAATATGCAGCATGTCACTTCTTTTGTGCGGTTTTCCACCTCCCCTGTCTCCAAATCCGCAGGGGGAAATCCGCAGGGGAAATCCACAGGGGAAAACCGCAAGAAAAGAATAAATCCGCAGGAAAAATGCAGGTCATTTGACCTTCGGATTTCTTCAATTCTGCGCGGAAAAATCCGCAGGGCCAAAAAGTACATCTGCACTTAGCCTAACACACTAAGGCCCTGTGCACACGGTGCAGATTCTGTGCAGTTCTGCAGCAGATTTGGCCCTGCAGAACTGCAGCAGAAAAGCAGCAGAACTGCACGTGATGTACAGTACCATTTAAGGCTATGTAAAACAAGAAAGGCTGTGCACAAGCTGCAGATTTTTCTGCGCAGATTTGGTGCAGAATAAGGCTAAGTGCACACGTTGCAGAAAATTTCTGCTCAAAAACCTGAATCCCTTCCCAGAAACCGCACCTATTTTTCCGTTTTTTATGCGTTTTTTTTCCGCAGCGGTTTCTAAAAGCATGGGAGAAGCCTAAACCGCGGAAAAATCTGCAAAATTAATGTGCATGCTGCGTTTTTTACCGCGATGCGGTTTTTTCGCGGTAAAAAACACATCAATGTGCACAAAAAGTGCAAAATGCATAGAAATGACTGTGCAGCTTATTTTTAGCGGTTTTATAGTGAAAACCGCGGTAAAAACCGCTAAAAAAAACCGCTGTGTGTGAACACAGCCTAAAAGAAGCAGCATGTCGCTTCTTTTGTGCGGTTTTGCTGCAGTTTTCCACCTGCTCCATTATAGAAATCTGCAGGTGGAAACTGCAGGGGAAATCTGCACTAAAACTGCAGGTAAAACGCAGGTCATTTTACCTGCAGATTTAGCAAAATCTGTGCGGAAAATTCCACAGCAGAATCCGCACCGTGTGCACATAGCCTAAGGCTATGAGGCCACGTTGCAGAAATGCTGCAGAATTAATGAACATGCTGAAGATTTTACTGCTATGCGATTCCGCAGCGGAAAAATCCACAGCATTGGCACAGCAACTGCGGTATCCCATAGGATTGCATGGGATGCGTTTGTTAGCACTTTTTAAATGTTTCCGCAGCGGCGGAAACGCTTAAAAAACGCAACGTGGGCACACAGCCTAAAAACGCATGTGAACCACACATGACTGTATCAATAAAGTTTTGTCAAAGCCAAATTCCAGGAAGAATCAAAAACAAAGCAGCTTTATTTAAAACATGACAAATCCAAAAAAGAGACAAAAAACTAAAGCCACATTCAAAAATGCATTTAAAAAAAATACACGTACCCCAATGTACCTAATAGGTGCAGAAAATCTACAACATAAAAAATTCACTCATGGTGGGAACGTAGCCTAATGGTATGTGAAACCGATTAGTATTTGTAGTGGGTTTTTCTGCTGCAAAAACCAGAGTAATGGCAGGAAAAATATACTCGAAAGAATTGAGGTGTGTGAGATTTTAGAAATTTCATTCACTTTGCTGGTGCTGTAAAATGCTATTTTTTTTGCCATGGAAAAACGCGCGACTGAGCCATAAGGATGCGTTTATATTCTTTGCATTTGTACTGTCTTTGGCACAGTAAATTCCAAAACTAAGCATACCCTCCCATTCACAATATCAGCGTCGGAGCCGCCTGCCAAGGGCCCACCAGTAACCAGCACCAGGGTCCCACTTTTTAGCTACATTCTAATGTGACATTATCCTCAATCACAAATTGATATAACAGAGAACTGGGTAGATTGTTACACGAATAAGATGCTGCCTCTGTCTGTACATAGTGATTCATGTATATTATGCCAAGATAGGAGAGTGCTTGCCTCTTGCACAGTGGCACACGGGAGGATTCTCTTTGGCGGTGGCAGCACCGTCATGGCTTTGCAGCTGGAGCCTCTGCCCTGCAGGATATTAATAGAGCAGGGGATGACGCTACAGATCTGGTTACACTGACCGTCAATGCCTATGTTTGTTTTGGTCAAGGTCCTGCTGAGTGCGATAGGTGGATCACATCTGAAGCGCCCATAGACTTCCTTTCCAGAAAAACCCCTTGGGAATGATAATTATGGTCACTTAAAGGGAATGTGTAGTCAGAAAAGGATCTATTGTTTAAATCAGACATTTTTTTAGACTTTTACTTCTGATATTTCAGGAAGATTTCACAGCAGTTCCTTTATGAGCAGGATCAGGATTACAATTATCTCTATGCTTGGATTTCCTGTAATAAGGCTGGTTTCACACTTGCGTTTTTTTGCGCTGCGTTTTTGCGCATATATGCGCATGCGTTTTTTCCCCTATACTTAACATGGGTGCGCATTGTCATGCATTTGTACGTGTTTGTATGCGCATGCGTTTTTTTTGTAAGGTGCGCCCGGGCGCATAAAATACATCCTGTTGCATTTTTTGTGCGTCCAACCTGTCTCAAAAAAACGCATGCGCACGCAATGCGCACGAAATTCCCCCCAAAACCCATTAAAGTCTATGGGAGCGCTGACGTGCGCAAGATCATGCACACGTCAGCACAAAAAAAGCATGCGTTTTTTTGCTAAAACCATGCGGAAAAAACAAGAAAACGCATAAACGCATGATGCGTTTATTTATGCGCATTTGCACTGCGCACGCAGCGCAAAAAAACGCAAGTGTGAAAGTAGTCTAACAGGGAGATAGACTCTAAAAAAAGCTCCAGAGGCCAGTGTGAAAATTGAATTGCATGACTTCCTTTTTTTTTTCTTTAACCCCTTCGCACTCGAGCCTGTTTTTGCCTTCGTGACCGGGCCAATTTTTTCAATTCTGACCAGTGTCACTCTGACCTCATAACTCTAGAACGCTTCAACGGATCCTACTGATTCTGACAATGTTTTCTCATGACATATTGTACTTCATGATGGTGGTAAAAATTTTTTAGATATGATCTGCGCTTATTTGTTAAAAAGATCAAAATTTGGCGAAAATGTAGAAAATTTTGCAATTTTCAAACTTTTAATTTTTATGCCCTTAAATCAGAGAGTGATATCGCACAAAATAGTTAATAAATAACATTTCCCACATGTCTACTTTACATCTGCACAATTTTGGAAACATAATTTTTTTTATTTAGGAAGTTATAAGGGTTAAAAGTTGACCAGCGATTTCTCATTTTTACAACAAAATTTGCAACACCATTTTTTTTAGGGACCACCTCACATTTGAAGTGAGTTTGGGGGGTCAATATGACAGAAAATACCCAAAAGTGACACCATTCTAAAAACTGCACCTCTCGATGTACTCAAAACCACATTCAAGAAGTTTATTAACCCTTCAGGTGCTTCACATGAATGAATGGAATATGGAAGGAAAAATTAAACATTTAACTTTTTTTCACAAACATTTTACTTCAAAACCATTTTTTTTTATTTTCACAAGTGTAAAAAGAGAAAATGAACCACAAAATTTTTTGTGCAATTTCTCCCGAATACGCCAATACCCCATATGTGGGGCTAAACAACTGTTTGAGCACACGGCAGAGCTCAGAACGGAAGGAGTGCCGTTTGACTTTTTCAATGCAGAATTGGCTGGAATTGAGATCGGATGCCATGTCACATTTGGAGAGCCCCTGATGTACCTAAACAGTGGAAACCCCCCACAAGTGACCCCATTTTGGAAACTAGACCCCTTAAAGAACTTATCTAGATGTGTCGTGAACACTTTGAACCCCCAAGTGCTTCACAGAAGTTTATAACGTAGAGCCATGAAAATAAAAAATCATTTTTTTTTCCATAAAATGACCTTTTAGCCCCCAATTTCTTATTTTCACAAGGGTGACAGGAGAAATTGGACCCCAAAAGTTGTCCAATTTGTTCTGAGTATACTGGTACCCCATATGTGGAAGAAAACTACTGTTTGGGCACACGGTGGGGCTCGGAAGGGAAGTAGTGATGTTCTGGAATGCAGACTTTGATGGAATGGTCTGCGGGTGTCATGTCGCGTTTGCAGAGCCCCTGATGTACCTAAACAGTGGAAACCCCCCACATGTGACCTCATTTTGGAAACTAGACCCCCCCAAGGAACTTATCTAGATGTGTGGTGAGCACTTTGAACCCCAAGTGTTTCAGTAAAGTTTATAATGTAGAGGCGTGAAAATAAAAAAATCATTTTTTTTCCACAAAAATGATCTTTTAGCCCCCAATTTTTATTTTCACAAGGGTAACAGGAGAAATTGGACCCTAAGAGTTGTTGTCCAATTTGTCCTGAGTACGCTGGTACCCCATATGTGGGAGAAAACTACTGTTTGGGCACACGGTGGGGCTCGGAAGGGAAGTAGTGACGTTCTGAAATGCAGACTTTGATGGAATGGTCTGCGGGCGTCATATTGCATTTACAGAGCCCCTGATGTACCTAAACAGTGGAAACCCCCAATTCTAATTCCAACCCTAACCCCAACACACCCCTAACCCTAATCTCAGCCCTAACCATAACCCTAACCACAAACCTAACACCAACACACCCATAACCCTAGCCCTAACCGTAGCCCTAACCTGTGTACCTGCTTTTTTTTCTTTCTTTTTGTGACAAGATCGCTGCCCTGCGATCTGACTCATAGTAATGCCACTTCTCCTCTGATCTCACACTGACAGATGATCAGAGGTGAAGCAGCGTTACTATGTGACAAGATCGCTGCCTGGCACAGCTGTGCCAGGCAGCGATCAGCTGTGCCAGGCAGCGATCTAGTCACACAGTAACGCTGCTTCACCTCTGATCATCTGTCAGTGTGAGATGAGAGGAGAAGTCGTGTTACAATGAGTGAGATCGCCGGGAAACAAGCAGCTTTCCCAGCGAACGCTCCCATTGGCTGCTGTGACGCTGACGTCATCAGGACCTGAACCAATCAGGTCTCGATGACGTCGGGGGTCCCAGCATGCATTGTGCACCGGGATCCCCGCGTTATAAGGTATGTGGGGGTCCCAGGGGGCACAAAAAACTGCCGACAGTAGATAAACGTCGGCGCTGCACAAAGCCCAGCAAGCGCCAACGTTTATCTACAGTGGGCGGTCGGGAAGCGGTTAATAAATATTGTGATTTAAAAATAATTGTTAAAGTGTCTTAAATATACATTCAATACAAAAACCTGATTTAAGCAGCAGGTTGTTTTCTGATGATTCCCTCTAATTCTGATGATTCCTGCGCATGAACGCAGGCGGAAGTCATCATCATCGCTGCGGTGTGACAGGTAAGAGTGACCGCCAACGGATCGCTTATCGCTGCTGCGTCGCTGGTGAGATCTGCCTGTGTGGCAGCTCACTAGCGACCATTTAGCGATGCACCAGCGATCCTGACCGGGTTGTATCATTGTCGGGATCGCTGGTGCATCGCTAAATGTAACGGTACCCTAAGTATACTTACTTGTGACCATATTCCCACTCTATATGATACAGGCATACCGGGGATAGTGGCAGTTATCTTATACAAACCCTTTTAAAGGGTTTCCACTACTCATACACCCCTTCTTAAATGCTATGTTCCTCAGGGTGAAATTAAAATAAGATATACTCACATCCCAAACCCATACTGTTGTAGCAATGTTAGCAACGGATCTCCGAGGGCTTATATGACATTGGCTGCAGTGAACGAGAACAAGCTGAGGGTACTACTGTGGGTAGATGGGATCACTGGCCACACACTAAAGGGAGTACAAATAAACAATAAGAAAAAGTAGTGTGCAAAAGGCAAGGATCACCATTAATAGACAAAAAATATATTTATTAAGGTACAATTTAACAAGCAAAACAAGAAGTACATAAAAACAATTTAAAAACAAAGCCAAACAGTCTTAAGGATAAGTAACGACTGGAGGGCCATATAAGAACCCACCAGACTCCTCCACTATGTTCACCGGGGTGCACTAGGATATAGCGCACTATAGAAAATCAATTTATATCATACAGTTTGAATATCCCAAGCTCAATAATACAAACTGAAAGAGACATCCTCAACCATTAAACCCCATTAAACAATGTAGTGGTTCCCGTAAGGAAATAGGGGTAAGGTAGATGTAAAGATATCCCACAAATAAGGGATGCAGTACACACAGATGAAGAGACACAAAAGAGCAGGTAAATAAGACTGTATAAGGCCTGTTGGTTAAAATATTTGAGAAAGAGTCACCCGGTCACGTCACAGCGTGTGGAGGGAGAAGAACCCACGCGGTGTGGCTTCCTCAGGGGAAAGTAGAGAGAAGAAAGAAACTTGTAAATTACGGTATATAATCAAAATAATTAAATAGATTACCTGTAAAAAAGGTGTAGAAAGGCATCCAGGAGCAACAATTGCACAAATGCGCATAAGGAGGGAACCACTTCCTGGTTTACCCTGTATTCAATACTCCCATTCCCCCAAAACATTCTGACCTTAGTGGGTATAAGGCATGCGCAAAGATGAATACACGTGGCAGGACCTGCAGGACACACAATGGCGCATGCACATTTGCATAAAGAAATAATAACCAGTGGTGTAAGGATTAGGACCTTACAGTCACATGTCGTTGCCCGCGGCCTGAGTATACATAGGTCAGACGCGTGCTCAGCACCATACCAATGATCAAGATCAAAGTAGGACCTTACGGTCTCGTGCCGTTATATGCGCATGCACACACTGTACAATGACGTGAGTCACAAATAAAGTAAAAAAGAACCTTGCGGTCACATGCTATTTCATGCGCATTGGATGAAGAAAGAGTTGGCGCGTGCACAGCACAAAGTCAACAGTCGCAAATCAAGAGGTTATATGTTGGTATATGCGCAAGCGCTGAAGATATTAGCGCAAGAGCAGTTGGCTGCATTGCTTACATGACATAACAATCACCGGTCTATGGACTTCCTTTACATGAGCCTAGAATGTCCAAAGGAAGGCCTATTAGCAGCCGTTGATAGACGCAACATAACATTGTCTTGCGAAGCTGGGCATATGCAGTGCTGACATTGCAGGTACTGTGCCAGTACGGGATTTAGATTTTTCACTGGGGAATATAGTATTTAAAATGGGGTTGTCTGAATTGTGTGCAGTCACTTTAATTAGCTTTTTAGATACATTACTTACCGTATCTTGTACGAATCCTAATACATAGTGTGCTATAGCCAATTCTCATGCGTAGCTGCTTTCACAAATTCTGCAGGTTTCTGAGCTCACATCATCCAGCATGCCCTGCTTGTTCTGCACAGGTCTTGCACTGGTGCAGTGATTTGATTTAGTAAAGGTGTATTCACATACAGCAGATTTGTTGCAGAAAGTATGAATGGAAAATCTGACACTTATGAATATACGGTATACCAGCTGAATTGTCAGGTGTGGGTCTGTTGACAAGTTGTTGGCATCATCCAGTATAAAAAAAGAATTATAAAAGCAGCACTGGGCATACTGGGTATAAAGATAAGCTAAATGTAACTTTATGTATACATACTGTAAATGATGGACGTGTGCCTCAATATGATGTGGTAGTGAAAAAAGAGTAGCTAGACAATACTGACCGAATCAAGCAAGAATGCAAACTGTTTCCCTTTTTGCCATAGACTTCACATATTAGGCAATCTCCCATAGACATTAGACTAAATTATGTTGTAAATGGCATAAGGGCTCGCTCACACTGGCATATGACTCAGACTAGTGCTATCTGATGTTTTATCGGAAAGCATTCGGCCCAATGTTATCTTATGGGGCAGTGCAGATCTGTTAAATCGAGTGCGGTCCGATTTAGTCAGACATAGACAATGGAGAAGATGGAGAAATGACGTTCTCCTTCTCACCTGGGATGCGTTTCCCTCACGTCAAGAGAATCGGATCACACTAAGATGACACTTTAGAATAATAGGCCCAATTCTCTCAGAGGAATCATCGGATTTGTGCGCGAGCCCTTATGCTATTGTAATTACTTGGCTGCGACATATAAGTGGACTGGCATATTATACTTGTTTCTACAGGTAAATGCCCTGCACAGGCGCATTGCGGAGATTGTGGAAGTCGCGGCTCTGTGCGATGTGAATATTGTGTGTTTTCAGGAGGCATGGAGTAAGTATTAAACATTGTCAGCTTGTATAATAAAACGAGTGGCATGATATATCCTGTGTACCTGTGTTCTGCTTTTCATGAGGGATGTGAACTAGGGAACTAATAAAAAAAAATTCAGGGTGCTGAATTCAGAATTTAGCAATTAACTACCATAAAGCTTAGTTTTTGCATTCTGAGAAAAAAAAAAAACTGTGAAAAATAACTTCTAGTGAGCGATCTGTGATCTGCGGGTTACAGGTATTTGTATGCCAAGTGAATGTGTAACGTGACATTATTAAGTAACAAGGTAAACTTACTGTCAGCTGTGCAAAGGGTCAAGGACAGGCATAACTTAGATGTCTGCCTGAAACAGATTAGAAGCTACTGGCTGTAAAGAGAACCTGTCAGCACGCTTTTGTAATGTAAGGTAAAGACATGACTGTAATGGGGCTGTAAGGCCGGGATCACACGCGCGAGTCTCTCGCATCAATACCGGGCACTGCTGCCTTCACTCGGACCGCAGCGTTCAGCTGCATAGAAATACATGCAGCCGCACACTACGGTCCCGAGTGCCGGTGGCAGTGCCGGTATTGATGCGCTAGTTTCTCACATTGCACTCGCAAGTGTGACCCTGGCGTAATGCTGACTATATTTATACCTTTTGCTGAAGAAATCCACTGTATGGTTTTTCTTTAATTATCTGAAGTTTTCTGCTAATTAGATTTGGGTGCACAGGGCTGGACTGTGCACCAGGTCTTCTCCTCCCTTTCTGTGATGCCCTGACCTTATGCCTGCCTCCAGTCTAAGGCCTCATACCCATTGGCGATTTAAAAAACGGTTCGATTTCTGGACTGGGAAAAAAGGGTGGAGTGTTATGCCAGTGTCATGCGATTTCTATGCGATTTTTATTTATTTTTTTTTTTTTCCATCCGTTTTCCATCCGTTTTTTTTTTTCCCAGCCACTCTTTTTCTACAGTCATTTACAGGACCATTTACAGTGTTCTATACCACATAATGGTGATGTATCCGTTAAAAACGGATGGAAAACGGATGGTCCGTTTTTTTTAATCGCACCCACTGACTTCTATTGTCAAAAATCGCTGCATGCTGCGATTTTTTTTTTTTTTTTTTCTCAGACCGATATTGGCTGAGAAAAAAATCGCAAGTGAGATGTCACCCATTCACTAACATGGGTCAGAGTGCAATCCAATTAAAAATCGGATTGCAATCGTCCGATTTTATCGCCAGTGAGTATGAGCCCTAAGGCTCATACTCACATGTGAGAAACTCGGTCGAGTCTCGCACGTCAATACCCGGCACTGCCGCCGGCACTTGGATCGGAGCATTCAGTTGCATGTATTGAATTCAGCTGAACGCTCCGATCCGAGTGCTGGCGGCAGTGCCGGGTATTGACGAGTGAGACTTGTCCGAGTTTCTCACATGCGAGTATGAGCCCTTACAATGACAGTTAACCACTGAGATTTCAGAGAGAAGAGGCAGCTCATTCACAGACTGGAGGCAGGCAGAGGGGCTGGGTAATCAGACATGAAGAAGGCGGAGAGGCCCAGGAATCACACACAGGAGGCAGGTCGAGGGGCTTGGGAATCACAGACAGGAGGCAGGCGGAGTGGCTTGGGAATCACAGACAGGAGGCAGGCGGAGTGGCCGGGGAATCACAGACAGGAGGCAGGCGGAGTGGCCGGGGAATCACAGACAGGAGGCAGGCGGAGTGGCCGGGGAATCACAGACAGGAGGCAGGCGGAGTGGCCGGGGAATCACAGACAGGAGGCAGGCGGAGTGGCCGGGGAATCACAGACAGGAGGCAGGCGGAGTGGCCGGGGAATCACAGACAGGAGGCAGGCGGAGTGGCCGGGGAATCACAGACAGGAGGCAGGCGGAGTGGCCGGGGAATCACAGACAGGAGGCAGGCGGAGTGGCCGGGGAATCACAGGCAGGAGTCAGGCGGAGTGGCCGGGGAATCACAGGCGGGAGTCAGGCGGAGAGGACGGGGAATCACAGGCGGGAGTCAGGCGGAGAGGACGGGGAATCACAGGCGGGAGGCAGGCGGAGAGGACAGGGAATCACAGGCGGGAGGCAGGCGGAGAGGACAGGGAATCACAGGCGGGAGGAAGGCGGAGAGGACAGGGAATCACAGGCGGGAGGCAGGCGGAGAGGACAGGGAATCACAGGCGGGAGGCAGGCGGAGAGGACGGAATCACAGGCGGGAGGCAGGCGGAGAGGACAGGGAATCACAGGCGGGAGGCAGGCGGAGAGGACAGCGAATCACAGGCGGGAGGCAGGCGGAGAGGACAGGGAATCACAGGCAGGAGGCAGGGGCTGGGGAATCACAGGCAGGAGGCAGGGGCTGGGGAATCACAGGCAGGGGCTGGGGAATCACAGGCAGGAGGCAGGGGCTGGGGAATCACAGGCAGGAGGCAGGGGCTGGGGAATCACAGGCAGGAGGCAGGGGCTGGGGAATCACAGGCAGGAGGCAGGGGCTGGGGAATCACAGGCAGGAGGCAGGGGCTGGGGAATCACAGGCAGGAGGCAGGGGCTGGGGAATCACAGGCAGGAGGCAGGGGCTGGGGAATCACAGGCAGGCGGAGGGGCTGGGGAATCACAGATAAAAGGCAGGCAGAGGGGCGAGGGAATCACAGATCGGAGAAAATGAGGGGCTGGGGAATCACAGGCAGGAGGCAGGGGCTGGGGAATCACAGTCAGGCGCAGGGGCTGGGGAATCACAGTCAGGCAGGGGCTGGGGAATCACAGGCAGGAGGCAGGGGCTGGGGAATCACAGGCAGGAGGCAGGGGCTGGGGAATCACAGGAGGCAGGCGGAGGGGCTGGGGAATCACAGGCAGTAGGCAGACGGAGGGGCTGGGGAATCACAGGCAGGAAGCAGGCGGAGGGGCTGGGGAATCACAGGCAGGGGCTGGGGAATCACAGGCAGGAGGCAGGCGCAGGGGCTGGGGAATCACAGGCAGGAGGCAGTCGAAGGGACTGGGGAAGCACAGGCAGGAGGCAGGCGGAGGGGCTGGGGAATAACACACTGGAGAAAGATGAGGGGCTGGAGAATCACAGGCAGGAGGAGGGGCTGGAGAATCACAGGCAGGAGGAGAGGCTGGGGAATGACAGGAAGCAGACGGAGGGGCTGGGGAATCACAGACCGTTGGCAAGCGAAGGCGGCGGGGAATCACAGACAGGGAGTAAAAGACCCTGTGCACCGAAATCTAATTAAAAGAAAACTTAAAATGGTGATTAAAGAACAACAAAGCGGATTTCTTCACCAAACGTATCAATCTAATCAGTATTACAGCGCCATTAGAGCAAAGTCTGTACATTATTAACCCCTTCCAGACATGCGCCGTAATAGTACTGCTCTGCGGGAACTGCGTTCCGCAAGCAGCAGTACTGTTACAACTCACCGATCGTATGGCCTCATGCTGAGCGCCACAGCAATCGGGTGCGGGTGCCAGCTGTATGTGGCAGCTGACACACCGCAGCAATGCACCGATCGCGGGCATTTAACTCCTCTGATGCCGCTGTCAGTAGTTAGAGCGACATAGAGGGGCGCGTTGACCTGATGGTCTGCATGTAGATCCCCGGCTCCAAAATGGCCACGGGGTCCTTCCTGGTCCTGCTGGGAAGATGGCTTCCCAGTGCCTGCAGAGAGCAGGAGCTGAGAAGCCTCCTATCTTGCCTGTCAGATCCTTTTCTGATACTCTGCAGTGCAGAGTGTCAGATCAGCGATCTGATGTTATAGAGTAATGTCCCATACTGGGACAATGTAAAAAAGTAAAAATATATTAGAAAGTGTAAAAATATTGTTAAAAAATCCCCAAATAAATAAAAAAGAATTAAATATTTTTTCATTAAATACTTTTATTTATACAAGTAAAAAAATTAACAATAAAAGTACACATATTTGGTATTACCGCGTCCGTAACGACCTGCTCTATAAAACTGTCCCACTAGTTCACCCCTTCAGTGAAAACCGTAAAAAAATAAATAAAAAACGAGGCAAAAAACAATCATGCTGACAAACAAAAAGTGCAATAAAACGCAATCAAAGATGAATGTAAAAACAAATGGTACTGCTGAAAACGTCATCTTGTCCCGCAAAACAAGTCGCCATATAGCTCTATTAGCAGAAAAATAAAAAAGTTATAGCTCTCAGAATAAAGCGATGCAATAATTTTTTCTAAAAATTGTTTTTATTGTGTAAAAGCACCAAAACATAAGAAAAAATATATAAATTGGGTATCGCTGTATTCGTACTGACCCAAAAAATAAGGCTCGGGTCACACTAGCGTAGAGCATAGGATTCAATATGCTAATGACCGAGTGTCATGCGACTGTGCTCTGAGCCTCTCGCACAGAGAGGATCGGAGCACAGCTGCGGAGTAGGCAGAGAAGCTCCATCTGCTCGATTGCCAGGGTCCGCCTATATGGCACAGCACTCGGATGATATCTGAGTGATGTGCGCTGTGTCCCTCGCACCCATAGGCTTATATGGGTGCGAGTGACCCGAGACTCGGCCGAGTCTCACTCGCACTTAGAATTTGGGCAAGAAAAAAAAGGTGATGGGAGCTGCCCCATACCTTAACAGTGGTCCGAGTGCTATGCGATGTTTTGTCGCATAGCACTCGTCCGTATTCAACGCAAGTGTGACCCCAGCCTTCAGCTATGTTACCAATTTTACGACACGTGGAATGGTATAAAAACAAAGCAATTCCTGAATTGCTGGTTTCTGTTCTTTTGTCTCCCAAAAATCGGAATAGAAAGAGATCAAAAAATTTCATGTGCCCGATAATGGTACCAATAAAAACGTCAGCTCGTCCCCCAAAAAACAAACCATAACATGACTCTGTCGGCTGAAATATGGAAAAATGATAGCTCTCAAAATACGGTGATGCAAAAACTAGTTTTCGCAATAAAAGTGTTTTTTAGTGTGTGACAGCTGCCAAACATATAAAAACCCGATATAAATCGGAAGGGAAGGAGCTCTGAGACTGCAGACTCATGAATCCTCATGGATCGCAAACATTGCGCACTGTGAGGATTCTCCGGCGCCAGGAGCGAGTGATTAAGTGACTGCAAGTATACAATATGGTGACTGCAAGTACACAATATGCATACTTCTGACCGCTTTCTGACTAGACGAGCCCGACCTAGCTCAATACACTCACATCTGGTCAACATGTGACTGCATGTATGCAAATCACATACTTACAATCACGAGCCTTCATCTCCCAGTGCTGGCAAATCCTCACAGCGCGCAGTGAGCATGATGTGAGAATTCATGGGTCTGCAGTCACAGAGAAAGACTGCAGACTTGTAGCCTAAGTCCAGACAACTCCTTTCATTTCTATGGACCATATGAATGGCCACTAGAAAAAACAGAATGAGGGCTCATACTCACATGCGAGAAACTCAGACTAGTCTCGCACGTCAATACCTGGCACTGCCGCCGGCACTTGGGACCGGAGTCTGCGACTGCATGTATTTTTATGCAGCTGAACGCCCTGATCCGAGTGCCAGTGGCAGTGCCGGGTATGGACGTGCGAGACTAGTCCGAGTTTCTCACCTGTGAGTATGAGCCCTAATAGATGTATTGCAGCAACATTTTAGTATCTGTATTAGGGCTGCAGCACCCCATGCCATCACCCTTGGCTACATAATCAAACTTAAATCACTGTGAAAGCCTAAAGCCACGTTCACACGTTCAGTATTTGGTCAGTATTTTACCTCAGTATCTGTAAGCCAAAACCAGGAGTGGGTTATAAATACAGAAGTGGTGACATATTTCTATTATACTCTTCCTCTGATTGTTCCTATCCTGGTTTTGGTTTATAGATACGGGGGTAAAATACTGACCTAATACTGAACATGTGCACATGGCCTTAGACTAAATGCACGCACAGTTTTTTCTAGGTGTTTAAAAACAATGAGATTTGGACAGCATTTCAGGAAACTTCAGAGAGTTTTTGGAGTTTTTTTTATCATTTTCTGAAGCAGTTCCTGAAGCAGTTGTAAAGGGAGAGTTTTTTTTTCCCCAAAATCTGCTTTGCATTCTTCTGATTAGACAGTGGCAGTACAGCTAAGGTTCCATAGAATTACGTATGATTTTCTATGCTAACATTATAGCTGGTCACAAGCCGCTTGATTGGAAGAGGAAAGCTATAAAGCAATGTACAATAAGAAAAAATTTGGGACTCGATTGATAAATACTTTGCTTAATCCCCTTTGTTAAACCCTAAGGGTGTGTGCACACGCTGCGGATTGATCCGCGTGGATTTTGCAAAATCCGCAGATAAATCCGCAGGTCAAAAGACCTGCGGTTTACCTGCGGATTAGCCTGTGGTTTTGCCCTGTGGTTTATCATCTCTTCAATGGAGGAGATGGTAAACCGCTGCGGAATCCGCAGAAAGAATTGACATGTCAGTTCTTTCTGCGGTTTAGAAACCGCAGATAATCCGCGCGGAAAATTCCGCAGCGTCTGCACAGCGGTTTCCATTTCCCATAGGGAATAAAGGTACTGTACACCGCAGCAGAAACTGCTGCGGATCCACAGGGCCAAATCCTCTGCGGATCCGCAGCAGAATCCGCAGCGTGTGCACACACCCTAACTCTGCAGTGTTTGCCCCTTTTTAGTAAGGTTTTTCACTTGTGCACATTTGGCTTGTCTTGAACAATCCCCATATCTTCTTTCCAGCTATGCCTTTTGCTTTCTGCACAAGGGAGCGACTGCCGTGGACAGAGTTTGCAGAGTCGGCTGAAAATGGAGTCACTACTAGGTTCTGCCAGGAGGTAAAACTAATGCTAACTATTTTTTCACAGATTTCGGGTGGTTTTTTTTAATACGTAAGGCAATATTTAGAATCATGTAAATTTTATTTCAGTGAGATGTAGCATGTAGTTGTGTAAAATACATGACAGCAGTTCTCAGAGTCAGACACCAATGAGCTCTGGCTGACGTGCCTCTGGGAAGTGTGTGGTCTGGCCTCTGAGGAAAGTAATTCAATCACAGATTTAGCAATTGTATATACAGTAATTTCCTAGTACACTTGTAATCACTTCATGTATAAGCTGTAGCTGTCCAACCATAGACCTGGTCTACGCTATGGAGCCAGACACTCCTCTGACTGCTGTGTGATGGATCACCTCAGTCCATAAAGGGCCTGTAAATGAAAGTTAATCTTCTAACGCCCCAATATATGAATATTGTTTGTGTCCTTTCACCTTACACTTCATTTCCTACGATTGTGCTTTGCAGTCTGATGGTGAAACATTTTTTTTTTTTATTAAACCATTAATACTTTACGTTTCAGTTGTTGAAAAAAAATAGTTTGACACATTCCTTTTACTAAATGGTGACTTTTGAGATGGATGTTTTATTTGTGTACAAACTTCCTCAATTCCTTTTTAAAATGTCCCCAAACTTTGCTCAGTGGTTGACGATGCTACAAGTTTCATGGTGGCTAAGATCACACTGTGTTTGATCACACGGCAGCCAACTGATTTCCCCCCCCCCCCCCCTTTCAAAAATAATAAAGTACTATCAAAAGGGATTTAACGATTGCACTTGTATACCAACACTTGCATACATCTCCATTGCCTTACAATATAAAAAGAAACATATTGAGGAGCATGGTGCATCTGGTAAGTGGGCAGCAACCGTAATAATTGATGGTAATTCACAAATGAAAGCAATTTACTGCCCTGTGATGGACCAGCTTTCATATGCGGTGATATCACACATGACAGGTTGGAACTAAAGGGGTTTTTACACATAGCGATATCGCTAGCAATATCGCTAAAACGTCACTGATTTTGTGACGTTATAGCGATATCGCTATGTGTGATACTTACCTCCGACCAGCTCCCCCGCTGTCAATCGCTGATCGTGCGAGATCGGGCGGCTCCATTTCTCGTCGTCTGCTTCCTGCTGGGCTTCCTGCTGTGTGAGACGAGCAACGCTGGACGCGGGCAGGAGGACGTCTTCATCGCTGTGTGTGAAAGGTGAGTATCGTGCGCTGCTTCGCTGCTGCATCGCTGTGAGGTCTGCCTGTGTGAAAGCTCACTAGCGATCATTTAGCGATGCACCAGCGATCCTGACCGGGTCGTATCGCTGGTGCATCGCTAAATGTAAAAGGGCCTTAACACTGGCAACCTTGGCTGCATTTGGTATTTCAGCTGATCCCCTTTGAAGTCACGACCAGTGATGAGCGACCGTTCTCGGATAAGCTGTTATTCGAGCATCCTCGGATGCTAACGGCGTGCTCGAATAATATGTTCGAATAATATGTTCGAGTCCCCGCAGCAGCATGTCTCGTGGCTGTTCGACAGCTGCAGCACATGCAGGGATTACCTATTTATTAGACAATCCCTGCATGTGATGTGGCTGACGAGACCTGCTGCTGCGGGGACTCAAACATATTATTCGAGCACGCAGAAGACACTCAGTTACCATCCAAGGATGCTCGAATAACAGCTTTTTACCCTTCGCCACGACAGCACCCACTGGAGGTATCGGATCCGCCCCATTTGGAACAGGAAACCCTACAGGAAAGATAAAAGGGGGCGGTCCGCCTCTCCTCCTCAGTTTTGGTTTCCTGTTCCAAACGGAGCCAGGATCCTTCAGGAAGCTTACCTGGGCCATGCATGCCGCCTGTGCAGTCTCCTTGAGAACGGCAGGGGCTGCGGTCCGGAGGCAGCGTCGGGGGAGACTCCGCTAGACGGCTCCCCCCTCGTCTGGCAGGTGGAGGGTGATGACCGGGTCCGGGGTGGGCCACCCGGTCTCACCCAGGAGTGCGCCGGGGAGGCACTAAGGCGCCGCCGCTGCCTGGGTAAGTGCGCCTGTGGCGCGAAGAAAAAAAAAAAAAAAGGGAAGAGAGGCTCCCGTGAAGCAGCGGTGGCGGTGGGCGCAGGCCGCAGAGAACAGGCGGGGGCGCGGTGGCTGGCCGGCGTGGAGACTCCTTAACCCCGGAAGTAATGATTGAACTTCTGGGGTAGAATGGCTGAGCGCGACGGCGCATGTGCGGGGAGAATCCCGGGGAGGAGCGACTTCCGGAAAAAAAAAAAAAAAGAGAGATAAAGCAGCGCGCAATCTATTTAAACAGCGCGCAGCTGAGCAGGGACAAGCCATGTTGTCCCCAACGGAAGCGCACGCTCCAGCAGGAGATTCTGCGGGGGGCAGCTCCACCAGGGACCGCAACACTAGGACAGACACCGGGCGCAGGAGCGAAACTGGAGAGTCAAGACCTAGGACGGGATCTCAGCCATCTGATCCGGTAATATAAGGCTTCACTGGGTGAGTGTGCAGAGTATATACTCTGCCTACTAAGTTGACCTCTCCACACCCCCCCCCCCCCCCGCCTTGGTGTCCTCTTCTAGACCAAGAAAAAGGAGAAATCCAAGCATAAAGAATGTGCGCTATGCTCTGAACCTCTCCCTGACTCCTACCCTAAGAAGCTCTGTAAGCAGGGGGCCGCATTGTCGACAACGGACATTAGAGCTATAATCAGGGAGGAGATACAGGCTATTAACCGCGCCAAAACTCCCTCAGAGACTGGCAGCAAGAAGCAGGTAACCCTCAGCTCAGAGTCAGAGGAAGAAGGGGGGTTAATCTCTGACTCCTCACTCACATCCTCGTCATCATCAGACATGGAGGGACGGTCATGTTTCCCCCTGGATAGTGTGGACAACCTAGTTAAATCGGTGAGAAGCACTATGGGGTGTGAGGAACCAAGGGGTGCCCAAACCGCACAAGACATAATGTTTGCGGGATTGGAGGAAAAGAAAAGGAGAGCGTTCCCGGTAATACCGGCGATTAAAGCCCTAATAAAGAGGGAATGGGAAAAACATGACCAAAGAAGTTTTCTCCCATCAGCCTCAAAAAGAAAGTATCCATATAGCGATGAGGAGCTATTAAAATGGACCAAAGTGCCAAAAGTGGATGCCGTTATATCCTCTACCTCGAAACAATCGGCTATTCCAGTAGAGGACGCAGGCTTGTTGGCAGACCCGTTAGACCGCAAGGCAGAATCATCATTGAAGAGGTCCTGGGAAGCTACCACGGGTATTTTTAAGCCAGCGGTAGCCAGCACATGCACCACTAGATCTATGCTCGTGTGGTTGGACCAGCTGGATCAGCAAATCGAGCAAAAGGTGTCCAGAGAGAAATTACGGGCCGCTATCCCATTAATTAGAGGGGCAGCTGCCTTTATGGCTGATGCGTCGGCGGACACTCTACGGCTGGCAGCAAGATCAGCAGCTCTGGTGAACAACGCCAGAAGGGCGTTGTGGATGAAGAGCTGGAAGGGGGACGCGCAATCAAAGGCTAAGATTTGTGCAACCCCGTGTGAGGGTGAGTTTCTCTTCGGAAAAGCCCTAGATGAGATACTCGCCAAAGCAAAGGAGAGGAAGAAGGCGTTCCCTGACTCTTCTATCCCTTTCTATAGGAGAACCTTTAAGAGGCGACCGTTTGGAAGAAGGAGGCAAACGGAAAAATCAAATAGATGGGCCACAAAAGAAGAGAAACAAAAGGGTACCATGTTCAGGGGTCCAACATTCCGAAGGGATAATAGAAATTAAAAAATCAGACCCACCTGTAGGGGGTAGATTACGGTTCTTTTATCCAAAATGGGAACAAATATCCTCAAACCCATGGATCTTGGGTATTATTAAAGAAGGAATGAAAATAGAATTCCTTCAATACCCTTATGATTTCTTTATCCTAACCCGCCTTAATTCTATAGCCCAACAAAAGGCCCTCGAAGAAGAGATTCGGAGCCTACTAAGCAAGGGGGTTTTAGTGGAGGTCCCAGAGGGACAGGAAGGTAGAGGCTTCTACTCTCCCTTATTTTTAATTTCCAAACCAGATGGTACGTTTAGAACAATTATTAATTTAAGGAAGCTTAATACGTTTATAAAAAATTATAAGTTTAAGATGGAATCAATCAGATCCACCATAAAGCTTCTCTTTCCAAATTGTGTGATGGCGGGAATTGATTTAAAAGATGCTTACTATCATCTTCCTATCCATAATAGATACCAAAAATATCTAAGGGTCGTAGTGGTGTTCGAGGGCAAGGTCCGTCATTTTCAGTACACAGCCATGCCTTTCGGCCTCTCAACAGCGCCAAGAATCTTCACCAAGGTGATGGCAGAGGTGATGGCCTATGTTCGTCAAAAGGATACTTTAATCGTACCTTACTTAGACGACTTCCTAAAAATCGGGAACTCAGATACCCAATGTACCGAAAGAGTGGCTAACGCAATCTCATCTTTGCAGTACCTAGGCTGGATCATCAATATACAGAAGTCCAGGCTCGTTCCGCAATCCCTCCAGATGTTTTTGGGGTTCCAATTGAACTCCATAACCCAGAAATGTCTACTTCCTCAGGTAAAGATAGCACTAACAAAAGAGAAAGTAGAGGCAGCCATAGAAAGAGCACGCATGTCTCTGAGAGGGGCAATGTCGCTATTGGGGTCGCTAGATTCCTGTGCCCCTGCAGTCCGGTGGGCCCATTATCATGTCCGCACACTTCAGCATCAGATTCTCCAGGAGGAGAAGCGACATGGTGGTCACCTTGAGAGCAAGATAACTCTAACTCAGGAGGTCTTGACTTCTCTGGAATGGTGGTTAGATGATGACCATCTATCCTCAGGAGTCCCATGGGTCATAGTACCATCTGGTATCCTAACCACCGACGCTAGCCCCCAAGGCTGGGGAGCCCATATGGGGAATAGCTTTTGTCAAGGAAGATGGAATAGAGAGGAAAGAAAATACTCGTCTAATTTAAAAGAACTGACAGCAGTATACTATGCTCTACATCATTTCCTTCCACAGCTTCAACAGAAAAATGTCAGGATCCTGTCGGACAACACCACCACGGTGGCCTACATAAACAGACAAGGAGGTACTCGATCAGAGACTCTGATGTCTTCTGCGGCAAGAATCTTAAACTTAGCCGAAAGCAATTTGTTGTCCCTCTCAGCTCTTCATATCAGAGGAGAGGACAACCAAGAGGCAGATTTCTTAAGCCGACACACACTTCGGCAAGGGGAGTGGTGCCTCAATCGCCAGATCTTCCAGGACATAGTAGCTCTATGGGGGCATCCTCAAGTGGACCTCTTCGCCACAAGGGAAAACAGACAAACAAAAACCTTTGCTT
Source organism: Dendrobates tinctorius (assembly GCF_039654945.1). Taxonomy (NCBI): domain Eukaryota; kingdom Metazoa; phylum Chordata; class Amphibia; order Anura; family Dendrobatidae; genus Dendrobates; species Dendrobates tinctorius. The sequence goes on along the minus strand of NW_027362063.1, from coordinate 1,473,528 downwards.
CCCTGTCTCCAGCAGATCACCCAGACATACTGGATGCCCTCCAGGCCTCATGGAAATTCAAACTGGCATACGCCTTCCCGCCATTGATTCTCCTGCCACAACTGATTCGGAAAATCAGAGAGGAAAAGGCGAGAGTAATCCTGATAGCACCTTTCTGGCCCAAGAGACCGTGGTTCTCGTGGCTACGAATTATGTCAGTGACAGATCCTTGGGTTCTCCCCTCAAACTCCAACCTACTCTCCCAAGGCCCTTTTTTCCACCCTCAAGTGAACAACTTACACTTGACGGCGTGGAACTTGAAAGGCACCTATTAACATCAAGAGGGTTTTCGCAATCATTAATTACTACGCTTCTACAGAGCAGGAAGCAGTCCACAACCCAAATTTATAAAAGAATATGGAAAAAATTCCTACAGTTTCATACAGCATCTCATACAGCAGAAGTCCCGATAGTTCCTATCTTAGAATTCCTACAAAAAGGGAAGGAATTGGGCTTGTCAGTAAACACACTGAAAGTACAGGTGTCTGCGTTGGGGGCGCTGTATGGCCATAATATAGCAGGGAATAAGTGGATATCACGATTCACATACCCACAATCCCTACATGGGTCTTAAACTTGGTGTTAGACGCCCTGACAGAAGAACCTTTCGAACCGATAGATACGATATCCCTTAAATATTTATCATTTAAGACGGCCGTCTTGGTAGCACTGACATCCGCTAGGAGAGTGGGTGATATCCAGGCCCTGTCCATAGATCCACCCTTTTTGCAGGTATATCGGGATAGATTAATATTAAAGCCAGACCCCTCATACCTGCCTAAGGTATCAACAAAGTACCATAGGTCTCAGGAGATACTCCTCCCAACCTTCTTTGAAGATCCCTCCACTCCGGAAGAGCAGAAATTCCACACTTTGGACGTCAGAAGAACTGTCCTAAAGTATATCGAAAGGTCCGAGAGCTGGAGGCAGTGTAGGGCTCTCTTCATTTCTTTTCAGGGCCATAAAAAAGGGTATGGAGTCACAAAGAGCACCATTTCCCGATGGATCAGGGATGCCATCCGTTTAGCCTACTCTGCAAAAAATGAAGAACCTCCGGAAGACATCAGAGCACATTCCACCAGAGCAATGGCGGCCTCCTGGGCGGAGAGGGGTGACGTTCCAATTGAAACCATATGTAAGGCGGCAATTTGGTCATCCCCTTCTACCTTCTATAGACACTATAGACTTGACCTTTCGTCTACTTCTGACCTAAGCTTTGGCAGGACTGTCCTTGGCACGGTGGTCCCACCCAGGTGATGGTCTCTGGAATCTCTCCAGTGGGTGCTGTCGTGGCGAAGGGTAAAAAGCCGGATTACTTACCGGTAATGCTCTTTTAATGAGTCCACGACAGCACCCGCTCACTTCCCTCCCTGCTAGAAATATCAATATTAAAACTATATCTGCTAAAGTTGGATAAGTAAAGTTATAAGTACAAGACATTGCCTAATCCTTGGCGGTCCTCCTGGTACTCTGAAATGCAAAACTGAGGAGGAGAGGCGGACCGCCCCCTTTTATCTTTCCTGTAGGGTTTCCTGTTCCAAATGGGGCGGATCCGATACCTCCAGTGGGTGCTGTCGTGGACTCATTAAAAGAGCATTACCGGTAAGTAATCCGGCTTATCCGAGCACGATCGCTCATCAGTAGTCACGACCAATGGACACTAGTGTTGTGTATGTTTTTTATCTTGAACAAACCCTCTTTATGCTTGGGAGAAGGAAATGCAATGGTAGGGCTCACACACCGGGGCAGTGCCACAATCTGCACTGCTGTACAGGCTACGTCAGACTCCATGGCCCCAATTCATCATTGTTGTTCCTCCACTTCTCTGGAGTGATTTGCACCTTTGTAGCAGCTTTAGTATTTGCGTCTATGTTGTGCACCAGTTAAGTTGTCTTTCTTTTTGGATTCTTAGGCTGGGATTACACATGCGAGAAACTTAGACGAGTCTTGCATGTTAATACCCGGCACTGCCGCCGGCACTCAGATCGGAGCGTGCGGCTCCATGTATTGCTATGCAGCTGCACACTTTAATCCGAATGCCGGTGGCAGTGCCGAGCATTAACATGCGAGACTCATCCGAGTTTCTCGCATGTGTGATCCTGGCCTTACTCAACAACTTTGCTTATACAGCTGGGTTAGATAGTTCATAAACGCGACTTTTACGAAATGTTACTTTTTTTTTGGAGCGTCTCACTCCAGTCACTGTCTGGAGTAAGGTTTCTGGCGGAGTTTCCAATTTGGTGCATCTTAATTACTTTTTTAAGGATTTGAGACTTTTGATTAAGTCAATCTGGTCAAATACAAAAATAAAGAACATTTTTTTGATTTTATGCTAAATTCATGGCATTCTCCATTTTCAAGAATTTTGTGCAAAAGTGTAAAAAAAATAAAAAGTGACTTCCATAAGTTACAAATGATGATGTGGGCCCCTTAGAACATGACATTTCATACAAAGCGGAGCCATAATACTGCTATGTGTCTACTCATTCTGGCACATTTCAGATATTGTCATATTCCATAGAGGTCCCTGAGAGATTTTATTCTAAGTGCACGACATGAATTAATTTCCCCCCTTTTTCTTAAGCTCATTTTTACATTGCGATACCTTCTTTGTTCTTTAAGTATCGTCAATAGATTTCTTCCACTTGGAATATAGAGAGAAATCATACCTTTACTAAAATCTTAAAATAAGTGATAATTTTGAATGATAAGTGATCACAAATGAAATCATTGTAGCTGCAATCCTTTTGTATTACTTTTTACATAAGTGCTTTTTCTTTTTGACACTTTCAGCTTGCAAAGAAGTACAACATGGTAATTGTGTCTCCAATCCTGGAGAGGGATGAGTTACATGGAGACATACTATGGAACACTGCCGTGGTCATATCAAATACGGGAGCCGTCCTGGGCAAGAGCCGCAAAAATCATATCCCAAGGATAGGAGACTTCAACGAGGTAACATTCCAGCAATGTTTAATAACTGCTACATATTCAGCATGTAGCATTATGATATATAATGGAAGGAATGGGGAAAAAAAGCAATCAAATGAATTCACACGCTTCCATGATATCATTAAGTAGGTTGTCCATGAATGTCTGATCGGTGGGGGTACAACACCCAGCAACCCCACCTATCAGCTGGAAATTCTCGGATGCTGCCAGAACACAGCAACTCTATCAAATCTTTAGTGTCCGCGGCCTGGTACTACAGATTCACCTGCAACATTACCCGGCGGTGACCATTATAGAACTGATGGGACTGATTAGATATTGATTGCCTATCTTGAGGATATGCCATCAATAAAAAAGTAATAGCCAACCCCTTTAAAAGAAAATTTAGCTAGACATTTCCCATTGGAGAGCTGCTTGCAACATAGAATGACAGGGTGCTCACCACTGATTTTCTTTTCCTGATTTAGACTAGGTTCAGATGGAATGTTCTGTATAAATGCCTGGACTGACTGCTGGTTTCTGGGACTCAAACTTAGCACCAATGGCCCCGATTAATCATTTTTGGGTTTTTGTCTTTTTTTTTTTTTTTTTTTTTTTAAGTCTCTTTTCTATTTTGTGTTCGTATGGCATTTTTTGTTTTCCATAATCTTCAAAACGGCTCTTCATAAATTATCCACAAAATAAAAAAACGCTCTATTTTTGGTCTTTGATCCCTTTTGCTACTTAGCGCAAACCGTCCTACGTTTTGCAAAATAGTGCAAAAATTGTCATACAGAAAATCACTCCTTGTACCACATTTTGCAATATTTTTTTTTTCTTAAGCCTACATTCACAGTATCAGTATGTGGTCAGTATTTGTGAGTCAAAACCAGGAGTGGATGATAGATACAGGAGTGGTGACGTGTTTCTATTATACTTTTCCTCTGATTGTTCCTCTCCTGGTTTTGGCTTACAGATACTGATATAAAATACTGACCAAATACTGATAGTGTGAACATAGCCAAAAAAATACAATTGGTGAATTGGTCTAAAACATCTTGAAAAGCCACATTGACATAAAAGTCAGAACCCTGACTGAGCAACAAATGACAAATTGTTGAAGAGTTTGTCTCAAATGGAAAAGTCACTAATTTAGAGATGCAAAAAACTGCCAAAAATCCAATGATGAATCAGGCCCTAGGTACAGGTCAGGAGACCAGTGTTCAGTCCAGGCATTGCTGTCCGTAGACAGCCATGATCCACCATTCATTCACCCACTCCTCGGCTTAGTGGTCACGTTTATTTCTGTGGTGAGCAGAAAACTTCTGACAATGACTTATCTCCTGGCAGAAGAAATAATCCAGCGTAGTTAATTAACATTCCCCCGACATCTTCTGCCAAGGGAATAGTCAGTCATACTCATTAGAATAGATGACTAAGAAGATTTGCCAATATTAATCGAATGTGGACGAGCAGATGGAATTATTAATAATTAATCTTTCACATAGGAAACTTGGCTCATAGCTCAACATTTTCCCTTACAAATGAATGAAGAGAGACGCACATCATGTAACTATGCCAGGAATCTATAAGCTTGGCTAACCCTGTTATTGGTATACATATCTAATTAATTGTAGACTAAAATGAATCAAGATACTTGAAGGCAAATTCATATTTCATTTCAGCAAGAAAATATCTTTTGTAAAATGACATTTTGTAATCAATTCATGATGGTTTTTAAGATCTCTTCTTTCTGTCATTGAATAGGAAAATAAACCCTTTTTTCCTGTGTTTTTAGAATCTGTCAATATCATGTGGTGGACACACGGGTAATCTGCCTATGAAAAGAGGTAGATATTATAATTGAATTTAGTTCTCTACCTGTGTACCCAACAGATTTTCAATCACTCAAAGAAAACAATGAGTTTTTCTCTTTGATGACAGTTAGCAGAGATCTTGGAAACTGGGATGTATTCACATATAACTGATAATTTTATAATAAATAACATTTATAAAGAATATTTTGAATACTCTTTAAATAGAATCCGTCAGCAGGTTTTTGCTGCTTAATCTGAGAGCAGCATAATATAGGGCAAGAGAGCCTGATTCAATCAGTGTGTCACTTACAGAACTGCATGGTGTAGTTTTGATAGAATCACTGTCTCTCTTCACTGTTGTAGATGTAGCAATGCTATGAATGCTGAGCCGTGTATAACCTCGCCCACATCACTGATTGGCAGCTTCCTGTGTACACTGCACATTGTCAGCAAGCTGCTAATCAGTGGTGGGGGCAGGGTTACACAGATTTGCTTGACTCCAGTGTGTGAGACCTGGTCAGGCAGTGATAATCTACCGCTGATAAAACACTGATTGTATTAAAACTGCAACACACAGCCTTATAAGTGACACATAGCTGTAATCAAGAGTCAGTGATAAGCTTTCATGCAGGAGCGCTTAGGAAGCAACCCAGGGGCAGACAAGGATGTCAGGTCTCCACCGCAGCTCCAGCCGAAAACCTCCGATGGAGGATAGGAGCAATGAGAAATTGGAAACGGTCTTAGGAACGCAAGGAAGAGACTCAGACAAGAGATGGGGTTAAACCACAACGCGTTTCGACAGAGGATCCGTCTTCATCAGGTGGAACTTCCGCCTGATGAAGACGGATCCTCCGTCGAAACGCGTTGTGGTTTAACCCCATCTCTTGTCTGAGTCTCTTCCTTGCGCTCCTAAGACTGTTTCCAATTTCACATAGCTGTAATCAGGCTTTCTTGCTCTACATTATGCTGCTCTTAGATTAAATAGCAAAAAACTGCAGAAAGATTCCTCTTAATGGCTTGTTCAGATGACTCTCTTATACACTGCTCAAAAAAATAAAGGGAATACTTAAACAACAGAATATAACTCCAAGTGAATCAAACTTCTGTGAAATCAAACTGTCCACTTACGAAGCAACACTGAATGACAATCAATTTCATATGCTGTTGTGCAAATGGAATAGACAACAGATGGAAATTATTAGCAGTTATCAAGACACCCTCAATAAAGGCGTGGTTCTGCACTTGGGGACCACAGACCACATCTCAGTACCAATGCTTTCTGGCTGAAGATTTGGTCACTTTTGAATGTTGGTTGTGCTTTCACACTAATGGTAGCATGAGACGGACTCTACAACCCACACAAGTGGCTCAGGTAGTGCAGCTCATCCAGGATGGCACATCAATGCGAGCTGTGGCAAGAAGGTTTGCTGTGTCTGTCAGCGTAGTGTCCAGAAGCTAGAGGCACTACCAGGAGACAGGCCAGTACACCAGGAGACGTGGAGGGGGGACGTAGGAGGGCAACAACCCAGCAGCAGGATGGCTACCTCTGCCTTTGTGCAAGGAGGAACAGGAGGAGCACTACCAGAGCTCTGCAAAATGACCGCCAGCAGGCCACAAATGTGCATGTGTCTGCACAAACGGTTAGAAACCGACTCCATGAGGATGGTCTGAGTGCCCGACGTCCACAGACGGGGGTTGTGCTCACAGCCCAACACCGTGCAGGACGCTTGGCATTTGCCACAGTACACCAGGATTGGCAAATTCGCCACTGGCCCCCTGTGCTCTTCACAGATGAAAGTAGGTTCACACTGAGGACATTTGACAGACGTGAGAGTCTGGAGATGCCGTGGAGAGCGATCTGCCTGCAACATCCTTCAGCATGACCGGTTTGGCAGTGGGTCAGTAATGGTGTGGGGTGGCATTTCTTTGGAGGGCCGCATGGTGTTGGGCTGTGAGCATATCCCCCCATCTGTGGACGTCGGGCACTCAGACCATCCTCATGAAGTCGGTTTATAACCTTTTGTGCAGACACATGCACGTTTGTGGCCTGCTGGAGTTGATTCTACAGGGCTCTGACAGTGCTCCTCCTGTTCCTCCTTGCACAAAGGCTGAGGTAGCCGTCCTGCTGCTGGGTTGTTGCCCTCCTACAGCCCCCTCCACGTCTCCTGATGTACTGGCCTGTCTCCTGGTAGCGCCTCCAACCTCTGGACACTACGCTGACAGACACAGCAGACCTTCTTGCCACAGCTCGCATTGATGTGCCATCCTGAATGAGCTGCACTACCTGAGCCACTTGTGTGGGTTGTAGAGTCAGTCTCATGCTACCACGAGTGTGAAAGCACAACCAACATTCAAAAGTGACCAAAAACTAATGCCTGTTCCTCCCCTCACCCCTTCCCCTTCCCCCCCTTCCTTTCCTGTTTTTCATTTGTCGATCCCCACTTTCTGCTCCTTATTTTCTCCTCTCGTTTCCCTAGTTTCATATATATGGTGGTTGTAACTATGGTTGTCATTGTTTTGACTTGTTTTCTTGTTCAACCTCAATAAAAATAATGGAGAAAAAAAAAAAAAAAGTGACCAAAACATCAGCCAGAAAGCATTGGTACTGAGATGTGGTCTGTGGTACCCACCTGCAGAACCACTCCTTTAATTGAGGGTGTCTTGATAATTGCCAATAATTTCCATCTGTTGTCTATTCCATTTGCACAACAGCATGTGAAATTGATTGTCAATCAGTGTTGCTTCCTAAGTGGACAGTTTGATTTCACAGAAGTTTGAATTACTTGGAGTTATATTCTGTTGTTTAAGTGTTCCCTTTATTTTTTGAACAGTGTACATAAAGATGCTTCTCGCAAAATTAGAATATCATCAAAAAGTTAACTTATTTCATTTCTTCAATACAAAAAGTGAAACTCATATTATATAGTCATTACAAACAGAGTGATCTATTTCAAGTGTTTATTTCTGTTAATGTTGATAATTATGACTTACAGCCAATGAAAACCCAAAAATTATTCTCAGTAAATTAGAATACCATATTTTTCGGACTATAAGACGCAGCGGACCATAAGACACACCCCACATTTTGAGAAGGAAAATACTGAAAAAAATTAATGTGTCAAATGGGGGTCTTTCTAAGGCTACTTTCACACATCAGGTTTTCGGCGTCAGGCGCGATCCGGCGTCGTGCCGGAATGCCGGATCCGGCAAATGTTTTGTAAAACCTGATGTGCCGGATCCGGTTTTCTGCCGGATCCGTCTTGTTCTTGACAGACAAAACCGGATCCGTCTCATCCGGTTCATCCGTTTTTCTATCCGTTTTTCGACGGATTACGCCGGATCTGGTTTTTAAAATTGACCCTTGTGGCCTTCCGAACGGGATTGGCTACTGGAAAACTATATATAGCATGTTCCTACAGCCCTTCTTTGACAGGTTGTAGAGGAGAAAGTGCAGGTTGGAGAGAAGAGCAAGTTACTGGCGAAGATGGATGTTGTCATTGGAAATATTACCACTAGAAGTTCTGTGACGGTTTCAGTAATGAGGGACAATTTTGCACTATACTTTATGTCACCTCAAGGCAGAGTACACTGGCAGGATGACAGAGTGTGAAAGATTTGTGCCCTAACCAAACTTGTGTACCTTCTGTACCAACAGTATATACCTTTGCCAACCAAAGTTGGCTATCTTGTCATGGTCTTACTATTTTTAGCTTTAGGCCACAGGTGTGTACCTGGTTGTGTTTTATGCAAAGTATTTCACCTTTTAACAAAAGTTGTGTACATTGTTAGGAAATCACCAACAATAAACACAACTTTTCAGGTGAAATACTTTGCTTCAAACACAACCAGGAACACAACTGTGGCAAAAAGCTAAAATTTACCCACAGTTATATACCTGGTTTTGAATACCTTTTTACCTTTTAAATACCCTGTATTTAACCTTTTTTTTAAACATATTTCACCACAGAAAGAAATGACAGACAACCAGTGTAAACAATAATTTAACTTTTATTTAAAATATTTTTTTTTGTGTAAACTGTTTTAAAGGTAAAAAAAATTTTTTAATAAAGGTTTGAAACCAACCAAATGGGCATTTTTATTACAAAAAAAACATTATAACTCGGTGTAGTGTGGGGTGGAAATACTGCTGGAGGGGCTGCGGGACACTTCGACAATGGGAGTGTGGAGAGAGAACTGGGATCGTGGTGGGGAAGGAACAGTTAGAGGTGATGGTGTGGAAAAAGATACAGAATGGGTGGACATGTGGGAGGCAGAAGAGGTGGTGGGCGGTGGAGTGGAGGGTTGGGCAGGGACTGTAGGAGCAGATGATGTTGATGGAAAGTTGTATGGGGAAGGAGTTTGGTACGGGGAAGGAGTTTGGTACGGGGCAGGTTGCTGGAAGTGGGGAGATGTCTGGTACTGGGGAGGTTGCTGGTACTGGGAAGGTTGCTGGTACTGGTGAGGTTGCTGGTATGTAATAGGAGGGGGAGGATGGAAAGTGGCTGGAGGGGGTGCAGATGTAATAGGAGGGGGAGGATGGAAAGTGGCTGGAGGGGGTGCAGATGTAATAGGAGGGGGAGGATGGAAAGTGGCTGGAGGGGGTGCAGGTGGAGGAACTACAGTGGTGGGAGGTGGAGGTTGGGAGGTAACCTGCTGTAGAGCACCGTGGCACGAATGCATTACATGCATCTGCTGGGTAGGAGATAGTGTTGCCATGCGCTCCACAACAGACCTGAAAAAGGTGTGGTTTGGCGAAGATCTTGCTTCTGAATGCATGGTTTGCAGAAGTGTCTTCACCTCCAGAATGCTGGAGTTGATCTGCTGAAAGCCTGCGGAGATTTGCTCTGACAAGACTTTTAGACAGTTCTGGAAAGATGCATTCAGATGCAAGAACTCTGGCGCATAACTCTTTTCCTGACCCCTCTGCCGCTGCCGCCCAGTACCCGCAGGTGTACTAGAGGTGGCAGGGGCAGAAGGGTGGGGTAAAGGGAAAGCGATCTCCTCACCAGCAGCTTCATGTAATGTAGGCGGCCACGATGCTCCTGTGCTGGTGGATGGGACAGATGGGTCGAATGTGTGGGAAGGCTGGGAAGGTGCAGATGTACCGGGGCGGTCGAAGTGTCCCTCGGTGCTGGTCTCCTCAGGGATCGCCTCAGAAGGGTCCAATCGTGCAGGCTCCCGAGTGCTGCTCACCGTGCTGTGGAATAAAGAGAAAAAAAAACAATTAAAATACTGACATGGTATGGCCCTGGCTGAAAAAAAAAAGTTACATCTAACATTTTTTTTCACATGTGGTGTGTAATATTTACCTTCTAGTGACCATTGTTTCCCGGAGGAACGACAGGGCTTGTGCGTACTTGTACTTGCTCCTGCGTCCTCCAGATCCACTCGGGGCCCGCATCTCTTTATTGAACTCCTTCTTGAAACGATCCCTCACAGACCGCCACCGATTCACAATTCTGTTCCCTGAAACGAGAAAGGAGTGGTTAGTATACAACATCAGTGTTTCACAAACTCCAGTCCTCATGGTCCCCAGGGGTCATGTTTTCAGGATTTCCATAGTAAATAGAAATCCTGAACACATGATCCGTGGGGACCACGAGGACTGGAGTTCGGGAAACACTGGTTTACATCAAGCAACCGGTACTGTATATACTTACGCTCTTTAATCTGGGCCCGAACATCGAGGTCCTCCCAGCGGCCCACAAGGAGCGAACAGATTTCCTCCCAGAGTCGTGGGGTAACGATAAGGTCAGCGTGGCGGCGGTCAGCCATATTCCAGAGCGGCTCCCTTTCTCTGACGAGATCGATGAGGTGGTCCACATCGAGTCCTCCATCCTCACCGTCAGAGTCGGGAGCACGCTGTGAAGGCTGTTAAAGAAAAAGACAAAAATAACATAATTAGCCTCCACAAAAGAAATGAAATAAAAAGTGCAAAAAAAAAAGCAAAAATATTTATACTTACACGCTGGTGACCGCCGCGTTGCTGTCGCCGACGACCCTGGGAGGCACTGCGAGGACCTCTTGGCCGAGCACCAGATTGGGAAAACTAGAGAAGAAAACAAAAAATGTTATGTCTTTGGATGTAGGCATTTGTTTGCTGTGTGTGGTCTGCAGAACATTGTTTTCTATGTGTTGTGTGTAGTGTGATGTTGTGTTTCTGCGTTTGATGCAAAAAACTTACCAATTGTGAGCCCACTCCAGATGTCTGTCCACCCCTTCCTTCTTCTTCTGGGAGCTCCTCTTCATCTTGTGAATCCTGTTTTGAAATAAAAGGCAATGAATAGACATATATTACAGAGATGATGGATTTTGGAAATAAAAACTTACCGTCAAACGCTGACGATGCGAGGGAGGGCTCCCAGAAGATGATGTGCTGTCTTCCTGGTGGCCACACTCCATGCCTGTGGGTGGTGTTCCACCTGCTGCCATTGCTGCTGCTGCTGCTGCATCTATTGGGCGGCTGTTGAATAAAGAGAAACAAAGGGCCAATGAATATCTTGATATTCAATAGCCCTAGTTTGGAGGAATGGGGGATTTGATAATTACCGTCTCTCATCTGCTGCTGGCCTCCCCTCCTCAGCATGTTCCATTTGCTGCTCCATTTGGGGTGGTGGTGGTGCTGATGGTGCTGCAGTGGTCTCCTGCCTTCTCCTGCTGCGCTTGGTTGCTTGCTTGGGTGGCATGTTGGGTGTGGCTGTGGGTCCCACTGTCTTGCTTTTATATATGTCTTGTGGGCAGAGCTACTGAGCATGCTCAGACCAAAAAAACCGGATCCGGCCACCGGATCAGGCGCATTGCGGCGCTCATAGGCTTTCATTGTGTGGAAAAGACGGACGCGCCGGATCCGGCGTGTCCGGCTTTTTCGCCGGAGACAAAAAACGTTACAGTAGCCGTTTTTTCCAGACGCCGGATCGCGACACATTGCCGGATCCGGCAAAAACCAGATGAAACGCATGGCCATCCGGCGCGATCCGGCGCAAATGCAAGTCAATGGGGGGGAAACCGGATCTGGCATTGCATTTCGCCGGATCTGGTTTCTGTCAAAAGCGCCGGATCGCGCCTGACGGCGAAAACCTGATGTGTGAAAGAGGCCTTAGGCTATGTGCACACGTTGTGGATTTGTTGCGGATCCACTGCGTTTTATCTGCGCTGAATTGCACCAAATCCGCAAAGTGCTCAAGCAATGTTAATCAATGGGAATTCAGAATTAGTGTGCACATGCTGCGGAAAATTCCGTCCTGATGCGCAGCGTTTTATTTTCCGCAGCATGTCAATTTGTTTTGCGGATCTGCAGCGTTTCTGCACCCATTGACTTACACTGAGTCAGTCAAATCCGCAGCCAAACCGCAGCTGTAAAAAGGTTTGCGGATTTGCATGCCACAAACGCCTCAGAAAGGAAATGATGTCAGAAGGAATATGTGTGTGGACGGAGAATATGTGTGAGCGGAGAATATGTGCGTGTCTGTCTGCGGATGTCTGCGTCTGTCTACAGGTGTCTGTATGTGTACCCAGACGTCGTCTGATGGGACTACTACTCCCATCCGGCTATGTCTGCTGTCACATATAACAGTTATAGCATGAGTTGATGATGGGACAGTAGTCCCATCATCCAGCGACTGTGTTCAATTGTAAAAAAAAATAAACATTTACATACAATATACATGCTCACCAAATACCTAATCCCCGACACCCGCGTCTCCTGAAGCAAAAATAAAATAATAAACCAACCAATAGTTCCTCAACTATCTCACGTATAGAACAGTCGCATCGGGAGATGTAACTGCTCTACCCGACCTCCGGTGATACACTGACAGGAGTACTCCCTCCCTTAGTGTATCACTGCACTGCCGTGAGGGTTCACTGGAGTACATCAGCTGATCAGCTCCGGTACTCACTTGCGGCACCGCTGTGTGAAAAAATTCTCACGCAGCAGTGCCATGAGAGCACAAACTCCTGTGAACTCTCAGTGATACACTGACAGGAGGCAATCCCTCCCGCAGTGTATCACCGGAGGCCGGGTAGAGCAGTAACATCTCCTGATGTGACTGTTCTACATGTGAGATCGTCCTGGGACATTCGGTACATGGACTACGTGAGATAGGGAGTATTATATGTTGGTTTATTATTTTATTTTTGTTGCAGGAAACGAGGGCGTCGAGGATTAGGTGTTCAGTAAGAATGGTAAATTAATATTCACAACAAAGGAGTCTGTGTCATTTTTTCAAATAAAGGACTTTATTTTGGCTGTGTGTTTATTTACCTGTAGGGATTCTACTCACTTAGGTGTGACGGGAGACAACCAGGAGGCACGTTCCTTTTAAAAGTTCACAGGGTTTATTGCTTCATAACCCATAAAGCAGCACATAACACAAGGAATAGCCTTTAGCTCAGGCAAAAGCAAGTATAAGTGTCCATGATTTCAGGCTCAGCCCTGGAGCCTCAGCAAAACACAGGAGGCTTATCCCTCCTCACATACAGCCAATATACATAGGCCTCCCCGGGTCAACAGCCTCAGCACGTGGTCTTCAGGAAGGTAGCACACCTTCTTCCACCTAGGCCTGCTGGGACCTTCCACATGGCTCAATCAGATCCATGCGCTCTCTCTCATGTGACCTACTCTGGTTACCTTATATGGTCCGTAGCCATGCCCCTTGGGTCACATGGCTATGACCTCATCACAGGTCCTTCAAGCATTCATACACATATACTTTATTATGACACTCTTAAACACAACCCTGGGTGGATTTGTAGATAGCTCTCGCTGACACAGTGTAACAACAGCTCAGCAGTGCCTCTGCTGATCAGCACATAAGCAAGTCTTCATCTCAAGGCTACCTACCTTTAGATACATAACGATCCTTCAGCATCCTATACCCATTACCACAATGGATATGACTGTAGTCCCGTCCTGGGACACCCACACAGCGCCCCCTAGCGGACATAGTGGTCACTGCACCACATACCATTCAACTATAGGATTACATAGTAACATAGTTTTGAAGGCTGAAGGAAGACCTTATGTTCATCTAGTTCGGCCTATTTTTAGTGCAACTGTTCTGCATTGTTGATCCTGGGGAAGGCAAAAAACCCACAGAGTAGAAGCCAATTTTCTCCATAGGGAAAAAAATTCCTTCCCCTAAGCTGGGTCAACCATCTACCTATAATATTATGTTAATTAGTAGTAATTAGTAATGGATGGGTGTCTAATAGATGCCTCTCCATTACTAATCCGAAACTTGATGTCACCGGACATTACAAAGGTGACATCAACCCCACAAATGTTACCCCACTTTCCACTGCAACAGGGTGGGAAGAGTGAGGCTAAGTGTCAGAATTGGTAGTCATGGTGGTTTCCGAAAGGAGCCACTCCTTGGCTGGGTCCTTCCCTGGAGGAAGATCTGGCTAGTCCCGTGTTTAAAACTCTTAAATGAGGCTCCACGGACTTTATTTGCATATTCGTATTTCCCAGGGAGCAATGCACCTAGGATTTCACTGATTGAGCGCCTTTGCCGCTTGCCGCAGTGTTTTCTTTGACTGGTCTCCCTGAGGTCAGTGATTGTTTTGTGATGTAAGTGTCAGAGTTGGCACATCTATAAGATGCGCCATTTCTGGGGTGGCTGAGAGCTGATGTTTTTAGCCTGGGGGGTGCCAATATCTATAGCCCCTTCCCAGGCTATTAATATCAGCCCGCAGCTGTCTGCCTGGCCTTTGCTGGTTCGAGTTTTATAAAGGGACCCCATATTAATTTTTTTCTGGGGTTCCCCTGTAAACTAGCCAGTAAAGGCTAAGCAAACTAAGGTGCGCTGATATTAATAGCCTGGGAACCTTTATGGCTATTGGTTCCTTCCTAGAATATTAACATCAACCCTCAGCCGTCGGCTTTCCCTCTGCTGGTTATGAAAATGATGCCAGAGCTCACACAATTTTTTTTTTTTTTTTTTTTAAAATGAACAGATATTGTATTTCACCCAGATTTCATGTGTGTGTGTGTGTGTGTGCCTTTTATTTAACTCTTTATGTACCATTTTATTAATGAGAGTATCTGACTGACACCTGTTCAATACTAAAAAATCCTTATATTTAACTAGGATCCCTTCACATAATACAAGTACCAAAAAGAGCAAAATGAAGGACAAAGATCAAATATTTTGTAAAAATATAAAATACAAATTTTATTATCACATTAAAAGCTACATACAACAGCACAATGAAATAGAATACCAAATGGTGAGGATCAATTATTCAAGAAGCACACAGGAGGTATAACCCACAATGGATTGATATATGCAAAGGTATGTGTCAATTAATCAAATGCATAAATACCTAAGCTGCCTTAATAAGCATATGAAGGGATAAATAGCACTAATAAAGCGTCACCCATCTAGATAAACAGATGACTATGGCGTTAGACATCAATAAACAGTAGCCTCAATATCCCTTAAACAATCCTGCACCCAAAACTGCTGAAACAGTGTATCAATGGTATTTACCTGCAGTCATGATGCTAGTGGGAGTAGCCACCTGTGATATAGCACCTCGACGCGCGTTTCACCGCCACACACGCGGTTTCGTCAGGAGGTAGGATAGCGCGACATCTGCGATCTTATATAGTGGTCACATAATTAGACATCTGCAGCAGCGCGCGGCCGCCATGATGCGACGTCACAGAGGGGACGGCGCTCAATGCGCGCGTCATCCAGTCACTTGACCTGCCATGCTACAATAGCAGAGCACCTAGATGGGTGACTCTTTATTAGTGCTATTTATCCCTTCATATGCTTATTAAGGCAGCTTAGGTATTTATGCATTTGATTAATTGACACATACTGTACCTTTGCATATATCAATCCATTGTGGGCTATACCTCCTGTGTGCTTCTTGAATAATTGGTCCCCACCATTTGGTGGTATTCATTGTGCTGTTGTATGTAGTGTGAGAATCATGTGGGAATAGTGGATGAGGGCAGGTATATCTCGCCCAGATTCCTTTCCTATGTGGCCTAGTCTGGTCAGTATCGCACCTGCTTGCTAATGAATAATGGGAGGTGGATATAAAAGGATGCCAGGTGGTTGTGTGAGTCTCTCAGCCTGGGAACACAGAGAGCCTGTCTGTGTGAGAGACACACGTGAGTGAAAGCAGTGCCCACTGCAACTGTGGTTTGGCTGGACGGGAGAAGCCCGCCAGTTGGTAGTTAGGTTGTCCATTGTTTAGTTAGTGCCGGACAGGCAAGGATTTGTTTTATGTTTTATTTCCTTTTTTGCATTGCTTTCACCTTTAATAAACCTGACCCAGTGTCAGTTATACCCGAATCCCAGCTCTGCGCCTGAGTTTCCCGCTGAACGCACGTGACCTTTGACCCCAGCAAAGGCGATCCCGGAGTGTTTTATCACATTGTGGTGGAGAACGCGGGCATCACGTTGCAAGCATGAGCATGGAGGACATGGTGAAAGCACTGGTACAATCCACCGCCGTCCAGCAAGAAGCTAATCGGGTGATGATGGCCCAGCTGAAGGAGTTGGTGGACATGACAGTTACCGATCGTTCGCTTCTCCAGCAGGTGGCGCAGCGCTTGGCAAGCTTACCTGAGCTTAATCTGGAAGCCGAGTCGAGAGTGATTCACGTGAGTCGGTACTGGCAGAAGATGACGACCGAAGATGACGTCGAGGCATACCTGACCATGTTTGAACGGACGGCGGTGCGAGAAAAATGGCCGAAGGCACGATGGGCCAGCCTGATTGCCCCGTTTCTTTCCGGTGAGGCCCAAAAGGCATATTATGACTTAGAGCCTGAAGCCGCGCAGGACTTTGACAAACTGAAAGCCGAGATCTTGGCCAGGCTGGGAGTGACGACCGCTGTCCGTGCACAGAGAGTGCATCAATGGACTTATCAGCCGGATAAACCACCGCAGTCACAGATGTTCGACCTGATCCATGTGACGAAGAAGTGGCTACAACCCGAGGTGTTGACAGCGCCAGAGATAATCCAGAGAGTCGTCATGGACAAGTACCTGAGAGCTCTACCGCCAGCCCTGAGGAAGTGGGTAAGCCATGGAAATCCTACGACGGCAGATCAACTTAGATCTGGTTGAACATTACTCCGTGGCGGAAGGACTCCGAGACGACGCTACCCCACCTCGTTCTTCATCATCTCCACGTGGAACCGGTAAGATTGTTCCAGGGAGTAGGGGAGATGGAAAAATCCCTAAGACAGTGGGGGAGGAAAACGGGACTGCCCGCACTGCGAGGCCGAGAGTAACGAACTATGGTCTAAGCAAAGGGCCCGTTAGGTGTTTCCGCTGCCAAGAGATGGGACATATTGCTGCGAACTGTCCGGTCACTACTGAACCCATGCAGTGCGATGTCACAGACTCTAAAAACCGCATGTCTATGGTTGCACGGGTAGTGAGTGTGAATGCCGGTCAAAAGGATGTGGAAAAACACTTGTGTGATTTAACTGTTGATGGCAAAAATGTGGTGGCATTGTTAGACTCGGCAAGTGTGGTGACGCTGGTGAAGGCCAGTTTGGTGTCAGCCCCGACTGGACCATCAGACAAATTTTCTGTAACGTGTGTGCATGGAGACACCTGTTCGTACCTCACCACGATCATATGCATTACTACTTCCTATGGGTCTGTGCAACATAAAGTGGGACTCGTCCCGGCGTTATTGCATGATGTTATCCTGGGCCGGGATTTTCCCCACTTCTGGCAATTCTGGGAGAATCAGTTGATGCCCTTGGGTAAAAGTGTACATGATTCTTCTCCCAGGGCGCGTGTGGGTCCTGAACCCCTGGAAAAGGTCTCCCCGGAAGACTCGGGGGAAGAGTCTGCGGGAAATGACCTGCAGTTCCCGTTTTCAGTCATGGCGGGTGATACGGAGGAGACCGGGGAAGAGGAGGAGGCCGACAGCCGTCCACCTCCCTGTTTGCCAGATTTAGAAGTTCAGAAAGATGACTTCCAAAGCGAGCAAATAAAGGATCCTACCCTTTCTAAGGCTAGGACAAATGTAAAAGTGATAAATGGGGTACCCGTAGAACCTGGCTCTAGGCTGGCATATCCTTACATGGTTCTGGAGAATGATTTACTCTATCAGATAGAGAAAAAGGGGGAAGATAAGGTGCAACTATTAGTCATGCCAAAACCCTACCGACAGCAGGTGCTGGACCTGGCCCACGGACATGTGATGGGAGGTCACCTGGGAATCCAGAAAACCACCGAAAGGATATTACACTGTTTTGTTTGGCCAGGCATGCATCACGATATTCGTGTATATTGTGAGTCTTGTCCTGACTGCCAAGCCTCTGCACCTAAGCCCCGGTTCTGTAGCCCTTTGGTACCCCTACCTATTATTGAAGTCCCGTTTGAGAGGATTGGGATGGATTTAGTTGGGCCCCTTCCACGGTCTGCACGTGGACACCAACATATCCTGGTCATCTTGGATTATGCCACTCGTTACCCGGAGGCCATCCCTTTGCGTAACACGGCCACCAAGACGATTGCCAAGGAACTGGTGCATGTGTTTAGTCGGGTCGGTATACCAAAACAGATACTCACCGACCAGGGGACCCCCTTTATGTCCAGGGTAATGAAGGAGCTCTGCCGATTGTTACAAATCGAACCATTACGCACATCCGTGTATCACCCTCAAACAGACGGGTTGGTCGAACGGTTCAATGAAACTCTGAAGCAGATGCTGAGAAAGGTGATAGACAAGGATGGGAAGAACTGGGACTATTTACTTCCGTATTTGCTTTTTGCCATCAGGGAAGTACCCCAGTCTTCCACGGGATTCTCGCCTTTCGAGTTATTGTACGCCCGACGTCCTCGCGGACTGTTAGACGTTGCAAAAGAAACCTGGGAGGGTCAGGTCACTCCGTTTAAAACGGTGATAGATCACGTCACACAAATGCAGGACCGTATTGCGGCTGTTATGCCTATCGTCAAAGAACACATGATGCAGGCTCAAGGAGCCCAAAAAAGAATCTATGATAGGGGCGCCAAGATCCGTACGTTTGCACCCGGAGATAGGGTGTTGATCCTGGTCCCCATGGTGGACAGTAAGTTCCTGGCAAAGTGGCAGGGCCCCTTTGAGATTAAGGAAAGAGTTGGTGAAGTAAACTACAAAGTATACCAGGCAGGTAAACGAAAACCTGAACAGATTTATCATGTAAATCTGATAAAACCCTGGGAAGATCGGTCTGCCTTGTCAGCGGAGCTGGCCCGGCCCGTCTGCTCGCATACCGTACCGGAGGTACGGGTTGCAGAGACTCTCTCGGAGCGGCAAAAAACTGAGGTCAGGCAGTTTCTACTTCACAACCAAAAGTTTTTCTCAGAAAAACCCGGGCAGACTACGCTAATGAAACATGACATCGTAACGGAACCTGGTGTCACTGTTCACGTGAAACCCTACAGAATTCCGGAAGCGCGTCGTGAAGGCAATGTTAGAGTTAGGTGTCATTGAGGAATCGCACAGTGCTTGGTGCAGCCCGATTGTGTTAATCCCTAAACCGGACGGCACAATCCGGTTCTGCAATGACTTCAGGAAACTGAATGCGGTCTCAAAATTTGATGCCTATCCTATGCCCCGGGTCGACGAGTTAATAGATCGGTTAGGAAAAGCCCGGTATATTACGACCCTAGACCTAACAAAGGGGTATTGGCAGATCCCTTTGGCGGAGGCTGCCAGAGAAAAGACGGCATTTGCTACGCCGGAAGGTCTATTTCAGTATGTGTATATGCCGTTTGGACTGCACGGAGCACCAGCGACCTTCCAGAGACTGATGGATCGAGTCCTGAGGCCGCATAGGCAGTACGCTTTGGCCTATTTGGATGACATTGTCATTTACAGCTTGGACTGGGAGACTCATCTCCAGAAAGTACAAGCTGTGATTGACGACCTGTGGGAGGCAGGTCTAACCGCGAACCCCAAGAAATGTCATATCGGGCTAGAAGAAGCCCGGTATTTGGGGTATGTAATTGGGAGGGGTGTTGTTAAACCCCAGGTTGATAAGATTCAGGCGGTTCAGGACTGGCCACAACCTGTCAACAAGAAGCAGGTGCAAGTCTTCCTGGGGATCGCCGGTTCATACCCAATTTTGCAGCCATCGCTACCCCCCTGACGGATCTTACCAAAGGGAAAGACTCTGTCATGATTAAATGGCGTTTAGCGGCTGAAGAAGCCTTCCATAGCCTAAAACGGGCACTTTGCTCTCAGCCCGTACTGGTGACTCCGGACTTCCGCAGCGAGTTTGTGGTACAAACGGATGCCTCTGATACCGGTATCGGGGCCGTACTCTCACAAGTGAGGGACGGAGTGGAACACCCAGTCCTCTATCTCAGCAGGAAGCTGAATAAACACGAGCAAAGGTATGCAGTCATAGAAAAAGAGTGCCTCGCCATTAAATGGGCTCTAGAGGCCCTCAAATATTACCTGGTGGGCCGAAAGTTCAGGCTGATCACTAACCATGCCCCTCTCAAGTGGATGCACTTGAACAAGGAACGGAATAGCCGGGTGACCCGGTGGTTCCTTGCCCTGCAGGCCTACACTTTTACGGTGGAGCACCGCCCAGGGGTACAGATGGGGAATGCAGATGCCCTGTCCCGAGTGCACTGTTTGGCGGGTGTCATTGCTCGACCGGAGTGGTCTGAGCAGAGGGGGGGATATATGAGAATCATGTGGGAATAGTGGATGAGGGCAGGTATATCTCGCCCAGATTCCTTTCCTATGTGGCCTAGTCTGGTCAGTATCGCACCTGCTTGCTAATGAATAATGGGAGGTGGATATAGAAGGATGCCAGGTGGTTGTGTGAGTCTCTCAGCCTGGGAACACAGAGAGCCTGTCTGTGTGAGAGACACACGTGAGTGAAAGCAGTGCCCACTGCAACTGTGGTTTGGCTGGACGGGAGAAGCCCGCCAGTTGGTAGTTAGGTTGTCCATTGTTTAGTTAGTGCCGGACAGGCAAGGATTTGTTTTATGTTTTATTTCCTTTTTGCATTGCTTTCACCTTTAATAAACCTGACCCAGTGTCAGTTATACCCGAATCCCAGCTCTGCGCCTGAGTTTCCCGCTGAACGCACGTGACCTTTGACCCCAGCAAAGGCGATCCCGGAGTGTTTTATCACAGTAGCTTTTAATGTGATTATAATAAAATTTGTATTTTATATTCTTTCAAAATATTTGATCTTTGTCCTTCATTTTGCTCTTTTTGGTAATTATATTTGAACATAGTATGTAATGATATTATGGTCTTCAATGAAGAATGAAAAAGAAGAGGTTGACAAGGAAATGACATCACACTTTTTTTAAAAAATATATTTTTATTTAGCTTACAAATCCGCATGGAAAACCGCATGGAAATCCGCATAAAAACCATGTGGATTTTCAACTGCGTTTTCTGCCAAGAGAGGCAGAATCTACGCAGAATTTTACAAAAGCAAATCCGTGCACATACTTTTACAGTCCGAATTCAGCTTACCGGGGGGGATCGGCAGCGCTGGTGGAGCGTGGTCACAAGGGGTGTTCAGTGGTCCGGCGATATGACTCCCATCCCAGGCAGGTGCGGTGGCTTCTGGGAAATCTCATCCCAGGCTGGTGCGGCAGGTGCAGAGGTGGTGTGTGGCAGGTTTGGCGGTGGTGCTCTGTGATGCGGGGGGGCTCTGCCGGCATTTTGTGAAAGCCCGGTGGTTCCCACACATCCATTGCTGTGATGCAGTGGCCTCCGGGAAAATGGCCGCCGGGGGGGGCGGCGCATGCTCAGATTGAGATCTCGGGACGAAATCTCGTTGCCGAGATCTCCATCTGAGCATGCGCCACCCCCGGCGGTCAATTTCCTGGAGGCCACCGCATTGCCGCAATGGATGTGTGGGGACCCCCCGGCTTTCACAAAATGCCGGCAGAGCCCCCCCGCATCACAGAGCACCACCGCCAAACCTGCCACACTAGCCGCACCAGCCTGGGAAGGGAGTGTGATCATCGCCCTGCAGCGTCGGACCGGGACCACCGCAGAATCGCCCGACTCCTGCTACTGTATTTGTAAGTATATTCCAAATATAAGACACACCCCCATTTTCCCCAAAAAATTTTTGGGAAAAAAGTGTGTCTTATAGTCCGAAAAATACGGTCCTTTATAACACCAGCTTGAAAAATGATTTTAAAATCCAAAATGTTGGCCTACTGAATTGTATGTTCAGTAAATGCACTTAATACTTGGTTGGGGCTCCTTTTGCATCAATTACTGCATCAATGCAGCGTGGCATGGGTGTGATTAGCCTTTGGTACTGCTGGGGTGTTATGGAAGCCCAGGTTGCTTTGTTAGCAGCCTTCAACTCGACTGCATTGTTGGGTCTGGTGTCTCATCTTCCTCTTGACAATATCCCATAGATTCTCTATGGGGTTTAGGTCAGGCGAGTTTGCTGGCCAATCAAGCACAGTGATACTGTTGTTTTTAAACCAGGTATTGGCACTTTTGACAGTGTGGACAGGTGCCAAGTCCTGCTGGAGAATGAAATTTCCATCAACAAAAAGCTTGTCAGCAGAGGAAAGCATGAAGAGATCTAAAATTTCCTGGTAGATGGCTGCGTTTACTTTTGTCTTGATAAAACACAATGGACCTACACCAGCAGATGACATGGCTCCTCAAACCATCACTGATTGTGAAAACTTCACACTAGACCTCAAGCAGGATTGTGTGCCTCTGCACTATTCCTCCAGATTCTGGGACCTTGATTTCCAAATGAAATGCAAAATTTACTTTCATCTGAAAACAACACCTTGGACCACTGAGCAACAGTCCAGGTCTTTTTCTCCTTGGCCCAGGTAAGACACTTCTGGCGTTGTCTATTGGTCATGAGTGGCTTGACACAAGGAATGCGACACTTGTAGCCCATGTCCTGGATATGTCTGTGGTGGCTCCACACAATGACTTAAGCAGCAGTCAACACCTTGTGAATCAGCCCCAAATTTTTGAATGACCTTTTCTTACCAATCCTATCAAGGCTGTGGGTATCCCAGTTGCTTGGGCACCTTTTTCTACCACACTTTTACCTTCCACTCAACTTTCCATTAATATGCTTGGATCCAGCACTCTGAACAGCCAGCTTCCTTAGCAATGACCTTTTGTGGCTTACCCTCTGTCATGATGACCCGTCCTGTGTGACGCGAACCGCAGGCTGGTAACTAAAACAGCAGGACACGGGGAAACAGTTACAACGGTGGGCCCTGCGATAGGGAAAGGGGACGTGGAGACCTCCTGCACTCCCCTGAGTCAGTGTCCCTAACGCTCCTAACGTTCCCTAGGCTGGTTCCGCACCGGGCGCCAATCAGGAACCTGTCTCCCTAGCACACCCTACACCTATCCCTTGCTAGGGAGCTGGGTGGCGCAGGCACTGGCCCCACCGCTGCACTAATACACACTAAGGAAAAACACAAACAGGGAAACACCACTTAGCTTTACTCTGTTGCACTTGCTCCTGGCAACAAAGTCCACCACCAGAATGCAGCTCTCCTCCTGAATCGCTGCCACCAAGCTCTGTCAGAGCTACAAGGAAATCCCCTATGACTCCTTCTACACCAGAGCTAAGACAGTGCTGCAAGGAACGCTCTCCAGCTCCTTCCTCCACCAAGGATGGTTGAAATGAACACTATCACCAACACTGATTGCAACACCTGTGACTCTTTTATAGCAGAGCCAGCAATCACACATGCGTCATAATCATGTGCACTTAACTAAAGAAACCAGAGTGCAATGACGCTCACCACCACCGGGGGCAAACTTAGAACAAAAGACACCACAGTGCAGTAATCCTAATAGCCACCGGGGGCAAAAACCAAACTTAAGCACAACTTAAGAAAAAAAAAATGTTACCTGTGCTTTTTATCAGTCCTGATCCTGCATGGATCATGACACCCTCCTTGTGGTGGAGTGTGTCAATGACTGCCTTCTGGACATCTCTCAAGTTAGCAGTCTTCTCCATGATTGTGGAGCCTACTGAAACAGACTAAGGGACCTTTTTAAATGCTTAGGAAGCCTTTGCAGGTGTTTTTGTTAATTATTCTAATTTACTGAGATAATGACTTTTGGGTTTTCATTGGCTGTAAGGCTAGTTTCACACTTGCGCCTTTTTGCGCAGCGTATCGAGCGCACATGAAACATGTCAAAAGCGCATGCAAAGTAAACGCTTGTAAATGCTGCGTTCTTTTGTAGCAGTATTGTGCGCATAACGGCAAAAAATCGCAGCGTTTTTATGCGTTTGTAAGCGTTTTTCATGCGTTTGCACTTTTTATGCGCAATAAACAGGAGAAAAAATCCTTGAAAAATTCTTGCAACACACTCCACCAATGGGACACCAGTGGGCGTGTCTTATGGAAATTCTTTATATAGCCCGTTTACAGCTGAATTATTCACATTTGCTTGCATTTGTCTTGAGAAACATGGATCTGCGCTGGAAGAGTTTTGACTTTGACTTGGATCTGGACATGAGGATGGCTCAGGCTTATGCAGTTGCTTGCCATGAACAGAGGGAGAGAGAGAGGCAGCGAAGACGGCAGCGGCGCGTTTGTGGATACATCCCATTATTGAACTCCGGGAGAGCCGTGGAGCGTACCACACCCTCTACAGCGAGCTACAGGCAAACCCGGAGAAATTTACGGATTATACCCGGATGACCCAAGAAACCTTTAACTATTTGCTTGGTCAGGTAAAAGAAGTCATCCGGAGACAGGACAAGCAGCTCCGGCGTGCGATTACTCCTGAGGAACGGCTCCTGGTCACATTAAGGTACGTTGTTTTGCTAAACCAATGCCTGCAGACTTTTCTTGGTTGTGACAAGTACTCTAACAAATCTGGCAGAATTATAGTTCTGCCATGTAGTTAACTAAAGGCTGCGGTAATTTTTTGATGGCATGTATTGAACCAAAGGCTGCAGATATATAATTGTTTTTTTTTGTTTTTTTAATTTAACGTGTGTAAAAAAATCCGTATACACAAATATTAATTTTTGGGGGTTTTTTTGTGTCACAGATTCCTGGCTACTGGAGAGACCCTCTCATCACTGCACTTCCAGTACCGGATTGGAATCTCCACGTTGTCTGGAATTGTAGCGGACACCTGCCGGGCTTTGTGGAACGTTCTTTGTCCCGAATTCATGCCACTGCCAACAGCAGAAAAGTGGTTGGAAATTGCCGAAAGATTCTGGACTGTCTGCAATTTCCCTAACTGTTTGGGAGCGGTTGATGGGAAACACATCCAGATTATCAAGCCCAAAAGAACAGGCTCTGAGTACTACAACTACAAAAAGTACTTTTCTACTGTACTGATGGCCATTGCGGATGCAGACTGTCACTTTATTGCAGTGGACATTGGGGCATTTGGCCGTGGGAATGAGTCCCAGGCTTTTAAGAACTCGGACATGGGCAGGAGGTTGTATGGCAACAACTTCAATTTCCCCATGCCACGGCCTCTTCCCAACACCGAAGGTCCGCCTCAGCCCTTTGTAATGGTTGGTGATGAAGCATTCCAGATGTGCCAAAACCTGCTCAAACCCTACTCCAGCCGTGACTTGGACCTCAACAAAAGAATTTTTAATTACAGGCTCACCAGGGCCAGGAGAACATTAGAGTGTGCCTTTGGTATACTTGTATCTAGATGGCGCATTCTTGGCACAGCTATTAATCTGAAACTGGAAACAGTGGATGAGGTGGTCAAGGCCTGTGTTGTTCTACATAATTTTGTAATTTCTCGAGAGCACCCGAACTTAGATCTTGATGATGTTGCTCCTAATCCATTGCCTGAATTTACACAGCAGCCTCTCAGGTCATCCGTTGAAGTTGGCCAAATGAGGGACCAATTTGCGGCCTACTTCAACTCAGATGTAGGACGGGTGGAATGGCAAGAGCAAATGGTGTAAAAAAAATTTCTTGTTGGTACGTTAATAAAAAAAACGTTTTTGATACATGTTGTTGGTATGTTAATAAAAAAAAATGTTTTGATACCTGTAATGAGTGCATTCTCTGTTTTTACACTCCCAAAACCATTAGCAAGTATCCAGGTGTATCAGTGAATTTATGATACTGTGTTTTGTGCATCCTGAATTCACTAATACTCCTGAGTAGGTAACTATACATACACACACAAGTTGTATTACCTTTATAATCTCTACAGTGTGTGTTCAATTAACAGCAACAGTGGAGATAATGCAACTGTGTCACATGGGGTGATTTTACAAAAATATAACACCACTATGGCTTTCATTTAGAAAGCACACTGGTAAAATACCCAGGCCTTGTATCATGCTGAATACTTATCAAATGGGCATTACAATACAGATTAAACTGCAGCATCACTACACTCTTCTGCAAAATATATGGAGAGTTAAAAGCAACGCTGCAGGTTCAAACTCTATTCACCTGCCCAGGTGTCATAGTGATGCAAGGTCAGGGTATTTGTCAACTAGATAGAACATTTATTTTCACCATCATTAATCTGTTTCTTCAACAAACACGTAATAGAGTATGTGGTAAATTACAAGGTATATCTATAGTTCCTTGCCTTTTCTCTAATAGTTAAATGAGGACGGTACAAAAAAGGCAAGTTAACCATAGGTATGCCTTGCACTCAACACCATCCTCTATGGCAGGGTTTCCAAAATGTAGTCCTAAATGTCAACCAACAGATCATGTTTAAAGGGTTTTTTTTTTTTTTTTCGCTCAAATGGAATTACTTTAAACATGATTTGTTTGTTGTCTTTGAAGACTGTTGTTGGGGAACCCTGCTTAAGTCAGTGTGTGCAATACACCAGATATCTCCATTACTGATGTATCTTGTATCAGTCTTGGAGATATGTGTTGTCAACGAAACCAATCTACATTACTTGTCTTTTCCACAGCAGTCTCTACATTCTTGTAATATTGCACAGACTGGATCCAGCAGGGTTCCACTACTCCAGTCCTCTAGGTCCACCATAAGATCATGTTGTAATGAAATCCATAGCTCCGTTGATAACTGCTTCACAAGAGCCATAAAAAAAAGAGGATTCCATACAACATGATCTGTTGGACTTGAGGACTGGAGTTGTGGAACCCTGCTGTATCCAGTCTGTGCAATATTACAAGAATGTAGAGACTGCTGAGATATCTGGTGGCAAAAACGTTAAGTGTACGGCTCAGTGTGTGTAGTCGGCGATTGACACAGTAACCAATCCATATATTTTGAAAGCACAATTGCACATTTATTTTTTAAAAAAAAATAAAATAAAAATTTTTTTATTAGGAATGACGTTTGGGGGAAGATTGGGATACTTTGGGTGTGTGGAGACGAGGAACGACTGGAGGTTGAGGAAGGGGTTCTAGGAGAAGGGGCGACGAAAGTACTGGGGGAAGGGAGCTCTGGAATGGACATGAAGGCAGGTTGAGACACATTAGGAGAGGGTGGATGGACGAACAAAGATTTTTTTTTTTTTTTTTTTCCTTTTCTTTGCCGCTGGTGTATCCTACCCAGACCGACGTGCACCCTGTGACCGCCTTACATTGCTCGACCGCTTGGTGATGGTGGACTGTGGCGTTGCCCTGAAAAATAGCGAATGGGGATCACCCCTTTGCTGCTCGGCGGTGGCGGTGCTGCTAGAAGTGGCAGTGGCGGTGCTCCTAGAAGGGGACAAAGTTGGGTCGGTGCTCAAAGAAGTTGTCGTGTCGGTGCTCCTAGAAGGAGGCTGCCTGTCTGGGATCTCAGCCGAAGTTCTTGGGGGACTCCGAGGGGGAGAATTTGTGGCGCTGCTCCTTTGACGAGGAGTGCTGGCGGTGCTCCTTTGACAAGGAGTGCTGGCGGTGCTCCTTTGACGAGGAGTGCTGGCGGTGCTCCTTTGACGAGGAGTGCTGGCGGTGCTCCTTTGACGAGGAGTGCTGGCGGTGCTCCTTTGACGAGGAGTGCTGGCGGTGCTCCTTTGATGAGGAGTGCTGGCGGTGCTCCTTTGATGAGGAGTGCTGGCGGTGCTCCTTTGATGAGGAGTGCTGGCGGTGCTCCTTTGATGAGGAGTGCTGGCGGTGCTCCTTTGATGAGGAGTGCTGGCGGTGCTCCTTTCATGTTGACTGGTGGTGTCGGTGGCCCAAGCAGGTTCTGTGGTGGTTTGGCTCCAAGCTGGTGGTGCTGTGACGGTGATGGTGCTCCATACAGGAGCAGCGCTGGACATAATGATGGTGGCGGAGGAGTGTCCAGCAGCACTCAGACTTGGGGTAGTGCAGTGGTGTCCGGCTTCGCTGGGAATGCAGGTGGCCGTGCAGTGGTATGCAGCAGAAGTTGGTAGGGATGTGTAGCGAGTCAGCGGTGGAACTGTTGGAAATGACACCACTGACTGCTGAACATACCGATTCTGCTGCATAGCCTGCAAGTAAGCAGTGTTGCAGGCCTGTAACACACTCAGCTGTTGCTCAGGACTAAGGTGTTCCGCCATGCCCTGTTCAATTTTACTGAAAAAATGGTGCGCTGGTCTGTTGAGGTCGGCCTCCAGACGGTCAAGGCGCTGGTCAACAGAGTGGAATCGGTGTTCCATGTGGTTAAAACCACGTTCCATCAGGGAAAAAACGCTTTCCATGCTGGCGGACAGCGCCTTGAGGCTTCCCGTAAAGGCCTCGCTCAAGAGCATGAACTCGGGCATGACAGGCCTGTCCGAGGCCCTCTGCCGCTGGCGGGTAGTGCCCGCATAACCAGTGACAGAGACCTGGGACAGGGGAACACCTGATGGACCAGCTTCCTGGTCACCAGCTGCCTGTGTTGCTGACCTGCAAGATGCTTCCTGGCTGTCGGACGGGTCCGAGGTCGATCGATGAAGAACCGCTCCCGAGACAGGTTGCAGGGTGCTGCTCTAAGTGCTGTGGAAAGAAAGGGAAAACATTAGTATCATGCATTTACAAGAAGCATCACCTGTGGAATTGAAAAGCACATAGTAATAACAAACCAAAAAAAAAACAAAAAAACTTACGCTCTGCTGGCAAGGACCGGTCCCAGGGAAAGTCAACTCTCGATAATAGCGGTACTTTCTTCTGCGCCTTGCCGCTGAACCACTCCGAACCTGTCCCTCAGCACGAACATCAGTGTTGAAGCGGTCCTTCATCGAGCGCCAACGTGTGCGGATTTTGTTCACTGTTGGGGAAAAAAAAAACGTTAGACAATGCACTAAAGGCAACTTAATTATCAGCACACACACCTGACACAACTTTGCAAACAGTCAATGCTGCAGCAGAAATAAATTATGGACACAATGCAGTCACTGTTGTTCCTGAGGACACTGTTATGTTTCCTGCTAGAATATATGTAGCAGCCAAAACAACAATATCATCCGGAGCAAGAGTGAAAACAGGATCAAGACAGCAGTTGAAAAAGCAATCACTGTTTTTCCGCAAGGCATTGGTGTGTTTGATGCAAGCATATATCTTGCAAAAAACACAACAGCACCATCAGGACCAGAAATCAATCATTGTTTTCCACAGGCATTGTTGTGTTTAATGAAAGACTATATCTTGCAAAAAACAACAGCACCATCAGGACCAGAAATCAATGCAGCAGTTAAATACAAAAATCAATCACTGTTTTCCACCAGGCATTGTTGTGTTTAATGCAAGAATATATCTTGCAAAAAACACAACAGCACCATCAGGACCAGAAATCAATGCAGCAGTTGAATACAAAAATCAATCACTGTTTTCCACAAGGCATTGTTGTGCTTAATGCAAGAATATATCTTGCAAGAAAACACAACAGCACCATCAGGACCAGAAATCAATGCAGCAGTTGAAGACAAAAAACAATCACTGTTTTCCACAAGGCATTGTTGTGTTTAATGCAAGAATATATCTTGAAAAAAACACAACAGCACCATCAGGACCAGAAATCAATGCAGCTTAAAGACAACAGTTAAATACAAAAATCAATCACTGTTTTCCACAAGGCATTGGTGTGTTTGATGCAAGAATATATCTTGCCACAAACGCATCAGCACCATCTGGACCAAAAATCAATGCAGTATCACAGAGCATCTTTATACTTACTGAACGCCCTTTTTGAACTCGGAGAGGCGCTGTCCCAGCCATCCATTATTCACCTCATTCCAGAGCTGCAGGGTCACCACTGTGTCTTTGTACTGCTGGTCACGGCTGTCCCACAACGGGATACGCTCCTAAACAAGGCGGATCAGGTGCTCGTTGTCTATGTATACTACTTCGTCATCCCGTTGTGGAACCTATAAAAAAAAAATATTATAATGTTTGGAATTTTGGAGAATTAAAAAGATACAAAAAGAAACAGAGAAGAAGAAAGATAAAAGATGAAAATAAAGACAGAAAAAAACCCCCCACTTTATACACATTGCGTCTGCTCGCCACGACTTGACTACGCTGCTCCCGCTCAGAATCCTCCCGCTCAGACCGCTCCCGCTCAGACTGCTCCCGCACTTCATCTTCACTGCCCGTGTCCGATGTCTGTAAAGAAAAAACAAAATTAAAACACATTTCTAGAGGCAGCTATACTTACCCAAAGGCAGCAATATCCTCACCTCACAATCAGCTTGGGCCAGTTCTTGCCGAGATGGCGAATACAGTGATTCAGAAGAAGACATGCTGAAATGTAAACAAAAAATACATTAGTACATTATAAAATTGTACAGGACACACAGACATGATGTTGAAGAATACTCACATTTTGGCTTCTGAAGGTTGAATCCACAGGTGGAAGCCTCTTGTAGGTTCTTGTCTGGTCTCTGCAAGGCTGTCTGTAGAGTAATTGTCTGACCCTGAAGACACCTTTTATCCACACTCCTCCCAAACAATGTTGCTTGTTTAGGGGGAGGTTAAGACTAGTGTCTAGACATTGCTTACTCAAATCGCGTGCGCGCACAAGGTGCTGACGTGCGCGCAGCCAAGTGCACGTCAGCGACCACATAGACTGTAATGCTATTTTTGGGCGCACAACGTGTGCGCGCGATTTTTTTAACGATGTAGGCGGAACAAAAAATGCAACATGTAGCGTACGGCGCGTCTGGGCGCACACCTGTAAAATGCGCAGCGCACACTAAACGCTGATGAGCGCGTACAATCGCAAGACCCTGCGATTGCCATGTTAAAGATAGGGGAAAATTGCGCGTGCGCCCGATAAAACGCTAGTGTGAAACCAGCCTAAGCCATAATCATCAACATTAACAGAAATAAGCACTTGAAATAGATCACTCTGTTTGTAATGACTCTATATAATATATGAGTTTCACTTTTTGCCGTGAAGGACAAAAAAATAACTTTTTGATGATATTCTAATTTTGTGAGAAGCACCTGTATGTTTGCTGTCCATGTTAAAATCGGATAATACTCATGCAGGACAAGCACCAAAGTGATTGAATATGGCTGTTTTAGAGTTCAGTTTTTTACATGGACAAATAAATTGCAGCATGCACTGCTCTCTTGAGTATTTTTGATGAGACTCACCCTCTCAAATCAGTGCGCATAAGAAAAGATCCCATATAGATCATCCAAAATGTATCCAATTTTTAGGGATACCTTGCCATTATTAACTTTGTACACAGTATTTTGTCTTGTACATTTTTAAATGGAATCTGTCAGCAGGTTTTTGCTATGTTATCTGAGAGCAGCATGATGTAGGGACAGAGACCCTGATACCAAAGATGTGTCACTTGCTGGGATGCTTGGTGTAGTCATGATAAAATACTTCTTTTCCCTGATGCAGATCCATCAGTTTTCTTAATGCTGAGCTCTGTATAATCTCACTTTCAAGGATAACAGCCAGGGGGCCATTCAAATCCCACTGTTGCCACCAGTTGTCAAGGATAACAGCCAGGGGTGAGGGGGTCATAGAGATTCCACCGCTGCCCCAAGTTTGTCAGGGGACGCAATTCCACTGCCTCCAATCATCAGGGCAATTAATTACGTAGCCACGGCTGCTTCCACTATTAGATCAGTTATTGGGGAAACTCACAGTGAGCGTATGGTATAAACACCTCCGATTCCAATACATGGAATTTATATATACCCTAGTACGTTCACAGTCAGCTCCGCAATAACAAAAAAAAAAACACTAGCTGCCACCACCAATTGTTTATACAGGCCGATTGGACACCCATTACAGGTAGTGAATGGTTTCATGGGTGCGGTTTTCAGAGCAAGAGGAACAGAGCTATTAAATTTTAGATATTTAATCCAGAAAGGTAGGCAGTGTTTACAAAAAATATACAAAGATGATACAAAATGACAATAGAACAATATGATGTCTACAATTACATGAAATAAAAAGGAATAACAAAAGAAAATTACTAATCCTGATGTCACGGAAATGGCTCAGAGCTTAGCTGAGAGAAGCACGCCAATTGGGAAAATGGGACACTCATGCGAACCTGTGTCTTCCAGAATGAACAAAGGCAGAGACCCAGACTTTCATTTTTATTAGCTCAATGCTACGCCCACATACCTCCCCTTGATGATCTCTTTCGGGGGCTGATTGTGGGGTGTGCTAAGTCGTTAAGAATTCCATGAGATCCTGAACTTACAGGATATATTTGCCCCTGGAGGTCGGTAGATATCATCATGTTTCCTATCGTGATTTTTTCTCTTTATACACGTGAAATATGACATGTATAGCACCATCCATTGGACCAATATTAAGTTGTAGGTGTTTGAATGGCCGTATGGTAATGTGAGTGAATGTGTTCATCTGAATACTGGAGACAGAACAGTTTTTTGATCAGAGGAAGCTCTATGCTTGGGAAAGACACTTCTCTGCCGGATTTGCTGTCTTTGTCTCAAAGTATTTCTCAGCTGTAATTACCTGCAGGGCTGTGGAGTCAGTAAGCCAAACTTCCAACTCTTCAATTTGCCTGCCTCCCGGCTCCACAGGACTACCCCCTACTGAGTATGTACATACAGTGCAGCACAGATTCATCTCAATAAAAAGCCTAGATCCTTAGATCAGGAATAGAACAGACATTTATAGGACATTTCATAACTTTGCCAAATTCTTATGAAAACATTTACAGCACAAACTGCATTGAACTACTATACCCAATTTATTATATATCTTAGAAGTCAGTCCATTTTATACCAACTCCTTCAAAATGGACACCGACTCTGACTCATAAACCCTGATTACCTGATCATTGCAGGAAGTCCATACTTCAATGGAGCTTGAAGTGTTAACTAGGAAGTGAGAGAGGGAGAGCTATCATTTGTCTTTCTCTTCCCAGGTACAAATAATTCCATATGTTCAATGTGAGGGTGATATGTCCCCTCTCTGGAGATATTTAATAGATTTTAATTATTCCCTAATACCCGCACACCACTGATTAGCAGCTTTGAGTTTATAAGCAGCTGCCAATCGGTGGTGGAGGCAGTTTTACACAGAGCAGGAGGACTGTTGATACAACACTGATTTTACTGAAACAACACCAAGCAGCCCAGTAAGTGATAAAACGCAGGAATCGGGGTCCCAGCCGCTCTCAGATAACATAGCAAAAACCTGCTGACAGATTCCCTTTAAATGTTGATGTATAAAAATAGATGCCATACATCATATAGATGACAATATGGATGAAAATCGTCAATTTTTGGGGGGATTAAAATCACATAATTTTTCATACGCTCATCTGAACACGGGTTAGGCTATGTGCACACGTTGCGGATTTTGCTGTGGATCCGCAGCGTTTCTGGCCCTGCGGGTCCGCAGCAGAATCTGCAGCATTGTACAGTACCATTTTACCCTATGTAAAATGGAAACCGCAGTGCACATGCTGCGGAATTGTCCGCGCGGTTTTACTGCGGTTTCCAATCCGCAGAAAGAAATTACATGTCACTTCTTTTCTGCGGATTCCGCTGCGGTTTACAATCTCCTCCATTGTAGAGGTGATAAACCGCAGGGGAAAACCGCAGCCTAATCCGCAGGTAAACCGCAGGTCTTTTGACCTGAAATTTACCTGCGGATTTCTACAAATCTGCAGGGGGAAAATCCGCAGCTCCAAAAAATACGTGTGCACATAGCCTTAAGGCAACATTCACACAATCATGTGTTCCAGTTTGAGACTGGCTTCAGGTCTCCTGACCCACACTCTATAGCAGGGTTCCCCAACTCCGGTCCTCAAGGCCCACCAACAGATCATGTTTTCAGGATTTGCCTTGTATTGTACAAGTGATGCAATTATCACCTGAGCAATACTAAGGAAATCCTGAAAACATGACCTGTTGGAGGGCCTTGAGGATCGGAGTTGGGGAACCCTGGACTATAGCCTCCATGAAGCTTTTAAGTTCGGGTCAGGAGACCCGTGGCCGATTTGTGCCTCACAGTGCAACAATGTAGCCTTAATTGTATTACATGTTGCTAAATCTTTGTATTTTAGTCCACTTATTACATGGAGGGCGACACAGGACACAGAGTATTTCAGACTGCATATGGCAGGATTGCTGTGAACATCTGTTATGGACGACACCACCCACTTAACTGGTTAATGTACAGCCTGAATGGAGCAGAAATTATTTTTAACCCTTCAGCCACTGTTGGAGAGCTTAGGTAATCAATATAGACAACTTATACTAAAATAAAACCATGAGATAAGTACATGTATTTTTAGAGCGTCAGTAGTGTGCACTCTTACAGCTGGATGCAGTTGCAGCCTATTAATTATTTTTATTTTATGGAAGCAAGTCCTCTATGTTTAGATACTCTACTTTGATAAAAAATTAATAAATTGTACAATAAATCATTGCATAGTATCACTAATAGAAAACGACACTATATCCTAAGAACCGCCTAGGACACTGGGGTCATACTTATTTTTTCTACGCATGGTAAAGGGGTTTCTGGTTTCAGAATGCCCCTCTCCCCCAGCTGCAATCTGTTTGGAAAAAAATAAAAATAAAGGTGCTTTATTCACCCTCTCCGGGTCCAATGATGGTCTCTCCACTGCTACTCCTGGTGTCTGATGTCATGTTGACAGGGCTGCAGCGAATCAGTGAACTGAGTGACACTGACCGCCTCGTATCATCAACTCAAGTTGAGCTTAGTTATCGACCGCAGCTCTGGCAAAGTGATGTCAGCGCTGCAGACAGTGACAGCAGTCTATGGGTGCAGCAGCAGTGACTCAGCACTGTTTGTGTGTTTAAATCCACTATTTGTTTATGTTTTTAAATTAAAATACTTTCTGATCCTTTCTTCCCCACTTTCCATCTCCGCTGCAGTCCTCTTCTGGCCCATGTGACCTGAGATGAGTCTAACTGGCTCCCATGGGTTTTACATGTAGAGCGGACGTCACTTTCTCATCATATGTCTACAGCCCAATTTTGAGTCTTATAGATTTACATTGGAAACTGGAAACTGGGGAAAATGGCGATTGGCAAGTATTTTATCATAATTACACAACATTACATAATTAGGAGGAAAAACAACAATGGATTACTGAAAATAGGCTGGACCGCAAAAGTAAAAAGATTAGACTTTAATGGCAGAGTTTGGTCCACAAAATGGATGAGAATAGGACCTGCGGAGTCTCGCGAAGCAGAAAAGTAGGTCCTTTTTTTCATAATTGTGTGTACGGATCAATGACACTCTGTGAGTCAGTGTGCTGTCCAAGAAAAAAAATGGACAGTACAAGGACGCGTACAACGGATGTAGCCTTATCATGAGTGTGGTTTGCCTTATACTAGTTTTAGTTTCTTACATACATATATTATAGCTGTAACTATTATTTTTTTTTTAATAAAAGCAGATTTTTGGTAGTAAATAAAATGTTTATAGACAATAAGTTCCTCACACTTTGCCATATTCAGGTTTTTTTTTTTTAGAACTATACGATTAATGTGACCGAGCTGTAGTGAATTGCAACAGAAAGCACTCCACTACGAAAAGCATATAGCTGCGGTGGGTAAACGGCACCTTTTCTAGCAAGCTGATCAGCATTTGTGCCAGGAGTTGGGATTAACAACTCATCTGTTATCAATAGCCTATTCTACAGATAGGCAATCAGGTATGTAGGGCTGGAAAACCCCTTTAATATAATATGGCCCTGATTTATTTCCAGCGAGTCTCTGTGGCCCATCGAGGCAAGAAATGCAGCCATTGCCAATCATTGCTTCACCTGTGCCGTTAACCGTGTGGGATCTGTGAGTATAAATATGTGCTCGTCCTCCTGAACCTCCACGTGTTCATTTTTGTTTAAAAGTGACTATAACCTAAGTTTTTTTTTCTGGACATTTTTTTTTAAGGAACACTTTGAAAACGAGTTTACATCAGGAGATGGCAAGAAAGGTGACAACATAATAAGACTGCTGCTTATTAATAAATGTGAACTCAGAAGCATTCATAATCTCCATATTTTAAATAAAACATGCTTCATACAAAATAATACAAAATACAACATCCCCACGTTAAGGATTTTAGAGGTGGTTGGGGCTTGTATCAGATTTGATAATTAAATTTGTGACCCTTACCAAAAAACTACTCTTCTACTTCATTTTGACTATAGGTATAGTGCACAGGTTAATGAACTAGGATATAGATACACTGTATATTGATAAAAGTAAGTTTTCTCTATCGGATTAAAATATATACTAGCTGTAGAGCCCGGCGTTGCCCGGGCCTAGTAACTAACTGTGGTTAGTTACAACAAAATCCAGTGCCCATATACCCATCATACATATCCTCCATCCCATAGTCCTGTACCCATATAATCACACATCCTCTATCCCATAGTGCCGTGCCCATATACCCATCACACATCCTCTATCCCATAGTTTTGTGCCCATATACCCATCATATCCTCCATCCCATAGTCCCATGCCCATATACTGATCATAAATCCTTCATGCCATAGTCCCGAGCCAGGTGGCGCTGAGCATGGAGTTCCTGGAGATGTGCTGTTATGTAACCTGGCAGTGCGGCTCTGTGTGTGGCCGCTGATTATGCGAATTTCTATGCCGGTAACAACAGAGCCTGGCAGTAATAGAGGAGGGGGTGATTAATTTCTGTCATGTGCTCTCTGCTCCTTTCTGGGGGACAGACAATGGCTGGAGCTTATGTTCCCAGGGGATGCTAGATTTCTCCCACCCGGTCAGTGTCTGCTGAGGTGTTGTGGAGTGGGAAAACTGTTGCTCATAGCAAACAATCACAGCTCAGCTTTCATCTTTTAAACAGCTCTGGTGAAATGGAAGATGCTTAGTGACTGGTTGCTATGGGCAACACAGGCAGTGTAACCTGTTGTCCTCAAGAAGATGTGCCCATGAAATATATATATATATAGTAAGATATTTATCATGCGGGGCTTTGCATGTGGTGTGAGTGTGGCTATGTGGAGTGGGCGGGGCTTGACACTCACACATATACATATAATCAGATAGATATATTTATATAATTTTAATCAGTGTGACATTTACTATGACAACCATATTAATAGACATCTTTTCCTTCTTTAGCGCATCATGATTTTGGCCACTTTTATGGATCTAGTTATGTAGCAGCTCCTGATGGCAGTCGTACCCCTGGGCTAAATAGGGTATCTGATGGTCTTTTGATTGCCGAGCTGGATCTCAATCTCTGCCGACAGACTAGTGATAAATGGAACTTCAAGGTTAGTACTGGCAGCCACCAAAACCTGCAATAAACATTGTGAAGAATACTGGATATATTATTCCATTGTCAATCTGTATCCTATTTAGCATCTGATTTACAAAAACCTTTTCACACCCCCTACTATCTAGCTGCAACCTTCTACACGAAGACCCCCGTGGATCCAAGCCATGCAGCCTGAGTCCTTTGTTCAGCATGCTAGGATTTCATAAAGGAGTTATGGAAATACTGTACATCCTAGCTGTATATTGTGTATATTTCCGAGGACCCCCCCCAACAGGGCAAACGCCTGCCAGGGTCTCGAATCATCCTAACATGCATGGGCAGGGACATACATAAAACAGCCACTAGCAGCTAGGTAGCAAAATTGTGTTTAGTCTCTATAAGTAGCAGGGGCCTTGTCGGATCCGATGGCGCCAGAACCGCTGCCTTAGGACCGCCCAGAAAGGAGTTATGATCTTTCATAAGTTTTGGGAGATTTACCTCCAAACCTCCAGGGGAAGGGATTTAGGTTCAGACCATAGGGCAGGAGGGGAGTGACCCAGAGGGTTAAATGCTTTTGTGAAGCAATTCCTATTGCTTTTTCTCTGGGAGGTCGCAAGGACACATCTTGTGAGAAGTCACACACAAAGGGGACCACAAGTCTCCCATGTGGCAGCTCCTCCCCCACAAGCTAGGCCTTTCATCTAACTGGGAACTGACCATATGTTCTGCTTATACATATTGTCCTATCACTATTGTATTTTCATATGTGACCATTACAGCTCTGGCAAAAATTAAGAAACCACGGCACAGTTTTATAAATATCAGCTTCTCTACATGTCTGACAGCCATTCCATTCCAGTGTCAGTTGAATACCAACCAGAGTACACCTCATTCTACTTAATGTGCTTCTGATTAGGTGATCATCTGAACCAAACCTTATTTAACGAAGGAAAGCATAAAAAACCCTTCTGTGGTGTTCACAATCCTCTTGCAATAGGACAAGCTGGATAGCAAAACAAGTGCTAGTGATATCCCAAAAGTAATAGGAATGAAAAAATAACTTTTAACCATGCCAAAGGAGTTGAAAAGAAAAGTCTTGAGTGAGGAAAAGAGCTCAATTCTGGCTTTACTAGCAGAGAGATACAATGAGCGTCATGTTGTCTCCATCCTTAAGACCGCAGTCAATTACAACAAGGTCAAGCAGCAGACATTGGGGACAACAAAGCTACAGACCAGCAGAGGGCAAAAAACGAGTCTCCGACCGGGATAATCGTCATCTTATTCGAATGTCACTCAGCAACCGCAGGATGACATCAAGTGACCTTCAAAAGGAATAGCAAATGGCAGCTGGGGTGAAGAGTACGGCAAGAAAAGTTCGTATCAGACTCCTAGAGGCAGGGCTCAAGTCATGTAAAGGTAAAACAAAAGCCTTTCATCATTGAGAAGCAAAGGAGAGCCAGGCTGAAATTTGCCAAACACCATAAGGATTGCACCATAGAGGACTGGAGTAATGAGTCTAATTTTCAGCTTTGCCGAACACCTGGCCTTCTAATGGTTAGACGGAGACCTGGAGAGGCGTACAAGCGACAGTGTCTTGCACTCACTGTGAAATTTAGTGGAGGATCGGTGATGATCTGAGGATGCTTCAGCAAGGATGAAATTGGGCAGGTTAATCTTTGTGAAGGACGTGTGAATCAAGCCGCATACAAGGTTATCCTGGAAAAACAGTTTGATTTAGCAAATGGTTGCAATGAAACAAAGAGTGAAAAATTTAAAGGGGTCTGAATACTTTCCGTACCCACTGTAGTGTATTGTCTAGTGTGCCCTTAATGCAATTAAATATATAATTTAACCTTGGGCTGCTCTTTTACCTAAATGTACGAATCCACACATCTGTTTTTCGGCCTAATCTCACACGCTACTGGGGGTGGGCTTCTGGCCCAATATAACCCTAGGCTGTGTGCCCACGTTGCGTTTTTTTAAGCGTTTCCGCCGTGGAAACGATTAAAAAACGCTAACAAAACGCATTCCCATGCAATCCTATGGGATTCCGCAGTTGCTGTGCCAATGCTGCGGATTTTTCCACTGCGGAATCATATAGCGGTAAAATCTGCAGCATGTCCATTAATTTTGCGGAATCGCGGCGATCCTGCCGCCATAGGATTGCATTGAAACGCTCACTTTACGCATGTGGCTATGCCCACCCTTCGTAAAGTGAGCGCTTCATGTGCGGATGGTACCCAGGGTCTGGAGGAGAGGAGACTCTCCTCCATGCCCTGGGTACCATATTCCTCTAAAAAATAGAATCAAAATTAAAAAATAGGGATATATTTACCCTCTGTCGGCCCCCGGAGTCCTCCTGGCCCTCATCGGCACTGCCAGCAACTTCTGTTCCGTTCTGGAAATGGAAGTTGCCAGCAGCGCCAATGAGGAGCGGGTGCCGACAGAAGGTAAGTATATCTCTATTTTTTTATTATTTTTAACATTCTGTCTTTTACTATTGATGCTGCATGGGCAGCATCAATAATAAAAAGTTGGTCACACTTGTCAAGCACTATGCTTGACAAGTGTGACCAACCTGTCTCTTTTCCAAGCGATGCTTCAAATCGCTTGGAAAAGCGCTAGCGTTCTGCAAGCTAAAAACGCTTGTGTTTTGCGGGAAAACGCATGCGAACTCCGCATGCGTTTTACCCGCAGTGGGGAGTTGCGGAAATGCTGCGGACAATTCCACAGCATTTCTGCAACGTGGGCACATAGCCTTAAAAGACCAGACGTATATTGGATGAGGAACTGGTGGCATTCCTACCAGGCTGATAAGGTTCTGTTGCACTTGTGCTAGTGCAAGGGGCCTCCCATCCCAGCCTGTCAGGGTTGTTGGCGAGTGTGGTGCCACATCAGTAACTGCATGGGACACCTCTCACTCACTGTGTGGACAATGGGGTGTCTGTGTAAAACTTTTCTAAGCTGACCTTACATGTCCCCAGGGGGTGCTGAATGTCACGTTGGTGCAAGTGAGGAGACCTTGCTGCGTGATCTTGCTGACGTAATACTGACGTCAATCAGGGTGGTGCGGTGTGGATCCTTCACGGTCATCACAAACATGAATATCAGCATTTGTGAACATTCAAATTTATTACAATGATAACGTTCCCAATCCATATTGTGCATATATACATACACAAAATACTGTGCAAAACTTTAGGCAGGTGCAGAAAAATTGTTGCAAAGTAAGATTACTTTAAAAAAAATAGAAGTGTAAATGGTTTCTTTTTATCAATTAACAAAACTCGACTCAATTTTTGGTGTGACCACACTTTGCCTTCAAGACATCAACAAAGCATCAATTCTTCTAGATATACTTGCACACAGTTTTTAACGGAACTATGCAGTGAGGTTGTTCCAAGCATCCTGGAGCACTAACCACAGATCTTCTGTGGATGTTAGCTTGTGAAAATCCTTCTATCTCCATGTAATTCCAAACAGATTTGATGATGTGATAGGTGGGGACCAGATCTTCACTTCTAGGACTCCTTGTTCTTTACGCTGAAGACAAGATGTTTAGAACAAGCTCTCTGCCACGTTTCTTAAAAATCTACACTGCTCAAAAAAAAATGAACACTCAAATAACACATCCTAGAGCTGAATGAATGAAATATTCTCATTGAATACTTTGTCCTGTACAAAGTTGAATGTGCTGACAACAAACTCACACAAAAATAATCAATGGAAATCAAATTTATTAACCAACTAGCTGAAGAGCCCGGCGTTGCCCAGGCATAGTAACCAACTGTGGTTAGTTATAACAAATTATAATGATTATATTGCACATAAAAAACGTGCATCTAAT
Organism: Dendrobates tinctorius; assembly: GCF_039654945.1. Taxonomy (NCBI): domain Eukaryota; kingdom Metazoa; phylum Chordata; class Amphibia; order Anura; family Dendrobatidae; genus Dendrobates; species Dendrobates tinctorius. The sequence goes on along the minus strand of NW_027362063.1, from coordinate 1,432,312 downwards.
CCTATCCTGTGTGATATTGACTGCTGAGCCGTGTATCTAATACTTTTCTGTGTGATACTGTGTGCTGAGCCGTGTATCTAATACTAATCTGTGTGATACTGTGTGCTGAGCCGTGTATCTATTCCTATCCTGTGTGATACTGACTGCTGAGCTGTGTATCTAATCCTGTGTGATACTGACTGCTGAGCTGTGTATCTAATCCTATCCTGTGTGATACTGCCTGCTGAGCCATGTGTCTAATCCTCTCCTGTGTGATACTGACTGCTGAGCCGTGTATCTAATCCTATCCTGTGTGATACTGGGCTCCCCCTGCAGTCTGTGTCAGAGGGTGGTCTGTGTTGGCACGGTAATAAATTGTGTTATTTCCAGCTTTACAGAAGGACGATAACACCATAGAAATGATAAGAATAATAGGCCTCAGTTACCACAACTGTCTACAAAGAAAACTGTTGCTGATAGCAACCAATCACAGCTCATTTTTCATCTTTTAAACCGCTCTGGGACAGCATGGCAAGTTTTGAGTGGCGACTTTTGTGTTTCGACTTTTATGTGGCGAGGTTGGTGTATGTGTGGTGAAATGTGTGCTGAGGGTGGTATATGTGTTGAAGCACGTGGTAGTGTGTGGTGCATTTTGTGTGTGTGTTCATATCCCCGTGTGTGGTGAGTATCCCATGTCAGGGCCCCACCTTAGCAACTGTACGGTATATACTGTTTGGCGCCATCGCTCTCATTCTTTCAGTCCCCCTTGTTCACATCTGGCAGCTGTCAATTTGCCTCCAACACTTTTCCTTTCACTTTTTCCCCTTTATGTAGTTAGGGGCAAAATTGTTTGGTGAATTGGAAAGCGTGGGGTTAAAATTCCGCCTCACAACATAGCCTATGACGCTCTCGGGGTCCAGACGTGTGGCTGTAGCTACGACGGTGCAGATGCCAATACATACATACACTTTTTCCCCTTTATGTAGATAGGGGCAAAATTGTTTGGTGAATTGGAACGCGCGGGGTTAAAATTGTGCCTCACAACATAGCCTATGACGCTCTGGGAGTCCAGACGTGTGACTGTGCAAAATTTTTTGGCTGTAGCTATGACGGTGTAGATGCCAATACATACACTTTTTCCCCATTATGTAGATAGGGGCAAAATTGTTTGAATTGGAACGCGCGGGGTTAAAATTTTGCCTCACAACATAGCCTATGATGCTCTCGGGGTCCAGACGTGTGACTGTGCCAAATTTTGTGGCTGTAGCTGCGACGGTGCGGATGCCAATCCCGGACATACACACACACACACACACATACATACATACTGTACATACATACACACACATCCACATTGAGCTTGATATATTAGATGGAGGCCTGGATTTGGAGTCACACACAAAATTAAAGTGGAATGTAATGTCCCTAAAACAAGTCAAAATGATGCTCAGTATTGTGTGTGGCCTCCACATGCCTGTATGACCTCCCTACTGTACAATGCCTGGGCATGATCCTGCTGAGGCAGTGGATAGTCTCCTGAGGGATCTCCTCCCAGACCTGGACTAAAGCATCTGCTAGCTCCTGGATAGTCTGTGGTGCAACGTGACGTTGGTTGATGGAGCAAGACATGATGTCCCAGATGTGCTCAATTGGATTCAGGTCTGGAGAACGGGCGGGCCAGTTAATAGCTTCAATGCCTTCATCTTGCTGGAACTGCTGACACACTCCAGCGACATGAAGTCTGGCATTGTCCTGCATTAGGAGGAACCCAGGGCCAACCACACAGCATATGGTCTCACAAGGGGTCTGACGATCTCATCTCGGTACCTAATGGCATTCAGGCTACCTCTGGCGAGCACATGGAGGGCTGTGCGGCCCTCCAAAGAAATGCCACCCCACACCATTACTGACCCACTGCCAACCGGTCATGCTGAAGGATGTTGCAGGCAGCAGATCACTCCACGGCGTCTCCAGACTCTGTCACATGTGCTCAGTGTGAACCTGCTTTCATCAGTGAAGAGCACAGGGGGCTAGTGGCGAATTTGCCAATCCTGGTGTTCTGTGGCAAATACCAAGCGTCCTGCACGGTGTTGGACTGTGAGCACAACCCCCATCTGTGGACGTCGGGCCCTCAGACCATCCTCATGGAGTCGGTTTCTAACCATTTGTGTCCGGCTGAAGGTCATTTTGCAGGGGTCTGGCAGTGCTCCTCCTGTTTCTCCTTGCACAAAGGCAGAGGTAGCAGTCTTGCTGCTGCGTTGTTTCCCTCCTACGGCCCCCTCCACGGCTCCTGGTGTACTGGCCTGTCTCCTGGTAGTGCCTCCAGGCTCTGGACACTACGCTAACAGGCACAGCAAACCTTCTTGCCACAGCTCGCATTGATGTGCCAGTCTGGAGGAGCTGCACTGCCCGAGCCACTTGTGTGGGTTGTAGAGTCCGTCTCATGCTACCACGAGTGAGAAAGCACAACCAACATTCAAAAGTGGCCAAAACATCAGCCAGAAAGCATTGGTACTGAGATGTGGTCCCCACCTGCAGAACCACTCATTTATTGAGGGTATCTTGATAATTGCCAATAATCTCCATCTGTTGTCTATTCCATTTGCACAACAGCATGTGAAATTGATTGTCATTCAGTCTTGCTTCCTAAGTGGACAGTTTGGTTTCACAGAAGTTTGATTTACTTGGAGTTATATTCTGTTGTTTAAATGTTCCCTTTATTTTTTTGAGTAGTATATATGCACATATACGTCGAGTTGATGCTGTTTTGCAAGCAAATGGCAGTCACACCAATCATTCATGTGAATTATTTCTTTTTTGTTCGTTCACTTAGCATTTTGTTACCTGATCTAGATAAACTATTTACACTATTTTTGAAAGCTTTCTCACTCTGCAGCATTTTTTTTCCACACCCGCTTAAAACATTTGCACAGTATTTAGTGTGTACAAAATGCACAATTATTGCTTCATAACACCAGGAATGTGAATTTTTTTTGGGGGGGTTTCAAAAGTTGATGTTTTCTCCTGATTGACTGACTGATGCTCATTAAGCATTGGGCATTGTGGGACTATTTTTCTTGCAAATTAGAGTTTTGGATTAGTCCAGCTGTTGCATAAATGGAATTCCACTACAAATTAAAAATAAAATGATTTAATGCTTAACCCCTTCCCAACATTGGACGTATCCATATGTCATGGTCGGATGGTACTTACCAATCTTTGGCATATTGCTACGTCATATCTTTAATGCGGCACCGTGATCGCATTAAAATTCCGGCACCATCTTGGACCTGAGCACATGGGTGTCGTTGCCCTGGGAGTGGCCGCAACTATGATCACTGTGATTGGTTGTTCAATTCTGAACAGCCAAACGCAGCGTTTATCAGTGATCCAGGTAATCAGATTGTCTGAAACACTGATGTCCAGCACTGATCATAGGCTGGAGCCTAGCAACACCAGGATCACCAGGTCCTGCTCTTATTGGTGCGATTGACTCAGACATCGATCGCACCAATCAGAGCGCACAGACATGGTGGGACCGCCCTGTACTTCCTCATTCTAGCTGTGGATTTGTACAGGGCGGTCACGCTCTGTGCGCTGTGCTGAACCTTGTGGTGCCACAGAAGCCTATGACATCAGAATTCTTCCTGCTGTTGCCTGTGCTATTGCTCCTGCTGCTGAAGAAAGAAGAGTTTCTGAGCCCTCCTTGACTCTTTCCTAATCCACCCCAAACCCTCTCTCCCCTCTTTCCCCCTGTTCCCCTGTCCGCCCTACATACCTTTCTGCCACAGAGCGCTAATCAGTTCTTGATCACTCAATTTTTGACAGTTTTCTTTCTTTATAGTGCATCCTGCAGCTGCCGTTTTCCACGACTTTTTTTTCCACTATTTTTCTCCTCTCCCCCCCTTTGCACCACTCCGTGTGCGCGTCCTACAGCCGCCGATCAGATGTAAATCACCGATTAGCACCCGTGCTCGTTTTTGGCAAGGTCTTTTTTTATCCCCTTTTTGCACCACTTCCGTGCATGTGTCTTACAGCCATCGAGTGCTGGTCGATGACGAACATCACTGACATGCCTCCAGTTTTAATATAGAATCACCGCACACTCTGAGAAATATAATGCCAACAAGTGTTCAATTTATTATGTACAAAAACATGTGGGAGCCAAAAAAGAATATAAAGCACTAGATAGAAGCGATATATATAACGACGTTTCGGCTCAGCCCGAGCCTTTATCAGTTTATCGCTGCAAAATAGAGAAAATTTCATCAAAATATATACAGAGATCAAAAAACAATTGCAGAAAAAACAGAAAAGAGAATATACAACACCAAATAAACATCACATTATCCAAATATAATACAGTGATAAGAATACATATATACATATATACATAGATATTATACTGCTTCCACAGAGAACATGGATGTACGAAGCTGGAGCAAAAGCCCAGAGAACTAGTACCATATTCAATAGAATAAGGGGAATAGGGGGAAAGAAAAGGATTACCTGAATCCGTTTTCAAATCTTTTGAATAGATTGTAAGAGAACTCCCAAGAAAATAGCCCAAGTAAAACGGCTGAAAGGAATTCGTCAACATCATGGTTAGTAAAAATAGATAAAAAGAAAAAATAGAAAAATAAATAAAGTTGTAACCGTAGTTACTCTAGTTTAGTTACCTGTGTGTGGTGTATAGTGCATCGGCAATATGGTAGAGAAAAGCATAGCTACCATCCTTGTGATGAGAAGACTTAAGTATATGGTAATGTCATCAAAAAGTATTAGCCCACAGAATAGTATAATGAGATTAATAAATCCACACAAGATGGCCATGCTAAACAACGCTCTTAGTAAAATGCAGGACGTCTCACATTACTATGTGTGTTGCGCATAATATGTAAAATATCAGTAAATTCACTATATAATAGCGCTCTAATTAGATGTCATTTGGAGGGAGAGTTACCTGTGCTTATAGTGCTGTAAAGCGGCGCTCCCGCGCCCGGCTGCAATGGCGTCATGCTATAGCCCTCAGTATGTGGCTGTATTTATATGGGTGCCCAGGCGGCCGCATCCGGCCGGAAGTGAAACCCCTGAACCGGAAGTGACGTCGCGCTGTCTTAATATAGACACTGCGCATGTCTGTGATGGTTGTCAGGGTGATCAGCAGATCAGCGTCCCTGTAGTTTTTCTGATAGCGCTAAATAGTGTGTGTGAAGTACGTAGAGGCTATAATTGTATGACATGTGGACAGCATCATAGTATTGCAAAAGAATAATAAGAAAAGTTAATATAGAAGCAGGCATATGGAAAACAATAAACTATGAAAAGAAAATGAAATATGCAAAAGGAAAAAATAAAAGGAAAAAAAAGGGGAAAAAAATAAAAAAGGAAAATAACAAAGATGGTAAATAAAGAATAAGAGAATAAAAATGAAAATAAAAATAAAAATAAATATAAAAATAGGGAATGAAAAATTGAAAAAACAAAATAAAGAATAAAAAATAAAAAATAAAAATAAAAATAAAGATAAAAAACCAACAAAGTTGCTGACCATGCGCAACTAGTTAAATATGCATGCATTGTATATAGGGTTATAAAGAAAAGTAAAAAATAAAAGATAAAAGACTACAAAATGAAAATTAAAAAATAAAAATAAAAAATTCAAAATAAGAGTCCAGTGGGCGGAGCAAAACTCACCTAGGGTAATAGCATGTTAGCGAGTCTGAAAAATAACAGAAGAAGCAGGGAAAAGGTTATTAGCAGTTATAGGAGCCAGTCTATCTCCCTATTGAGCCCCTTAGGGGCTAGAGTGTCTAACTTGTGTATCCAATAGGTTTCTCTCTCTCTTAATAATTTAACATGGTCGCCCCCTCTCCTTGGGCGTGGTACATGCTCGATTACCTGAAATTTTAATTGTGCCACTGAATGTCGATATTTAGTGAAATGTTCAGGTAAAGGTAACCAGTTTTTTTGACACCTAATTGTTGATTTGTGGCTGGCAATGCGGTCCTTAACATGCTGGGTTGTTTCCCCTACGTAGAGGAGGCCACATGGGCATTTTACCAGGTAAACCACAAAGTTCGAATCGCATGTATAGTAGCCACGTATAGGGAAGGATTTACCTGTCCTTGGATGAGTAATATTGTCTGACCTAATCACATTCGAACAGGCTGCGCAACTCAGACAAGGGAATGTGCCGCAACGGCGAGGGGCAAGTAGCCTCTGTGTAGTTGTAGGAAGTTTACTGCCTATGTCAGCCCTAACCACTTTATCGCGAATATTAGTAGGGCGTTTAGTGCAGATTAAAACTGGTGCTTCAAAAGAGCCGACGTCAGGGTAAGCCTTAGAGAGGAGGGGCCAGTGTTTTTTGATAATAGAATAGACTCTGGGCATTAGTGGATGGAAAGTATGTACAAATGGGATTCTTTCTTTTGCACACGTCCTCGGTAGAGGAGATGAAGGGGTTAATACCCGTTGTTTTTCAACCTCAAGTAGTTTTGCTGGATAACATCTGTCCCTAAATTTTTTTGTCATAATATCAAGTTTCTCATTACGAATGTCATGATCAGAAACGATACGTGCCACCCTATTAAATTGTGAGCGTGGAAGACTATTCTTGGTGGCCTTCGGGTGACAACTCGAGTAGTGTAGAAGACTGTTGGTATCCGTTGGTTTACAGTATAAATCTGTGGAGAGATTCCCCTCACTATCTTGTAGAACTTTTGTATCTAGAAAAGGGACCGATTCCATATTGAAATGTAGTGTGAACTGTAATTCTGGACGGATGGAATTGAGGTGTAGGTAGAAATCATGTAATGATGATGTGGTTCCTGTCCAAATAAAGAATATATCATCGATATAGCGGTGATATTCTATGGCATATTGTAAAAACAGATCATTACAGAACACATGATTGATCTCGAAGTAGTTCATGTAGGCATTAGCATACGCCGGCGCTATGTTCGCGCCCATCGCAGTCCCGCACTTCTGTATATAATAGGTATCCTCGTATAAAAAGTAGTTCTCATGTAATACAAGACTGAGAAGATCTAGACAAAACTGTATAGAGTCTGTTGACAGTTCTGAGGAACTGAGTAAAAATTTTGCAGCTTCAATCCCTTTGTCATGGGTGATTGAAGTGTAGAGGCTATTGACATCGAGGGTGGTGAGAAAACTGCCCGGGGGTACCTTGCCTAGCTGTTTAATGATATTAAGGAATTGACCCGTATCTAGAAGGAAGGATCTGGTCTGTTTAACTAGGGGTGTGAATATTTTCTCGAGAAAGATGGATAGTGGGGATAAAACAGAGTCGGTAGATGCGACAATTGGTCTGCCTGGCGGATTTTCTAGAGATTTATGTATCTTTGGTAGTATATAAAACACTGGTGTAATTGGATGGGGGTTCACAAGGAAATTGGCAGTTTTTTGATCAATTGTGTGACGGACCAAGTATGTTTTAGTAAGATTCCTAATCTTGTGAGTGATAGTGGAAACCGGATCCCTAGGAATAGTCCCATAAGTGCTGGTATCAGATAGTTGTCTATTCACTTCCCTATTGTAATCCATGTAGTTCATGACAACTAAGGCACCGCCTTTATCAGCCGGTTTAATTATAATGTTCTTATTGCTGTTAATAGAGCTAAGAGCCTGTTTCTCAGCAGGTGATAGATTGGAGTGAGTAGGGAAGAGACTGAGTTGTGTCTGGTGGGACAGCATTTTAACCTCACGGTCCACTAATGAAATAAATGTCTCCGTCGCATGGTATGTGCAAGGAGGACAAAATTTACTTGGACTGCGAAGACCAAGTGTAGAGATTGACAATTCCGGAATCTGAACATCACCCGGTATTGGAGATCTCTCACCCATAGGGTTAGGAGATAAGCCAAAGTGGGTTTTAAGTCTAACTGTCCGGTAAAACCTCTTGAGATCCTTCTCAAGCTGAAATGCATCCCACTTAGGAGTGGGGCAGAAAGATAGTCCCTTCTGAAGCAACGAAAGCTCAGAGGGAGAGAGGAGATAGTCCGAAATGTTGATCACCAGGTCTGATACTGCATCTGGTGTCTCACCTGTGAACGAGTTGCCATTCTTTCTCCTGCCTCGCCTGGTGGGTCTGTGGTTCGTGGGTCCCCTCGACGGCCCCGTCCTAAAAAACGTTGTCTGCCAGAATTCACGGAGGACTCGCTCCCGGAACTGAAGGACCCATTTCCACGTTGGTAACGGAATCTGCGCCATTGGCCCGTAGTAGCAGATGTATCGTTCCATCTGTAAACTCTGTTCATAGAATAATCGTCTGAATCACGTTGAAACTTCTGTCTCTTACGTTCCTGTAGAGACTTTTGATGTTCGGACAGGATTTTATCGGTTTTGGATTTCAATGATGACCACTCAGTTGAGGAAATAGAGGTGGAAAGTTGCGCTTCAATAGCCTGAATATTCTGCTTAGTTTCCACAATAGCCCTCTGAAGATATTCTACTGTCAATATAATGATGTCTAAGGAACACTTGTTGAGTATTTTTTTGTATTTATCACAATACTCTGTATTATCAGAGAAGAGAGTAGGGCGGAGATTGCTCCTGAGTCCCCTAGGAATTTTGCTCTGTCTATGGTATTCAGCTAATGTGGTACAATGCAGGTCATATGAAATTAGTTTGCGTTTAGCTTTCTCGTAATCTCTAGTCCTTAGTTCTTGGACCGGAGTTCTCAAAAATTCATTGGAACTAGTAACTTGAGCCAAGATATTGGAACAAGTGGCCAAATCATATGCAAACGTGTCAGTAGACATGTAGAAATAGGGAATAGACTGGTGCAAACGCCAATGTAACAACGTAATCAAGAGAAATAGCGTGCACTCAAGTCTTATAATTGAGGTGCAGGTGTAACGGACCTGTAGGTCCTATTACCAATAATAATATAGAATCACCGCATTCTCTTTTCTGTTTTTTCTGCAATTGTTTTTTGATCTCTGTATATATTTTGATGAAATTTTCTCTATTTTGCAGCGATAAACTGATAAAGGCTCGGGCTGAGCCGAAACGTCGTTATATATATCGCTTCTATCTAGTGCTTTATATTCTTTTTTGGCTCCCACATGTTTTTGTACATAATAAATTGAACACTTGTTGGCATTATATTTCTCAGAGTGTGCGGTGATTCTATATTATTATTGGTAATAGGACCTACAGGTCCGTTACACCTGCACCTCAATTATAAGACTTGAGTGCACGCTATTTCTCTTGATTACGTTGTTACATTGGCGTTTGCACCAGTCTATTCCCTATTTCTACATGTCTACTGACACGTTTGCATATGATTTGGCCACTTGTTCCAATATCTTGGCTCAAGTTACTAGTTCCAATGAATTTTTGAGACCTCCGGTCCAAGAACTAAGGACTAGAGATTACGAGAAAGCTAAACGCAAACTAATTTCATATGACCTGCATTGTACCACATTAGCTGAATACCATAGACAGAGCAAAATTCCTAGGGGACTCAGGAGCAATCTCCGCCCTACTCTCTTCTCTGATAATACAGAGTATTGTGATAAATACAAAAAAATACTCAACAAGTGTTCCTTAGACATCATTATATTGACAGTAGAATATCTTCAGAGGGCTATTGTGGAAACTAAGCAGAATATTCAGGCTATTGAAGCGCAACTTTCCACCTCTATTTCCTCAACTGAGTGGTCATCATTGAAATCCAAAACCGATAAAATCCTGTCCGAACATCAAAAGTCTCTACAGGAACGTAAGAGACAGAAGTTTCAACGTGATTCAGACGATTATTCTATGAACAGAGTTTACAGATGGAACGATACATCTGCTACTACGGGCCAATGGCGCAGATTCCGTTACCAACGTGGAAATGGGTCCTTCAGTTCCGGGAGCGAGTCCTCCGTGAATTCTGGCAGACAACGTTTTTTAGGACGGGGCCGTCGAGGGGACCCACGAACCACAGACCCACCAGGCGAGGCAGGAGAAAGAATGGCAACTCGTTCACAGGTGAGACACCAGATGCAGTATCAGACCTGGTGATCAACATTTCGGACTATCTCCTCTCTCCCTCTGAGCTTTCGTTGCTTCAGAAGGGACTATCTTTCTGCCCCACTCCTAAGTGGGATGCATTTCAGCTTGAGAAGGATCTCAAGAGGTTTTACCGGACAGTTAGACTTAAAACCCACTTTGGCTTATCTCCTAACCCTATGGGTGAGAGATCTCCAATACCGGGTGATGTTCAGATTCCGGAATTGTCAATCTCTACACTTGGTCTTCGCAGTCCAAGTAAATTTTGTCCTCCTTGCACATACCATGCGACGGAGACATTTATTTCATTAGTGGACCGTGAGGTTAAAATGCTGTCCCACCAGACACAACTCGGTCTCTTCCCTACTCACTCCAATCTATCACCTGCTGAGAAACAGGCTCTTAGCTCTATTAACAGCAATAAGAACATTATAATTAAACCGGCTGATAAAGGCGGTGCCTTAGTTGTCATGAACTACATGGATTACAATAGGGAAGTGAATAGACAACTATCTGATACCAGCACTTATGGGACTATTCCTAGGGATCCGGTTTCCACTATCACTCACAAGATTAGGAATCTTACTAAAACATACTTGGTCCGTCACACAATTGATCAAAAAACTGCCAATTTCCTTGTGAACCCCCATCCAATTACACCAGTGTTTTATATACTACCAAAGATACATAAATCTCTAGAAAATCCGCCAGGCAGACCAATTGTCGCATCTACCGACTCTGTTTTATCCCCACTATCCATCTTTCTCGAGAAAATATTCACACCCCTAGTTAAACAGACCAGATCCTTCCTTCTAGATACGGGTCAATTCCTTAATATCATTAAACAGCTAGGCAAGGTACCCCCGGGCAGTTTTCTCACCACCCTCGATGTCAATAGCCTCTACACTTCAATCACCCATGACAAAGGGATTGAAGCTGCAAAATTTTTACTCAGTTCCTCAGAACTGTCAACAGACTCTATACAGTTTTGTCTAGATCTTCTCAGTCTTGTATTACATGAGAACTACTTTTTATACGAGGATACCTATTATATACAGAAGTGCGGGACTGCGATGGGCGCGAACATAGCGCCGGCGTATGCTAATGCCTACATGAACTACTTCGAGATCAATCATGTGTTCTGTAATGATCTGTTTTTACAATATGCCATAGAATATCACCGCTATATCGATGATATATTCTTTATTTGGACAGGAACCACATCATCATTACATGATTTCTACCTACACCTCAATTCCATCCGTCCAGAATTACAGTTCACACTACATTTCAATATGGAATCGGTCCCTTTTCTAGATACAAAAGTTCTACAAGATAGTGAGGGGAATCTCTCCACAGATTTATACTGTAAACCAACGGATACCAACAGTCTTCTACACTACTCGAGTTGTCACCCGAAGGCCACCAAGAATAGTCTTCCACGCTCACAATTTAATAGGGTGGCACGTATCGTTTCTGATCATGACATTCGTAATGAGAAACTTGATATTATGACAAAAAAATTTAGGGACAGATGTTATCCAGCAAAACTACTTGAGGTTGAAAAACAACGGGTATTAACCCCTTCATCTCCTCTACCGAGGACGTGTGCAAAAGAAAGAATCCCATTTGTACATACTTTCCATCCACTAATGCCCAGAGTCTATTCTATTATCAAAAAACACTGGCCCCTCCTCTCTAAGGCTTACCCTGACGTCGGCTCTTTTGAAGCACCAGTTTTAATCTGCACTAAACGCCCTACTAATATTCGCGATAAAGTGGTTAGGGCTGACATAGGCAGTAAACTTCCTACAACTACACAGAGGCTACTTGCCCCTCGCCGTTGCGGCACATTCCCTTGTCTGAGTTGCGCAGCCTGTTCGAATGTGATTAGGTCAGACAATATTACTCATCCAAGGACAGGTAAATCCTTCCCTATACGTGGCTACTATACATGCGATTCGAACTTTGTGGTTTACCTGGTAAAATGCCCATGTGGCCTCCTCTACGTAGGGGAAACAACCCAGCATGTTAAGGACCGCATTGCCAGCCACAAATCAACAATTAGGTGTCAAAAAAACTGGTTACCTTTACCTGAACATTTCACTAAATATCGACATTCAGTGGCACAATTAAAATTTCAGGTAATCGAGCATGTACCACGCCCAAGGAGAGGGGGCGACCATGTTAAATTATTAAGAGAGAGAGAAACCTATTGGATACACAAGTTAGACACTCTAGCCCCTAAGGGGCTCAATAGGGAGATAGACTGGCTCCTATAACTGCTAATAACCTTTTCCCTGCTTCTTCTGTTATTTTTCAGACTCGCTAACATGCTATTACCCTAGGTGAGTTTTGCTCCGCCCACTGGACTCTTATTTTGAATTTTTTATTTTTATTTTTTAATTTTCATTTTGTAGTCTTTTATCTTTTATTTTTTACTTTTCTTTATAACCCTATATACAATGCATGCATATTTAACTAGTTGCGCATGGTCAGCAACTTTGTTGGTTTTTTATCTTTATTTTTATATTTTATTTTTTATTCTTTATTTTGTTTTTTCAATTTTTCATTCCCTATTTTTATATTTATTTTTATTTTCATTTTTATTCTCTTATTCTTTATTTACCATCTTTGTTATTTTCCTTTTTTATTTTTTTCCCCTTTTTTTTCCTTTTATTTTTTCCTTTTGCATATTTCATTTTCTTTTCATAGTTTATTGTTTTCCATATGCCTGCTTCTATATTAACTTTTCTTATTATTCTTTTGCAATACTATGATGCTGTCCACATGTCATACAATTATAGCCTCTACGTACTTCACACACACTATTTAGCGCTATCAGAAAAACTACAGGGACGCTGATCTGCTGATCACCCTGACAACCATCACAGACATGCGCAGTGTCTATATTAAGACAGCGCGACGTCACTTCCGGTTCAGGGGTTTCACTTCCGGCCGGATGCGGCCGCCTGGGCACCCATATAAATACAGCCACATACTGAGGGCTATAGCATGACGCCATTGCAGCCGGGCGCGGGAGCGCCGCTTTACAGCACTATAAGCACAGGTAACTCTCCCTCCAAATGACATCTAATTAGAGCGCTATTATATAGTGAATTTACTGATATTTTACATATTATGCGCAACACACATAGTAATGTGAGACGTCCTGCATTTTACTAAGAGCGTTGTTTAGCATGGCCATCTTGTGTGGATTTATTAATCTCATTATACTATTCTGTGGGCTAATACTTTTTGATGACATTACCATATACTTAAGTCTTCTCATCACAAGGATGGTAGCTATGCTTTTCTCTACCATATTGCCGATGCACTATACACCACACACAGGTAACTAAACTAGAGTAACTACGGTTACAACTTTATTTATTTTTCTATTTTTTCTTTTTATCTATTTTTACTAACCATGATGTTGACGAATTCCTTTCAGCCGTTTTACTTGGGCTATTTTCTTGGGAGTTCTCTTACAATCTATTCAAAAGATTTGAAAACGGATTCAGGTAATCCTTTTCTTTCCCCCTATTCCCCTTATTCTATTGAATATGGTACTAGTTCTCTGGGCTTTTGCTCCAGCTTCGTACATCCATGTTCTCTGTGGAAGCAGTATAATATCTATGTATATATGTATATATGTATTCTTATCACTGTATTATATTTGGATAATGTGATGTTTATTTGGTGTTGTATATTCTCTTTTCTGTTTTTTCTGCAATTGTTTTTTGATCTCTGTATATATTTTGATGAAATTTTCTCTATTTTGCAGCGATAAACTGATAAAGGCTCGGGCTGAGCCGAAACGTCGTTATATATATCGCTTCTATCTAGTGCTTTATATTCTTTTTTGGCTCCCACATGTTTTTGTACATAATAAATTGAACACTTGTTGGCATTATATTTCTCAGAGTGTGCGGTGATTCTATATTATTATTGGTAATAGGACCTACAGGTCCGTTACACCTGCACCTCAATTATAAGACTTGAGTGCACGCTATTTCTCTTGATTATGCCTCCAGTTTTGTTTTTTTGGTAAAAAAGAACATAGAGTAAAAAATCATTTAGATTAGTTGATAGTATTAGATTAGGAGCACTAAAAATATACTGTAGTAATCTTCATGTACTACTGTACTACATGTACTACTACATGTACTACTGTATCGAATTAGTGTCAGCTCGGAAAAAAAAGAATCACATCCGTGCGTGCGTCCTACATCTGTTCTACTTAAAGAAAAAAATAGTTTACACACACACCTAAATAAAATTTGACACGCACAGAAACACCGCATACATGAAAAAATTTTGTCCCGCTCGTCCGAAACATGGTGTTCTGCGGAGGAGGCATACGCTTTCCTTGCTTCAGACTCGGACAGTGAGGGAGAGGATGCCACCTTCCTTTAATTTTTCATCCTCTTCTTCCTCAAGTGATACCAAACCGCCACACAGATGCCTCAGGGCAGAAACTGAACCAGCACCCACCGTTACTGACCCTGTATGGACCTCATCCCCCAAAGATTGAGCCACTGGTTCCTGATTTTGTTACACAATCAGGAATACAATTTGACACAACCAGCCTCACAGAAATAGACTTGAAAGTCTTTTTCTCTGAGGGTTTTTAAAACCTCATGGTAGCTCAGACAAATTTGTACACACAGCAATTTTTGGCACAAAACTGCCCTTCATCATTTTTTTAGTGGACCCCATGTAGAGAAGGTAGAAATGATGACATTTTGGGGCCTGGTCCTTCAGATGAGGTTAGTGAAGAAGCCAGTGCTAGAGCTTAGAAGCCAGAGAATATTGAAGTGTTGACGTTTTGTAGAACACTCCAGTGCTCTGCATGGCTATAACTTTAAACAATTTGAGGCAATCCACAAATTTTTGCATTACAATGATAATGCACAGTGTCCTCCCCAAGATGACACCAACTTTGACAGACTTGTCAGAGTTCGGCCGGACATTGATCTCTTCACCAACAAGTTTGCTGAGGTGTACGTGTATAAAAGGGACTTTTCGTGGATGAGTTGCTAATACATTTCAAGGGTAGGCTCACATTCCGACAGTACCTGCCAGTAAGAGGGACAGGTACGGAATTAAGCTCTACAAACTGTGAGAGTACCTCAGGGAACACTCTCAAGTTTATGAAGGGATTGAACCTCCTGAATGCCCCCATCTTGGGAGTGAGTGGAAAAATTGTGTGGGATTTGGGGCACACACTGCTGGATCAAGGTTATCACCTTTATGTAGATAAATTTTCTACCAGCATCCCTCTCTTCAAGTCCCTCTATGTGCGAACTACTGCAGCCTGCGGTACTGTCCGCAAAAATCAGAGAGGGCTCCCCAAGTCACTAATTGGGCCGCTGCTCAGAAAGGGTTAGAGCAGAGCCCAATGTAGTGACCACATACTGGTGTATGTCCTTTTCTTGACCACCATACATGGTGATGGCAGAACCCCCAGTACTGTACGAGGTGCAAGTCCACAAACCAAACTATGTATAAACATGGAGGGAGTTGATCTCTCTGTTAAAAGTCCTCCAGCCATGCAGTGCCATGAGAAAAACCAAGCTGTGGTACAAGAAGCTGGATGTACATATCGTACAGATCTTTGGAGATCATGAAGGAGCTGGCCCCAGTACTTCCGGAACTGAAGGTGCACGTATCGTATCAGGCTAAAATTTACCCGTGGAAATCCCTCAAAGCACAAAAAAAAAAGGCCGCAAAAGAGGTGCCAAGTCTGCTACAGAAGGGTGATGCGCAAGGACACCACTTATCAATGCAATACGTGGCCTGACAGACCTGACCTGTGTATAAAAAAATGCTTTAAACTGTACCACACATCCATGAACTACTATATTCATTTCTGACATACACAACTCACGTATGCCAACCTGACGAATACTACACAACTCATGAATGCCTACCTGACGAACACTACACAACTTACAAATGCCAACCTGATGAAAACTACACCACTTATGCATACCAACCTGACAAACCCTACACAACTCAAGTAGGCCACAACATTATAAAGTTCACGTACCAGGACACACTATATCAATTCCAATACAGGGTCACTTGTGGGGGGTTTCGGCACACCAGGACCTCTCCTACTGTGACATGATGCATGCACACCATTCCATCAAAGTCTGCATTCAAAAACGTCACTCCTTCACTTCTGAGCCCTGACATGCGCCCAGACAGTGGTTTTCTCCCACATATGAGGTATCGGCATACTCATGAGAAATTGCACAACAAATTTTGGGGTCCATTTTGTCCCGTTATCCTTGTGAAAATAAAAAAAAATTAGGGCTATAAAGATCAGTGACAAGGTGCCCATTCAAATCTTTTTGAATTTTTTTTTTTATTTTAACGACTCCACGTTACAATTATCTGAGAGGCACCTGGGGGTTCACGGTGCTCACCACATAGCTAAATAAATTCCTTTAGGGGTGTCGTTTCCAAAATGGATTCACTTGTGGGGGATTTCCACTGTTTAGGCACATCATCTCCAAACTCGACATGGGGTCCATTCTCTATTCAAGCGAATTTTGTGTTCAAAAAGTCAAACGGTGCTCCTTCCCTTCTGAGCCCTGCCGTGCGCCCAAACAGTGGTTTTCCACCACATATGGGATATCTGTGTACTCAGGAGAATTTGCACAACACTTTTTGGGATCCATTTTCTCAATAAAAAAATTTGGATCTAAAGAAAAATTTTTGTTAAAAAAATTTAAATGTTCATTTTTTTCCATCCACATTTCATTAATTCCTGTGAAGCACCTTAAGAGTTAATAAACTTCTTGAATGTGGTTTTGAGGACTTTGAGGGGTGCAGTTTTTAGAGTGGTGTCACTTTTGGGTATTTTCTGTCATATAGGCACCTTAAAGTCACTTCAAACATAATGTGTTCCCTAAAAAAATGGTTTTGTAAATTTTGTTGGAAAAATGAGAACTCACTGGTCAACTTTTAACCCTTAACTTACTAACAAACAAAAAAAAAGTATGCTTCAAAAATTGTGCTGATGTACAGTAGACATGTGGGAAATATTTATTAAACTATCTTGACTCGTTTCACCCACTTATTGTGGTGGGTACATCAGGAGGTTTGATTTTTGCTGTAGGTAAATGATTGTAAAAAGGAGTGTATTCCTGTAAAGGTTACCAGATAGCGAATGGTTAATCTCCTCTGCTACGCTTTTGTACTGTCTGGTATCCAGTATACCCTTGGCTCTCACATGACGCAGTGGTATCCCCGCTGACGTGGTCCCTTCTGATTTGCCTTGAGAGGCTCAACAATTGGCCAAAGGGGAGGCACGAGAGGGCAGGGTATTCTCAATATAGGTTTGGCATCCGTGGCTCGCGTCAATGCCGGGGGATTTAGCTCTCATGTAACCACAAACTATGTGTCATGATCCAGGGTGGATCTGACAGATTAAATGCAAGTAACCTTTTTTTTCCTGTGAGCTGTTTTGCTCAGGGTTGGTTTTGTCCCCGGTAGCCAGTATGGTCATTGCACTTGTGCTTAGAGATAGTTTTGCCCCGGTGGCCAGTATGGTCATTGCACTGGTGTTTTTAGAGATTGTTTGCCCCCGGTGGTGGTTAGAGTAATTGCACAGGAATCACTAACATGTGTGTTTGCTCTATAAAGGTGTGTCAGTAGTGCTCACTCACGTTGGTGATATTATTGTTGGGCTTTCCAACCATCCTGGGTGAAGGAAGAAGCTGGATGGGGAGCTGGAGGAGAGTCCAGGGCGGCTCATTCAGAGTCCTGGAGTGGCAGCCATGGTGTCAGCGAGGAGTTCGTGTAAAGCGGCAGCTATGGTGTCAGTGAATTCCTGCAAAGCTTGGTGGAGTGGCAGCTATGGGGTAGAGCTGCACTCAGTTTGCTGGACTCTGTTACTGAGAACTGCACTCAGTTTGCTGCACTCAGGTGCTGGACTCGGTTGCTCCAAGGCGGCACTCAGTGCTGGACGCTGTTGTTGTAAAGCTGCACCCAGGTGTTGTACACGGTGGAGGAAGATGCACTCAGGTGTTGGTCTCTGTTGCCAGGAGCAAGTGCATCAGAGCAAAGCTAAGTATTTCCCTGTTTGTCATTTTCCTCATGTTGGTGTTAGTGCAGCGGCGGGGCCAACGCCTGCGCCACCCAGCTCCCTAGCAAGGGATAGGTGTAGGACGATTTTCCCTCCTCACTAGTTTCACTTTCCATAGATAACTGTTCAGTGTGTGTCTGGGGGAGGAGCAGCTGCTTTCTGCAGTGAGGCTGCTAGAGGGGGAGGATTTGTTACTGTGTGATGAGGGCTTCTTCATGTGGACGGGGAGGGCCTGTAGCTATGGAGGGTGGGGTTGTTGCTATAGAGGGCATGTTTGGAGTAGAGTAGGAGGTTACGACTAGTTCTCATTTCAATGCCATAACACACACCCCCTTGGACGTTCTGTTCAGAATATCTAGAAAACTGTGCAAACTAGTGACAGAAAGCAAATTACTTATTGTCATAATTCTGCAGCCCAGATATGTACTGAGATTACGTGAAAAGCCCGGACAACCCCTTTAAGCTTTAGCTGCTTTGTGACCTAGTCTATTTTTCGTGGGAGCAAATAGGAGAGCAGCTTAATATCTGTAGGCTGACCAGGCTACTAGGTGACATGGTGTTATATGCACTGAATTCTGGTGATATCACGGGGCAAATGACAATACAGATGATATAGCAGGCAAAGTTCAATATAGTTCTATTAATGGTAGCTGCAATAAAGATAGTGAGCAGCCATACATTATCAATAATCTAGACAAGAGATTTGTCAGTATGCATGGACAGTTTTTATTTTAATATCTGTATCTGCATCTGAATTAAGTACAGGATTAGATAAGACTGCTAAATAGTACGGTTGATATTTTAATAAGGTTCTTAATAAAAGTTATATTTTAATTTAGTGGGTCCACCTAAGTCAGTGAATTCTTTAAAATTAGTGGACTACTGTACATCAGAGTCTTAAGGTCCTCATTCAGTGAATAATTTTCTTTTAAATGTTATTCATTAATTTTGTGTGACCTCTCTCTCTGATTTAAGGGCATAAAAATTAAATGTTTGAAAAATTGCAAAATTTTCAAATTTCCATTTGTATTTATAAATAAACACAAGTAACATCAAAGAAACTTTACCACCATCATGAAGTACAATATGTCCCGAAAAAACATTCTCAGAATCAGTGGGATACGTTGAAGCGTTCCAGAGTTACAACCTCATAAAGGGACAGTGGTCAGAATGTAAAATTTGGCCTGGTCATGAAGGTAAAAAAACAGGCTTGGATACTTAAAATAATTTTTTTCTTTCCTCATGCAGATGACTGGACGCCATGAAATGTATGCAGCAGAATTATCCGAAGCTGTGAGACCAGATTTCCAACCCAATATAGTACAGGAGTAAATAAACTGTGATCTATATTCAAACACAAAGGATGTTACAATAACGTTATGATTGCATATTCAATAATTATTAAAAAGTAACAATTTAATCACAAAACAAATTCCATTCATGTGTAACATTGCAGAAAATTACTTTCCTAGTGCACACTCTAGATTCAAAGAGATTTTCTGGGTCAGGTCAATTTTTTTTTCTAGTACTCCATCTTGCTGAATCCTAACAGTGTAACACAAACTGTTAGAATTCAGCTCTGTTTAATGGATGGACTGGTCATCATGTTATTACTCATATGCGATTTTCATAGTTGGTGAAGAGAATCAGAAAAAGAAAATAGTCAGCACATGACTGCAATTATGCAAGTCGCTTATGGGCAAACTCAAGACGGCTGCCCAAATCTTAATTATTAGGATTTGGCATGCTACAGTGCTGTAACAAAATTTGCCCAGGCTGTTAAAACCATTTAATACTACAAGAGCTATTGCCATTTTTCTGCAGTGTCAAGTGGATTACGAAAAAAGCAAAAAAAAAAATGAAATAAAAAAAAGAACACTTTTGCTCTTGAAGACCACCAAAGAAGAAGAAATGAAAAGCTATGAAAAGAGACAGAATTCCAAGTTACGTCAGCCGGTGGACATTATACTTGCAACAATAGAAATCCCATATAAACTACTAAAGTACCAGGAGATGGGAACAAGTTTTTTTTCCCACCCCTGGTAAAAACTGCATCAACTCCAAAAAACTGTAGAAACCAGAGGAGAAAGAGGAGCAAACGATGAAATACCAAAATTATCAATTTTATTCAATATCATATAAAGTGCACAAAGTCATGGTAATAAGGTGCCAATCAAAATGCAGATGAAACACGCCCACAGCAACCCACCCCTCCCACCGAGATGGTAAAACCCCAAAAATGGCAAGCCCCATATGTGACTACGTCTGGAACACATGTTCCCCTATAAATGCATAATGCCTAGAGGCCACAAAGACAAATAACAAAGTCCCGGAACAGTCCTAATAGCTGTTCAGCTTACAAAAGGAGCTGATAATTATCCCAAGCGGATGTCGAAAAAGTGAGTTCTTGAGTTTTGCCCCTTTTCTGTAGGTCCCCTATCCATGGGTACATGTATGCCTATGTGGACAATGACAACTGAGGGATAAATTAGTTTCTTTAGGTCTTCCATGTATGGGTGCGTGTGTGTGCGAATGTACCTATGTATGCACATGCAGGTGTGCATGTCTGTGCATGTGCATGCTCACATATATGCATCTTTTTCCTTGTAAGTGTAAATATTACCTTTTCCTCCTGTCTTTTTTCCTCCACATTTTCCCTTAACACTTTCTCTCTTTTCTGGCAGTGTTTTGTTTTTAATTTTTTTTTATGTCAATTATATTTTGCATTTAGTGACCTTGACGATATCGCGTCTCCCTTGGACCTTCGTTTGGCTTCACCCTTGAATGCAACATCTAGCCGTCTCTACAGATCATAGAATTATGACTATATTCTGACTTTGTTCTGGGACTTGTTATTTTTCTGTGTGGCCACTAGGCATTATGCATTTATAGGGGAACATGTGTTCCGGACATGTAGTCACATATTTTGCTCCTCTTTCTCCTCCGGTTTCTACATTATACTTGCAGCAGCTAGTTTCGGTCACATTACAGTCTTCAGTTTCTCTTTTCCATATAGCTGTATAACTGAGTTACATGCAATAAATTAACGGACCTGACAGAATCCTTCATATACAAGTTAGATATTAACTGCACAGCAAGTTAACCAGGAGCAAACACAACCTTTTTTTGCATCATAAATCAGAGCCTGGGAATGCAGTTGCGACTGGTATATTTTGCTCTGAAACACTGTCGCATTTCTGAGAAAACATACTGTGAAAAAACAGTCAAGAACTAGGTCTCCACTGACTAATGTGATTAAATCCACTGCCATCTTCTCCCTGCCTCGATCCTATTGAATGACAGGTTTTTCACAATGCACATCCGTAGGAAGAAAACAACCATATCAGTTAATAAGTGACTTTCAAGTAGTGGCCAACCCCTATAAGGCCTGTTTCACGCTTCAGTTGTTTGACGTTAGTCGCAAACCGATCCGTTTCTTGGACGGATCCGCTGCAGCCGCTAAGTGCATGAAATTTAAAGGAACCGATCTCTGGAAAAGGAGAGAGACAGTTCTTTTTCGCCGCTACCAAAACGCCGTTTAGGGTTAAGCTGCATGAAAGGAATCTTCCGGGCATGCGCAGTTTAATATAGCGGTCCGCCGCTGGAAAAAAAACGTTACATTGTCCGTCTACTCCAGCCGGCAGATGCTAAAACTCAAACGGATCCGTCAAAAAACGGATGCAATGGATGACCATCAGTCAAAATCCGCCGCTAATGCAAGTCTAAAATGGATCCGCCAAAAAAATGGCGGATCCGTTTTTTTATTAAAACGGCAGATTTTGACTGACGTCAAATAACTGAAGTGTGAAACAGGCCTAAGAAGTATTTCTAGATTCTGTAGTTTTGAATTTTTTTCTCGCTATGCCGTTTAGCGATCGGGTTAATGCTTTTTTTTATTGATAGATCGGGCGATTCTGAACACGGCGATACCTAATATGTGTATGTGGGATTTTTTTTTTACGGTTTTATTTTGATTGGGGCGAAAGGGGGGTGATTTGAACTTTTAGGTTTAATTTTTTTTATTTTTAAACTTTTTTTTTTTTTTTTACTTTTGGCATGCTTCAATAGCCTCCATAGGAGGCTAGAAGCATGCACAACCCGATCGGCTCTG
Source organism: Dendrobates tinctorius (assembly GCF_039654945.1). Lineage (NCBI taxonomy): Eukaryota > Metazoa > Chordata > Amphibia > Anura > Dendrobatidae > Dendrobates > Dendrobates tinctorius. Next base: position 1,410,098 of record NW_027362063.1, on the reverse strand, counting down.
CTACATATGGGCGATGAGCAGATCGCTCATATGTAGCAGATTTACTGCTGTGCTTTCAGCGCCGACCACCGGGTGGCGCTGAAAGCCATATGCCTGGATCAACCATAGAGGTCTCATAGAGACCTCTGGTTGTCCAGGCAACATGACGCCGACCCCCGATCACATGATGGGGGTTGGCGATGAGGTCATTTCCGGCCCGGCAGCCGGAAATGCTATTTAAATGCCCGCTGTCAGCTTTGACAGCGGGATTTAACTAGTTAATAGGCGCGGGTGGACGGCGATTCCGCTCGCGCCTATTGACATGTCGCGGCTTTGATGTGGGCTCAGCGCCGGAGCCCTCATCAAAGCAGGGGAGATATCTGATGATGGACTGTGTCCGTCATTGGACATTAAGGGGTTAAGAAGAATTATAATATTCCAGATACTGTACATAGAACACAATCTGATGACGCAAATAAAAGTGATTCAGCATTTAGGCCAAAGTTCACATCTCATTTTCTTTGCACGTTTATGACAGCCTGGGAGCTTCTGTCTGAAGTCTCAAAAAACAAAAGCTAAGTCATACAGTGCTGGAAAGGAGGCCAAACAGTCCAAAGTGCCATATTTTCAACTCGGGTTGTATGTCTGAATTCTGTCTTTTGAGGATTCAGATTGATGCATCGTTACAAAGTGAAGAATGGATAGAGAAACGTGATTTAAACTCAAACTTACAGCCAATCACAATCGAGAGAATAACTTGCGAAAAAAATCTTTAAAATTAAATTTATTTGCAGCTGAATGTATGAATAACTCAAATAAATAAGTGAGACAGAAGACATCGCAACTTAGGGTACTAACACCAACAAGTGCATGGGGTTTGCAAAGGTGTCATCAATCTGCTGCATTCACAGAATAATGGAAAGTGATGCGATTGATGTACATGCCTGACGCCGGCAGCAGATCACGTTTAATGCATTTATAAGTACAAGGAAAATCCTTTAGACCAGTGACCTGGTTGATGAAATAGGTCATAGAAATGTGTATAAAATCTTCTTATTGCACTAGTGATGGCCTTATTGTGGCTGCATTTAAAGAAGCAACAAGTAAATGTACTTTATTTCAAACTGTACATTAATAGTCAAATCTGGAAATGTGCACATCTTGCCCATTTCATACAGTCTGGTTGACACTGTCCTCAATTGCAAGAAATAACCCACTACCATTCACTGGACACCTGTAGCTAAGATCAGTTGAGCCCATGGCCTCCTTGTGTCAGCCATTGTAGGCTTATCCAAGGGATACACATAGTGTAGACTGAACATTGCATGGCAACTGCATACAGATCTGCTCTGATAGACTATAAATTTAGCGTAAAAACCTGAGCCCACCATGTGCAATGTGAAGAATAGGGCAGAGTGGCAAGAATGAATGATAACTCGGCAGCTGCCATCTGATAAAGCAATCTGGGTTTAGTGGATGAGTGGTTTTCATATAAAAATAATATCCTTACAAATTGGCTGCCAAGTCTGGTGTGGAAGAACTTGCCTGGCCAGCACAGAGCTCTGACCACTACCTTGGACATCTAGGATGAAAGTAAGCCTTATTACCCAACCTCATTGAAGCTCTTATGGCTGACGAAGGTAAATCCTCTCAGCCATGCATGAAAGCCTAGAGGAAAGCATTCCCAGAATGCAATTATAGCAACAAAAAGAAGACTAGCTCCATGGTGAAACCCATGATTTAGAGATGAGAAGTTCAGGTGATCACTTTTCATTGACCATGTAGTGTACATGTTCAAATATATATACTCCCAGACTATAATGAGGCCAATATCACAAATACCATATTCACTGCATAACCTAATACACTAGAAATAACTTCCTCTGATAATGGATAGATCGACAGCATCCGCTCTTAGATAGCAGAATAGCTCACCCGTCATTCATTTTTTTTTTTCTGCAAAAGCGATACAAACAAATGTCTCTGTAGTGCATAAACTGCAGACGTTGCTCTGCACAGAAGTATCAGCTTCTTGTCGCCATCCATTCTGGGGTCAGCTGTCCACATAGATAAAGAGGATATCCTCATCTGTACCATAGCTGCTACGTGCTTCTTCAAAGTTGGTGATGCTTGTCCGACACAACCCTAAGATAAAATATATGGTACTTTTAGATATAGTTTCAGTTTTAACGGGCTAAAAAGCTGCTTAGTTTAAGGAAACACGTCCACACTTTAAGGCTGCGTTCATACTTTGCGTTTTTTTCGCGGTTTTACCAAATAAAACGCTTAAACTCTTAAAAGAAGCTTCCCATTCATTTTAATGAATTCCGCACTTTCTGTGCATATTGATGCGGTTTTTTTCACGGAAAAAAAACGCATCGTGAAAAAAAAATGGAGCATGCTCATTAATTTTGAGGAAAATTCCGCATTTCTAGCCATTTTCTATTTGACTGGGACCGCTCCGGAAAAAAACGCATAAAAACCGCGCGATTTCTGGGAAGGAATCCGGTTTTCATGCAGAAATTTTCTGCATACGTGTGCACATAGCCTTATACTTCCCAATAGGCTGCGTACAGGCTGCCTCATTAGAATGGACGATGGTTTACTCAGAAACACTATGGTGTTTTCTCTTAAACACTTTGAGAGAGCCAAGCATAGGGTAAAGTGTCCAGGAAAGAGAATAAGTGACTGCCCCTTAAATACTCCCTGCCCAGCTTGACGTGATTGACAGGTCTCTCTTTGTATGCAAACACGAAAAGACCTTACGACCCAACAGTTAGGTAAAAAAGCCAAAAGAGTAGCCACCCAGCAAACGCTTTTACCTGTGCCTGGCTCTTTTTGAACATACATTGCGTTTCACAGTAAAACGCGGTTCACTATAAGGCAGTTTGTCACCACATGTTGCCCATGGTTAGGCCAGCATGAAACTTAACAGGCTCCCCCCTTAGGGTACTCACTGTCTGCATATCCAGGATTATTGTAGAACAAACTTCCAGAGGACTTGTTGTAGCCACAAAGCACAATAAAATGGCCCTGATATTCACTGCTTTTGCAGAAGCACTTTTGACCAATAGGAAGAAAACAGCAGTATTTAACGCGGCTAGGACAGAGGTCACACAGGAGCAGGACGGCATTTACCAGAACGATGGCCACATTTCCTCGGGAAAGGTGATCTTGTAGCTCTTGTATTGTGACACTTCTGAAAACATAGGACACATATCAGAACATATTCTTCAGTGTGGCAAAGAGGTCAATGCAAACTGCCAGGGGTATACAATGATTGTCAATGACCGCCCGGGCCTGTCCCATGCTGCCAACTATCCTACCCCCTCCTCGTATACACTGGTCTGCCTGACATAACCCTGATGGATAAATATTTAGGGATAACCGTCCTCTTAACACTCTATACAACAATCAAGCATGTTCTGCGCGCAGGAGAGATGGCAGGCGCCTGTCACTGTCTGCACAGGAGATCAGGGAGAGGGTAGAACTGCCTAAATGGCAGGGCGACACATACTCCATAATGGTAGCCTGTCTCCTAGGCAAGGAGCAAAGTGCCTACAAATGCTTTTGCTGAAGAACTTGTATTCAATGCTCTGTAGCTAGGTGGATCCGATGCTGCAGAGGCAAGGCATTCAGTGCTTGCAGCATTGGGGAGCATACAGATTGGGCCAGCGGCACTACCATGCAGCTTATCTGAACTGTCAATCAAGAGCACACTGCCCCCAGGCAAGTAGGAAGGCAGCAAGAGAGCGGTGCGCTGCCTACCCAATCCAAAATCTGAAGAAAACAATGGTCATGCTGCTCCCATGCCAGTCTAATATGCCTAGAAACTGTTCCAGTTCTCGGGCTCTGTAATTTTCCATATATTCTCTTCATTCGCATTCTGGCAGCACTACAGGTATTGTAACTTAATTTCCCTCACTTTCTAGCTTGCATTACTCCTGCCATTGTTCAGTGGCTTGCCTGCACTGAATTGAAAGCCCGAATGAGACAGGAAACCAGGAGCACAGAGACCCCCACATGTCCCCCACTACCTGTAATCTGTTCCAGCATCTCTGCTGCTAGTGGCACATTATATGTGACATAAGCCAGTGAGCAGAAAGTTACACTGGAGACATTTAGTGGCTCCACTTTGATTTACTGGGGGTAAGGCAACAGTTTTTAAATAAAGTGATTTGTGATTTCCTATTTACCATATTATCAAGTGAGACCGAGTTATCTGAAAATACAGTGACCATTTAACACATATACAGCTTATCTGAATATTTTTCAACATACCAGATAAGCCCATCTAATGCATATCAGGACTCAGAGGCACAATCATGTTTTCATTTTAAGTCATATGTTTGTAGAATTTATAAAATATTTGAACGTCATCATTGGGAAGTAAAACAAATCATGTACCTTTTTTCCACATTAACACCGTGAGCTTTTGCTTGGGCAAATAATTGGTTCACCCTATTTTCCTCTGCATCAAAATGTTTCCTGTAAAAAGACTACAGGAAACCAATTATTCATCACACTGAATCAAACATTTGATTTAAGATGGTCGGACAACCATATATCAATCTTTATAGTGAAATCATATTTAATATGTTTAGAAATCATAGCGTATGTAAATCATGTCATAATAAACAAAGCATAAATTTCATACTTGGTTCTTGTATCCTTTGTCTACACCCAAGGTCTGTGTGCAGAACTGGTGCTGTACCCCAAAATGGTGCATTAGGTAAGCCAGGTCAATAGTCCAAATACTTTTTGTTAGTTGGAGCTCTTGCATTGCACTCTGGAACTCCTCTTCATTCAGGAGATTAAGGTACCTAAAGGATTGGACATGGCCAGAGGTATGGAATAGTGAAGTCCTGTGGTCCAACAAAGATTCATATCAAATACCACTCTCAGCTGAATCTAAAGGGGGTTTTACACTAAGCAATATCGCTAGCAATATCGCTAAAACGTCACCGATTTTGTGACGTTATAGCGATATTGCTAACGATATCGCTATGTGTGATACTTACCAGCGACCGGCTCCCCCGCTGTCCATCGCTGATCGCGCGAGAATGTCCGGCTCCATTTCTCGTCGGGCGCTTCCTGCTGAGACTTCCTGCTGTGACGACGAGCGACGCTGGACGCGGGCGGGAGGACGCAGGATCGCTGTGTGTGAAAGGTGAGTATCGTGCGCTGCGTCGCTGCTGCATCGCAGTGAGATCTTTCTGTATGAAAGCTCACTAGCGATCATTTAGCGATGCACCAGCGATCCTGACCGGGTCGGATCGCTCGTCGGATCGCTGGTGCATCGCTAAATGTAAAAGGGCCTTAACAGTTTTGTAGACATAGCTAAAGTGTCACAATGAAAATGCAGTCTAATCTGCAGGTAGCATGTTATAGAGCAGGGGGAGCTGAGCAGCTATACTATAATATATATATATATATATATATATATATATATATATATATATATATATATATACACACACACAGTGCCTACAAGTAGTATTCAACCCCCTGCAGATTTAGCAGGTTTACACATTCGGAATTAACTTGGCATTGTGACATTTGGACTGTAGATCAGCCTGGAAGTGTGAAATGCACTGCAGCAAAAAAGAATGTTATTTCTTTGTTTAATTTTTTTTTAAATTGTGAAAAGTTTATTCAGAGGGTCATTTATTATTCAACCCCTCAAACCACCAGAATTCTGTTTGGTTCCCCTAAAGTATTAAGAAGTATTTCAGGCACAAAGAACAATGAGCTTCACATGTTTGGATTAATTATCTCTTTTTCCAGCCTTTTCTGACTATTTAAGACCCTCCCCAAACTTGTGAACAGCACTCATACATGGTCAACATGGAAAAGACAAAGGAGCATTCTAAGGCCATCAGAGACAAGATCGTGGAGGGTCACAAGGCTGGCAAGGGGTACAAAACCCTTTCCAAGGAGTTGGGCCTACCTGTCTCCACTGTTGGGAGCATCATCCGGAAGTGGAAGGCTTATGGAACTACTGTTAGCCTTCCACGGCCTGGACAGCCTTTGAAAGTTTCCTCCCGTGCCGAGGCCAGGCTTGTCCGAAGAGTCAAGTCTAACCCAAGGACAACAAGGAAGGAGCTCCGGGAAGATCTCATGGCAGTGGGGACATTGGTTTCAGTCAATACCATAAGTAACGTACTCCACCGCAATGGTCTCCGTTCCAGACGAGCCCGTAAGTTACCTTTACTTTCAAAGCGTCATGTCAAGGCTCGTCTACAGTTTGCTCATGATCACTTGGAGGACTCTGAGACAGACTGGTTCAAGGTTCTCTGGTCTGATGAGACCAAGATCGAGATCTTTGGTGCCAACCACACACGTGACGTTTGGAGACTGGATGGCACTGCATATGACCCCAAGAATACCATCCCTACAGTCAAGCATGGTGGTGGCAGCATCATGCTGTGGGGCTGTTTCTCAGCCAAGGGGCCTGACCATCTGGTCCGCATCCATGGGAAGATCGATAGCACGGCCTACCTGGAGATTTTGGCCAAGAACCTCCGCTCCTCCATCAAGGATCTTAAGATGGGTCGTCATTTCATCTTTCAACAAGACAACGACCCAAAGCACACAGCCAAGAAAACCAAGGCCCGGTTCAAGAGGCAAAAAATCAAGGTGTTGGAGTGGCCTAGTCAGTCTCCTGACCTTAACCCAATTGAAAACTTGTGGAAGGAGCTCAAGATTAAAGTCCACATGAGACACCCAAAGAACCTAGATAACTTGGAAAAGATCTGCATGGAGGAGTGGGCCAAGATAAATCCAGAGACCTGTGCCGGCCTGATCAGGTCTTATAAAAGACGATTATTAGCTGCAATTGCAAACAAGGGTTATTCCACAAAATATTAAACCTAGGGGTTGAATAATAATTGACCCACACTTGTATGTTTAAAATATCTTAAAATTTAACTGAGCAACATAACTTTTTGGTTTGTAAGATTTATGCATCTGTTAATAAATCCTGCTCTTGTGTGAAGTTTGAAGGCTCTAACTTATTTGCATCTTATCAAACCTGCTAAATCTGCAGGGGGTTGAATACTACTTGTAGGCACTGTGTATATATATATATATATATATATATATATATATATATATATATATATATATATATATATATATATATATATACACATACACACACATATATAATTATTTTACTCATTTATATAGCGCCATTAATTCCACAGCGCTTTACAGACATTATCTTCGCTGTCCCCCATGGGGCTCACAATCTAAAATTCCCCATCAGTATGTCTTTGGAATGTGGGAGGAAACAGGAAAACCCCAAGGAAACCCACGCAAACACGGGGAGAACATACAAACTCGTTGCAGATGTTGTCCTTGGTGGGATTTGAACCCAGGACCCCTTAAAAAATGGAGCTGCAGTCACATACTGGCAGTGCCTCTAATGCTGCAGTCATGCACTGATGGGGGGTTCTGACGCTGCATTCATGCACTGATGGTAGTTCTGACCTAATACACATGTAGCAATCCATAATGTGCTTCTTGGCTATGATAAACCTTAATTTCATATCTCTAAGTGTTGAGGAGGATTTGGTGAGATTCTGCTCCAAAACTCAGCTTAAAGAGAACCTGACAGAAGAATTTGGTTAAGTAACCTACATGCATTGTCAGGATGGCACCGTTATACTGATTAAAATGACACTTGGGGTGAAGAAATCCATCTTGTGGTTCTTGTGTAATCAGTGTTAGAAGTTTTCAGTTAATGATATTCCCGTGCTCCGGGGAGGGACTGTAGGCAAAGTCTTATCTTCCTGCTCTAAACCAGAGAAACCAAGGAAAGACCTGCCCACAGGCCGCCCTGAAGCACACAGTCAGTCTCTATGATGACATAAGACTCTGCCTACACTCCCGCCCAGGAGCCCAGGCATATCATTAACTGAAACCTTCTAACACTAAGTTCGCGTAGGTTCACACTGATTTTTTTTTTTAAACTGAGAAACTCCCCAAATCCTTAAAACTTGGTTCTGGTGATGTACTGATGGGGATTCTGGTGATGTAATTCATGCAAGTATCCCTTAAAATGTTATTGGGACCCTTGGGATCGATTCAGTACAGCAATGTGGCCCTTGGATCAAAAAATGTTTTGCACCCCTGCATTATATGGTAAAATGAACAGTGTCATTCAAACCTACACCTAATCCCACAAACATAAAACAAGCCTTCATACAGCTACAGAAAAAAGTACAGTAATAGCTCTTGAACATATGTTCTCCAGCACCCTCCACATATGCCAGTGTAATATCAGTCCCGAGAACACAAAGAAAACTACTTACTGCAAAACCATTCGGGCACATGCCAGACCACAGTCCCAGTGATAAGACTGCTGGATGAGGGGTACTTTCAACTGGACATGATCACCTAAAACATGACACATGAAAAAAAAAAATAAAAAAAAAACAACAACTTGAAATTGTCAAGGATATCAAACTAGCCAAGGAAATGATCGAAAATAATACTAGGTGACAAGGCTCGTATCACTGCTCCCTCAATTTCACCAGTCTGAGAAGGGATCCATGTGTACCGAGCACCAAATGTCCGGATGTCACTGATGGTTTTACTGACACAAGCAACAACTCATGTAAGTAAACGTGGTGTTTTCAGAGGTACCAAGTACACCTGATATACCAACGTTTCCAGGGACGTTTCAAAACAGAAAGTGGCTCTAGTCTAAAGGACATACAGTAATTCAGCTGAGGAAAGTCAATAGCAGGCACAACCGGCATGAGCAGTGTGCTACCCAACTTCCGAAAGTCTGCCAAAATCCCAAAAGTGATGCTGGTCACAGCTCTTTGAAAAGCAGTAAAAAGGACCAGAAGATAGTAGAGATGCCATCAGGAAGTCAGCGGCAGATGGGGGCACAGATCGGGGCAGTCAGGAGGAGGATAGGGTACACACTGGGGCAGTCAGAGGGAGGATGGGGTACACGCCGGGGCAGTCAGGGAGGATGGGGCAGGGCCGGCATTAGGGGCAGGCAGTCCAGGCAGCTGCCTACCTAGGGCCCCCGCTATCCCAGGGGCCCCCAGCTAGTGGCACATCAAGCAGCTGCTATGCGGCCCCTGTGAGGCAGGGGGGCCCACCTGTCCTGAGCGCCGACTCCCCCTCCCATCATTCCCCGCTCTGCCTCTGACACAGCAGGTGCGCGATGACGTCATTGCGCACTCACTGTGTGCCAGGCAGTGCAGGAGCCGGAAGCAGCGCAGGCATGAGGAGAAGGTGAGGAGCGTTTTTTTTTTGTTTTTTTTTAAATCAGTGTGAGTACTGGACTGTGGGGCCATTCTGGGGGGGGGGGCCTTATATCATGGTGGGCTGTATGCCATCATGCTGGGCTGTATGCCATGGTGGGCTGTATACCATGGCTGCATTATACTCTGGGGTAGCTGCATTATTCTCTAAGGGCTGGCTGCATTATACTATAAAAGAAGGGCTGCATTATATTTTATATAAATAGATTATCCAGCACTCAATGTTGCTGATCGAAGTTATTTTATTTGAGATTCATAATCCAAATAAAATGTAACGTTTCGGTCATTATTGACCTTCATCAGACAGATTATGTTATTTGAAGATTATTTGTAAGGTAAAGATAGAAAAAAATCCCAATGTGTCATAAGTAAAGTCCCGGTAGGAGCGCTCAGGGAAATGGTTTGCTGCCAAAGACAGAAATGTTACATTTTATTTGGATTATGAATCTGAAATAAAATAACTTTGATCAGCAATATTGAGTGCCGGATAATCTATTTATATTGATATAAGGGAGTGGTAACCCTTTATCCAGGCACCACCTACAATATAAAGGAGTGACGTGTCAGCTTCAATTTATGCATTATATTTTATGGCGGGTCTGCAATATACTCTGTGGGGTGGCTGCATTATACTATATGTGGGCTGCATTATACTGTATTGAGGACTATGGAGAATACATTATATGAAGAACTATGGGAAGTGAATTGTACTACATGGATGACTATGGGGAGTGTATTATACTATATGGAGAACTATGAGGAGTGTATTATACTATATGGAGGACTATGGGATGTAAACTGTAGATGTGCTGCTGATAACATGATACTGTATGGTGATCTGTCAGTGACCGATCTGTCCCCATCAGTCTTTCTCAGACGGTGGAAAGAGGCAGAGAAACAAGCGTGAAACGACTTCAATATTGTCGATCACACTCTTTTAGCTGCCTCAACTCAGCGCATGTAAATACAATCGAAATGCTTCTGTGTGATGTGCAATATGTTAGCATTTGGGGCCCCATTTTAAACTTTGCCTAAAACCGGCCCTGGGATGTGGTACACGCCGGGACAGTCAGGGGGAGGATGGAGTACACACTTTGGTACAGCTGGGGCAGTCAGGGGGAGGATGGGGTACACGCTGGGGCAGTCAGGGGGAGGATGGGGTACACACTTTGGTACAGCTGGGGCAGTCAGGGGGAGGATGGGGTACACGCCGGGGCAGTCAGGGGGAGGGTGGGGTACACGCCGGGGCAGTCAGGGGGAGGGTGGGGTACACGCCGGGGCAGTCAGGGGGAGGGTGGGGTACACACTTGGGTACACGCAGGGGCAGTCAGGGGGAGGGTGGGGCACACGCCGGGGCAGTCAGGGGGAGGATGGGGCACACGCCGGGGCAGTCAGGGGGAGGATGGGGCACACGCCGGGGCAGTCAGGGGGAGGATGGGGCACACGCCGGGGCAGTCAGGGGGAGGATGGGGCACACGCCGGGGCAGTCAGGGGGAGGATGGGGCACACGCCGGGGCAGTCAGGGGGAGGATGGGGCACACGCCGGGGCAGTCAGGGGGAGGATGGGGCACACGCCGGGGCAGTCAGGGGGAGGATGGGGCACACACTTGGGTACACGCCGGGGCAGTCAGGGGGAGGGTGGGGTACACGCCGGGGCAGTCAGGGGGAGGATGGGGTACACGCCGGGGCAGTCAGGGGGAGGATGGGGTACACGCCGGGGCAGTCAGGGGGAGGATGGGGTACACGCCGGGGCAGTCAGGGGGAGGATGGGGTACACGCCGGGGCAGTCAGGGGGAGGATGGGGTACACGCCGGGGCAGTCAGGGGGAGGATGGGGTACACACTTGGGTACACGCCGGGGCAGTCAGGGGGAGGGTGGGGTACACGCCGGGGCAGTCAGGGGGAGGATGGGGTACACGCCGGGGCAGTCAGGGGGAGGATGGGGTACACGCCGGGGCAGTCAGGGGGAGGATGGGGCACACGCCGGGGCAGTCAGGGGGAGGATGGGGCACACGCCGGGGCAGTCAGGGGGAGGGTGGGGCAGTCAGGGGGGAGGATGGGGTACACGCCGGGGCAGTCAGGGGGAGGATGGGGTACACGCCGGGGCAGTCAGGGGGAGGGTGGGGTACACGCCGGGGCAGTCAGGGGGAGGGTGGGGTACACGCCGGGGCAGTCAGGGGGAGGGTGGGGTACACGCCGGGGCAGTCAGGGGGAGGGTGGGGTACACGCCGGGGCAGTCAGGGGGAGGATGGGGTACACGCCGGGGCAGTCAGGGGGAGGATGGGGTACACACTTGGGTACACGCCGGGGCAGTCAGGGGGAGGGTGGGGTACACGCCGGGGCAGTCAGGGGGAGGATGGGGTACACGCCGGGGCAGTCAGGGGGAGGATGGGGTACACGCCGGGGCAGTCAGGGGGAGGATGGGGCACACGCCGGGGCAGTCAGGGGGAGGATGGGGTACACACTTGGGTACACGCCGGGGCAGTCAGGGGGAGGGTGGGGCAGTCAGGGGGGAGGATGGGGTACACGCCGGGGCAGTCAGGGGGAGGATGGGGTACACGCCGGGGCAGTCAGGGGGAGGGTGGGGTACACGCCGGGGCAGTCAGGGGGAGGGTGGGGCACACGCCGGGGCAGTCAGGGGGAGGATGGGGCACACGCCGGGGCAGTCAGGGGGAGGATGGGGCACACGCCGGGGCAGTCAGGGGGAGGATGGGGCACACGCCGGGGCAGTCAGGGGGAGGATGGGGTACACACTTGGGTACACGCCGGGGCAGTCAGGGGGAGGATGGGGTACACGCCGGGGCAGTCAGGGGGAGGATGGGGTACACACTTGGGTACACGCCGGGGCAGTCAGGGGGAGGATGGGGTACACGCCGGGGCAGTCAGGGGGAGGATGGGGCACACGCCGGGGCAGTCAGGGGGAGGATGGGGCACACGCCGGGGCAGTCAGGGGGAGGATGGGGCACACGCCGGGGCAGTCAGGGGGAGGATGGGGCACACGCCGGGGCAGTCAGGGGGAGGATGGGGCACACAGGTTGGGGAGGTCAGGGCTGGTTGGTCTCCTATTATACAAGTACATTCTCTATAGATACGTGGAGACACAACAGCCGGGCAGGAATCATTACTGACGGTTGCCTGTGTGCCTGGTGTCCGGGGACTGCAGCGCGGCTTTGTCGGCTTCTGCACCATTGGTTCCGGGGCTCTTCATGACGATTTTCGGATATCCTGGAGTAAACAGCTCCCTCATACCGACCTCACAGCCGCCGTCCTCCCAATCCCCGCATATCCGAGGCGGAGCCTAGCCGAGCAGAGTGAAAGCTGTGACCACAAAGTGAAAGAGTGACCACGCCTAGTGGTAGTACGTAATGACTGGGGGCGTGGCTGGGCACTCTAGAAGAGGCCGCTGCTTTTCGGTCTCGCGCAACAAGAGCGGGTGGGACTAACTTTTATGCGGCATAACTGGCCGGAACCTTCCATTCCAGCTCTTGTTCCTGTCGGCGCTTTTCTCTGATACCACGGAAGGCAGCTCGCCGGCGTTTCTCTTTTTCCTTTTCGCTGTGCATTGTGGGGCAGGCGGGACGCCATTACGTCGCATTGATTTAATCTGCACGAGTCGGTGAGTGTGCGCTCCAGGGGCTGCGAGTGGCCGGTATTGGGGTGGTCACTTCGGCTCGTGTTGTGTAATGTGGGGGGCTGGTAGTTTGCTGCTTCAGTATGACTGTGCTTTATTTCAGGTTGCACCCTCAGTCAGTGACCATGTCTATCGGAGTGCCCATCAAAGTCCTGCACGAAGCAGAGGGCCATATTGTGACCTGCGAGACCAATACCGGGGAGGTGTACCGGGGGAAGCTGATAGAGGCGGAGGACAACATGAACTGCCAGGTGATGTCCAGTCACGGGGGGTCTCATGGTTCCTGTGCTTTAGCTGCCACACAGACCTCCATGCTGAACACATCCTGCAGGATTAATTGGGCTGATTGTGCCTTTAGGATGTAAGAATGCACCCACTGCAGCTCCACCTGCGAAAGTTTAACCCCTTAGTGACATCTAACTTGCTACTTAATGACCAAGCCAATTTTTACAATTCTGACTACTGTCCCTGTGAGGCTATTGCTCTGGAACGCTTCTACGGATCCCACTGATTCTGAGTGTTTCCTTGTGACATATTGTACTTCATGTTAGTGGTAAAATTTGTGATATGACTTGTGTTTTATTTATATAAAAATATGGCAAATTTTTAATGTTTTGCAATTTTAACCCCTTTCTGCCATTAGACGTACTATCCCATCCATGTGCCCTGGGACTTAATTCCCAAGGACAGGATAGTACGTCTAATGCGATCAGCAGCGCCCACGTGGTGAGCGCTGCTGATTGCGGCCGGGTGTCAGCTGATTGTGCCGGGTGTCAGCTGTGATAACCGCCCACGACACGTTAACCCCTTGTACACCGCGATCAAACACGATCGCGGTGTACCGGGAGTTAAAGGGAAGCTTCGGCAGGGAGAGGGCTCCCTCCGTGCTTCCCTGAGCCCCCCACGGCAGCGCAATGTGCAGCGCTGCTGCGGGGGTCTCTTTCCCCTACAGGCCCCCGGATCCAAGATGGCGACGGGGGCCTGTAGGGAGCTGACTTCCTCACTGCCTGCAAAGCGCAGGCATGAGGAAGTCTGCAGAACTGCCTGTGACAGATTGCTGATCTGTCACAGTGATCTGTGATGTGACAGATCAGCGATCTGTCACAGGACAGTGATGTCCCACCTGGGACTATGTAATAAAGTTAAAAAAAAAGTGTATAAATAATTTTAAAAAAATCGCTAAATAAATTAGTAAAAAAAAAAAAAAATATTCCCCAATAAATTCATTTTTTGAAAATAAAAAAAAACAATAAAAGTACACATATTTGGTATCGCCGTGTCCGTAGCGACCCGCCCTATAAAACTGTCCCATTAGTTAACCCCTTTAGTGAACCCCTTAAAAAATAAAAAACAAAGCAAAAAATAATGATTTATTATCATACCACTGAACAAAAAGTGCAATAACGCGCGATCAAAAAGACGCATATAAATATCCATACCGCTGAAAACGTCATCTTGTCCCGCAAAAAACGAGCCGCCATACAGCATCATCCGCAAAAAAATAAGTTATAGCTCGCAGAATAAAGCGATGCAAAAATAAATTTTATATAAAATTGTTTTCATTGCAAAAAACCGACAAAACATAAAAAAAACTACCTAAATGAGGTATCGCTGTAACCGTACCGACGCGAAGAATAAAAGCGCTTTATCAATTTTACCGCACGCGGAACGGTGTAAACACCCCCCCCCCCCAAAAAGAAATTCATGAAACGCTGGTTTTTGTTCATTCTGCGTCCCAAAAATCGGAATAAAAAGCGATCAAAAAAAGTCACGTGCCCAAAAATGGTACCGATAAAAACGTCAACTCGTCCCGCAAAGAATAAGACCTCACATGACTCAGTGGGTCAAAATACGGAAACATTATAGCTCTCAATATGTGGTGATGCAAAAATTATTTTTACAATAAAAAGCGTCTTTTAGCGTGCAACAGCCGCCAAACATAAAAACCGCCATAAATAGTAAATCAAACCCCCGTTATCACCCCCTTAGTTAGGGAAAAATAATAAAATTAAAAAAAAGTATTTATTTCTATTTTGCCGTTAGGGCTAGGGCTGTGTTGGGGTTAGGGTTGGAGTTATAATTGGGGGAAAATGAAAAAATTGGTGACTAAAAGATCATGTTTGTGGAAAAAATACGATTTTTGTATTTTCAAGCACGGGCGTTATAAACTTTTGTGAAGCACTGGGGGGTTCAAAGTTCTCACCACACATCTAGATAAGTTCCTTGGGGAGTCTAGTTTCCAAAATGGTGTCATTTGTGGGGGGTTTCTACTGTTTTGGTACATCAGGGGCTTTCCAAACACGACATGGTGTCCGATCTCAATTCCAGCCAAAAACGTCAAAAAGCGCTGCTTCCCTTCCGAGCCCTGCCATGTGCCCAAATAGTGGTTTACCCCCACATATTGGGTATCGGCGTACTCAGGACAAATAGCACAATAACTTTTAGGGACCTATTACCCTTGGAAAAATAAAAATTGGGGGTGAAAAGATCATTTTTGTGGAAAAAATGATTTTTTAATTGTACCGCTGTAGGTTATAAACTTCTGTGAAGCCCTTGTGGGTTCAAAGTTCTCATCACATATCTAGATAAGTTCCTTGGGGGGTCTAGTTTCCAAAATGGGGTCACTTGGGGGGGTTTCCACTGTTTAGGTACATCAGGGGCTCTCCAAACACGACATGGCGTCCGATCTGAATTCCAGCCAATTTTGCATTGAAAATCAAATGGCGCTCTTTCCCTGCTGAGGTCTGCCATGCGCCGAAACAGTCGTCCCCCCCACATATCAGGTATCGGCGTACTCAGGACAAATTGCACAATAAGTTTTGCAGTCCAATTTCTCCTGTTACCCTTGGTAAATTAAAAAAAAATTGAACCTGAAGTATTTTTTTTTTTTAGTGAAAAAAAGTTAAATGTTCAATTTTTTTTTTAAATATTCAAAAAATTCCTGTGACGCACCTAAAGGGTTAATAAACTTCTTGAATGTGGTTTTGAGCACCTTAAGGGGTGCAGTTTTTAGAATGGTGTCACTTTTGGGTATTTTCTATCATATAGACCCCGCAAAGTGGCTTCAAATGTGATGTGGTCCGTAAAAATAAGATGGTGTTGCAGAAATGAGAAATCGCTGGTCAACTTTTAACCCTTATAACTACCTAACAAAAAAAAAATGTTGGTTTCAAAATTGTGCTGATGTAAAGTAAACGTGGGAAATGTTACTTCAGTTTTTTGTGTGCTATATCTCTGTGATTTAAGGGCATAAAAATTCAAAGTTGGAAAATTGCGAAATTTTCAAAATTTTCGCCAAATTGCCGTTTTTTTTTCACAAACGCAAGTTATTTGAATGACATTTTACCACTAACATGAAGTACAATATGTCACGAGAAAACAATGTCATAATCACCGGGATCATGGAAGCGTTGAGTTATTACCTCATAAAGGGACAGTGGTCAGAATTGTAAAAATTGGCCTGGTCATTAACGTGCAAACCACCCTTTGGGGTTAAAACTTAACTTTCATGCCTTTAAATCAGAGAGATCTCAAATGTCTTAAGCAGGGCTGTGGAGTCGGTAAGGCCTCTTTCACACTTCAGTTTTTTGCATCAGTTATAATCCGCCAAAAAGGCGGACAAGCGGATCCGTTCTCAACTGATGTGAACGGATGGCACAGGACCCGTTTTCAGACGGATCCTGAAAATGAAGAAATGTAAAGGAATCGCTGGCGAGAGAGAGAGAGAGATTTTTTTTTTTTGTCCGGCACCCAGAAAGAAATTCGGGTTAAATCAGTGTTTGCAGGATCCGCCAGAGAAAAAAACGTTACAAGCTCCGTTTTGAAATTTTTGAGGATGGTGACGGACAGCAACTTTTGGCGGATCCTCACAAAAAAACGGATGCAACGGACAGCAATCCGTCACAATCCGCCATTAATGCAAGTCAATGGGAAAAAAACGGATCCTTAAAAAAAATTTGAGGATCTGTTTTTTTTTCAAAACCTGGCGGATTGTGACTGATTGTAAAAAACGGAAGTGTGAAAGAGGCCTAAGCCAAACCTGCGACTCCGACTCCTCAATTTCCCTTACACCGACTCCACGACTCCCACACATATTGCTTATATTTAAGTGAAAAATTTATTGTAGTACAATGTGAACCTCAGACATTTAATCATTTTTATGATCCAATAATCAAGATATTTAGATAGAACAGAATATATATTGGTGTACTACCCGGTTTTCATTCTTTTTGGTACAGATACGATATGGATAGACAGATATGGATATATAGATAGAGCAGATTTCTAATCTGCTTTTGCTATTGAAAACATTATCTATGAGCTCAAAAACCTTTCAGTGATGCAGTTTTTTAAAAAGATGATCAGCTTTTGCAGCTGAAAAACGTATCCTCAAAAAACACAGGAAAAACGCTGTGTGTGAATGTAGCCTTAGATCAGGAATAGAACAGTCATTTATAGGACATTTCATAACTTTCCCAAACTCCTATAAAAAAAATTCAGCACATCCTGCATTGAATTACTGTACCCAATTTATTATATATTTTAGGAGTCTGAGTCGGTCCATTTTATACTGACTCCGACTCCACCAAAATGAGCACCGACTCAGACTCCACAGCCCTGGTCTTAAGTAACATTTCCCACATGTCTACTCATCAGCATAATTTTGGTAACAAATTTTTTTTTTTTTTTGTTAGGGCATTTATAAGGGTTAAAAGTTGACCTGCAATTTCTCGTTTTTACAACAAAATTTATGAAAAACACTTTTTTAGGGACCATATCATATTTGAAGTCACTTTGAGGGGTCTATATGACAGGAAATACCCAAAATTAACACCATTCTAAAAGCTGCACCCCTCAAGGTGCTCAAAACCACATTCAAGAAGTTAATTAACCCTTTATGTGCATCACAGGAGCTGAAGCAATTTGGGGAAAAAATGAACATTTAACTTTTTTTTTTTTTTTTTTTTCACAAACATTTCAGTTCAGAACCAATTTTTTTTATTTTCACAAGTGTAAAAAAAAAAAAAAAAAAAAAAAAAAGCCACAAACTTTTGTGCAATTTGTCCAGAGTACGCTGATGCCCCATATGTGGGGGGGACCACTGTTTGGGCACATGGGAGCGCTCGGAAGGGAAGGAGCACCGCTTTGGAATGCAGAGTTTGATGGAATGGTCTTTGGGTGTCATGTTGCATTTGCAGAGCCCCTGATGTGCCTAAACAGTAGAAACCTCCCACAAGTGACCTTATTTTGGATACTAGCCCCCCCCCCCAATAACTTAGATGTTTTGTGAGAACTTTGAACACCCAAGTGTTTCACTAAAGTTTATAATGCAGAGCCATGAAAATAAAATCATATTTTTTCCATAAAAATGACCTTTTCGCCCCCAAATTTTTATTTTCCCAAGAGTAACAGGAGAAATTAGACCCCCAAAGTTATTGTGCAATTTGTCCTGAGTATGCCGATACCCCCTGATGTGCTTAAACATTGGAAACCTTCCAATTCTAATCCCAGCGGGAAAATGGAAATGTTTTTTTCCCCTGCCTAAGGGGGTGATAAAAGGGGTTTGATTTTACTTTTTTTTTTTTTTTTTTTTTTTTTTTTTTTTTGCGGTCACCATTCTACCGATTGCAACACCAGGGTTGGTTAAAAACAGACCCGACATCATGTTCTCTGGGGTCTCGGCTACCCCTGACTCTGGGGGGCGCTATAACCTTAAACCTCAGTGCTGTGGTTACAGTATCCTTAACTGCCGCTGTTAAAAAGGTGTATTGGCGATCATTTAGGGGTTAAAGGGTTGGTCTAATAATAAATTTTACCATCGCTATCAGTGATGTCTCTTGCGGGGGCTGCACTGAGTTCTACTTGCTTGTACTTTACTTAGAATGTCCAGAGCCAGTGAGAGAGCGCTTTGTCACTGTGCACAGTGTCAAGATTCTATTGAGCAGCAGCTGGCATTGACAACCCAGTGCATGCTCAGTAGAGCAGTGACTAGCCAAGCACTGAAACTGAGGTCACTGACTCCCATTTCAGGGCGGGGCATAGGCTGTTGCGGTAACCACAGCCTTTCTCCTGATCACTCGTTTGAGTATTCCAGCATGCAGTGGGGATTCTCAAACAAAGCTTCATCAAAGAAGTAGTAGAAAAAAAGCAGTTAGGGAAGGATAGGGAACTTTTAATTCAGGTATATTAGAAAAATATTAGATTGACATTAGATAGAAATTCAGGAATAAAGCTTAGTTTCGGACCACCCCTATAAGGCGTAATCAAAAATCAGAAGCCCTGATTCATCAAGGGTGTTTTTTTTTTTGTTTTTTTTTTTTTTTTTTTCCATGAAATTCTTTGAAAAGTTGCATATACTTTGTCACTCAGGCTGTGATTCATTAAAGTGACTACGCCAGAGTTTATTGTTAAACTCTTTAAGATGCAAAACTTTTGTGCAACACTGAGTTCGCTAAATTTAGCTTTTTTTATGTTTTCACATCAGTTTCACCGAACTACCACTTGGGTAGAACGGTGTTTGATGCCTTAGCTCAGGGGTCCCCAACCTGTAGCTCGGGACCCACATGTGGCTTGCGGTCTCATGAATTGTGGCTCGTGACTGTCTGCCAGCTTGGTGCATTAGGTCCAGGTCTAGCAAAGAGGTATGAAGAGCACATCTCAAAATGGTGAATTTTGTGAGTACCCTGCACAGAAGAGCAGATCTGGATGCACATATTCTGGTCTTGGGGGTTTAGAGATGTTTTAGGTATGGTACGTTGGAGGATGGTACTACCTGTTAGAGAAGGTGCTCAAAGCTGGATGTGAGAGTGTGATGGGAGAATCATTATACCTGTAATGGGGGGATTTGGTTGACACTACTTTGAAGGAAATGGGAGCTGAATGTGGCTCACGCCCCTCTCTGTGCTGAATGTGGCTTGCGACCCTCTGTCTAAGCTGAATGAGGCTCTCAAGATCAGAAAGGTTGGCGACCACTGCCTTAGCTCATCTGATTCATGCCGAGTTGTGGTGTAATTTACTTCACGATCTGAATGAATTTTTGATTTGTGGTGAGGCGCATGCCACCTTTCAGACGTTCGCCTCTTAATGAATCAGATTTCTGACTTCAGCCAGATCCAGACGTCTGTGTGGTTATAATTCACACAAAGCAGCAGAGATTACCATTTTCTCATTACAAACACTTGCAACTGCATCTCCTTTTCTGCTGTCAGCTGAGCTGTCTGACTATAGCATTTCTTTACTTTTCTTTTTGCACAGCCTATGTGGGGTGAAAGACAGTACTATAGAGGACAACTGTAGATGTTTGTAATGAGACGAATAGTTCTTAGTATCATAGAAGTGTCAGTTATTACTTGTCTTACACTTGTTACTCCCCTTTCATTTTACAATAAGCTCTGGAGGCAGATTCTCAGGGAGAGCAATGTCCAGCCTATAGATCATTTATATGTTAAAGGAACTGAATTTCTCTTGAACAAGACATCAGATCGCAGATATCATTTTATTGACGTAAATGCCCATATATACGACTCAGGAGGGTTGATCTTATTGGTGATTTCCTTTAAAAAAAAAAAAAAATAATTTCTGAACTCGGGAAGAGTTCAGAAATCAATATTTTGTGGAATAGCCATGATTTTTAAAAACAGCTTTCATGTGTCTTGGCATGCTTTCCACCAGCCTTTCACACTGCTTCTGGTGCAAAAATTAAGCAGTTCTTCTCTGTTTTATGGCTTGTGACTATCCATCATACTCTTGATTACATTCCAGAGATTTACAACGGGGTTCAGGTCTGGAGAATGGGCTGCCCATGATTGCCAGAACTGTGTGTATATATTTTTATTTTTTTTTTCATCAAAATGTTTGCCACAAAGTCCACAGTAATATACTCCAGTCTGATACCACCCGATTGTTTGTGTTTTTTTTTTTGTTTTTTTTTTTTTTTTAGAATATATATTCGTGTATAAGCTGAGATTTTCAGCCCATTTTTTTGGGCTGAAAGTCCCCCTCTCGGCTTATACGTGAATCATATACTGGGTGTTGGTGGGGGGAGCAGGGGTGTCAGAGATCATACTCGCCTCTCCTGGCACTTCTCTGCAGCCTCTGCTTCTTCCCCTGCTGTCTGCTTCCTGCATTCAGCAGTCATGTGGTACTGCTCATTAAACTCATGAATTTGTGCATATTTAATGAACGCTACCACATGACCATCTGAATGCAGGAAGCAGATGGCAGAGGAGAAGCAGGGGCTGCAGAGAAGTGCCAGGAGAGGTATGACGAGGGCAGAGTAATATTCACCTGTCCCCTTTCCAAGCCATGCACCGCTGTGTCTCCGGGTCCTCCTGCTTTGACGGCAGAGGGCGTGATGACGTCAGTGTGCGCCCTCTGCTGTCACTGTGGAGAGCCGGGAGACAGAGCGGTGGATGGCAATGGAACAGGGACAGGTAAATATCGCCGGTCCCGGGGGCTCAGGACACCGTCACCTGGCCCCCAGTGATGGAGAGGTGAGTATGGGGTGTTTTTTTTTTTTTTTATTGCAGCAGCATATGGGGGGTATTTGTGGGGCAGCATTAACCCTTGTGCAGTAGCATATGGGGGGTATTTATGGGGCAGCATTAACCCTTGTGCAGCAGCTTATGAGGGATATTTATGGGGCAGCATTAACCCTTGTGCAG
Organism: Dendrobates tinctorius; assembly: GCF_039654945.1. Lineage (NCBI taxonomy): Eukaryota > Metazoa > Chordata > Amphibia > Anura > Dendrobatidae > Dendrobates > Dendrobates tinctorius. The sequence continues at coordinate 1,388,539 of NW_027362063.1, read as the reverse complement.
AAGCATATTATGGGGGGTATTTATGGAGCATCTTCTTGGGCCAGCATTAACCCTTGTGCAGCAGCATATGGGGGGGGTTATCTATGGAGCATCTTGTTCGACCACCATTTAACCCTAGGCTTATACGCAAGTCAATAAGTTTTCCCAGTTTTTTGTGGCAAAATTAGGGGAGTCGGCTTATTCACGATTATATACGGTATATATATTTCTCATTGATAAATCACACAGAACTATCTTTTATACACATTGTCTTAAAACAGGTTTGTCATCAGTCGTAACTCCACATACTGTATACTTTATTAAATAGATCTGTTATACCTGATTCTAAAATAATAATTTTATGAATCTGGTGAAATATCCACCTTCGTGACCCATCTACTTCTCCTGATACATACATACGTTTTGCTAAGGACTGCTTTTAAAGCAGTTGTCCACTACTAGGACAACCCCCTTCTCAATCTGAATTTTTTTTTTGTCCCTATTAAAATAAAACCACTTATACTCCCTTCCGATGCTGGCGCCTTTCCTGGCACTCATGTGATTGTTGTGGCACGTGAGCCCTGCACCCAGTCAGCGCTGGCTTCACTGTCCCCTCCTTTAGTCAACTCGACCAGCAAGATGAAGTTCGAGTAGCCTGCAGCCCTGATGTCCTGTTGATGCGGGGTCAGTAAAGCTGGCTTTTGTTTGGGTGTAGGACTCGCGTGATGTAACAACCACACGTGAGTGACACTGCTGGAACGGCACCGGCACAGGAGGGGAGTTTAAGCATTTTCCATTTTAATGGGTGCTAACCTTCAGACTGAGAAGTTGCCCTAATAGTGGACAACCCTTTTAAATATAGCAATTTTGGTACATTATTTCTTGTGGTGTTCCTGTTATCCTGCCTGGAAATGTATGAATAGTGGGATAACTGGCTGTTACTTTGTCTCAGTGACTGGATTGTGTCAGTTTTTGGCTGCCCATTTGACAAGTTATGAAAATATTTTCAAAAGGAATTACATGCAAAGAAGAATAAATTATAAGATGATCCGGCATTGACACGTGTGAACTAAAACATCCCACCCCTCATAGAATGCTACATTTGACTCCTGCATCAGTTAGACTACATAGATGCAACATTTATCTGAACCACTAGATGGAGTGAAGCACCTCTTTATATCTGCTGGTGGAAGAAGAGCCTTACATCCAGTGATATTCTCTTATGTTGGTACATGGAAATCCTACTGGTCTGTAAGTCAAACTTTGTGTTTTTGCCTTCCAAGGAGTAGATCCTAAAGTTGACATTGTTTTTACCTTAAGTTTTAAAATAAGTGAGCAAATACTCTGCAGTAAATAAATAGCAATAGTGCACAAAGATAATATTGGGTACTTGGCTAATATAATTTTGATTTAAGAAAAAAAAAAAAGCTTATCCTCCTACCATGTCACGGTGATTCTATTTGGACGGTCCTAACCTCTAGTATTAAAACTTTCATATGTTGAATTTAAATGTGAATAAGGACTTGGACCCTGACTAATGGACACCCAGCAATGGGGAGTAATATAATCATAATGCCCAGCTCAAGTACAAAGGGACGCCAGCCTTTTTAGTTTATTGTGGTTATGGTAAGTTTTTACCCTTCCAATATCTTCACGAAAATTACGACACAATGCATGTGAATACATCCTAAATATTGGGGAGAACTCAGTCTGTAGTTTTGTTTTTTAAAAAAAAAAGTCTGGTCGTAAATCAAAAAATCATACATTCAAAATCTGTTAATGCACATTAGCAAAGTCATCATTTTTAATGATGGGTGGCACGGGCAGCAGAGTGGCTCAGTGGTTAGCACTGCAGCCTTGCAGCGCTGGAGTCCTGAGTTCAAATCCCACCAATGACATCTGCAAGGTCTTTGTATGTTCTCCCCATGTTTGCGAGGGATTCTGCCTGGTTCTCCAGTTTCATGCCACATTTCAAATACATACTGATAGTGAATGTAGATTGAGTCCCATTGGGGACAGCGATGATGGTGTGCAAAACCTGTAAAGCGCAGCAGAATGTTAGCACTATATAAAAATAGACTATAAAGACGGAGCATCTAATTTTGCTTTAGTTAGAGCAGATCCCTCTGTCTTGACATTATCATGCAAAGTGAACATGCTTTCTATTGTCCAGTGTAATTTGTGTATAATATGAATACCACAAAGGTGCTTGTTTTCTTCTTTCTCCTGAACAAATTTTTTTTTTTCTTTGTTGCAGATGTCAAACATCACTGTGACCTACAGAGATGGCAGAGTAGCGCAACTTGAACAGGTCTACATCAGAGGAAGCAAAATACGTTTTCTCATCCTACCGGACATGTTGAAAAATGCTCCAATGTTAAAGAGTATGAAAAATAAAAACCAGGGCTCGGGGGCTGGAAGAGGAAAAGCTGCTATTCTCAAAGCCCAAGGTAGGAAACAAAGTTTTTTGGTGGGGAAATAAACAAAAATATCATGAGAAATGTAACTTTAAAAAATATCAAGGAGGATAAATGCAGGGCTATGGAGTCGGTATAAAATGGACAGACTACAATTCCTAAAATATAGAATATATTGGGTTCAGTAGTACAGGGTGGGCCATTTGTATGGATACATCTAAATAAAATGGGAATGGTTGGTGAGCCAGATTGGCACGCTGAATTTGCAGAATGGGCAAAACAACAATTGGAACAAGACCCTCAGTTTACACAGAACATTATGTTCAGTGATGAGACAAACCTTTTTGGGTGGGCCATTTATATGGATACACCTAAATAAAATGGGAATGGTTGGTGAGCCAGATTGGTCCCATTCTCCTCAGCAGCTCCAGTGGTCACTGTGGCAGTGCTGCGACGCCTCCGCGCCTTCCTGCGCTTCCCGGCGGCCGCCGCATTTGATTCAGGCCCCGGCTTATCGGCCTGTTCTGCCGCAACTTGCCCCCAGTGCATTTCTAGGGGAGGTTTTTTCTCCCTTCCGGCCTCAGGAGCGGTCACCGCGGCAGTGCTGCGGGGCCTCCGCGCCGCCCCGCGCTGACAGGCGGCCGCCTCATCTAATCCAGGCCCCGGCTTCATCTTGGGCCTTGTCCTGCGCGCGGCCTCGCCCCCCCGCCTTCCTCGGGCGGGCTTTCCTCTCGCACGCTTTAAGCCTGCCCACCGCCTTCTCCCCTCACTCTAAGTCTCCCTGAGGCGGCGCTGTCTCCACCCACCCCAGTCTGGATAGGACGGCTCCATTTTTAGCATCGGCGGTTAGCCCCGCCCTTCTTCCTCGGTCTCTGCAGGGAAGCGTGCGCTTCCTGCTCTGTTCTCAGGCTGCCGCCATTTTCACAGGACAGCGTCCGGCTGACAGGCTATCTGCCGTGCCCCCTGCAAGCCCAGATGAGCCGTGCACCTTCATTTGCTGGAAGCTGCGACAGGACACCGGACCGTGAGTAGCTCTGCGACTGCAGACTGACACCCTCCTCTGCCTCCTGTCCCCCAACCTTCCGGCACTGCCTCAGTGACTGTCTGTCAGTATGTCTAATTCCAAGTCTGACCACTCTCGTCCTCCTGCCTCCTCTTGCACCTTAGTTAAGTACTTTGCGTGCTCTTCTTGCAATCGCAAACTTCCCTCAGGTCAGTCCACCCCACTCTGCCTAGACTGCAGCAATCCGATTCAGCCTGACGCCGCCCAGGTGCCATCTACTGCTCCATGCGAGAGTGAACCCCCCATTCCTAGCTGGGCTTCGTCTCTCACAATCGGTGGCAGACCTCACCAAGGTGTCTCAGTCCCTAGGAGCCGTTCTCGATAAGTTGCCCCTGGACACTTCTGCAGGGTCCAGCAGGTCTCAAGAGATTCCATGTGAGCCAGCCAGCGTTAGTCACAAAAGACCCAGGCAGGATCTCCAGCCGGATGCCTCGCCTCGTCCCATCTCACCGCATAGTCTCTCAGCAGCCTCCCTCCCGGGCCGCCTCTCCCGAGTCAAGTGAAGCGTTCTCGGACAGGTCTTCTGAGGGGATTTTAGAGCTGGATTCGGACCAGGATGCGAACATGAAGGTTACGGTGCAGAACCTCATTGCAGCGATTCACCAGACCTTCGAGATTGCTGACCCCCCCCCCTGCGAAATCCTCAGATCAGGAGGTTTCGTTCAGACGGGCGGAAACACCCTCCAGGGTATTTCCTTTCCATTCCGAGTTTGTAAAGATTTTTACCAGGGAAAGAGAAGATCCGACCAGACGCTTTCAAAGAGGAAAGCGTCTCGGCGTACTGTACCCGTTTGCTAAAGAGCTCATGGACAACTGGTCTGCTTCTCCCTCGGTGGACCCGCCCGTGTCCAGACTTTCTAATAACACGTTTCTCCCCCTTTCAGGCGTGGCGTCCCTAAAGGATTCTAATGATAGGATTATAGAATCCCTAGCTAAGTCTGCATTCGAAGCGGCTTCAGCGGCGGTATGTCCAATCTTTGCTTCATCTTGGGCAGCAAAGGCCATAGCTACTTGGGCAGAGGATCTTCGTCAGGGCATCCTAGATAAAGCACAACCAGAGCGATTGACCGATCTCGCCAATCAGATTTCCCATGCGGGGGATTATCTACTTTCTGCTTCTTTGGATGCTGCATCCTGCGCAGTTCAGGCGTCAAGCAACGTTGTGGCAATCCGACGTACAATTTGGCTCAAGGCCTGGCAGGCGGACTTGTCTTCTAAAAAGTCTTACTAATCTGCCCTTCCATGGAGTATGCCTCTTTGGATCCCAATTGGACCAGATCATTAAGGACGCCACCGGAGGCACGAGTTCCCTCCTCCCTCAGTCCAAGCCTCGCAGACCTCCACTAAGGCGTCTGTTTTGACCCTTTCGGGCTTTCCGCCGTTTCAATACGGCGGAGAACCCATCCAACAAAGACCGCAGGCGCGCCAAGACAGAAAGTTTCCTTCAGGCCCACTCCTTCCTGGCAATCCCACTCTGCCCAGGGCAGACCACCCAGATCTGGACGGTCTACATCGGCATGACTATCGTCGGACTCCCGAGGGTCCCTTCCAATTGGGAGGTCGACTTCTCTTCAGGAACGTCTGGCTGGCCTCAGTAGTGGATGCTTGGGTCAGGGAGGTTGTATCGTTAGGATACAAGATAGAGTTCGTCTCTCTTCCACGGGATCGTTTCTTCGAATCCCGTCCTCCAAAAGATCCAGCCTTGATCCCGGGGTTCTTTACGGCCATCTCCTCTCTCCTCAGTTCCGGGGTGATTTTGCCCATTCCCGACTCGGAGCGGTTCACAGGATTTTATTCGAACCTTTTTGTGGTGCCGAAAAAAGGCGGGTGGTCCGACCCATCTTGGATCTCAAGCTTCTCAACAAGAGAATACGCCTTCGCCACTTCCGGATGGAGTCGGTTCGTTCGGTAATCGCTTCCATGGAGGAGCAGGAATTCATGTGTTCAATAGACATCCAAGATGCCGATCTACATGTGCCCATAATCTCCGAACATCAGAAGTTCCTGCGTTTTGCGATTCACCAGGAACATTACCAGTTCGTCGCGCTCCCCTTCGGTCTCGCCACCGCTCCCAGAGTCTTCACGAAGATCATGGCTGCGCTGATGGCCTTGTTGAGGATCAGAGGTCTCGTTCTTTTTCCGTACCTCGACGATATTCTGATCAAAGCTTCCTCTTTTTTCCACAGGCTCGCCTGAGTTTGACGATCGTCCTAGACACCCTTTCCAATTTCGGGTGGATCGTCAACAGGAAAAAATCCTGTCTGATTCCTTCTCAACGTCTTGTGTTTCTGGGCCTGCTGTTCGACACTCATCGGTCAAGGGTCTTTCTCCCACGAGAGAAGATTCTTTCCCTGCAGCAGGATGTACGATCACTGCAGACCACACGATTTCCGTCTCTTCGAACAGCTATGATGGTCCTGGGGAAGATGGTGACGGCGATAGAGGCAGTTCCTTTTGCCCAATTTCACGCCAGACCTCTCCAGCACGCCATTCTGTCGAGGTGGAACAGGTCGGCTCTGTCCTTCGATCGCCCTGTACGTCTTTCATGCCGGATCAAGCGGTCACTCAACTGGTGGTTGACGTCACCTCTTATCCACTTAGGTTGGTCTTTTCTTCCCATTCACTGGCAGATTGTAACAACGGATGCCAGCCTCCTTGGCTGGGGTGCAGTGTTCCGCAGGGACTTGCCTGTCCGGATTCAGACAGACAATGCCACAGCGGTGGCATATGTCAACCGCCAAGGAGGGACACTGAGTGTCTCAGCTCTGGCAGTGGGCGCAGACGCTCTGGCCGTTCCTTGGTCGCAGTTCGAACTCCCCTACCTGTTCCCTCCTCTGCCGCTTCTTCCCAAGCTGTTGAAGAAGATCAAAGCAGAAGGAATTCCAGTCATTCTCATCGCCCCGAATTGGCCCAGAAGGTCATGGTTCGCGGACACTGTCAACCTTCTCGCGGACGCCCCCTGGAAGCTTCCAGACAGGGCAGATCTACTGTCTCAAGGCCCGATTTGCCACCCCAATTCTCGGTCGCTCAATTTAACGACGTGGTTGTTGAAACCGAGGTTTTAAAACGGGCAGGATTCTCTGATCGAGTAATTCATACCATGATCCGAGCAAGAAAGCAATCTTCCAAAATTTATTATTGTACTTGGAAAGCCTATTTCACCTGGTGTGAGGCAAATGACATCGCGCACATGTGCTTTTTGCTCCCTTCTGGCGTTTCTTCAGGCAGGGCTGGATGCGGGACTTGCCCTCAGTTCTTTGAAGGGTCAAGTTTCGGCGCTGTCCATTTTATTTCAGAAGACGTTGGCCTCCCGTCCTCAGGTCAAAACCTTTCTTCAGGGCGTGGCTCACACGGCTCCTCCGTACCGAGCGCCCGTGGTTCCATGGGATCTTAATCTGGTTCTGCAAGGTCCTTCTTTTGAACCTCTCAGGGATGTTTCTCTTTCTCTCCTTTCTTGGAAGGTAGCTTTTCTGGTGGCCATCACTTCCATCCGGCGCGTGTCGGAATTGGCGGCTCTTTCTTGCCGCTCGCCTTTTTTGGTGCTTCACCAGGATAAGGTAGTTCTGCGGCCTCCGTCCTCTTTTCTTTCGAAGGTGGTGTCCTCCTTTCACCTCAATGAGGATATTGTTCTGCCGTCCTTCTGTCCGAGTCCAACTCACCCTCGGGAGCGGTCCCTGAACAAGCTGGATCTGGTCAGAGCGATGAGTCTGTCTAGGACGACTTCCTTGCGAAAGACACATTCTTTTCATCATTCCAGATGGGGCGCGGAAAGGTCACCCGGCCTCCAAGGCTACTATTGCTCGCTGGATCAGATCGGCAATTTTGGAGGCATACCGGGTTAAGCATCGAGTGGCTCCTCCGGGGATCAGAGCGCACTCTACCCGGGCAGTGGGTGCTTCCTGGGCGGTACGCCACAGATCTTCCGCGCTGCAGCTTTGCAAAGCTGCAACCTGGTCATCGGTTCACACATTTGTGAAATTCTACAAAGTCCACACCTACGCTTCGGCGGACGCCAGCCTAGGTAGAAGGATTTTGCAGGCTGCGGTGGTGAGTCCGCTGGCCTGATGGAAGTTTGTTTCCCACCCCAGGGACTGCTTTGGGACGTCCCATGGTCTGTGTCCCCAATAAGGAGTACGAGAAAACAGGATTTTTGGGTTGCTTACCGTAAAATCTGTTTCTCGGAGCCTTCATTGGGGGACACAGCACCCTCCCATGTTCTTTAACTCCTGTTCTTCCTTTGGTTGATTGGTTACAGTTGAGTTGTTCTGTTTTCAATCTATTCTGTTGCTTCTCCTACTGCTTTCTCACTAACTGAGGAATTTCCTGCCGGTCGGTGGGGTGTACACTGCGGAGGAGGAGCTAACCTTTTTTTGTGCGTAGTGTCAGCCTCCTAGTGGCAGCAGCATACACCCATGGTCTCTGTGTCCCCCAAAGAAGGCTCCGAGAAACAGATTTTACGGTAAGCAACCCAAAAATCCTGTTTTCTATCCTCTCCTCATGTGTTAACCTCTGCCACATGTCAATGGCTGTAAACAATGAAAAACTTGTAAATAACTCATGAAAGAGTAAAGTTGCCTTAACCCCTTCACCCCCAAGGGTGGTTTGCAGGTTCATGACCGGGCCAATTTTTACAATTCTGACCACTGTACCTTTATGAGGTCATAACTCTGGAACACTTCCATGGATCCCGGTGATTCTGACATTGTTTTCTCGTGACATATTGTACTTCATGTTAGTGGTAAAATTTCATTCAAATAACTTGCGTTTTTTTAGTGAGAAAAACGGAAATTTGGCGCAAATTTTGAAAATTTCGCAATTTTCCAACTTTGAATTTTTATGCCCTTAAATCACAGCGATACGGCACACAAAAAACTTGATAACTAACATTTCCCACATGTTTACTTTACATCAGTACAATTTTGGAACCAAAATTTTTTTTTTGTTAGGAAGTTATAAGGGTTAAAAGTTGACCAGCGATTTCTCATTTTTACACCATTTTATTTTTAGGACCACATCACATTTGAGGTCACTTTGAGGGGTCTATATGATAGAAAATACCCAAAAGTGACACCATTCTAAAAACTGCACCCCTTAAGGTGCTCAAAACCACATTCAAGAAGTTTAACCCTTTAGGTGCGTCACAGGAATTTTTTTTGAATATTTAAAAAAAAAAAATGAACATAACTTTTTTTTCACAAAAAAAAATACTTCAGGTTCAATTTTTTTTTTATTTTACCAAGGGTAACAGGAGAAATTGGACTGCAAAAGTTATTGTGCAATTTGTCCTGAGTACGCTGATACCTGATATGTGGGGGGGAACGACTGTTTCGGCGCATGGCAGAGCTCAGAAGGGAAGGAGCACCATTTGACTTTTTCAACTCAGAATTGGCTGGAATTGAGATCAGACGCCATGTTGCATTTGGAGAACCCCTGATGTGCCCAAACAGTGGAAACCCCCAATTCTAACCCCAACCCTAGCCGAAAAATGGAAATAAATACATTTTTTTTTTTAATTTTATTATTTTTCCCTAACTAAGGGGGTGATAACGGGGGTTTGATTTACTATTTATGGCGGTTTTTATGTTTGGCGGCTGTCACACGCTAAAAGACGCTTTTTATTGTAAAAATAGTTTTTGCATCACCACATATTGAGAGCTATAATTTTTCCGTATTTTGACCCACCGAGTCATGTGAGGTCTTATTTTTTGCGGGACGAGTTGACGTTTTTATTAGTACCATTTTTGGGCACGTGACATTTTTGATCGCTTTTTATTCCGATTTTTGGGACGCAGAATGAACAAAAACCAGCGTTTACACCAGGGCTGTGGAGTCGGAGTCGTGGAATCGGAGTCGGTGCTCATTTTGGTGGAGTCGGAGTTGGTATAAAATGGACCGACTCCGACTCCTAAAATATATAATAAATTGGGTGCAGTAATTCAATGCAGGATGTGATGAATATTTTTTCATAGGAGTTTGGGAAAGTTATGAAATGTCCTATAAATGGCTTATATTCCTGATCTAAGGCTACATTCACACACAGCGTTTTTCCTGTGTTTTTTGAGGATACGTTTTTCAGCTGCAAAAGCTGATCATCTTTTTAAAAAACTGCATCACCTGAAAGGTTTTTGAGCTCATAGATAATGTTTTCAATAGCAGACCAGATTTCTAATCTGCTTTTATCTATCCATTTATCCATATCTGTCTATCCATATCGTATCTGTACCAAAAAGAATGAAAACCGGATAGTACACCAATATATATTCTGTTCTATATAAATATCTTGATTATTTGATCATAAAAATGATTAAATGTCTGAGGTTCACATTGTACTACAATAAATTTTTCACTTAAATATAAGCAATATGTGTGGGAGTCGGAGTCGGAGTCGGTGTAAGGGAAATTGAGGAGTCGGAGTCGCAGGTTTGGCTTACCGACTCCACAGCCCTGGTTTACACCGTTCCGCGTGCGATAAAATTGATAAAGCGGTTTTATTCTTCGGGTCAGTACGGTTACATCGATGCCTCATTTAGGTCGTTTTTTTGTTTTGGCGCTTTTATGCAATGAAAAGTATTTTATATAAAAAATAATTTTTGCATCGCTTTATTCTGCGAGCTATAACTTTTTTATTTTTTGGCGGATGATGCTGTGTGGCGGCTCGTTTTTTGCGGGACAAGATGACGTTTTCAGCGGTACCATGAATATTTATATGCGTCTTTTTGTTTGGCGGTATGATAATCATTATTTTTTGCTTAGTTTTTTATTTTTATTAAGGGGTTCGCTAAAGGGGTTAACTAATGGGACAGTTTCATAGGGCGGGTCGTTACGGACGCGGCGATACCTAATGTGTACTTTTATTATTTATTTTTTCTAAAAAATGGATTTATTTGGGGGAATATATATATATTTTTTTTTCTAGTTTATTTGGCTTTTTTTTTTTTTTTTTAACTTTATTAAATAGTCCCAGGTGGGACATCACTGTCCTGTGACAGATCGCTGATCTGTCACATCACAGATCACTGTGACAGATCAGCGATCTGTCACAGGCACTGCAGAAGGCTTCCTCATGCCTGCGCTTTGCAAGCCAGCTTCCTGCAGGCCCCCGAAGGCCCCCGTCGCCATCTTGGATTCGGGGGCCTGCAGGAAAGGAGCCCCCGGCAGCAGCGCTGCACATTGCGCTGCCGTGGGGGGCTCAGGGAAGTAGGAAGGGAGCCCCCTCCCTGCTGATGCTTCCCTATAACCCCCGGTACACCACGATCATGTTTGATCGCGGTGTGCAAGGGGTCAACGTGTCAGTGGCGGTCCGTGACCGCCCCTGACACATTGTGCCGGGTGTCAGCTGTGATAATCAGCTGACACCCGGCCGCGATCAGCGGCACTCACCATGTGGGCGCCGCTGATCGCGGTAGACGTACTATCCCGTCCATGGGCATAGGGGCCCGGGTCCCATGGACGGGATAGTACGTCTCGTGTCAGGAAGGGGTTAAAGCCAAGCACACCGTTTTTCTTGTGAAAATCTCAATAAACTTGATGTGTCACATGACCTACTTCCCATTGGAAAAAATAAAGTTGGTTCCAAAATGGCTGACTTCAAAATAGCTGCCATGGTCACCACCCATCTTGAAAAGTTTCCTCCTCCCATATACTAATGTGCCACAAACGGGAAGTTCATAGCACCAACCATTCCCATTTTATTTAGGTGTATCCATATAAATGGCAAACTCTGTACAATGCAGAATGCACTGTAAATGTTTTCATAATTTGAGAAAGTTACGAAATGTTCAATAAACGTCTGTCCTGTTCCTGATCTAAGGGTTTTGGTTTTTAGTGGATATTAATCTGTGCTGCACTTTATGTACATGCTCAGTAAGGCTGGTTTCACATTAGCGTTTGTTTCCTTAAGATCCCCATATATCCACATGTGTCTTGCGTACCTATATTTAACATTGTGTACGCAGAGACATGCGTTGTATGCGGATGCATCCCCGTGCGTCGTTTTGACGTGCCCGCTGAACGCAAAATGCTTGGTGTTAACCCAGCATTACATGTAAATGTTTGACACAGCTCCACACCACCATGCTGTTCAAGTTTTGTTCGTTATTATTCTATATGTGAACACTTTTTCCTTTGGCATCTGCTTATCCTAATTTTGGCAGATCACAACAGTAATATTTTCCCTAATATTAGGACAACCGATACTGATTTGTGTTAGCCTTACAGTCTCAAGACAGAAGTTCAATGTGCACACGTTGTGGATTTTATGCGTTTGCCACGTTTTTTCGCTGTGAAAACGCATACAATAAACAACCCATTGTATTCAATGGCATTCCGCACATGCTGTGCTAATGCTGCGTATTTTTCCACGGCGGAATCGCATCGCAGAAAAATAAGCAGCATGCTCCTTTTTGCGGAATCGTGGGGATTCCACACACGTAAGAATGCATTGTTCCACTTACGTTCCGCATGTGGCTATGCCCACCATGTGCAAATTAAGCAGATAATGTGCTCCAGGCCCTGGGTACCATATCCCCGTTAAAAAAAATTTAAATCGTGATTCCCAGTGATCTCTTGTGACAATGACCTGTGATGACATAGCGGTCTTGCGATACTGTATACGTCATCACAGGTCATTGTCGCAAGGCATCGCTGGTGGAACTGCCGTTTTTTTTTAACATATCGTTTTACTACTGATGCTGCATAGGCAGCCTCATAGTAAAAAGTTGGTCACACTTGTCAAACACCTGTCAAATCAGTTTTCCAAGTGATGCTACAGACCGCTTGCAAAACACTAATTTTTCATGGGAATTCCACAAGCAGATTTCCCGCAGCAGGGAGCCATGGCCATTCTGCACGTGTGCGCAGCCTAACACACTGTGACAGTCTCCTAATAGGCCTTATTTCCAGAGTGTGCACGACACCGCTTATAAGGTACAAATAGTATTGCCAGTTTCAACTTCTCAGTGGTTGACTGACCTTTTTTCATCTTTCAGTGGCAGCAAGAGGCAGAGGACGTGGTATGGGTCGAGGAAACATTTTCCAAAAACGTCGATAACAAGCTCTTTTTATTTTTTCTTATGTATCTGCTGAAATAATTTTTGTTTTGAACTTTGACTAATAAATTTTTTTTATGTTGAAATGTCTTCTAGAATTGTATTCTGTTCCAAAGGAATAAATTTACATATTGTGGTTGATTACCACTTTTCCTACTCCATAGTCTAGAGAATATGTAACCCCTTCCTGACGGGGCTTCCCCCCCCCCCCCTATTTTTGCTATTTCTTCTGCCTTCTTCCAACAGCCTTGGCTCTACTTTTCCATCCACACAATCATATGAGGGCTTCATATTGGCGGGACAAGTTGTACTTTTGAATGACGCCACTCATTTTATCACGTGATGTATTGGAAAGTGTCTAAAACCTTGCAATTGCAAGTTTGTTCTTTGTTTTTTTTATTTACCATGTTCACGATATGGCTAAGCTTACTGTTCAGTGTGATATGCAGATATCAAGTGTGTGGGGTTTTTTTATTGGTAAAAAAAATCAAGTTTCTGGAGAGAGAAAAATATGGGACTGTTAGGGCTTATATTTTTACGCCCTCAGCCAACATTTTTACTGATGCAATTTTGAGGCAGATGCAATGCTTTGATCGCATCTTCTTGCATTTTATTGCAATGTGGTTGTGACAAAAAATGCTATTCTGCGGTCTCAGATTTTTGTATCTCGTTATACCATTTACAATCAGACTCGCTTTATATTTTGATATCTCAAACTTGATGAAACCAAGTGTGTGGTTTTTTTTTTGTGGTTTTTTATTCGTCATGTGCTGGGAAAGATGTTTGCTTGGTATGCAAGTCAGCATCAAGGTCAAGGAAATCTGCATAAAACACACCAATATGTCAGGAAGGGGTTAAAACCTAAAGTCCAAAGTAAAGTGTGTGAAATCATGTATGATATACATAATTAACCCCTTTACGACCTATGACGTCATAGGTCGCCTCCCCCTCTCTGATTCGGGCTTTGGCTCTGAGCCCACAGCTTTACAGGGATGTGTCAACTGATTTGTTCAGCTGTCACGTGCCCCTTAAAACCGCAGGTGGAGTTGCTATTAAGCCATGGCTCTTAAGTTAAATGTCAGTGTCAATCTGACAGGGGCATTTAACATGGTAGTACTAGAAGTGCGTCACTAACCCCACCCATCAGCGCCTATCGCATGAACGTGGTGCGCTGGCATATAGGAGACACCTCCCCACCCGTTTGTCATTGCTGATCTGCTATGGGCAGCACCCTGTGGCCAGCATTCATAGCGGATTTTCATCACTGCTACGCTCTACTGTGTAGCACAAGCGATCAGAAAACCGCAGCTACAAGTCTCCTAAGAATTATGAAGCAAGTAAAAAGTTTAAAAAAAAAAAAAAAAAAAAAAAGTTCAAATCTCCCACCTTTTTGAACCATTCAAAATAAAACAAAGTTCAAAAACGCCCGATCAAAATATAAAAAATACCATATTTTCTGGATTACAAGATGCACTTTTTTCCCCCCAAATAGGGATGGGGGGGGGGGGAATGGTGGTGTCTTCTAATGCATGTATACCTTACCGGTACCGTTGCTGCAGGCTGGGATGAGGGGGTGTCCGGCGATGCAGCTGGAGTCTCAGTGCTGCGGGGGCTCTACCAACATTTTGTGAAAAGCCAGAGCCCCCGGCAGTTCCGTGGTTACCTGTGCGGTGGACTCCGGGATCTCTCGAGACCTTGATGCCAAAATCTCCATCTGTGCATGCGCCACCGTTAGGCGGACATTTTCCTGGACTCCACCGCACAGGAAACCACGTAACTGCCGGGGGCTGTGGCCTTTCACAAAATTTTGGCAGAGCCCGCTGCAGCGCCGGACACGCCCGCATCACCGGACACCAGCGGCGCACTGCACATCGGACACGCCCTCATCCCAGCATGCGGCCTGCAGCATCACCCCACTCCTGCCTCCTCCAGCAGCAACCCTGCTTCACCGCAGCCACCACCCCCGGTAAGCAATAAGACGCATGGATTATGAGAAGCACCACCATTTTATTAAAAAAAAAATTGATTTCTATTTTTCGCCTCAAAATTTGGGGTGCATCTTATAAGCTGGAGCGCCTTATCTGACAAATACGGTAATCTAATCAGTAATAAGAGAACAAAAAAATCTAAACTCCAGAACTTTTTTTTTTTTTTTTTGTTGCCCCAACATTGCAATAACAGATCAAAAGATTGTATCGGCAAAAACGTCAGCTCGGCCCGCAAAAAATCCCTCACCCAGATCCTGAAAATGGAGACTCGACAGGGTGGAAAGTGGCACCTTTGTATTTAACAAAAAACCTTTTTTGACATCTTTTTTCACCACTTAAATAAAAAAAGAACACATAGCTACAAACTTGTAATGATCTGGAGAATCATATTGCCAGGTCAGTCTTGGCATAGAGTGAACATGGTAAAAAAAAAAGTGTATTTTTGTACCGTGTTAGTCAGTAGATGGAAAAATATTCAGAATTGAGTCATCAGTGGTTGATACCTTTTCAATGGCTAACAGAAAAGATGGTAACAAATCGCAAGCTTTCAAGACTACTCGGATCTCTTCAGGCAACCTAATTCAAAATCTGAAGAATCACATATCTATGCACAACACAGCACAGAAATAATGCAATAGATGAGACAAGTGACGTGAAGCAGAACTGTCATTATGGGAGTGATGAACAGTTGTGGCCATAAATATTGTAATTGGAGTTAATAGATAAGGAGTGTGAATGTTTTACTGTCCTCTGAGGTCTTGTTCTGTGTTGTGATGCCCCCATAAGGTCACAGAACCAAATTCCTTAATTGATGTAAAAAGACAAATCCACGTGACACATTCATACCTGCACGGAGTGTCAAAGGTCATCATAAGTTTATACTCCCAGACTCTCCTGTCTCTGAGAATTGAAATTACCTTTCAATACAAGCAATTTCATTTCTATGGTGCTGTGATCAGGCATACAAAAAATGTTTTGCCACAGGTAGATCCATTTTTTTTTTTTTTTTTTTTTTTCCCCTAATTGTGACAATGAGAATTCATCCTTGTTCTCAGTTTTTGTTCTGTCTCCCCCACATACAGACCCCCAGTTGGACATATAGTACAAATAATTAAGTGTGCCACATTAGATGTGATGTACCTGGAAGCTTGTAGTCCTGATGTGGATTGGTGATCTTTATCTTGTCCGTGGTCATTATAAATGGACAGGTTTGTACATTTTTTTTTCTTACATTCTGCAGCTGGTGGGGAGGACAGGGAGCTTCTGACAATGATGCTCCTTAGGTTTGGGGGCTGCCTAAAACACAGTAGTGGGGGGTCTGGAAAAATGGATTGTAATCTGGCATATTTTTGTAGTAAAAGTTGTAATTTCCGTGCAGCTCCCCTTAGCACTTCCAGGTTTGGATTGTAGGTGATTACTAGAGGCACCCGGTTATTTTCTTTAGCTGATGGCTCTTGTAATTTGATTTTGAATTGTTCTTGGATGATGGCCTTGATTCAAAAAGGTCTTTCTGAGGCGACCCAACGTGTTCATCTCTATCCATGTGATTGGAACATATACGATTGTATCTGATGGCTTGGCTGTAATCAAGAGTTTGTGTTTTGGATGGAAACTGTCCCATTTAAGGTATGTTGTATGGTCATTTGGCTTCTGATACAAGGATGTCTTTCATTGTTCATGAGCTTAATGGTGTCCAAAAAGTTAATTTATTCAGACTCCCATGACAACACCATGAGAGAAAAAGGGTGACACCTCTCCCACGCATCAGTTGGTTTCCTGTTCCTGAGGGGACTGCAAAAAATCTGAGTGGGCCCCTAAGGCCAGGGTCACACTAGCGTATATTACGGACAAGTGCTATGCGAGAAAACATCGCATAGCAGTCGGACCAGTGTTAATCTATGGGCCAGCTCATATCACTGTACTTTTGTTCTCGGGCGTATTGTACACGCTGCAATCTTACATGCACGTAGATCGGCTGAGTCTCACCAATGTAAGCCTATGGGTGCGAGAAGAAGTCGGACACCACATGGACCATGCGAGTGCTGTCCGATGTTTACGCATCGGTGTACTTTGAAAAGCCGGCAATTCATGTGCGGTGTACAGTAAAATCACTGACAGGTTAGAATAGATATATATAGAATACATAAATAGATGTCAGTGACACACATATATTTATATTGCATAGATACAACAAAAGCAGGCAAACCGTCTGCCACATACAGTATAATCAGAGTGACAAGTTAGAATAGATATACACAGAATAGACTTATATATACTGTCAGTGACGTGTGTGTGTGTGTGTGTGTATATATATATATATATATATATATATATATATATATATATATATATATATACACTGAAGAGCCCGGTGCTGCCCGGGCATAGAAACTAACTGTGGGTAGTTATAACAAATTATAATTATCCTCCATCCCATAGTCCCGTGCCCATATGCCCATCATACATATCCACGATCCCATAGGCCCGTGCCCATACACCCATCATACATATCCTCCATCCCATAGTCGAGTGCCCATATACCCATCACATATCCTCCATCCCATAGTCAACCATTATGGCATAATGAGCGGCGGGGCTTGCAACCTATGACATCAGCGTCGCCATGGCAACCATTATGACATCATAATGAGGGGCGGGGCTTGATACACACACTCTTTCCCCATTATGTAGATAGGGGCAAAATTGTCTGGTGAATTGGAACGCGTGGGGTTAAAACTTCGCCTCACAACATAGCCTAGGACACTCTCGGGGTCCAGACGTGTGACACTGCCAAATTTTGTGGCTGTGACTGTGCAGATGCCAATCCTGGACATACATACACACCCATATTGAGCTTTATATATTAGATATATATATTTACATATCATAGAGAGATGGAAGAAAAGGCGGAAATTCATCTGCTGTGTTCTGTAAAATCACTGCAGGAGCCGTCAGGATAGAAGAGATGGATTACATACAGTAAATACAAATAGAATAGGTAGATATATAGATGTCGGTGACCAAGACAATTGGTACAGTGTGTAAATTACTGTACATGTATTTATTTAATAAAAGATGATTTTTTTTTTTACTAAAAATGGCGTGGGCTTCAGTGCAATTTTCACAACCAGCAGAGGGAAAGTCAACGACTGAGGACAGAGGTTTATAGCCTGGGAAGGGAGTAATGCCCATGGAGCTTCCCAGGCTATTATCAGCTCAGTATCGTATATTTAGCCTTTACTGGCTATTAAAATGGGGGACCCCTAAAAAAATGACTTGGAGTCCCCCTATAATTAATAACTAGCAAGGTCTATACAGACAGCTGCGGGCTGATATTAATAGCCTAGGAAGGGGCCATGGATACTGCCCCCCGGCTAAAAACATCAGCTCTCAGCTGTCCCTGAAAAGCCAATTCTGGCACTTAGCCTCACTCTTCTCACTTGCCCTGTAGTGGTGGCAAGTGGGGTAATATTACCTTTGTATTGTCTGGTGAAATCAAGCCCCTAGGTTAGTAATGGAGAAGTGTCAATAAGACAACCCCATTACTAACTCCATAGTCACATTATAAGAAAACATCCAGAAAAAAGTCCTTTAATTGAAAGATAGACACAGACTCCTTTAATAATCTCAATAAAATAAAAAAACAGCAAGATACCATACCTGTCAGTCGTTCTCTCACGCCATAATCCATTTCTGGGGGAGAATTAGTTTTCAACCTGGACAGTGCCAAGATGCGACCATCCAGGTTGACAACCACTGGTAAATGAGATGCTGCGAGTGCAACCTCAGTGACGTCACTGAGGCTGCGCTCCCAGCCAGGCTGAGCTGCGGTGACCTCTGAACTGTGAGGAAATGCCAGTGATGAGGTCACCGCAGTTCAAGCTCAGTGCCTTCACAGCAGATCACCGTGAGAATTTTTCTTTCTGATGGAATCGTTCACTTTTTCATCTGGCCCAGACCGACATGACAACTTCTCCAGCCAGGACTCTGCTGCAGATATTACAACAACACATCTGTCTTCTCACATTTCCTGCACTGTCTATCTATACCCAACCTGTGCAAACTACTCATCCTGCTGATACCCCAATACTGAGCCGCTGCTGCCATGTGTCCCTATTTCTGCACCTGCTGTGTGGAACAGTAACTGCTCCTCTTACCGCCCCATATAATACTGCCACCACTGTGCCCCTTACATAGTAATAATGCCACCACTGTGTCCCTTACTTAGTAATAATGACACCTTTGTGGGCTTTAGATAGTAAAATTCCTCCCCTAAAAATATTAATGCCCTGTGATAGTGCCATCTACATTTTGTCCCTAAAAAGTAATAATACCCCATATGCAACTTTGTTGGTCACAATACTGAGTGCCCCAATAATAATAATGCTTAAGTGCTCACTTAACATTTAATAATGTCCCGAGTCCCCCCCATGTACAGTAACAATGGTCCCAGTATCACAGATTCGAGCAGGCGGTCATGTAACGACTTTCGGCTTCTCTCAATTTTCTTCTATTGCGAGAAACCAAGTCTTTCTAGTCGACACATGCACATGGCAAACATGGGGTCCATGACTGCCTGATAACACCAGTGATATTAGGGGCTCATGCAGCAGGCGCTCCCTGTCATTATTTGGCAGTCTGCAGTCGCATAAAGTGACTGCAGACATTATTCCAAGCTGTAATTTTATAAATTGCTTATTATTAAAGCACCACTCCAGCGGGGCTTTTTTTTCTCACCTCTGGAGTGGTGCTTTAAGTGCAAGTCTCCTTCCCCGGTCATATACTCATCCTCCGGCGTAGTCACTATTTTTGGCACCGCTCTGGTCCCGCGGGTCAAACTTCTGAGTGCAGCTTCTGACTGGCCAGAAGTTAGAAGCTACGTCACAAGCGTTCATTGTAAGTCTGTGAAAGATAGAAAGAGACTCTCATAGACTTACATTGATTAGAGACCATGAAACAATGGAGAAGCAGACAGGTCACAAACTACAGGAGATGGAGCTGAGGGGCGGTGAGTCACCACAATCTGAACCTCTTCCTCCCTTCTATGGGCACTACAGTCAGGGATCTTCTATGCAGGCGAGTCACTGTGACCTCCAGTGTGCGCATCGCTTGGAACCATGTGTACATGGTGATGACTATGCAGGGAGGAAGTGGAGCGAGCACCGCATCTTCGCGCCTGCTGGAGGTCACAGTGACTCGCCTGCGCAGAAGATCCCTGAATGCAGTGCCTACAGAAGGGAGGAAGAGGTTCAGATTGTGGTGACTCACAGGATTCTGGAGCCATAACTTGCATACAAGACCATTAATATCAGACAGATAGGTAGGACTAGTGTAACATTTTTATTACCTGTGTGCCCATATTAATAGGTCATATACGTCTGGGGGGATGACAGATTCCCTTTTAATGTGATGCAGCTCATCGTTACTATATGGGGGCTAGTTATACTGAAACTCGTAAAAGACCCTGCTAGTAAGTGTCAAAAGCCCCCTACCTCCCCATCTCCAGCCCCAAGACAGCAACTATTACATGTAATAGTGCATATAATCTTCTAACAAAACAGTATACTAATCAGCCCTCCAGTGTCCTGTCGCCCCTCACCCACCTTAGCCCTCACAATACCCCCATCCTCTTACATTCACCTACCAATGTCCAGTCCCTCCTCCCCCACAATAACCCCATCCTCTTACATTCACCCCCCCCAGTTCCCTGTCCCCCCTCCCCCAAATACCCTCATTCGCTCATATTCACCCCCCAATGACATGCCATATACCAAATCTGCAGGCAGTGAAGCAGGATCAGGAAGTGTCTGAGAGAAATGGTGGGCACTAGGACCCAGTGTGCTTAAGCCAATCCGAGCATGCACCAAACTGCAACCCAGAAGAAGCTCCTCACTGCCTCAGGTCAGTAAAGCCTGCACCTTAGACAGTGCAGGATGGAGACTCTACTGTGGTAGTCTGAGCGTGCAGAATCTCAGACAGGAGCAATGACTCCTATGTGGGTAAAGAGAGTGGGGCATCAGACTGCGCTGCTCGCCTGTCGGAATGATGAACCAGAGGAGTCCAAGTCGATGCAATAGAGAAATAGACTTTATTCCTACGCATTTTGTTTCACACCGCTTCCTCAGGACAGTCTATACACATACACTACCTTTTTATAACTATTGTTTTAAAGAGAAAGAAAAAATCTATTTTTTTTTTTTTTTTTTTTTTGCTTTCTGTGGTTTTTGCATTTTTTCGCATTTACTTTTAAATGTTTGAGCAAGAAACTTGCACGAGTCACGCATCTCAATATCCGGCACTGCCGCAGGACCGGACTGTGCAGCTGCATGTATTTCTATGCAGCCGCACACTTCGGTCCTGAGTGCCCGTGGCAGTGCCGGATATTGAGGTGCGAGACTCTCGCAAGTGTGGTCCCGGCCTAAATTACAGACTCTGTAGGTGTATAGACTGTCCTGAGGAAGTAGTGTGGTCACCACGAAACGTGTAGAAATAAAGTTTATTTCTCTATTGCAGGGGTGGGGAACCTCAGGCCCATTTACGGCCCTCGATGACCTTTTATCAGGCCCCCGAGCAGATTCTCCGGGACCGCATTCTTGGGCAGGGAGCTGTATTTTGATTGCCACAAGCTCATTAATTTCTTCTTGCTCTGTTAGCACACACGCAGTGTTCACTACTGAACATTGAAGGGCATGCAATGAAAGATTACGTCATGACACCAGTGCCAGAGTCAGGATGTACTTTGTGGGCGGAGTTTGTATGGCCCCCGAAGGATGGTATAAATATCCAAATGGCCCTTGGCAGAAAAAAGATTCCCCACCCCTGCTCTATTGTATCCACTTGGACTCCTCTGGTTCATCGACAGGCGAGCAGCGCAGTCTGTTGGCCCATTCTCTTTACCCAACAAGGAATCATTGCTCCGGGATTTGCAGCAGCCGCCAATGCTAAGTACAGTAATTGCGTCTCACACAACCACAATAGGTGAGTGAAACTGAATTATCTAACATTCCTTTTATCTTGGATAAGACCCTATGTGCATTCTATATTCCTTCTAGCTATGTCAGACAGGAGCAGGCATTTTGCTTCTCTTCTCCTGTGCTGTGTTCTGCCTCATTAAAAAGTGTCAGTGACTCTGGGTGGGCCACTTCATGTAACGGGGCCCGGGGCGATGGCCTCCTCTGACCCCCCAGTAGCTATGCTACTGGATCTTTGTTCAAAGTGCTACTACATCTGGATCGTGGGCACGCGGTGTAAGTGTTGATAGGGAGATTGGGGGATATATCTGTCATCTGAATGAACGTTCAGCTAGTAGACATCTTTATTACGAACTTTCCACTTTGAGTCGTCCTTCACATGTTTATATAAAACATGTAAGTGAAAAACAGTGCTTGTGTCAGAGTTTTCCATTAGTGTGCTATCCATGTGCCCATTTTTTCCATCAGTATGCCATCCGTGTGTCCGCTTTTACCATAAGTGTGTCATCCGCGTGTCCGTTATTACCATCAGTTTGTCATCTGTGCGTCTGTGTTTACCATCAGTGTGTCATTTGTGTGTATGCTTTTACCATCAGTGTGTCATTCGTGTGTCTGTTTTTACCATCAGTGTGTCATTCGGGTGTCTGTTTTTACCATCACGGACACACATGTGCCATCCGTGTGCTGTACGTGTTTTTTATGGACACAGACTTGTATTGACCCTTGTCGGCCGTGTTGCTGTAATAACACGGACAAGTACATTGCACCATAGGTGTTCTGCCTTCTTCCATGTATGACGCTGTGTGGATTCCAGCATACGGCTAAACCCTTCATCCACTCCCAGTAAAAAGACTGTATGGGTGCTTATTGTGTTGATGTGAACAACAATGGTAGATGATAACGGATGATATAGTGGAGGAGATTGGTGAACACAATTGTGGATGAGATCGGGTAAAAACAAAGAAACAGACAGTACAATACATCAGTACTGGCAGATAGCAACAGCAGTAATACAGGGTGCTATTATAACAGTAGCAGGCATTATTACAGAGGTTTTGTAATACAACACACAATGCAGTGAAGAGAGATATCTAAGCAGCTTAGGCTGCCAGCAATGCACTACCTGAACATGGATACATCTAACTACATGCAATGCAAGAGCATTACAACGAGCTGGAAATACATTGCACATATAATGAGGGCTGCATTATGGCTAGCTAACACAGATACATAGCACATATCACATAACTGCATTAAACCCTCACCGGAATCCGCTTGACAGAAGTAGTGATTTTGCATGCAAAGAGCAGGACACATGTGGGTAGCTCAGAGATCCGGGAGAAAATGGCTACAAGCTTCCAAGCCCGGGAAACCTGAAAGGGCGGTTCTAAACAACTATTAACCCCTTCATGACCCAGCCTATTTTGACCTTAATGACCTGGCCATTTTTTGCAATTCTGACCAGTGTCCCTTTATGAGGTAATAACTCTGGAACGCTTCAACGCATCTCAGCGATTCTGAGATTGTTTTTTCATGACATATTGGGCTTCATGTTAGTGGTGCATTTAGGTCGATAATTTTTGCACATATTTGTGAAAAAATCAGAAATTTGGCGAAAGTTTAGAAAATTTCACAATTTTCAAATTTTGAATTTTTATTCTGTTAAACCAGAGAGTTATGTGACACAAAATAGTTACTAAATAACATTTCCCACATGTCTAATTTACATCAGCACAATTTTGGAAGCAAATTTTTTTTGTTAGGAAGTTAGGCTAGTTTCACACTAGCGTTTAAACGACGCGCGCACGGTGCCGCTAAGCCACGCCCCCTGCTGGCTCCCTGCCCGCCCCTTCCTGTTATCGCCTCCTCCGAGCGCAGAGGGCTGCATGCGTTATGCGCACCCTATCTTTAGCATAGGGTGCGCAGGCCGTGCGCAACTATGAATATAGCGTGCGCTGCGCATTTTTGAATGTGCGCCGTGCGCGCCAAAATGCAACATGCTGCGTTCGGCGCACCTCCAAAAATGCGCAGCGCACGCTATATTCATAGCTGCGCACGGCCTGCGCACCCTATGCTAAAGATAGGGTGCGCATAACGCATGCAGCCCTCTGCGCTCGGAGGAGGCGATAACAGGAAGGGGCGGGCAGGGAGCCGGCAGGGGGCGTGGCTTAGCGGCGCCGTGCGCACGTCGTTTAAACGCTAGTGTGAAACTAGCCTTATAAGGGTTAAAAGTTGACCAGCGATTTCTCATTTTTACAACAAAATTTACAAAACCATTTTTTTTAGGGACCACCTCACATTTGAAGTCACTTTAAGGGGTCTATATGGCAGAAAATACCCAAAAGTGACACCATTCTAAAAACTGCACCCCTCAAGCTACACAAAACTACATTCTAGAAGATTATTAACCCTTCAGGTGCTTCACAGGAACTAAAGCAACGTGGAAGGAAAAAATGGACATTTTAATTTTTCCAACACAAATTTTCTTTTAGCATCATTTTTTTCATTTTCACATGGGCAACAGGATAAAATGGATCCTAAAATTTGTTGGGCAATTTCTCCTGAGTACACCAATACCTCATATGTGGTCATAAACCACTGTTTGGGCGCACGGCAGGGCTCAGAAGGGAAGGAGCACATTTGACTTTTTGAATGGAAAATATGCTGGAATATTTAGCGCTTGCCATGTCGCGTTTGGAGAGTCCCTGTGCGCCTAAACATTGGAGCTCCCCCACAAGTGACCCCATTTTGGAAACTAGACCCCCCAAGGAACTTATCTGGATGCATAGTGATCACTTTGAACCCCCAGGTGCTTCACAAATTGATCTGTAAAAAAAAAAGTACTTTTTTTTCACAAAAATTATCTTTTAGCCTCAGTTTTTTCATTTTTACATGGGCTACAGGATAAAATGGATCCTAAAATTTGTTGGGCAATTTCTCCTGAGTACAACAATACCTCATATGTGGTCATAAACCACTGTTTGGGTGCACGGCAGGGCCCAGAAGGGAAGGAGCACCATTTGACTTTTTGAAGGGAAAATTAGCTCCAATCGTTATCGGACACCATGTCGCGTTTGGAGAGCCCCTGTGTGCCTAAACATTGGAGCTCCCCCACAAGTGACCCCATTTTGGAAAGTAGACCCTTTAAGGAACTTATCTAGATGTGTAGTGAGCACTTTGAACCCCAAGTGCTTCACAAAAGCTTATAACGCAGAGCCGTGAAAATAAAAAATATTTTTTTTCCTAAAAATATTTTTTAGTCCGCAATTTTTTATTTTCACAAGGGTTACGGGAGAAATTGGACCCTAAAAGTTGTTGCACAGTTTGTCCTGAGTACGCTGGTATCCCATATGTGGGGGGGAACCACTGTTTGGGCACATGTCGGGGCCTCAGCAGGGAAGTAGTGACATTTTGAAATGCTGACTTTGATTGCATGGTCTGCGGGCGTCATGTTACATTTGCAGAGCCCCTGTGTGCCTAAACAGTAGAAACCCCCCACATGTGACCTCATTTTGGAAACTAGACCCCCCAAGGAACTTATCTAGATGTGTGGTGAGCACCTTGAGCCCCCAAGTGCTTCACAAAAGTTTATAACGCGGAGCCGTGAAAATAAAATATCATTTTTTTTCCTCAAAAAAAAATGATTTTTAGCCCGCAATTTTTTTTTCACAAGGGTAACAGGATAAATTCGACCCCAAAGGTTGTTGTCCAGTTTGTCCTGAGTACGCTGATACCTCATATGTGGGGAATGACCACTGTGTGGGCACACGTCAGGGCTCGGAAGGGAAGTAGTGACATTTTGTAATGCTCATCTTGATGTAATGGTCTGTGGGCTTCATGTTACATTTGCAGTGCCCTTGATGTACCTAAACTGTGGAAAACCCCCACAAATGACCCCATTTTGGAAACTAGACCCCATAAGGAGCTTGCCTAGATGTGTGGTGAGTAGAGTTGAGCGACTTTTGGTTTTTTAGGGTCGCATTTCGTTTCGTGAAACCCGACTTTTCCAAAAGTCGGGTCGAGCAAGATCGTCCGATTATAGGGAAAAGTCGGGGTCGTCCCGAAACCCAATGTATGTCAATGGGGAATAAAAGTCGGCAGTGAGAGGAGGACAGGAAACACACCTACAGTGCCCATTTGAATGCCAAAAGCATCAATTCTTCTTACTTAAGCTTGTCAACCTTAATTAACTTCATAATACAAGTTACGCACTGAAAAATGGGGGTTATTTGGCTAAAGTTGTGGGGGGGGGGAGGGCTGGCTGCAGGTTTTCATGTGCCCAGGGCGAAAGAGCGCCCCTTTAACACATACCACAACTCATCATGCTCCGATACGGCAGATAAATAGCGGTATAGTACAATGAAAAATACCTCACTTTTTACATCTCATGACGAGGCCCATCTATTTCTCCATACAGAATCATTGGTCCCATATAATGTTTGAAACAGTATATGATGAGCTCCACATAATGCTACAGTATATGTTGGTCCCCATGGATGAAGCTCCACTGTCTTATGGGCCCAAATAATGCTCCAAACATAATGGGCCCCATTTCTAATGCTCTAGTGTATAATGGGCCCTGTAAATGCTGCTCCAGTGTCTGATGTCCACCTTTGGAATGTTCCAGTGTATGGTGGGCCCCATCTATCATTCTCCAGAGTATAGTGCTCCCCAAAAATTGCTGTCCCAACATTGAAAACAATCAAATAAGTCTCCTCGCTAGGGAATCCCTGTACTTGTCTGGACAGGTGCTGTAGCTTGCTTAACAGCTCGCCAGCCGTTCTCACGCCCAGTATGGATTGCACGTGATTGCACAAAGGTTAGAAAGGGTACCGTATCCCTGGATAACATGTATGGATAGCGTACACATTCAAAATATATGTCTCAGGAGGCAGGCTCAGACGGTGTTAGGCCCAGTATGGATTGCACGTGATTGCACAAAGGTTAGAAAGGGTACCGTATCCCCGGATAACATGTATGGATAGCGTACACATTCAAAATATATGTCTCAGGAGGCAGGCTCAGACGGTGTCAGGCCCAGTATGGATTGCACGTGATTGCACAAAGGTTAGAAAGGGTACCGTATCCCTGGATAACATGTATGGATAGCGTACACATTCAAAATATATGTCTCAGGAGGCAGGCTCAGACGGTGTCAGGCCCAGTATGGATTGCACGTGATTGCACAAAGGTTAGAAAGGGTACCGTATCCCCGGATAACATGTATGGATAGCGTACACATTCAAAATATATGTCTCAGGAGGCAGGCTCAGATGGTGTTAGGCCCAGTATGGATTGCACGTGATTGCACAAAGGTTAGAAAGGGTACCGTATCCCCGGATAACATGTATGGATAGCGTACACATTCAAAATATATGTCTCAGGAGGCAGGCTCAGACGGTGTCAGGCCCAGTATGGATTGCACGTGATTGCACAAAGGTTAGAAAGGGTACCGTATCCCTGGATAACATGTATGGATAGCGTACACATTCAAAATATATGTCTCAGGGGGCAGGCTCAGACGGTGTCAAGCACAGTATGGATTGCACGTGATTGCACAAAGGTTAGAAAGGTAACGTATCCCCGGATAACATGTATGGATAGCGTACACATTCAAAATATATGTCTCAGGAGGCAGGCTCAGACGGTGTTAGGCCCAGTATGGATTGCACGTGATTGCACAAAGGTTAGAAAGGGTACCGTATCCCCGGATAACATGTATGGATAGCGTACACATTCAAAATATATGTCTCAGGAGGCAGGCGCAGACGGTGTCAGGCACAGTATGGATTTGACGGCCCAGATTACACAGCGGAGGAGCAGGGAGAGGTAAAGATTGCAAATGCTGGGGCCCTGCCCAAGCAAGGGGGGCCCACTCGTGGGCGTCGGTACTGGCACTGGGCCCCTCATAGTACAGCGGTGTGTCTGACGGCGGGTGTGCACCACCACCGTCAGAGACACTTGATTGCACTATGAGGGACCCTTTGCCAGTGCCCGCGCCCAAGAGTCGGCCTACCCACCTGTCCAGGGCAACGGCACTCGCACGGTGTCGTGCGGTAGGTGGTGACCCCGGCCATGGGGGGGGAGGCAGCACAGTTAGGGAGTTTTAGAAAGTGGCATATGTTGATGTTGGACATTCAGCTGATGCAAAAGGCAAAATAGGTGAAGTACCAGGAAGAGGTGGACCAAAGCAAGCCATTTTTCTGTCACCCTATGTGTCATCAGGGGAAGGTGGGACAAAATCCTTGGAAACCCATGCGTGGTTCATTTTAATGAAGGTTAGATCATCCACATTTTGGGTTGACAGACGGGTCCTTTTTTCTGTCAGGATTGATCCAGCTGCACTGAAGACTCTTTCCGATAGCACACTTGCAGCTGGGCAAGCGAGCTCCTGTAAGGCATATTGGGCCAATTCAGGCCAGGTGTCCAGTTTAGCGGCCCAATAGTCAAAGGGGAATGACCTGTGTGGGAGAACATCGATATGGGAGGAAAAGTAGTTTGTAACCATAGTTGACAACTGCTGTCTCCTGTCACTTTCCATCGATGCAGTATTACCAGTTGTGTGAGCGGTATTTGAAAAATCAGTCCACAACATTGTCATGAAACCCCTGTCTCCAACGCCACTTCTGCTGTGTGCACCACGAACACCTCTGCCAAGCTGCCCCCGGCCCGTACGGCTCGTGTGAGAACCATCACCGCTGCTGTGTGCTGGGAATGCCTCAAGCAACCGATTTACCAGAGTTGCTTGTTTATTAGCCAATATTAGGTCAAGGTTCTCCTGTGGCATGATGTTTTGTAATTTGCCTTTATAGCGTGGATCCAGGATGCTGGCCAACCAGTAGTCGTCATCGTTCATCATTTTGGCAATGCGGGGGTCCCTTTTTAGGATCCGCAAGGCATAATCTGACATGTGGGCCAATGTTCCCGGTGTCAATGATGCACTGCGAGTGCTGGGTGGAGGAGCACTTTCTGGCAAATCCACATCCCTCCAGTCATGCACAAACCCTGTACCAGACCTTGCCACGCCAACATTTTCACTTGCCCCACGAGATGCATCCTCCTCCCCTAAGTAATCATCCCCATCATCCTCCTCCTCCTCCTCTTCTTCCTCCACCTCGTCCAGGAGAGGTCCCTGAGCAGACAATGGCTGAATGTCATCAAGGATTCCCTCCTCCTCTTCCTCCTCATCAACATTGGCTGCAGATGCCTGCTCCTTAAGGTGCGTCAAAGTTTGCATGAGCAGACGCATAAGTGGGATGCTCATGCTTAGGATGGCGTCGTCTGCGCTTACCAGCCATGTGCATTCCTCAAAACACTGAAGGACTTTACAAAGGTCTTTCAGCTTCGACCACTGCACGCCTGTCAACTCCATGTCTGCTCTCAAAGTGCCTGGCCGTGTATCCTCCCACAAATGCATTATGGCCTGCCTCTGCTCGCACAGCCGCTCCACCATGTGCAGGGTGGAGTTCCACCTTGTTGCAATGTCGATAATGAGGCGGTGGTTGGGAAGGTGGAGCAATCGCTGCAGCTTCTGCATACGAACGGAGTGTACAGGCGACCGGCGGATGTGCGCACACAGTCTTCGCACCTTCTGGAGCAGGGCTGTTAACTCCGGATAATTTTTGAGGAAGCACTGCACCACCAGGTTCAAGGTGTGAGCCAAGCAAGGTATGTGGCTGAGTTTTGAAAGGGCTATGGCTGCCACAAAATTACGGCCGTTATCACTAACTACCTTGCCTGCCTCAAGATGTACACTGCCCAGCCATGACTCAGTTTGTCGCTTCAAGTACTCGGCCAGCACCTCGGCGGTGTGTCTGTCGCCCAAACACATCATCTGCAACACAGCCTGCTGACGCTTTCCACTAGCTGCTCGATAGGGGGACACATCGTGTGCAACAGTGGCAGCTGCAGATGGACTGCGCTCTGTGGACGAGCTTTCGCTTCTGGAGGAGGAGGAGGAGGAGGAGGAGGAGGGTCGAACGCCTACAGCCAACTGTTTCCTATACCGTGGGCTAGGCAGCACTGTCCCACCACCGCTGTCCCCTGTGGACCCTGCATCCACCACATTAACCCAGTGCGCAGTGATGGACACGTAACGGCCCTGGCCATGCCGACTGGACCATGCATCAGTTGTGAGGTGCACCTTTCCGCTCACTGACTGCTTGAGTGCATGGACAATGCGGTCTTTCACATGATGGTGGAGGGCTGGGATGGCTTTGCGAGAGAAGAAGTGGCGACTGGGTAGGTCATAGCGTGGTACTGCATAGGCCATGAGTTCGCGGAAAGCTGTGCTTTCCACCAACCGAAAGGGCATCATCTCAAACGAGATTAGTTTGGCAATGTGGGCGTTCAAACCCAGTGTACGCGGATGAGAGACTGAGTACTTTCTTGACCTACTCATAGTGTCTGGGAGGGTGAGCTGGACTTGAGAGCTGCATATGGTGGAAGTAGCGGTGGATGCATACCAGGATTGGGGGGTGAGAGGACCATGCATACCAGGATTGGGGGATGAGGGGTACCATGCTTACCAGGATAGGGGGTCATACATACCAGGATAGGGATGATGGAGTACCATGCATACCAGGATTGGGGGGGTAAGAGGACCATGCATAGCAGGATTGGGGGTGAGGGGACCATGCATACCAGGATAGGGGGTGAGGGGACCATGCATACCAGGATAGGGGGTGAGGGGACCATGCATACCAGGATAGGGGGTGAGGGGACCATGCATTCCAGGATGAAGAATGGGGTGCCATGCATACCAGGATAAGAGGGTGGCAGCACATACCAGGATGGGAGACCATATACCAATTAAAATGCTCGACACCCGGGCGTAGAACGGGTTCATAGCTAGTATATATATACATATATATATATATACACATGTCCCTAGAGAGGGACCATTGTTTTTGCCCCCCACCCAGCTAAAAAAATCTGCCCCAGCCACCCCAGAAAAGGCGCATCTATAAGATGCGGCTTTTCTGGCACTGAGCCTCTCTATTCCCATTGCCTTTAGCGGTGGCTCTTGGGTTAATAATAATGGGTTAGTGTCACCTTGCTATTGAAAGGTGACATTAAGCCGTGTTAATAATGGAGAGGTGTCAATAAGACACATCCATTATTAATCCTATAGTAGTAAAGGGTAAAAAAAAGACACACACTTATTAAAAATTATTTTAATGAAATAAAGACACAATGTTTTTGACCAAAGTTATTATTCTGCAAATCCAACAAAAGCCATCTGGAGGCAGATTTTTTTTAGCCAGAGGGGCCAAAAACAATACCTGCCTTCACTCACTGGCTTTCCCTCTCTGGCGGAGAAAATTGCGCGGGCGCCCACACAATTTTTTTCAGCAATTATAGCCTTAAATTTAACCCCTAGAATTCCAAATTTTCCCCAACACAATCTACTAAATTGATTAAACACGGACATATATAACTCGTTTTGATATGACATGGTTTACTATACAGTTGTGGCCAAAAGTATTGACACCCCTGCAATTCTGTCAGCTAATACTCAATTTCTTCCTGAAAATGATTGCAAACACAAATTCTTTGGTATTATTATCTTCATTTAATTTGTCTTAAATGAAAAAACACAAAAAGAATTGTCCTAAAGCCAAATTGGACATAATTCCACACCAAACATAAAAAAGAGGGTGGACAAACGTATTGTCACTGTTCGAAAAATCATGTGATGCTTCTCTAATTTGTGTAATTAACAGCACCTGTAACTTACCTGTGGCACCTAACAGGTGTTGGCAATAACTAAATCACACTTGCAGCCAGTTGACATGGATTAAAGTTGACTCAACCTCTGTCCTGTGTCCTTGTGTGTACCACATTGAGCATGGAGAAAAGAAAGAAGACCAAAGAACTGTCTGAGGACTTGAGAAACCAAATTGTGAGGAAGCATGAGCAATCTCAAGGCTACAAGTCCATCTCCAAAGACCTGAATGTTCCTGTTCTACCGTGCGCAGTGTCATCAAGAAGTTTAAAGCCAATGGCACTGTGGCTAACCTCCCTAGATGTGGACGGAAAAGAAAAATTGACAAGAGATTTCAACACAAGATTGTGCGGATGTTAGATAAAGAACCTCGACTAACATCCAAACAAGTTCAAGCTGCCCTGCAGTCCGAGGGTACAACAGTGTCAACCCGTACAATCCGTCGGCGTCTGAATGAAAAGGGACTGTATGGTAGGAGACCCAGGAAGACCCCACTTCTTACCCCGAGACATAAAAAAGCCAGGCTGGAGTTTGCCAAAACTTACCTGAAAAAGCCTAAAATGTTTTGGAAGAATGTTCTCTGGTCAGATGACACAAAAGTAGAGCTTTTTGGTCAAAGGCATCAACATAGAGTTTACAGGAGAAAAAAGAGGCATTCAAAGAAAAGAACACGGTCCCTACAGTCAAACATGGTGGAGGTTCCCTGATGTTTTGGGGTTGCTTTGCTGCCTCTGGCACTGGACTGCTTGACCGTGTGCATGGCATTATGAAGTCTGAAGACTACCAACAAATTTTGCAGCATAATGTAGGGCCCAGTGTGAGAAAGCTGGGTCTCCCTCAGAGGTCATGGGTCTTCCAGCAGGACAATGACCCAAAACACACTTCAAAAAGCACTAGAAAATGGTTTGAGAGAAAGCACTGGAGACTTCTAAGGTGGCCAGCAATGAGTCCAGACCTGAATCCCATAGAACACCTGTGGAGAGATCTAAAAATGGCAGTTTGGAGAAGGCACCCTTCAAATATCAGGGACCTGGAGCAGTTTGCCAAAGAAGAATGGTCTAAAATTCCAGCAGAGCATTGTAAGAAACTCATTGATGGTTACCGGAAGCGGTTGGTCGCAGTTATTTTGGTTAAAGGTTGTGCAACCAAGTATGTTATGATTGAGTCACTGAGGAGGAAAAAACAAAACACAAGCTCAGCCCAGAAAATCAGAGAGGTTGGAAACTAGCGGATTACAGACCCCTAATCCTATCACACAACTAGCAGTAGCCATGGAGTGTTCCTACGGTGATCCTAGACACCTCGTCACAGCCGGAGATCTACATAAGCCTAAAGAGAGAAAAGGGAAAAACTGACTGCCCCAGAGCAGACCCCAAAGCAATAGGCAGCCCCCAACATATAATGACGGTGAAGCAAGATGAAAACACTAACACAGATAGAAAGATAGGTTGAGCAAACAAAGGGGCCCAAGCTAACTAAAAAGGACAGGACAGAAAAGCTGCTGTCTGCAATCCGAGAAAACCCTGCTAAAAAATATTACCAACACAACTGATAAGCAAAAAGGACCTTGAAGTCACTAGACTTCAAACCCTATATCAGCACTCAGAATATTCTGGAAGCAGAGCAAAAGAGAACACTGATCAAGGAAAAAGAATGCAGCACACCCCCGGCCGGGGATGGCTGAACTCCAAAAAACAAAGTAAACAAAACCAAAACTAATAAGTTCAATAGCAGAGCAAAAACTTATCTTTGGAAAGCAGGAATCAGATTGGTCTCCAAGAATCCAGCAGAGAAATCACCAGCGACTCAGAAGGGCGTCAGCTGCCTTATATCCAGTCTGAAGTTCCCGTTACCCAGTCACCATGTACCTGATCAGGTGTTTGGTTTCTTTCATCTAAATCAGCCTCACTACCTTCCTTCACCAGAAGAGGGAGATCCTCGGACACAAAAGATGAATGAACAAATGAGCTCACAACACAAGTATTAGGCTGAGGGTGCCAATACTTTTGTCTGGCCCATTTTTGGAGTTTTGTGTGAAATGATCAATGTTTTGCTTCATTCTCTTTTGTGTTTTTTCATTTAAGACAAATTAAATGAAGATAATAATACCAAAGAATTTGTGTTTGCAATTATTTTCAGGAAGAAACTGAGTATTATCTGACAGAATTGCAGGGATGTCAATACTTTTGGCCACAACTGTATGTAAACCTTGTGTCATATCATGCCGGGATCGGGAATTACTTTTCTGAAGCCGGCAATTGATTTAGCAACTATTGTGCTATGTAGAACTCTATGAACTATAAATATATATATATATATATATATATATATATCTATGTGTCTCAATGACATGTGTGTGTATATGTGTATATATATATATATATATATATGTGTGTATTCTATGTGTATACATCTATTCTTTCTTTTGTGTTTTAATCTGTCAGGAGCGTGCTCAATTAAAACGGACCCGTCGCCGGCATCTGTCATTTGACGGATGACGACGGATCCTGCACCCATAGGCTTTCATTCTAGCAAACAACGGACAGCGTCGGATACGTCTCTATCCAATTTTTCGACGGACACAAAAAACATTGCTTTGTGCGTCGTGTCCGGCCACCGAACAAAAAAATCGATGGACGAAACGTGAGGCCAGCCGTCGCTAATACAAGTCTATGAGAAAAAAACGGATCCAGCGGCATCAGTTGCCGGATACGTTTTTTTTCAAAATACGACTGATTGTGACTGGCAAAAAACTGATGTGTGAAAGGGGCCTAACTCAACTTTTTGTGAAGCACAAATACCAAACCTCTGAGAACTCCAGGTTTATAACATGATATAGAGAGATCTGGTGTCAATTGGTGTTAATTCAGAGTAGATTTTGAATGTTTTAACATATTGACATTTGCAGTGCTTGCATAAATAACCCAATGTCACTGGCACCCGCCATGGGAAAGTGTTGGGTGCTGGCTTGGGTTACTCTGACTTTTGTTCTTCAGAACTGTATGAGGGAAGAGGTGAGAAGTGTGTGATCTGGATTAGCGGCAGGAGAGACGTGACCATAGCAACTTGGTCTATTATCTTCAAAGCATAAAGTCCAGTTCTCTTCATGCCTCACTGCTAATAGGCTCAAAGGTGAGGACAGTTCTTGCCAAATCATGATTACCCTGCCAAATAGGTCTGTTCATTAAGTTGAAATTCTTTGCTAATTACACTAGGTGTATAATGAGCTTTGCTTATTTAACTCTTTCAATTGTTATCAAATATACAGAACTGATACAAAGATAAAATTGTTTTGTAATATTGGAAAGTACTGAAGTTTATTCTAATAACAACAAGAATGGGTAACTAAATTGAACTTGTTAAATTCGGTGTTAGGGCATACCTAGTGAAGTGTAAGTCTAAGCTACAAGTCAGGGTTAACAAGTGAACTTAAGGTGATGGCACAGCGGGCAGGAGTTGATGAATGGCCTCAGGACCAGGGCAATAGGTTAAGTTGGATGGCAGGCAGGCAAAAGGAGCAGTACACACCAGATGACACAGAGCCATGGGATTAGCAAAAGACAGGAACTGAAGGAAGGAGTATAGTCAGTCCAAGATTTTCCACAGGAGATTTTTTTGCAATTTAAGAAGATGAAGGGTTTATCAGCAAACATATGAGTAGCCGCTGGTAGCAGAAATGCAGGGGCAAACTTTTTTAAAGAAAAGATACATGTCCACATTTCTGTGCCAGATTACCCAGGCCAGGGACTCCTTCCCTTTGCCCTAGAAATCCCTGCTCTCAAAATACTATTGATGGTGAAGATGCTAGGGCCATGTACCTTGATGAACTCCTGAATCAGCCCTTATCTGTCCCCTTCCCCACCCAGGGAAGTGGGGAGTAGTTGTCTATAAGAATAGACAAACCAAACTAATAAGGGAAGATGTACAGGGATAAATGAATATACCGATCATGCAACTATGAACTCACAACAGAAGGGAACACCGGGGAGAAAATGTAAGAAAAATAAAAATAGGAGAGGACGATGGATTACACACAGCTGAAATACCTAGCAACAGTCAAAGATAAACACTCCAAAACGCCTGTACAACAACCGACTCATCTGCTCCTCACCAGGCAGTACAAGACTTAACACTGGCAATCCAAATTGCCCCCTGACCATGGGAACTGGGGACAAATAGTGTATGTATATGCACAAACCAGACAAACAAGGAAGGACATACAGGGATAAATGAAAATACCAATCATAGAAATATGCACTCACAGACAACAGAAGGGGACAGAGGGGAGAAAATGTAGGGAAACTAAATAGGAGAGGACGAGGGATTACACACAGCTGAAACACCTAGCAACAGTCAAAGATAAACACTCCAAAATGTCTCTATCAACAACCGACTCCTCATCAGGCAGTACAAGACTTAACACTGGCAATCCAGATTGCCAGATGCAATTATATATAGGAGAGGGGAGTGGTCAATACTGAACAGCTGTGATCATCCAAGTTGAGAAGATACTCAAAGTCCAAGCTGAACAGATTAACCCCTTCAATAATAGAAGCCTGCACAATTTAATATGAAGAAGTGCTTCTGATCAGTGCAGGAGTACGTGAAATCAGATGCTGCAGTCTTTTGGCCCCTCTCTGTAGCAGTAAACCCATGACAGTACCCTTGGATGCAGCAGCATTTGACAAATGAACAACTCTAGAGAGTTTACAATGCTTATAGCAGATAAAGGGTTAATCAGCAAGTCTGAGACAAGAAGTAGATGTAGGTTTTAGAAACCACAGGAGTTTGCAGACAATATAACCATCAGGGAAAACTGATAAGGTAACCTTCAAAGCATATAGATACTGAATACTAGCTTACTGAAACGCAGACACCTGGGTGAGAGAGTTAGACTTAAAAATTCTTGGGCTCTCTGGGCAACCTTTGAAACTCGGTGTGGACCACAGCAAATGAAAGAGGTCTATAGCAGAAGGGATTAGAGAGAGTGCCAAAGCTGGGACAAGTGCATAACATTGGATTGGATGTGGCAGGAAGAAAAAAAATCTATTGTACACCTTAATAGTAATAAGTAGATAGACCACTATAAAGTGCAGTTGCATCAAAGCATCTTAGGAGAAAAATGCAATAGAAATTGATATAATTCAAAACAAATCCTCCAAAAATACTTTTAAAATCCAATTTGAAACTAAGCGATATATACAAACTGTAATCAACACAATATGGAGCTGGTAACCTGGATGATCGATCAAACCCGGTCTGCCAGGACATATAATATACCATCATGGCCGAAAGTGTTGGCACCCTTGAAATTGTTCCAGACAATTAAATATTTCTCCCAAAAAATTATTGCAATTACACGTTTTGTTATACACATTTATTTCATTTATGTGTATTGAAACTGTACAAAAAACAGAGAAAAAAGACAAATTGAACATAATTTCACACAAAACACCACAGATGGGCTGAACAAAATTGTTCCCACCTTTCCAAAATTTGTGGGTAAACAATTTTGTTTCAAGCATGTGATGCTTATTCAAACTCACATGTGGCACGTAAAAGGTTTGGGCAATATGAAAAACCAGATTAAAAGTTGACTTAATCTTTGCATTGTGTCTATGTGTGCCACACTAAGCATGGAGAACATAAAGAGGAGAAGAGAACTGTCTGAGGATTTGAGAACCAAAATTGTTGAAAAGTATCAACAATGTCAAGCTTACAAGTCCATCTCCAGGTATCTTGATGTTCCTTTGTCTACTCCATGTGCTATCCCCCTTGTCATATTTCAAATCAAATCAAATCAAATTTATTATCGCCAAGTACATATTACATATATACAAGGAATTCTTTGTGGCAAAGAGGCAACATAATATATAACAACAGATACAACAAGTAACATCTAACAAGACAGATACAGTATATAGTCTACACATGACGATTTAATTGTTGAACAGAGAGTGGATAGAAGCTGTTCATATGGCGGTTGGTACTGCATTTGGGGACTCTGAAGCGACGTCCTGAAGGGAGTAGTTGGAATGAGGAGTGTCCCGGGTGAGAGGGATCGGATGAAATTTTCAATGCGTGGGATCGAATACTCTTATCATAAAGATCCTGGATTTTAGGCAGGGGGGAGCCTATAATTCTCTCTGCTGTTCTGAAAGTCCTTTGTAAGCGGAGTTTGTCATGCGCAGTGGCTCCCCCATACCAGACTATCAGAGAGGAACAAATCACAGATCTGATGACAGCATTAAAAAATAAGATCAGCAGATTCTTAGACAAACCATATCTTTTCAGCTGACGCAGGAAGAACATCCTCTGTTGTGCTTTTCTTATAACAGCATCCACGTTTTTCCCCCATTTAAGATCATGAGAGATGATAACACCAAGGAATTTGGTCTCTGTGACCCTAAGAACCACTTCGTCATGGATGTAGATTGGAAGTATCTCATGTTGATCTTTCCTAAAATCCACAACCATCTCAGCAGTTTTTTTAGTGCTGAGTACAAGATTATTGGCTTTACACCAGTCACATATTCTTTCCACCTCACTCCGATACAAGTCTTCAGCATTTCCCCTGATGAGACCAATCAGTGTCATATCATCGGCAAATTTCAAGCTTTTTACTGAGTCTGCTGAAGAGATGCAATCATTCGTATAGAGAGAAAACAGTAACGGGGACAAAACACACCCCTGAGGTGCCCCGATGTTTGTGACCAAGGTGTCCGAAGTGAATGGTCCAACTTTTACACTCTGTATCCTGGCTGTCAGGAAGTTATAAATCCACAAGCATAAGTTGAGAGGGACTCCAAGAGCTACCATTTTCTTATGAAGTAAATTCGGATCAATGGTATTGAACGCTGAGCTAAAGTCCATGAAAAGAATCCGGACATATGAGTGCCGTTCATCTGTATGATCCAAAATGTACTTCAGTGCCAGATTGACAGTGTCGTTTGCCGAACGATTCTCCTTATAGGCAAACTGAAGCAGGTCCCATAGCTTCTGCGTGAATTTTATCAGGTTTTTTACCATATTTTTTACCATATTTCTGTGGTAACTTGGATAGTCGTCCTTTTCTTTGATGGTATATTCTTGGTATTTTTTGATGTTGGCGTTATTTGCTTTTTAAAGGGGTTTTCCCACGAACGATAGTTCATTTTAAAAATTGTCTGTGTATGACCGTGTACAGAACATACCACAGGTCCTAGGCAGGGAAGGAAGCAAAAGACAATACTGACATTACAGCAGGAGATCGCAGAGGATACATTTTGTGAGGTAAAATATTGTTTAAAAACAGTAAGTGAAATATTTTGCCTCACAAAATGAATCCTCTGTGATCCCCTGGTGTAATGTCAGTATTGTCTTTTGCTTCCTCCCCTGCCCAGGAGATGTGGTATGCTCCATACTCTGTAAGACACAGACAATTTTTAAAATGAACTTTCGTGTGTGGGAAATTCCCTTTAATGTGACCGGCTTCCTATGCCTGCAGACACAGAGCGCATCTGCCGCCAGGATCAGCTGAATGATTCACTGCGCCTGCGAGGAATTCACGCAGGCGCAGTAAATCAGACTGCCGCCATCTTTGTGCAGACAGATAGCGGCGCTCACATTAAAGCTGCGCATGCGCTCCTCCTGTACAAAGATGGCAGCGGTCAGTGAATCATTCGGCTGATCCAGGTGGCGGCGTGTTCGCAACGATGTACCGCTGGTGGTACAGCGCAAGAGGCTGCATACGGCATATACAGTGTGTGTGTGTGTGTGTGTGTGTGTGTGTGTGTGTGTGTGTGTGTGTGTGTGTGTGTGTGTGTGTGTGTGTGCATGTGGGTCGCCCTCCCCGGGCTGTGGGGTACTCGGTACCGGGCCGGTCTCTCAGATGGGAATATCACAGTACCACCAGCAGTTTCCATATTGAGACACACATCACTTGGGTGTCCCAATATGGCGGTCGGTGAACTTCCACCGCTTGGAATTCTGGGATCCGGACACACCTGGATGGAACAGGAAGTGAAGACATTACAAGGTATTTATATATTAGATGGAGCAATTTGCAAAATTAGTACTTTGCAGTTTGTAAGAAGTTTGTTGATGGTTATAGGAAGTGATTAATTGCAGTTATTTATTCTAAATGGTGTGCAGCCAAATATTAAGTTGAGGGTGCCAACAATTTGTTCAGCTCATTTTTGGGGTTTTATGTTAAATTATTACAATTTTCCAGGATGCACTGTGGCTTCATGTTAGTTTCAGGGACTTTTTAAAGTAAAGTCTTATAGAACCTTATAAGTGTGCACCTGCTAAGTACTGTGTAATGCTCGTGTCTGACTGTGCATGAACATGGTCTGAACATACTGCATCTACTGGGCAGTCGAGAGGGGATTACTTGGGATAATCCATTTAAACAACTTTTCCAATATTTTATTTTTATTTGGCAATAGTAATATTAAAAATACTAAACCAATATTGACCCTCCCAAAGTCCAATGTCGACAGGAGAAGTGGTACTGTGCAGTGTATACAGGGCCGGCTCCAGGTTTTTGTGGGCCCCGGGTGAAAGTCTCAGTGGGCTTCTTTAATGCTAGCACAACTTAGAATGCACAGATACAGCAGAGAAATATAGGTATAGTACAGTGCCAGAGATTTCACTTCTTACATAACATGAGTGATAGCTATTGTACAATACAATACAATACAATAGGTCAGAAACCCGACAGTATAGTCCTCCATACAGTATAATGGGCACCACATAGTCTTCCATACAGTATTATGGGCACAGCGACAATATTAACTCAACAACTCTGAGTACGATATAACAACAAAAACTTTTCCTAGCTAATTATAGCAAAAAAGCCAGCGAGTGTTTAGAAATAAAATTTAGACATTTATTTAAACAGATTAAAATACAAAAATAAACATAGTAGCTCACTAAGCAGGCATATAACACGG
The DNA here is from genome assembly GCF_039654945.1 of Dendrobates tinctorius. Classification (NCBI taxonomy): domain Eukaryota; kingdom Metazoa; phylum Chordata; class Amphibia; order Anura; family Dendrobatidae; genus Dendrobates; species Dendrobates tinctorius. The sequence goes on along the minus strand of NW_027362063.1, from coordinate 1,348,411 downwards.
GGTTAAATCATTATGAAAAAAGGGTCTCAGGGCACAGTATAAGTATTTAATACTGACAGAAAATACTATCAGCATGCAAGTGTCCTACAAGAACACACCATGTGAACTCATTATATGTTCCAATACTGGTATACATTCAATCATTACTTAGTTAATACGCTGAATAGGCTCACTGCATATCTCAAGATAAGAAATAAAGTGCTTCTAGTGCATCTAATACAATTCAGGCTGAAAGCCTGCCAGTTAAACTATGCGCTGTACTTACATCTAGCCGTATATAATAAAGAATCCTCTGGCCTGCCGCCTCAACGCGCGTTTCACCACTTCTTCATCAGGAGGCGCCTTTTAATCTGTTTAAATAAATGTCAGAAAAATATTTTGGGATCTTGTAGCCCTGATGTGAATTGGGGATCTTTATCTTGTCCGTGGTCATTATAAATGGACAGGTTTTACATTTTTTCTGGTTGCAAATGTAAAACCTGTCCATTTATAATGACCATGGACAAGATAAAGATCCCCAATTCACATCAGGACTACAAGATCCCAGGTACTTTCAGCTGCATCACATCTGATGTGGTGTACTTAATTATTTGTACTAAATGTCCAACTGGGGGTCTGCATGTGGGGGAGACAGGGCAAAAGCTTATAACAAGGATGAATGCTCATCGTCACACAATAAGAGAAAAAAGAATGGATCTACCTGTGGCAAAACATTTTTGTATGCCTGATCATAACACCATGGATATGAAGTTACTGGCATTGAAAAGTAACTTCACATCCCAGAGAGAGAGAAGAGTCTGGGAGTTCAAGCTCATGATGACCTTTGACACTTTCAATGCTGGATTGAATGTGTCGCATGGGTTTATGTCTTTTTACATCAATTAAGGAATTTGCTCCTAAGACCTTGTGGGGGCATCACAACACATCAGGAGACCCCAATCAGAGGACCATAAAACATCCAGACTCCTTATCTATGAACTGGTCCAATATTTATGTTTCTCCCTCTCCAACAATGATAGTTCTGCTTCACAACACTTTTCTTATCTATTGCATTTTTTCTGTGCTGTGTTGTGTATAAATATGTGATTCTTCAGATTTTGTATTAGTCAGTGCCTGATGAAGAGACCTGAGTAGTCTCGAAAGCTTGCAATGTGTTACCATCTTTTCAGTTAGCCATTAAAAGGTATCAACCACTGAGGACTCTCAATTCTGAATATTTTTCTGACATTTATTTAAACAGATTAAAAGGCGCCTCCTGATGATTATTTGCTATAGTTAGCAAGGAAAAGTTTTTGTTGTTATACAGAATAATGAGCCACATAGATTGCTCAATTCAGAATAATGAGCCCTGTGCTGTTTCAGTTTATTCTGATAGACTTTCAGCCATACATGGACATTTATGTAATGGTATATACTTAGTTTATCATCTATTGTATTTGTTATACGTTGCTGCCATCTACTGGCCATTGCTGTATTACACTGTAATATTTTGTTATGGTACTTTCCCATAATACCTCTCTGTCTATAGCTCCTCCTATCTTTTTCATTCTGTTTCCTGTTTTTTGTACTCCGGGTCATCTTGTAACACACATGCGCTGCAGAGCTGGAGAAAGGATTCTCTTGTTACCTCCAACCTAGAGCTCCTATCATCTCTAATCTGGTGCTTCTATAACAGCTCTAACCTACAGTCCTCACTCCTACCTCATCTCCATTCCTTTATCTTCCTTGACATCTCATCTCATCAAGGTACTGTAAATAAAGTCTGTTGAATTCATCACTGCACCATCCTTCCGGACCATCACGCGCCGCTGATAGGGATTGGGAGCACAGGCTGGCGAGATTCGTGATCACATCCCTCAGGCACATCTCATCCACGTATATAGGTGGCAGAATAGTAACAAGAGACCTAAGTCTACAGTTGTCTGTGTGTATATGCATTGTCTGCTAGCAAGTCTTAACCATCCACCATCTTAGCTAAAACATGTCCACAAAAGGCACCGTGGACCCATCAGCAAGTGAAGCACATCAGGTTCCTGACACCATAGATGCTGCAGGAGCAGAGTCCGCACTTACTGCAGAGCAAGATGTACGACCCAAACGTGTAACCAGGCCGACACAAAAGGCCAGAGAGAACGTTGAGATTACTAGAGATGAGTTCCATGATAACCTAGAACATTTATGGGGCAGAGTTGATCACTATTTAGCAGCTCTTCCACGCTCTCACAGTGACGCCGTAGATTTAACCGCCAAATTGAAGAGTTTATCTGCCGCCTATGATCGCTACCAGAGACTGTCTGCAAGGTACATCACATTCCTGAGTAACTGTGACATGGAAGACGCCCCAGCAGAACTAGCTGAAAGGGAAACTCTTCTCCAAGAAAAGACCTCATTAATACGAGATGCCCAGGATAAAGCAGAACTCCGCATCGCTCACCTCCAAGAAGCCAGGTCACATCGCACAACATCGACCAAAATCACATCTTCGTCTTCCAGATCATCTCACTCCAGGAAGTCAACATTGTCCGACAAGATACTGGAGATCTGTGCGGCTGCAGAGGAAGCTAGAGTAAAAAGCTCCTTTGCTAAGAGGGAGACTGAAGTGGAAGTAGAAGCCCAAATGGAAACTCAAAGAAATGAGATGGAGGCTCAAAGAAACAAAATGGAAGCTCAAAGAAAATTAAAAATACTCCAAGCAGAAAGGGAAGAAGCAACAGCCCTTGCTAAACTGAAGGTTCTTGAACAAGCATTGGTACAAGAAGATAAATCGGATTGTCTTATTCCAGGAGAAATGGAGGACTCAGCTGATCACACTTCTGACTATGTGCTAAGACATTTAACATCTGCACCAGCACCACCTCCAGTTTCTAACACGGATGCGCCCGCAAGTCAAGATATGTCGCCACCTACTGCCAACAAGGTAACTTCCAGCACTAACTCACAATATAGGCCATAGCCAGCAGAACCTATAGAGACTAAACCGCAGTTTAACCCTTATGCCGCATCATTTCGTCCTGATTTGTCGCAGTCATATAAGCCAGAGAACTTACATCCCCTAAGGATACCACAAGTTCATCCTGCAACAATGACCGGGAGATCGGACATGTCTGACTTCGCCAGATACATGATTCGCAGGGAGTTAATAAACATTAGTCTCTCGAAGTTTGATGATCGCGCCAAGAATTATAGAGCCTGGAAATCGACCTTTCAAGCAGTGATCCAAGACCTTAATCTCACTGGCAAAGAACAACTGGATTTGCTTGTTAACTGGTTAGGCCCTGAATCAGCAGAGCGCATAAAGACAATAAGGGCAGTTCATGTGGACTATTCATATGCAGGTCTTATTGCAGCCAGGGGAAGACTGGAACAAACCTATGGCAGCTCAGAAGCCATAGAATGTGCCTTATTTAAAAGACTGGAAACTTTCCCAAAGATAACTAACAAGGACAATAAAAAACTTCAAGATCTGAGCGACCTGCTAAAGGAAATAGACTTGGCAAAATTAGACCCACGTCTCTCAGGACTGAGCTACCTAGATACTGCTCATGGTGTTAATCCAATTGTGTCCAAATTGCCACACAGCATGCAGGATAAATGGGCAGACCACGGCTCACGGTATAAAAGGCAGCATGATGTGTCCTTTCCCCCCTTTTCATGTTTTTCCAGGTTCATCAGTGACCAAGTTCGGAAGAAGAATGATCCCAGCTTCGACTTCACTGAGCCTACTCCACCAGCATCATCATCATCTACAAGGTATGATAACATTGCCAAATGTAGAGATTCAAGAAACACAGTATCCGTGAGAAAGACTGACATTCCACTTACTACACCTGCCTTCGCTAAAACAAATAATGTTGCTCCTAAAGTCATGGACAGTAACCATATGTGCCCTATCCACAAAAGGGCTCACCCACTTAAAGAATGCCGTGGATTCAGAGCAAAGACTTTGCAGGAGCGTAAAGATACCCTCAAGGAGCTTGGCATATGTTATAAGTGTTGCGCCTCGCTAAGGACTGTAAGGCCGCCGTTAAGTGCACTGAATGCAGCAGTGATAAACACGTCAAAGCTTTGCATCCCACGCCAGCTCCATACAACTCGCAACCTTCTGTGACATCCAATCCTGCTCAAAAGCATGGCGGGGAGCCACAAGTTCCTGATCCAACTGCAACTGCTGTTTCCTCCTCATGTATTGAGGTATGAGGAGAAGGGACTGTTCCTAAATGCTGTGCCAAGGTATGTCTGGTTAAGGTCTATCCGGAGGGACAACCCAACAAGGCCTCCAAAATGTATGCCATAATAGATGAGCAAAGTAACCGATCTCTAGCAAGGCCCAAATTCTTTGAGATCTTTAGCATACTATAAAGGGACAAACGACTCCATACACCCTCAACACCTGCTCTGGTCGTATTGAGACTTCTGGCAGGAGAGCCTCTGGGTACATAGTCTCTTCAATCAAGGGAAACAAGCATATACCCTTGCCAACCTTAATTGAATGTGACCAGATACCTGATAACAGGGAGGAGATTCCCACTCCGGAAGCCTCGCTTCATCATCACCACTTGAGGCACCTGACTAAAGAAATCCTTCCTCTGGACATGAATGCTGATTTTCTGGTCCTACTCGGGAGGGACATTATGAAGGTCCACAAGGTGCGCCAACAATGTAACGGCCCAGATGATGCTCCATACGCCCAAAGACTCGACCTAGGCTGGGTAATCGTGGGCGATGTATGTTTGGATAGGAGTCACAAGGCATCCGAAGTCAATGCCTGTAAAACGTATGTGCTCCAAAATGGTCGCGCAACTCACTTTAAGCCATGCCCTCATCACTACGAAGTGAAAGAAAGGTTCTCTGATTGCATCCAAGAGCCTGACATCATTCCTACTCCCTACGGTGATGACTTAGGGAGAACAGTGTTTCACACAACAAAACATGACAACAAAGTCGCCTTATCCATAGAAGACAAGGAGTTTCTTAAAATGATGGACATTGGATTCTTCAAAAATGAATCTGACCGTTGGGTTGCTCCCTTACCCTTCAAGGCTTCAAGGACCAGACTTCCTAACAACAGAGAACAGGCCTTATCTAGATTCATCTTGTTGCAGAGAACATTGAGGAACAAGCCTGAAATGAAGGAACATTTCATAGCCTTTATGGACAAGATATTTTGCAATGACCACGCAGAGCCAGCTCCACCATTGCAAGCTGATGAAGAATGCTGGTATCTACCTTCCTTTGGAATATATCATCCAAGAAAGCTGAAACAAATCAGAGTGGTGTTCGATTCAAGCGCCAAACATGACGGCGTATCTCTGAATGACGTTCTCCTCACTGGTCCAAACCTGACTGATAACCTGGTGGGAGTGCTCATGAGATTCAGAAAGGAACCGGTCGCCATTACCGCCGACATCGAACAAATGTTCAATTGTTTCATCATGCAACAAGATCACAGAAATTATCTCCGTTTTCTATGGCACCGAGACAACGACACCAACAAGGAAATGGTTGAATACCGCATGAAGGTGCACGTGTTCGGAAACAGTCCTTCTCCTGCAGTCGCTACATATGGCCTGCGTAGTACCGCCTCCAATGGCGCAGCAGAGTTCGGGAAGGATGCACAACAGTTCATTGAAAAGGACTTTTACGTGGACGACGGTCTTAAATCCCTGCCCACAGCGGAAGAAGCCATAGATCTGCTCAAATGGACACAAGGTATGCTTTCTAAAGCTCATTTAAGATTGCATAAAATTGCCTCCAATAGTGCTGTTGTCATGAAGGCCTTTCACCCTAATGATCATGCCGCAGAATTTAGGGACTTGAATCTAGGCCCAGACAATCCACCTGTACAGAGAAGCCTAGGCCTGAGGTGGAACTTGCTAAAGGACTCCTTCAGCTTTCAGGTTAGTGGTGCGGAAAAAACATTTACTAAGCACGGGGTTCTGTCAGGGGTGAACAGTCTATATGATCCACTTGGGTTTGTTGCACCCCTGACTATACAAGGCAAGCTCCTGCTGAGACAACTCTCATAGTACCTTAAGGACAGGGATGCACCACTCCCTGCGGACCAACAACTAAGGTGGAAGTCATGGAGAGAATCTCTTGGCGCCTTGGATAAGATCCACATACCACATTGTTACACTCCGGCATCCCTAGCTACGAGTCAAAGGAAAGAGATTCATGTATTCGCTGATGCTTCCACTGAAGCTATTGCCGCTGTCGCTTACTTCAAGGTTGTAGACTCTAACAATGCAGCCCATGTTGGATTTCTGTTTGGAAAGGCAAGACTGGCTCCTAAACCCAAGCACACCATACCCAGACTCGAGCTCTGTAGGGCTGTACTAGCCATAGAGATTGCAGACTTCATACAGAGCATACTAGCTATTCACGTGGATGACACAAAATTCTACACAGACAGGAAGGTAGTTCTGGGCTACATATATAACCAGACAAAACGCTTCTACGTCTATGTCAGTAACTGCGTGGAAAGGATCAGGAAATCCTCTATGCACCAGCAATGGCAGCATGTCCCATCCCATCTTAACCCTGAGGACCTTGCTACAAGACCAGTGTCTATTAATGCCTTCGCAAGCTCTTCATGGTTAACAGGACCAGGGTTCCTTCATGACCAATGCGAAGAGACTGCTGTTGAAGACAGCTTCAACCTTCAGGATCCAGATGTCAACCCAGAGATCCGTCCTGATGTCAGCACCTTCATTACCAAATTCAAGGAGAAGGTTGGCTTGGACTGTCGGCGTTTTGATCGCTTCTCAAGATGGACGAGGTTGGTTCGTGCCATTGCAAGGTTAGTACACATTGTACAATGCTATCGCAATAAGGACAGTAACACTGATTTTCATGGTTGGCATATCTGCCAAAAGCCTCTTTCTGCAGAAGACATTGCTCTAAGTGAACTCTTTGTGATAAGCAATGTGCAGCAGAATGTTTTTCACAAGGAACTGGAATGTATACGTAAAAAACAAGACGTTCCTAAAAACAACCCCATTGTCAACTTAAACCCAGTAATAGACGAGAGGTGTTCATTGAGAGTTGGTGGTCATTTAAACAAGGCTAAATTGGATGAGGCAGAAAAGAATCCTCTAATTATTCCAGGTCATCACCATATCTCCAATTTACTAATACGACATTACTATGAAAAAATCAAACATCAAGGCAGACACTTCACTGAAGGAGCCTTTAGAGCTGCAGGCCTCTGGATTGTGGGAGCAAAGAGACCGCTTTCCCATTTAATTCATCATTGTGTTCAGTGTCGTAGGACAAGAGGAAAACTGCAACAACAACAGATGTCTGATTTGCCTGCCGATAGGACAAGCACAGAGCCTCCATTTACCTATGTTGGCTTGGACGTTTTTGGCCCATGGGCAGTCGCTGCACGTCGTACCAGAGACGGACATGCAGAAAGTAAACGTTGGGCGGTGTTGTTCATGTGCATGAGTGTACGAGCAATACACATAAAAGTGATAGTCTATGGATTCCTCCAGTTTCATCAATGCCCTAAGACGATTCTTCTCCATCAGAGGACCAGTAAAACAATTAAGATCTGATTGTGGAACAAACTTTGTAGGGGCCTGTCGAGAACTACAACTGAATTCAACACCAGTCCAGAACTTCTTGACAACCAATGGCTGTACCTGGGTCTTCAATCCTCCTCATGCTTCCCATATGGGCGGATCATGGGAAAGAATGATAGGCATTACTCGTCGGATACTGGAATCTATGCTGATGGACTCAAATCTTTCAAGACTCACTCACGAGACCTTGACCACTTTCTTAGCAGAAGTCTCTGCTATAGTAAACTCAAGACCTCTTGTACCCATATCTATAGATCCAGAATCTCCAACTATTCTCACGCCGGCAACTCTCCTCACCCAGAAACTTGGAACTATTCCTAACGCGCCTGAAGATTCTGTGTCCGGTGACAAATATCAGAAACGGTGGAAGCATGTGCAACATCTCGCTAATTGTTTCTGGAATAGATGGAAGGAGTACCTGACACTTCTCCAAAAACGAAGAAAATGGCAACAATTAAAGCCAAATTTACAAGTAGGAGATATTGTCCTCATGAAAGACCAGAAGGAGGAAAGAAACGCATGGCCTATGGGACTTATATCTAAAACCTTTCCAAGTGACGATGGCAAGGTCCGCAAGGTAGAAGTGACAGTTGCTAAGCAAGGTGACCCCAAATCCTTCATTAGGCCTATATCAGACATTATCTTACTCATACCGGTTGAGGATTGATTATCCATCCAATCAGTAGGAACTCTTTCAAGGAACTTAGACCTTTGGATTACAAATGGGTTGGAGACAGTTTGGCCTAGCGCAGCTACTCCAATCCAAAGATGGGTTATCCTTTGGATTACTTCAGGAGCTAGTTATAGACATTCGTCTATCTTGTTAAACAATATGTTATTGTCGCATTGCATGCATTGTTTTTTATCTTACAGGTATTTCAGGTAAACACTCCCAATTCGAGACTGTTGATATGTGAAATCCAAGGATTTCAGACGGGGAGTGTGCTGTTTCAGTTTATTCTGATAGACTTTCAGCCATACATGGACATTTATGTAATGGTATATATATATGCTTAGTTTATCATCTATTGTATTTGTTATACTTTGCTGCCATCTACTGGCCATTGCTGTATTACACTGTAATATTTTGTTATGGTACTTTCCCATAATACCTCTTTGCCTATAACTCCTCCTATCTTTGTCATTCTGTTTCCTGTTTTTTGTACTCCGGGCCATCTTGTAACACACATGCGCTGCAGAGCTGGAGAAAGGATTCTCTTGTTACCTCCAACCTGGAGCTCCTATCATCTCTAATCTGGTGCTTCTATAACAGCTCTAACCTACAGTCCTCACTCCTACCTCATCTCCATTCCTTCATCTTCCTTGACATATCATCTCATCAAGGTACTGTAAATAAAGCCTGTTGAATTCACCACTGCATCATCCTTCCGGACCATCACGCGCCGCTGATAGGGATTGGGAGCACAGGCTGGCGAGTAACGCTATCCGCCATTGTTTATAAAGAGATTCGTAATCACATCCCTCAGACACATCTCATCCACGTATATCGGTGGCAGAATAAGCCCCATATATTGCTCCATAAACTGCAATAAGCCCCATATAATGCTCCATACAGAATAATGAGCCCCATATAATGCTCCACACAGTTTTATTGGTACCACATAGTGCTTCATACAGTATAATGAGCCCGATATAGTGCTCCATACAGCATTATGGCCCCATATATTGCTCCATTCAGATAAATGAACCCCATATAATGCTCCATACAGAGTAATAAGCCCCATATAATGCTCCATACAGAATAATGAGCCTCATATATTGCTCCATTCAGAATAATGAGCCCCATATATTGCTCCATTCAGAAAAATGAGCCCCATATTTTGCTCCATACAGAATAATGAGCCCCATGTAATGCTTCATACAGTATTATGGGTACCGCATAGTGCTCCATACAGTATAATGAGCACCATGTAATGCTCCATACAGAATAATGATCCCCATATAATGCTCCAAACAGTATAATGTGCACCACATAATACTCCATACCGTATAATGAGTCCCATACCTTGCTCCATACAGAATGGGCCCCATATAATGCTCCATACAGAATATGATGGGCCCCTTATATTGCTCCATATATAATGGGCCCCATATGAATCTCCATATAATGCTCCATATATAATGGGCCCCATAAAATGCTCCAGTGTATGATGGGCCCCATTTGATGCTACAGTATATGATGGGCTTCATATATTGCTCAAAACATTAAAAAAATGAAATCCTCACCTCTCCTTGCTGGCCGATGCTCTGCTCCGGACCCCTCAATGTCGGCGTCTTCTGGCTCTTCGCACTGTGACTGTTCATGCAGAGGGCGCACAGACATGACATCACTGCACCCTCTGACCTGAAACAGCACAGTGAGAAGAAGCCAAAGGGGAGGAGCGGGAAGAGGTAAGCATCGCAAGTGCCGCAAGTATCGCAAGCCCAGCAGCACCTGTATATACATCACCACACCAGCTTCAGCCCAGCAGCACCTGTATATACATCACATCGCCACACCAGCCCCAGCCCCGTAGCACCTGTATATACATAAACCACACCAGCCCCAGCCCAGCAGCACCTGTATATGCATCACCACACCAGCCCCAGCCCAGCAGCACCTGTATATACATCACCACACCAGCCGCAGCACCTGTATATACATCACCACACCAGCCCCAGCCCAGCAGCACCTGTATATACATCACCACACCAGCCCAAACCCAGCAGCACCTGTATATACATCACCACACCAGCCCCACAGCACCTGTATATACATCACCACACTAGCCCCATCCCCACAGCACCTGTATATACATCACCACACCCGCCCCACAGCACCTGTACATATATCACCACACCAGCCCCAGCCCCACAGAACCTGTATATACATCACCACACCAGCCCCAGCCCAGCCTTGCAGCACCTGTATATACATCACCACCCCAGCCCCACAGCATCTGTATATACATCACCTCTCCAGCCCTTCAGCACCTGTATATATATCACCATCTGCCCAGTGCAGCAGATTATCAATCCGGGCATGAGTGGAGGATGCAAAAAAAGAGTGTACAGACAGGAGAGCATGAGACAACAGTTGATCCTTTTTGTTAGGTAATACTTTTGCTGCTGCTTTTTAAAAATGTTTTACCTCACAGAAAGCAGCAGCTGTCCTATTTAAATACTTACGTTTGCATCCACCCCTGCCCAGGAGCTGTGGAATGATCGGTCTGATCATGTTCATGTTCCTGCATGGTCACACCCAGCCATTACTTAGTACATAGTAGGGGTACATTTATAAGATTATCTCAGCACAGGAACACATCCAAGTGTGGAACTTTTGTTCCAAGATCTAAAATGTACTTTGTTCACGCGAATACCCCTTTAACTTTTTGTGCTTTCCACTATGCATATAAAGCATCTTATTTAACATTGGACTGTAGTACATCACAGATGGCCAAAAAAGTTATGCTCTCTTTCAACTCTAGGACACGTCCAGGGATTAATGAGAGTATGTACTCACTGGGTCAAAGCATACAGTCTTCTAGCAAGTACAGGTAAATGTATAAAACGGTTATGCAGTAACAGTCTGATAATAATAAACCATACAATGATATATCAGCCTGTTGGCTTGCATATGCTATTTAATATCTTTGAAACTATTTGTAATGGGTGTGGTGAAACCACCATACCTCCCAACTTTTGAAGAAGGGAAAGAGGGACAAAGCTCTTCGTGGCAAATTTTAGACCATGCCCCGATAACACCCTTTTCACAACTAGTCACACCCATGTCCACGCCCCAACCACACCCATTTAACACTGCTGATCACACTGACTGGTATTGATGGCACAGTGGCTGGCATTATGGGCACAGTGGCTGGTACTGTGGGCACACTGACTGGTACTGAGGAAAAGAAAGAAAGAACAGAGAGAGAGAGAAAAAAGAAAAGAGAGAAAGGAGAGAGAGAAAAAAAGAGGGGACAGAAAAAAAGAACAGAGAGAGAGAAAAAAAGAAAGAGGGGAAAGAAAGAACAGAGAGGGAGAGAGAGAAAGAGGGGAAAGAAAGAACAGAGAGAGAAAGAAAAAGAAAGAAAGGGAAAAGAAAGAAAAAACAGAGAGGGAGAGAGAAAGAAAGAGGGGAAAGAAAGAACAGAGAGAGAAAGAAAGAACAGAGAGAGAAAGAAAGAACAGAGAGATAGAGAGAAAGAGAGAGAGAGAAAGAAAGAGGGGAAAGAAAGAACAGAGAGAGAAAAAAAGAAAGAGAAAGAAAGGGGAAAGAACAGAGAGATAGCGAGAAAAAAACAGAGAAAGAAAGAGGGGACAGAAAAAAAACAGAGAGGAGAAAAAATGAAAGAGGGGAAAGAAAGAACAGAGAGAGAAAGAAAGAGGGGAAGACAGAACAGAGAGAAAGAAAGAAAAAGGGTAAAGAAAGAACAGAGTGATAGAGAGAAAGAAAGATGGGAAAGAAAGAACAGAGAAAGAAAAAGAAAAAAGAGAGCGAAAGAAAGAATAGAGAGAACTAAAGAAAGAGGGGAAAGAAAGAGAATAGAGAGAGAAAGAAAGAACAGAGAGAAAAAAAGGAAGAACAGAGAGAAAGAAAGGAAGAACAGAGAAAGAGAAAGGAAGACCAGAGAAAGAGAGAAAGAATAGTGAGAGAAAGAAAGAACAGAGAGAGCAGGACGGGACGCGTCGGGTTGATCTTGTACACACATGGCTCTGTACACCTTGTACACACACAGCTCTGCTCCATACACCTTGTACACATGCGGCTCCACTCCATACACCTTGTACACAGCTTTGTACACCTCGCATACATGTGGCTCCGCTCCGTACACCTTGTACACACATGGCTCTGCTATATCCACCCTGTAAACCCCCCTGTCCCTACACATAAAATTCCCTCACCCAGCACGATGACAACCAGCACAGCAGAGTCCTACATACACTGAGGGCTGTGAGCACAGGACCTGAGCACAAGGCCCCTGATCATGTGACCCCTGACTCCTCCTCTCCTGTGACCTCACCACAGGTCATGTGCACACAGAGCAGCCCAGTGACATCATTGCTGAAATTTATCAGCAAGGGGCTATGGTGGCTGGTGGGTCTATCTGGGAGGGCGAGGATGGGGTCGGTGCGGCACAGTGCAATGCTGGAAAAATAAGCTCCCGGGCAGAACAGCAGGTCGGTGGGGGTCAAAATCGGGACTGTCCCGCCAGATCTGGGACGGTTGGGAGGTATGAAACCACTGCATCACGGTCCAAGGAGAGCCTGGATTGGCATAGCTAGGTGACTCTTCACTATAGCCCCTGATGGTGGGGTTAGACATGGCTCCCGATGGACACTAGGTGCTACTCCAGGACAGACCTCGGATACACGGCAGCTGACCCCCAAGGGACAGGGAGCTGGAACTGCCTGGTAGGAAAGTACTGCTGATACAGGCAGGCACAGCAGGAAGTACGCCTGGTATATAGATAGGTAATGGCAGGTGCGGCCTGGTATACAGATAAGCACTGGCAGGTGCAGGCTGATTTGACTTGTATTGCAAGGATTCCAGACTTTCCTTGTGCCTGTTAGATGGAGTCTTGGATCCCACCGTCTCATGGAACTTCCTGTCCTGATTATTTAAGTCCGGGTCATGTGTTCTCCTGTGCCTGAGTATTTTGTTGCTGTCTTGTTCCTGCCCATCTGCTAGTGGACTCTGTGCTGCTCGTTACTCGGTGCTCTTCCTCATTAATACGGTGCACTTGCTTCCATATCTGCTGCTAGACTACTACATTCTGTGCCCTGTGCGCACTTGAGTATTAGTACTGTTGGACTGGTTAATATTAGCGGTCTTACCCCGCTCTTCAGTCACTTAAGACATTTCCATTTTGTGCTGAGTCTTTGTGACAATTACAGAAAGTATACTGCCAGTTTTGCTTTACCTGCATTATTCCATATTGTGCTGTGTTTCTGTTACAATTGTAGGAAATACTCTGTATAGTTTTGTCACTCTTATGAAATATACTTATTTGCATCAACTTTGGTTTCAGTCTCATATTGTCCCTTGCAATCAGATTCCGTAATACCCACATAATTATTATATGATACTCAGGGCAAAAAAGGAATCTGCAAGGAAAAAGTCAACCGAGACAAAGTTGGATCAGTTGTTCTCTATGATCCACTCTTTACAGGGGAATATAGATGCACTGCAAAACAAGGATGCTAACTGGGAGTTCCATTTTGAGCAGACGCTTCAGTAATCAGGTGGCTAATCTGATGGCTGCACGGGTACCTCCACCCCTGGTACAGCTACAGCCAACTAGTCCTCCCAAGTTACCACCATTTAGGTTCAGTGGGGACCGTTCCAAGTATCGTGAGTTTATAAACCAATGCCTTTTGTATTTTAATGTGCATGCTGCCCATTTCCTTACTGATCGATCTAAGGCTTTATGTATTATCATGTTGCTTACTTCCCGAGCTCTCGCATGGGCAAATCCGCTTATAGAGACTCGTGACCCTTGTTTAAATAGCCTAGCCGATTTCCTTGCTGCTATGTCCATGATGTTTGACGATCCTAATCGACGCACTACAGCTGAAACCGCCTTGTTATCACTATGTCAGGGTAAGTGCTCTGTCATTGAATACGCTACTTAGTTTTGACGGCTGGCAGTGGATAAGTTTTGGGATAGTTATGCCCAATTACCCATTTTTAAGAGGGGATTGTCTAATGTGTTGAAAGATAAATTAGCTCATGCAGATGCTCCGGGAGAGTTAGACGCTTTTACACAGCATTATGTGCGCATTGATATACGTATTACTGAGCGTAGACAGGAGAGATTTGCAGCCTCTAATCGTGTCACTAACTCTCCCCTTCCTTCTAAAGAACCATCAGGCAAATCCTCTTGGGAGGCTGAACCAGTTGCCATGCAGGTGGATGCGCTACAGCGGCGTGAGAGTAACGAGCGCAGGGAGCATCGTTGCTGGGAAAGTCTGTGCTTTTACTGCGGTCAGTCAGATCACTTTCTTATCAACTGCCCCAGCAGCCTCGCAAGGTACTAGCCACGGTAGGAGAATTTGAGAGTCAAGAAGCTGAATCTATTAAGTCTGAGTCTAGTTTTTCGGTGAATGCCATCTTTCACTCTCTATCTATGACTGCCTCTCCCAAGACACTGAAGGGTAAGGACATACATTGTTCCCTTCCTATTAAGTTCCGGTCGTCGGGACAATGGATCCCCTGTACAACTATGGTGGATTTATGGGCAGGGGGAAATTTTATGAACTTAACTTTTGCCTGAGAACATGGCATACGGACCCACTAGAGAGCCGCCCCGGTAACTATGGCTCCCCTCTAGTCTCTGGACCAGTAGATCAAGAGACTGTACTCCTGGAAGTCTTCATAGAGCCTGATCATCAGAAAATGCTGTCATTTATGTTGATCTCTCACCACATTTTCCTTTGATTTTAGGAATTCCATAGCTGCAGTCGCAAAATCCTACTATCAATTGGGAGACTAGAGAAATCACTTTTCCATCAAAGGAGACACCGGTAACAGGCCAGGCAAGCCCTCAGGATACGGAATATAAATATGGTGCAAATTTTTAACATTTTGCAATTTTTCAAACTAATATTTCCCGCATCTCTACTTTACATCAGCACAATTTTGGAATCAAAATTTTTTTTTGTTAGGAAGTTATAAGGATTAAAAGTTGACCAGCAATTTCTCATTTTTACAACAAAATTTACAAAACCATTTTTTTATGGACCACCTCACATTTGAAGTCACTTTGAGGGGTCAATATGACAGAAAATACCCAAAAGTGACACCATTCTAAAAACTGCTCCCCTCAAGGGGTTCAAGACCACATTCAAGAAGTTTATTAACCCTTTAGGTACTTCACAAGAAATGAAGCAATGCGGAAAGAAAAAATTAACATTTAGCTTTTTTTTCCCCCAAATTTTTCTTTGGACACAATTTTTTTTTAATTTTGTCAAGGGTTTCAGGAGAAAATGAACCACAATATTTGTTGTACAATTTCTCCTGAGTACACCAATACCCCATGTGTGGAGGAAGACCAACTTTTAGGTGCACGGCAGTGGTCAGAAGAGAAGGAGCATCATTTGAGATTTTGAATGTCAAATTGTCTTTAATCGAGAGCGGGCACCATGTCGCGTTTGGAGAGGCCCTAATGTACCTAATCAGTGGAAACCCCCCACAAGTGACACCATTTTGGAAACTAGAGCCCCAAAGGAACTTATCTAAATGTATGGTGAGCACTTTGAACCCCCAAGGGCTTCACAGAAGATAATAACATAGAGCTGTAAAATTAAAAAATCATATTTTTTCCACAAAAATGATCTTTTCACCCCAATTTTTATTTTCCCAAGGATAACAGGACCCCAAAAGTTATTGTGCAAGTTGTCCTGAGTATGCTGATACCCCCATATGTGGGGGCAAACCACTATTTGGGCGCATGGCAGAGCTCGGAAGTGAAGCAGCGCCATTTGACATTTTTGGCTGGAATTGAGATCGACGCCATGTCACATTTGGAGAGCCCCTGGTGTGCCTAAATCGTGGAATCCCCCCACAAGTGACCCCATTTCGGAAACTAGACCCCCAAGGAACTTATGTAGGTGTGTGGTGAGTAGAGTTGAGCGAAACAGGTCTGTCAGATTCAAAAGTCGCCGACTTTCGCCAAAGTTGGGTTTCGCTCGACCATAGCGTGAGATCGGCCATGTGGTCGTCGACCCGAGTGAAAAGTCGGATTTCACTGAATGCTTGCACATGACTTTTTTTTCAGCCAATGAGCAAGGACGTACACTGTGGGCAACGAGACATGTGCAGCGTCGAGAGAGAGAGTTTTCGCGCACTTTAAAAAAGCGGTCCGGCATGTAGGTGTGTTTACTGTCCTCCACTCCCTGACGACTTTTCTTCCCCATTGACTTGCATTGGGTTTCGTGTTTCAGTCGGACCTTCGACTTTTCAAGATAGTTGGCCGATTTCGTTCGACTCGACTTTTGAGAAAGTCGGGTTTCATGAAACCCGACTCGACCCTAAAAAAGGCAAAGTCGCTCATCTCTAGGTGAGAGCTCTGAACCCTCAAGGGCTTCACAGAAGTTTATAACATAGAGCCATAAAATTAAAAAATCATATTTTTTCCACAAAAATGATCTTATCATCCCCGATTTTTATTTTCCCAAGGGTAAAAGGACCCCAAAAGTTGTTGTGCAATTTGTCCTGAGTACGGTGATACCCCATATGTGGGGTGGAACCACTGTTTGGGCGCATGGCAGAGCTTGGAAGGGAAGGAGCGCCGTTTTGAAATGCAGACTTTCATGGAATGGTCTGCGGGCCTCATGTTGCGTTTGCAGAGCCCCTGATGTGTCTAAACAGTGGAAACCCCCCACAAGTGACACCATTTTGGAAACTAGACCCCCCCCAAGGAGCTTATCTAGACGTGTGGTGAGCACTTTGAACCCCCCAAGTGCTTCACAGAAGTTTATAACGTAGAGCCGTGAAAATAAAAAAATCACATTGCCCCCAAACTTTTATTTTCCCAAGGGTAACAGGAGAAATTAGACCCCAAAAGTTGTTTTGCAATTTGTCCTGAGTCTTCTGATACTCCATATGTCTGGGGAACCCCTGTGATCGCCTTACTGCGATCCTTGGGAGGCAGACTGCACAAATCCATAAAAGGTGAAGAATTGGTTTTATTTATTACGCCGTTCCTCGTGCAGTATAAGTGATTAGGTGACTTTATTCTTCGGGTCGGTGCGCTTACAGCGATACCAGATTTATATCCTTTTTTCATGTTTAGCTTCTGTCACACATTAAAAGACGCTTTTTTTAGGAAGAATTTTTTGTAAGAAATTTTTGCATTGCCATATTTTGAGAGCTATAATTTTTCCATATTTCGGCCGACAGAGTCATGTGCGGGCTTGTTTTTTGTGGGACGAGCTGACGTTTTTATTGGTACCATCTTTGGGCACATAACAATTTTTGATCGCTTTCTATTCCGATTTTTGTTGAGGCAGAATGAACAAAAACCAGCAATTCAAGAATTATTTTTTTGTTTTGTTTTTTTCTCTGTTCTGCGTGTGGTAAAATTAGTATGGCAGCTTTATTCTTCGGGTCACTACGATTACAGCAATACCTCATTTATATTGTTTTGTTATGTTTTGGTGTTTTTTACACAATAAAAACTTTTATAGGAAAATAATTATTTTTACATCACTTTATTCTGCAAGCTATAACTTTTTTATTTTTCCGCTGATGGAGCTATATGGCGGCTTGTTTTTTGCAGGACAAGATGAAATTTCAGCATCTCCTGCCCAATCGCTGCTGTGTTTGGTCAGTCAGATTGACTGACCAATCACAGCACTTGGGGTGCAGGGACTGTGCCTGTCAGCTGCAGGGCTGCCACTAGGAATTTCGGGGCCCCATACTGGCAAAATTTTCGGGGCCCCTTGAAACACCGCCCAGGCTCCACCCAGCCCCGTCTCCACCCCTCGAACCTTCCAAAGTCCCACCGCTCTCTTGGAACAACTCCACTTCTGCACCATGTCCTCACAAATCACACATTAACAGTTCCCATCACCACATACATAGCCAGCAGCTTTTGTTTTAGCCAAAAGATTTTTTAACCCACCACCACGACAAAGTAGACTCTTTTGGCCGGGCCCTACTCTACTGTAACTTACTAAACATTTGCTAAAATATCCAATACAATTTTGGCATATTTTTATCTATTTTTCCATTTTTAAAATTACCAATAATGCCACATACAAGGGACAAATGCCACCGCACCATGACCAGCCACCATATTACCACCACATGGTGAACTAAAATCCCATATACAAGGAACAAATACCATCACGCCATGACCAGACCACATTTTACCACCACATAGTGACCGGGGCCCCACTCCGGTCATTCGGCCCTATCCAGTAAGGGCAGTAATGCCCTGATAGCGCCCCTGCTTAGGTCAGTGGGTTTGGGAAGAAGGATACTTATATTATAAAGTTTTCGGGAATATTAGGAATAATTAAGGTATATAAAAGAATTGTCCAGCTGAAAAAAGTGTATGGCCGGGGTCACACGAGTGATGATTCTCTCATGTGAGAGAATCAGCTTAATTATGCTACTGACACTCAGCTCAAACTCTCATCCAAGTGTCATCTGATTCTCTTGCATGAGATAATCAGAGCACATTGAGAAGACAGGGAACTTAATTTCTCCATCTTCTCCATTGTCTGAGGTCGTGGATTCAGACTGCACTCAGCTGACAGCTGCACGGCGTGCTGCAGATTATTTTTCCACAGACGAATTCGGTCTGTAGAAAAAATCACAGATCTGCGATGCCCCAAAGTATAACACTGTGCTGAGTGTTATGCAATAAAACATCACATAGCGCTCAGCCGTGTTATACGCTTGTGTGAGCGAGGACTGAGACCTTTCATTTCCCCTGCAGATCTTCTCATCAGCCTCTCATGCTGGAGTCCGGCCTCAGTTACTGTTCTGTAATACTGTGGAATTTTTGCATACTTTTAGGGTGTGTGCACTTGTTGCGGATTCTGCTGCGGATTTTTCCACACAAATTTCACTGAATCCGCCAGTAAAATGACCTGCGTTTTACCTGAGAATTTTCTGCAGATTTTGTGCAGATTTCTACAGCGTTTTTACACTTTTCGATTCCTATAATAAAAGAGGTGTAAAAATGCTGTGGATCCGCACAAATAATTGACATGCTGCAGATTTAAAGCCGCAACATGTGCACAACAGTTTTGGTTTTAGTCTTTTGGGCTATGCGCACACGTAGTGAAACGTGCTGCGGATTTTTCTGTGCGGATTTGGAAAAATTCACAGGTCAAAAGACCTGCGGTTTACCTGCGGATTAGCCCTGCGGTTTCACACCTCACAATGGAGAAGGTGTGAAACCGCTGCGGATTCCGCACAAAGAATTGACATGCTGCGGATTGTAATCCACGGAAAAATCCACAGTATGTGCACTGCGTTTTTCATTCTCCATTGAAAACAATGGTACTGTACACCGCAGCTTAGCTGCTGTTCCACAGAGCCAAAACTGCTGCGGATCCGCAGCAGAATCCGCAACCTGTGCACATGGCCTAAGGGTACAACGCAGCAGAATCTGCCATGTGTGCATATACCCTAACATATACTGTGTTTGTGATTTTATATATATAGTGTGTGGTTGTGTTACATAACATCTCTGGGAGATGCTATAAATCCTGATGAGCAGTGTCCTGGCCCCCTGTCCCCTCCAGAGAAGGATAAGGCTGCTGTGCCCCCTCTGCCCCTGACAGGACACCACAGCTCCATTCTGAAGACTGAAGTTTTTTTTACATAAGTTTGGAGAGTAAATGCAGGGAATCCTAAGAGGGGGCTGCTGTCCTGTCAGGGGGCAGGCTGTACTCAGGGGTCTTATGCTTCTCTGTAGGAGGTGAGGGGGCACTCAGCTCTGCTGTTATCTTGGTCTATAGCTGATACAGGCAGGGGTCAGACTCAGGACATAGCAGCGTCCTTCCTTGGTGAGCGGCTGCTGTGCTGATAGTGTGGCTGAAGCTGTCACTGAGCACACAGCCCACTCACTGAGGATCCATCTGCTACAGGGACTGGACTAGATCCTGGCAAGACACTGGCCATACAACACAGGCTCAGACACTGACCGGGGGACTGAGGGCTGCACTGCTGCTCAGTGACTCACTCCAGACTGTGTGGCGGAAGAATACTATATCTGCACTGCACTAAGCCCGTGCTCAGCCAGGATTGGATGCTGGAAAGTCCCGCCCTCCTGTTGCTCAGCACTGGCTGCCTCTCCCAGCTGTCTGTCACAGTGACTCCTGCTTCCTCCTCACACTCAGCGCTCCGGTTTATGAAAATTCTGAGCGTGGGGCCCCTCCAGCTCCCGGGGCCCCTTACACCAGTAAGGCTAGTAATACCCTGATGGCGGCCCTGGTCAGCTGTCATAGACAGCTGTCGGCACTCAACTGTCACTGCGTGTTTACACGCAGTGACAGTTCAAAGGCATGACGTGCACAGTCCGTCCTGGTGCGGTAAGGGATGGACTGTGCACGTCCATAGACATTAAGGGGTTAAGGTGGCCTATGACGCAGACCCATTTCTCGCCAACCCGACTGCTGACATGAACTTAGTTCTCAAGAATGGTATGTGGGTCCAGGATCAACGTTTATACCTTCCAGAGGGCGTAAAGCTGCAGGTCCTCAAGTTCATCCATGATTCCAAGTTGTTGGGTCATCCGGGGGTACAGAAAACACAAGAGTTCCTGAGCCTTTTTTTTGGTGGCCTACAAACATAAAGCCAAAGCAACCCAGGAGTTTATTAAAGCAAAGAAGTGGAATATTCTTGAATGGCCAAGTCAGTCACCTGATCTCAACCCAATTGAGCATGCACTTCACTTGTTAAATACTAAACTTCAGACAGAAAGGCCCACAAACAAACAGCAACTGAAAACCACCGCAGTGAAGGCCTGGCAGAGCATCAAAAAGGAGGAAACACAGCATCTGGTGATGTCCATGAGTTCAAGACTTCAGGCAGTCATTGCCAACAAAGGGTTTTCAACCAAGTACTAGAAATGAACATTTTATTTACCATTATTTAGTCTGTCCAATTACTTTTGGTCCCATTAAAAACAGGGTGGCACATGTTAAGGAGTTGAAACTCCTAAACCCTTCATCCAATTTTAATGTGGATACCCTCAAATGAAAGCTGAAAGTCTGAACTTCAACTGCATCTGAATTGTTTTGTTTAAAATTCATTGTGGTAATGTCTAGAACCAAAATTAGAAAAATGTTGTCTCTGTCCAAATATATATGGACCTAACTGTACCTGTGTAGGGGTGTGAGGGCCGGACTAGGGGGGTGATCCCTCGTTATACCGCGCAGAGACGTACAGAGACAATTGGAGGCAGATTCTGGGTGCAACAGGTCCAAGTTTATTTCTTCACTTGCCGTCCGACTGACGGCACACCTCGCGGCCCTCCGTTTCCTGAGCCGCTTCTCACACCGTACACTAGGGACGTGTCTGCACACACCGTCCCTTCCTTTACTGTCGACGCTCCTGACAGGTCCGTCACTGTGGCCGCCTTAGGCCCGTAAACCAACAGCGCTTCTACTGCTCAGTTGTCGTGTTACATACGGTGTCCTTCACCCAGAGCCTCGTCTCTGCTGCGGTCCTTTCCTGTCAGGACCACCCCCCTGACGTTTCCTCTCCTCAGTCCCCTTGATCGGATTCTCCTCAGAGTGCACAGACCGTCACAGTCCTCCTGTCACTGCGGCTCCCCCTGGGGACTGGAACTTTCTGGAACCCTCCCTCAGTATTTATAACTCCCCCGGTTCCTTGAAACTGTCACTCTAACTGTCACCACGCCCCCCATGACCAACGGTTTCTAAAGCCCTAAGCTGCTGTAAAGTCCTTTGCTCACACTCCACCCTGCCATCTAATGGTCATCCCAAGGTACTGCACGTCCACTACACTTTCCTAGTTGTTTCCCTACTGTAATCACTGACTCCTACCTACACTGTGCAAACCTATCTTTCTTCACTCTGACTAGTCCGTCCGTCCGTCAGGTCACCTTCCCTACAGTCCCCCTTCCTTTGTCCATTGTCGTCCTCGACAATCGTCATCCCTGCCTTCGTCGTTCTGAATCTACACCTACATTCTGTTGTCGGACCAGAAGTTGAGCCAAACCCACTATCTGCGGGGGCCGAACCATACTGGGAGCACTATGCTCTGAGCAGCCTACTGCTACTCACCAGCACGCACGCCACATGACAACATCTTTCAAATTGGGCAAGGTACACCCGTATTCTCTCTACGGCGTGTATCTTTCCCCTACTGTTACCTTTCACTATCCGGTACGCCATGATCGAGGCCACTCACCTACCAGATCATTGCCGGCGCCCGCCTTTCCTTCTTCAGGGGTGTCCGTGGTGTTGGGGACCTGACCTAGGACGGCAGTCTTTCTCACGTCTTCCAACTCATTTTCCTTCTTTCAATTACATGTCATGGTCGGCGTCCCGGTCTCCCAGACCTCAACTCTTAGATCCCTACCGGATCTCACACTTTCCTTTGGTCCCGCAGACCTTCCCTTACCCGGACCTGTTGCATTTTACTTTGCATATTATACATCATACAACTTTATAATAGCACAAGTACCCCATTTTTTATAATTTTTTTTTTTTTTTCCGTTTTCTTTTGTTCATTTTAAAACCAACATATAACAACATAACATTGCATGTCTTCTTTCTCCCCCCTTCCTTGGACATGGACACTCCCTCTCTTCTAAGTATCCCCGCTCTGTCAGTCTAACAAGTAAACACAAACTATCCTGTAAGAGGAACATAGAAAAACAGACATAAAAATCACAGATAAACATTTCTTTTTTTTTTTTTAAAAGCTGACCGCGAACTGTCCTTTTGACCTGCACAACGGTGCAACGAACTCCTGACAGTTCAATCCTCCTTTCGGTGGTCAGTAGTATGGGACCCCACAACCGTGGAGCTCCCAGGATGCAAGAAGTGTCCCTTTCTGCAAGATAGTATAAACGAGCCGTCCCGGGGGTCGTGCAGCCGCCATGCCAGCCTCTCCCCTCTCATGGAGCAGGTTCCAGACTTCCTGCCCCCTGGCCCTCTTCTTCTCTATAGCTCCTGCGACCCAAACAGAGGGTCCGGCATGAGCCCTGGAGTCCGGTGGGCGGGACTTAACAGAGGAAGGACGTGGATCAGAGGCGGCCGATGATTCCTGCGGCTCAACAGCCGCTGGGGCCAGGTGGCAAATGGGGACAACCGGGTCCTTGGAGGCTGGAATCACAAGGCCCACTAAGTCGGCCGCAGTCGACTTCAGCAGCGGCATAACCGCGGCCTCAGGACAGGCCGCATCCACTACTTCCAATGGAGCCGGAGTAACGGCCGGTTCCAACGACGCAGCTGCTATCAGCAGGGGGAACGCAGCAGCGTCTTCTTTGGATGACTTCCGCACTGGCGGCTCCAGGCGGGGTACCTCAGGGACTTGAGCAGGGGCCTCGCACAACTCTGCATACACCACTGGGCCCGATGTACCCAGGCCTTCCGGTGCGCAGGGGGCAGCGTGCTGCGGCGGAATGATGAGGGCCGCTGGCGGAGGCACTGGTGGTGCTGGGGGTACTCTCACCTTCCCCGGCGCTGCGGCCTCCATCACATCAATACTTGGCTTCACCCGCAGCCTCCGTCCCTCGCTCCACTGTCCCGCGGGTTTTTCCCCTAAACTCGGTGGCTCCGCTGAGAAGTCCTCTGCTGGTATTGGTGGCGGCCGTTTTCGCTGACTCCGCTCAGGCTCCGCTCCCCAGCTCAGCATCCCGCTGCTCTCCCGTGGCTCTGAGGGCGACTTCTGGCACAGCTCCATCCCCTGCCGCCACTGCCACTCTAGGCGGCCGATGCCCCGACACCTGCAGAGTCTCATACCGTCCGTTGGGCAGCACTCGAATGGCATCAGACAGCCGCAGCCAAGTTTTTCTTCTGTGCCACTCCCTCTGTGAGGTGAGGTGTCGGCAGGCCTCTCCACCCTCCTGTCAGGGTCCAATATATGGAAGCGTCGATCTCCAGGCACATACTGCTTCCTTTTGGGGTACGTTGGAGGGGGTCCCAGTCCATTCAACACGACTGCAAACACCCGGACCTCTCCTCTGCGCTGAAGCAACACCGCCATACTGCACAGTACCTGGTACCGCCCCGGATCCTCTGCTGGCCACACAGATCCGCCACAGCGCTTCCCATTTGTATTCCACAGGTAGGTCATTTGTAATCCACAGGTAATTGTAATCCAAACAGAGTAGTCCAAGTCCTTTTCCATTCTTTGAGGCAGGTCTGCCGCAGAAGATGGGGTATTAGCGGCGGCGATCCTGCCGACTACGCCAAATGTAGGGGTGTGAGGGCCGGACTAGGGGGGTGATCCCTCGTTATACCGCGCAGAGACGTACAGAGACAATTGGAGGCAGATTCTGGGTGCAACAGGTCCAAGTTTATTTCTTCACTTGCCGTCCGACTGACGGCACACCTCGCGGCCCTCCGTTTCCTGAGCCGCTTCTCACACCGTACACTAGGGACGTGTCTGCACACACCGTCCCTTCCTTTACTGTCGACGCTCCTGACAGGTCCGTCACTGTGGCCGCCTTAGGCCCGTAAACCAACAGCGCTTCTACTGCTCAGTCGTCGTGTTACATACGGTGTCCTTCACCCAGAGCCTCGTCTCTGCTGCGGTCCTTTCCTGTCAGGACCACCCCCCTGACGTTTCCTCTCCTCAGTCCCCTTGATCGGATTCTCCTCAGAGTGCACAGACCGTCACAGTCCTCCTGTCACTGCGGCTCCCCCTGGGGACTGGAACTTTCTGGAACCCTCCCTCAGTATTTATAACTCCCCCGGTTCCTTGAAACTGTCACTCTAACTGTCACCACGCCCCCCATGACCAACGGTTTCTAAAGCCCTAAGCTGCTGTAAAGTCCTTTGCTCACACTCCACCCTGCCATCTAATGGTCATCCCAAGGTACTGCACGTCCACTACACTTTCCTAGTTGTTTCCCTACTGTAATCACTGACTCCTACCTACACTGTGCAAACCTATCTTTCTTCACTCTGACTAGTCCGTCCGTCCGTCAGGTCACCTTCCCTACACCTGTCTGAAAGACGTGAAGAGCTATGTTCTCTCTTGTGAGGTATGTGCACGTTTTAAGACTCCTCGTGCATCACCTACCGGACTGCTTCAACCATTACCCGTCTCCTCTTGTCATGAGGGTCTATTTCAATGGACTTTATAGTTGAACTGCTCACCTCTGGGGGAAAGAATTCTATTCTGGTGGTTATAGATCGCCTTACTAAAGCTGCCCACTTCATTCCGTGCACTGGTCTTCACTCACCCATGGAGACGGTAGATCTGGTCATCCAGATGTCTTCTGGTTACATGGAGTTCTGTGCAAAATCATCTCCGATCAGGGAGTGCAGTTTACATCCAGGTTCTGGAAGGGATTCTCTCTGCCCTTGGTATTAATGTTTGTCTGTCTTCTGCATATCATCCTCAGGCTAATGGACAGACGGAGCGGACTAATCAGACTCTGGAACAGTATCTTCGATGCTATATCAGCCATTCGCAGGATGACTGGTTGGAGTTGCTTCTGCGAGCAGAATTTTGTTACAGCTCTCAGAGTTCATCTACTAAGGTAACACCTTTCTTTGCCAACCTGGGTTCTCATCCCAGTATTCTTCACAGATCCCCGATCAATGCATCGGTGCCTGCAGTTCATGAGAGGTTGGCGGCAATGAAACAGAATCTGGTAACCCTGAAGGAATCGCTGTCTAATGCACAGGAGAGATATAAGAGATCTGCCGATAGGTTTCAGAGGCCTGCACCTATTTTCAAGGTAGGGTACTCTGTGTGGCTATCTACTTAAAACTTGAGATTGAACATTTCACCACAGAAACTAGGACAAAAATTCATCGGCCCGTTCAAGATCTCTGGGATCGTGAGTTCTGTTGCCTGTCGTCTGAAGTTGCCAAGGACCTTAAAGATACATCCTGTGTTTCATGTGTCCCTGTTAAAACCAGTGTCTCCAAATACTTTTCAGGGTCATATTACACCTCCTCCTCAGCCTGTGTTAGTGTACAGATGAGAAAAGTTTGTTGTAGAGAAGATTCTGGATTTTAGGATCCGCAGGAATCAATTGCAGAACCTCATCAAATGGCAAGGATATCCATCTGAGAACTCCTGGGAGCCGGTGGGCAATATCTGTGCTCCTCAAAAGATTACTCTGTTCCATCAGAAATATCCTGATAAGCCTGGTCCTGGATCATCCTGAGGCCGCTTCTGAGGTGGGAGTAATGTAAGGATTTTCCTTGTGCCTGATCCAAGATGGAGTCTTGGATCTCGCCCTGTCATGGAACTTCCTGTCTGTCCTGAGTATTTACGTTAGGGTCATGTGTTCTCCTGTGCCTGAGTATTTTGTTGCTGTCTTGTTCCTGCCCATCTGCTAGTGGACTCCTTGCTGCTCGTTAATCGGTGCTCTTCCTTTCTACGTTTTGCTGCCTACTGCCCTGCTGTGCTCAACTACTGTCTGAATGTCTAGTGTGGAGCTGATCACCCTTGGAGCTGCTGTGGCCAGTAAGGAATCCTGACTTTGCCATCTGCTTTCTGTTTGGGCTGTGCTATTGGACTTGTGCGGGACTATCAGCCCTATAGGTACATAAAGGAACCTTCTCATGTTTTGCCTCTCCTGTGTCTCTCTGGACTTCTACGTTTGAATACCATGTGCATTTCACCCTTATGTTTCTTGGACTTATGCACTGAGTGCTGTGTGCATGCTGATGTTCTACATCATGGGACTGCCTCATTAATACGGTGCACAAGGTTTCATATCTGCTGCTGGACTCCTACGTTCTGTGTCCTGTGCACACTTGAGTATAAGTACTGTTGGACTGGTTAATATTTGTGGTCTTACCCTGCTCTTCAGTCACTTAGGACATTTCCGTATTGTGCTGAATTTTCGTGACAATTACAGAAAGTGTACTGCCAGTTTTGCTTTACCTGCATTATTCCATATTGTGCTGTGTTTCTGTTACAGTTGTAGGAAGTACTTTGTTTCATTTTGTCACTCTTATGAAATATACTTATTTGCATCAACTTTGGTTTCAGTCTCATATTGTCCCTTGCAATCCGATTCCATAGTACCCATATAATTACAGGTATATAGATATGCACTGACAGGTGCGGGCTGGTCTGGCTGGTATACACATAAGAACTGGCAAGTGTGAACTGGTTCGGCTGGTATACAGATAGGCACTGGCAAGTGCAGGCTGATTCGGCTGGTATACCGATAAGCACTCGTAGGTGAGGGCTGGTAGGACTGAAATACAGGGAGACAGTGCAAGTATGGGCAGACAGGTACTGGACAGGTAGACTGACTGGCAGGTACTGGGTACCTGAGAACAAGCCATCATGCAAGTGGCAAACTTTACACATTATTAAGGCAACTCCATTCAGGTGGAGGTGCCTCTCAGCCATTGCCTGGGGACATTTTAGGATGACGCGCGGTCACTTTAGGAAGAAGGGAACATGCATGCGCCCTAAGCACAATGCCCGAGGATCTATGCACCATACACAGACCATGGACAGCCATCGGAACAGGAGAAGGAGGAAGTGCTAGGCGGGGCCTCAGCGCTGAGTGAGTCGGTGTCCCTGCCAGGAGAGGGGAGAATCATGCAGGGATGCCAGCGCTACAGTACCCCCTTCTTTACGCCTCATCTTCTTCAAGCCCACAAGAAATATCTTCAGGAAGAGAGAGGCATGCATGTTCTCCTTACCTTGAAAACGTCTTCAGAGCTGACTGGAGCAGGAGTGGTACCTGGCTGCTGGAAGAAGGGACTGAAGATATCAGGCTTGAGGAGAGACACGTGAAATTAATTGGAGGGTCCGTAAAGAGGCCGGGAGCTTGAGTTTGTAGGCTACATGATTTATTTGTTTGAGAACCTTGAACAGGCCAATGAAGCGAGGGCCCAATTTATATGAGGGTAGCTTGAGCCAAACAAACTTTGACAGCCAAACCTTGTCTCCTAGATGAAACAGAGGCCGATCCAGATGTCTCTTGCCTCCGTGTCTTGCCTGCGTGTCAGAGGATTTCAATAAAATGGTGTTGGTGTCTTGCCAGATCTTAGAAAAGTCCCTTGAGGGATTTTACAGCAGGAATGTCAGTGGTAGTAGACACAAGGAACTGAATATTGGGATGTTGGCCGTAAACAACAAAAAATGGAGACTTAGTAGAGGATTTACTCACATGGTTGTTGTAGGAGAATTCATCCCAAGGCAGCAGTTCGGCCTAATCATTGTGGTGGGCATTGATGAAGTGCCGCAGGAAGTTAGTCCTCCTCCTGATCAGAAAACAGAAAGGATCTTGAGACTTCACCCGTGGGCTGGAAATGGAGAATAAAGTTGAAATGGGTGAAGAACAGAGACCACCTGGCTTGCCTTGGATTTAGCTGCTATGCGGACTGCAGATAGGCTAGGTTTATGTGGTCAGTGCAAATAACCACTGAGTGTATCACTCCTTTAAGCCAGAATCGCCACTCCAGAACCAGTTTGAGCTCTAACAGTTGTTGATCGCCTTTTGAGTTGTTGAGTTCTGGAGCTGAGAAGATTTTGAAAAAGAAGCCGTAGGTCACCATACGGCCGGAAGGAGACTTCTGTGAAGAACAGCTCCAGCCCCTGAGGAAGTTGCATCCACTTCCAAAAAAGAACTGCTTTTTATTGTCTGGTCCATGCAGCACAGGTGCTGAGGAGAAGGCCTGTTTTAAAAACAAAATGGCGTTCTCTGCCTCTGGAGTTCATATCTTGGAGTTGGCCTTCTTGTAGGTCAGGGCAGAAATAGGAGCGGTCCAAGAGGAGAAATATTAAAAGAACTGGCGGTAATAATTTGTGAATCCGAGAAACCGATGGATAGCTTTGAGATCGTCAGGACAGGGCAACTTCAAGATGGCAGACACCTTCTCAGGATCAATTTTAAGGTCAGTCTCGGAGATGATGTACCCAAAAAATGGAAGTGGGGTCTGCTTGAAGATGCACTTTTCATACTTGGCGTACAGACAGTCTTTCCATAATCTCTGTAGAACATGGTTAACATCCCTCCAGTATGTAAGCAGATCAGGAGAGAACACCAAGATATCATCTAAGTAAACTACCACACACGTGTAGAGGATATCGTTCACCAGTTCTTCAAAGACTATTGAGGCATTACAGACTCCAAATGGCATTACACAATACTCATAATGGCAATCGTGGGTGTTAAAGGCTGTCTTCCATTCGTCACCCTGGTGTATTCGGATCAGGTTATGCGCTCCCCAAATGTCGAGTTTGGTGAAGACTCTGGAACCTTTGAGACAATCAAACAACTCAAAAATGAGAGCCAGAGGATATTTATTCTTTATTGCTATTTGGTTGTGTCCCCTATAAGCGATACAGGGTGGAAGTGAGCAGTCCTTTTTGTATGAAAAGAAGAATCCTTCTCTAGCCGGGGAGGAAGACTTCCAAATAAATCACCTGGCAAGACTCTCTTTAATATACTCAGACATGGCTCAGGTCTCAGCCCGAGATGGGGTAGGTTCGAGTTTGTGGTGGAGAAGCACCAGGAAAAAGGATGATAGAGCAGTCATACGGCATAGAAGGTGGTAGCGTCTCAGCCCCCCTTTTGTTGAAGACATCAGCGTACTTTCAATATGCAGCAGGCAAGCCAGGTAAATTTAGATGGAGAAGCCGAAGGACGAGCAGGACGAATGAGGACTAGACAACTCTCATGACACTCCTGCCCCCAACGGAGTACTTATCCGGTTTTCCAATCCAAGACAGGCTCATGTTTTTGCAGCTCTGGCTGACCCAGAAATGGAGGATGAGACAGACCTGACAGCACATAGAGAGGAATCTTCACCAAGTGTAGCAAGGGCTGCCACTAGGAATTTCGAGGCCCCATACTGGCAAGATTTTCGGGGACCCCTTGAGACTCCGCCCAGGCTCCACCCCAGCCCTGCCTCCACCCCTCGAATTGTCCACAGTCCCACCGCTCTCTCTTGGAAAAACTCCACTTCTCACCGATCACACATTAACAGTTCCCATCACCAGATCACACATATAGCCAGCAGCTCTTGTTTTGGCCAAAAGATTTTTTTAATCTGCCACCACAACAAGGTAGACTCTTTTGGCCGGGCCCTACCCTACTCTAACCTATTAAACATTTGTTAAAATATGCAACACAATTTAGGTATATTTATATTTATTTTTCAATTTTTAAAATGACCAATAATATCACATCCAAACAATATGTGGTCTGGACAAATACTACCGCACCATGCCCAGACTGCATATTACCACCACATAGTGACCTATATTACCACATACAAGGAACAAATACAGTCACACCATGACTAGACACAATATTACCACCACATAGTGACAGAATAATACCACATACAAGGAACAAATACCACCGCACCATGTCCAGACCACATATTACCACCACATGGTGACCAATAATACTACATACAAGGAACAAATACAGCCACACCATGACCAGACCACATATTACCACCACGGTGACCAAATAATATCACATACAAAGGACAAATACCACCACATCATGACCAGACCACATATTACCACCACATGGTGACTGAATACTACAATGCTGATCATTAATAAAAAACACAATACTATCACCATAAGTGCCATTATACACAGGAGATCTGTACTTTTTATGTAGTGTCAGTGTACAGGTAATAGTGATCACCGGTGACATTATACACTGGAGCTCTGTATATAGTGTCAGTGAACACCAGTGGCAATATACACAGGAGTTCTGTATATAGTGTCAGTGCACAGGTAATACGGTTATCACCAGTGACATTATAGACAGGAGCTCTGTATATAGTGCCAGTGTACAGGTAATACAGTGATACTGGTGACATTGTACACAGGAACTCTGTATATACAGTAGTGTATAGTGTCAGTGTACAGGTAACACACTGACTCACCAGTGACGTCGCTAGGTGAAGTCCTTCAGCTTTGCTTTTCAACTTCATCCAGCACAGACCACCATCACGTGTTCCAGCCAGGGCTCATCTCTGCAGGAAATAACACCGTTATCTAGAGCTCCTCTTGCAGAACACATTACTTAATTTTTTTTCCAACTTCTACACTACACCAGATGAAGAAAAAAAGGCGACATAGTGTCACTCTGCATGGTAACAAGACCGCCCCCACCTCCCATTTAAAACAGTTTGCTCAAAAAAATAAAATAAATACATCAGTGCAGTAATAATATCCCTTAATTAGCCCACATGGTAATAATATCCCCCATCCTGGCCCCGTGTAGCTCTGTTCTCCCATCCTGCCCTCATGAGTATCCATTCTCCCCCATCTGTCCCATGATCCTGCCCCACTGTCCCATGATCCTGCCCCATCTGTCCCATGATTCCTGCCCCATGTTCCTGCTGCCCCATCTGTCTCCACTGTATCCATCCTGCACCATGATCCTGCCCCATCTGTCTCCAGCCCCATCTGTCTCCATCCTGCCCCCGTGTTTCCATCCTGCACCATATGTTTACATCCTGCCCCCATGTCTCCCATCCTGACCCCTGTCTCCATTCAATGATGTTTGTTTTGTTTTTTTGGAATTTTTTCCTTATGTGCGCTGCTTAGATTTAGTGTTAGGGACTCACAATATCTGGGGACCCTTGACGTTGGGTTGTGAGCTTATCTGCTTTGGCCAAAATAGTAACTAATACCCCATATCTATTTATCTTTGTGCACTTTTTATCATTTTTGCAGGATGCAGCTAGAACCCTGTATGTTGGTTTGGTTTTTCTGTGTGATGCATTATACAGTGCTGAGCAGCCCGCCTGCTAATATTATGGGCGTCATCAATAGGTTGGTCAGACACTTTTGCATCACACTTATTAGTGTGACTTATGTCTTATGCAAGCCTTATTTGTGTGCATTTTTTCCACTAGGCAGCCAGACCATACTGGGTTACTGGCTGTCCTCATCAGTGGAATGCACCTGTGCTGACCCAGCCTTTTTCAATGGGGCTCTGCTGCATCCTGCCAGTGCATCAGTCAGGGTTTGGTGAGTTACCTTTCAAATGATGTTTTATTTTTTCCCCTGTCTCCATTCACCCATGTGTCTCCATTCTCCCCGTGTCTCCATTCTGCCCCATGTCTTATGTCCAGCCTCCGTGTTTCCCATCCTGCCTCCATGTTTCCCATCCTGCCTCCATGTTTCCCATCCTGTCCCGTGTTTTCCATTCTGCTCCCGTGTCTCCCATCCTGCCCCCATGTCTTCCATCCTGCCCCCATGTCTCCCATCCTGCCCTGTATCTCCATTCTGCACCATGTGTTTACATCCTGCCCCCGTGTCTCCCATCCTGCCCTTTTGTCTCCCATTCTGCCCCCTGTGTCTCCCATTCTGTCTCCTGTGTCTCCCATTCTTCCCCCTGTGTCTCCCATTCTGCCCCCGGCTTGCCGCTTTCAATAAAAAAACAAACACTTTTCTCTTTACCTCGACGTCCACCCCAGGCATTTCAGCGCAAACTCACCGGCGATTGACAATAATGTCATACGACGGTGATGTGCACATTGACGTCAGCCGCCAGCCTCCAATTGGCTGGTGGCTTTTAACTATTGCCGTGCGGGCCCGTCTCGGAAGCAGGTTCAGTTACTTCACCGGCAGAAACCTACTGCTAGGGCCCGATGAGCAGATGAGATGGGGCCCGATGCTGTCCCTCTCTGCTGATCGGGCCCCATACGCCAGTCAGGGCCGTAAGGCCCTGATGGCGGCTCTGAATGTAGCATCCCTACCTGAAGTTCCACAAGCCCAGTCACAAAAAGGATGATCTCTGAAAGAGGTTTTCCATTCACCAAAGAAATTTCCAACGGGTCCTGTAGACGTTTAATCAGGATTTGATACCACTCCACAATGGCCTGTTGAATGAGATTTCCTTCGGAAACCAGAGTCCAGAAAGGTCGACTCGACAAGATAGATGTTGCCACAGGAAATGGATACTGACAGGGTCAGTGAAGGAGAGGAGTGATCCTCACCCAGGGTAGTTTCTCCAACAGACCCTAGGCTGTAGAGATACACAGATTCACGCCCCCTGAGGAAGCGATACCTTGTGTACGCGAAACGCGCGTCGGGGTATATGACCAAGGTCTAGACGGGACTTTATACATACCACTATGGGTAATTATTTTGTATCACTTCTCTTATAAATCTTTCCTTCACTGTGCACTGAATTATACACTTGTAGAGGCGCTAATTAGTGTCTATGGGAGGTTGTTTACCTAGCGGTATAGGAATTGTATGCTTTGGGGAAGTCAGTACTGTGTAATCCCTATCGCTGGATAACATGTGTTTCTAAACCACCTTTAACTTTTTATATGATCTTTCTTGAATGGTGCATGTGTTATTTAAATTTTGGGTCCCGCTTTTCCTGGTCATTATATTGTCCCATGGAGTTAGTCACATGACATTTATGTATGCCCATGCATGTTCGTTAATATATGATGTTTGTATTACATATATTTATTAAAGTATAACTTTTGATAAATACAATTTTTCTCTGTACTTTTGGCTATATATACTCGTTGTTCCTCCTTTATTGAAATACAGATAGGCACTTGCGGGAGCAGGCTGGTATACAAATAGGCACTGGCAGGTGCAGGCTGGTTCAGGTGGTATACAGATAGGCACTGGCACGTGCAGGCTGGTACTGCCGGTATACAGATAAGTACTGACAGGTGTGGGCTGGTATACAGATAGGCACTGGCAGGTTCGGGCTTGTCGGGCTGGTATACAGATAGACACTGGCAAGTGCAGGCTGGTATGCAGATAGGCACTGGCAGGTGCAGGCTGGATCGGCTAGTAAACCGATGAGCAATTGCAAGTGCGGACTGGTATGACTGAAATACAGGGAGACTAGGCAAGTACAGGCCGACAGATACTGGACAGGTAGACTGACTGGTACTGACAACATGCAAGCCTGCAAGGGGCTAACTTTATACATTAGTCAGGCACCTCCATTCAGGTAGAGGTGCCTTAAATAAGTGGGAACAATTTAGGACACATGGTCCCTTTAAAAAAAAGGGAGCCCAAGTGCCCTGAGCACAGTGTCTGGTGATCTGCATGCCGGAACCGGAGGAGGAAGTGTGGGACAGGGGCCGCAGAGGTGACTGAGTCGGTGTCCCTGCTGAGGGAGGGGAGAAGCATGCAGGGACGCCGGCACAACATTATTTTTTATTGCTACGTTTGCAAAACAATAATGCTGTTTTATATTAAATAGAATCTGTTATTTCTGGCATACATTACTTACTTTACAGGATAGCTAATAGCTTGTGTCATTATGGATCAAGTAGTTGGACTTCCTTTTATTACAATTACGGGGTAAAAGGTCCCCTAATTAAATTGGGGTAGGGCAGTTGAGAATGTGCATTGCTACTTCTTTCAAAGTCTTTGGCTATGTGCACACGTTGCGGATTCTGCTGTGGATCCGCAGCGTTTCTGGCCCTGCGGGTCTGCAGCAGTTTCTGCTGCGTTGTACAGTACCATTGTTTTCAATGGTCAAACCAAAAACGCTGTGCACATGCTGCGGATTTTTCTGCGAGGATTTGCTGCGGGTTACAATCCGCGGCATGTCAATTCTTTGTGCAGATTCCGCTGCGGTTTCATACCTTATCCATTGTGAGGTGTGAAACCGCAGGGCTAAACCGCAGGCTAATCCGCAGGTCAAACCGCAGGACTTTTGACCTGCGGATTTACCTGCGGCTTTTTAAAAATCCGCGCTGAAAAATCCGCAGCTCTCCAAACTACGTGTGCACATAGCCTTTGGGAACACCAGGCATAACCAAGTTCAGTGCTCTTGTTTCTTTGTCACTTTCATAGACTTTAAATAAAAGGTGCATTCTTGAACTCTTCTCCATTTAAATAATGAACTCTTGACCCCCAATCTTCTTAATGGTGGAGGTCCTAGAGCTGAGGCCCAGCAATTTTCAAGTAATTTGTAATCTTGGTGTATTCCCTTTAAATGGAATGTGTCTTGAATTTTATTTTTATATTAATAATTATTGATTGCATGATCAATTATTTTTAACACAAAGTTAAAGGGAATCTGTGACCACTTTTTTTGAATATGAGCTGCCGGCACCGACATCAGGGGCTTATCTACCCCCCCCCAAATATAACCTGAGAGAGAAGAAAAAAAAGAGTTAGATTAACACCTTCATGGCCGGAGCTTTTTTAGATTTTTCGTTTTCGTTTTTCGCTCCCCTCCTTCCCAGAGCCATAACTTTTTTTTATTTTTCCATCAATATGGCAATGTGAGGGCTTATTTTTTGCAGGATGAGTTGTAGTTTTGAATGACTTCATTGGTTTTAACATGTCGTGTACTCGAAAACGTAAAAAAAATTCCAAGTGCGGTGAAACTGCAAAAAAGTGCAATCCCACATTTGTTTTTTGCTTGGCTTTTTTGCTAGGTTCAATAAATGCAAAAACTAACCTGCCATTATGATTCTCCAGGTAATTATGAGTTCATAGACACCAAACAGGTCTAGGTTCTCTTTTATCTAAGTGGTGAAAAACGTTTCCAAAGTTTGCTAAAAAAAAAGAGCGCAATTTTCCGAGACACGTATCGTCTCAATTTTTCGTGATCTGGGGTCAGGTGAGGGCCGAGGTGACATTTTGAATGATACCACTTTTGTGCAGAAACGTTATTATTATTATTATTATTATTTATTGTTATAGCGCCATTTATTCCATGGCGCTTTACATGTGAGGGGGGTATACATAAAAACAAGTACAATAATCTTAAACAATACAAGTCATAACTGGTACAGGAGGAGAGAGGACCCTGCCCGCGAAGGCTCACAATCTACAGCGGGATGGGTGATAATACAGTAGGCGAGGGTAGAGCTGGTCGTGCAGCGGTTTGGTCGATCAGTGGTTACTGCAGGTTATAGGCTTGTCGGAAGAGGTGGGTCTTCAGGCTCTTTTTGAAGGTTTCGATGGTAGGCGAGAGTCTGATATGTTGTGGTAGAGAGTTCCAGAGTAGGGGTGATGCGCGAGAGAAATCTTGTATGCGATTGTGGGAAGAGGAGATAAGAGGGGAGTAGAGAAGGAGATCTTGTGAGGATCGGAGGTTGCGTGCAGGAAAGTACCGGGAGACGAGGTCACAGATGTATGGAGGAGACAAGTTGTGGATGGCTTTGTATGTCATGGTTAGGGTTTTGTAATGGAGTCTCTGGGCAATTGGGAGCCAGTGAAGGGATTGACAGAGGGGAGAAGCTGGGGAATAGCGGGGGGACAGGTGGATTAGTCGGGCAGCAGAGTTTAGAATAGATTGGAGGGGTGCGAGAGTGTTTGAGGGGAGGCCACAGAGCATGAGGTTGCAGTAGTCAAGGCGAGAGATGATGAGGGCATGGACTAGGGTTTTTGCAGATTCTTGGGTGAGGAATGAACGGATGCGTGAAATATTTTTGAGTTGAAGTCGGCAGGAAGTGGAAAGGGTTTGGATATGTGGTTTGAAGGAGAGATCAGCATCAAGGATTACTCCGAGGCAGCGAGCTTGTGGGACTGGGGAGAGTGGGCAGTCATTTACTGTAATTGATAGGTTCGTAGGGGGGGTCACGTGAGATGGGGGAAAGATGATGAATTCTGTTTTGTCCATGTTGAGTTTCAGATATCTAGTGGAGAAGAAGGATGAAATAGTGGACAGACATTGAGGGATTCTGGTTAGTAGGGAGGTGATATCTGGTCCAGAGATGTAGATCTGTGTGTCATCAGCATAAAGATGATACTGAAAGCCATGAGATTCTATGAGCTGTCCCAGGCCAAAGGTGTAAATAGAGAACAGCAGGGGCCCTAGGACTGAACCTTGTGGGACTCCGACAGATAGGGGGCGAGGTGAGGAGGTGGTGTGTGAGTGGGAGACGCTGAATGTCCGGTCTGTTAGGTATGATGAGATCCAGGAGAGGGCCAAGTCTGTGATGCCGAGGGATGAGAGGGTCTGTAATAATAGGGAATGGTCCACTGTGTCAAAGGCAGCCGACAGGTCCAGGAGGAGGAGGACGGAGTAGTGTCGCTTGCTCTTGGCAGTTAAGAGGTCATTGGTGACCTTAGTAAGGGCAGTTTCAGTGGAGTGGTGTGACCGGAAGCCAGATTGTAAGCGGTCGAAGAGGGAGCAAGAAGAGAGATGGGAGGACAGTTCAAGGTAGACGTGTTGTTCCAGTAGCTTGGAGGCGTATGGGAGAAGTGATATAGGGCGATAGCTAGATACAGAGGATGGGTCAAGAGAGGGCTTTTTGAGGATAGGTGTGATGGAGGCATGTTTAAAGCTTGAGGGGAAAACACCAGTTGTTAGTGATAGGTTGAAGAGATGGGTTAGGGTTGGGATGAAGACTGTGGTGAGGTTTGGGATGAAGTGGGATGGGATCGGGTCGAGTGCACAGGTGGTGAGATGTGATCTTGAGAGTAGAGTGGAGAGTCGATCTTCTGTAATGGTGGAGAAGTTGGTTTTGAAGGTGGAGGGCTGGGAAGTCGGGAGGAAGGGCTCTGGGGGTTGTTGACCAAAACTGTCCCTGATGTTATCAATTTTCTGCTTGAAAAATGAGGCAAAGTCTTCAGCTGAGATGAGTGGGGAGGGAGGAGGTGCTGGGGGGCGGAGGAGAGAATTGAAGGTGTTGAATAACTGTTTAGGGTTGTGAGACAGGGAGGATATGAGAGATGAGAAGTAGGTTTGTTTAGCTGTGGCGAGTGTGGTCTTGAAAGTAGTGAGGGACTGTTTGAATGCGATGAAATGCTCGTTGGAGTGGGATCTTTTCCATCTGCGCTCAGCAGCCCTGGAAGCTCGCCTCAGCTCTTTGGTCAGGCTGGTGTGCCAGGGCTGTCTGTTGATTTTGCGAGTTTTGGTATGTGTAAGTGGGGCAGCGGATTCCAAAGCTACAGCTATTGTGGTGTTATATAGAGCGGCAGCGTCATCCGCATTGTGTAAGGAACTTATATCTGTAAGAGGGAGGAGGGATTCGGAGAATGAGTGTAGGTCAAGGTGTTTAAGATTCCTGCGAGGGTGTGAAAGTTTGTGGGGTGGGGATTGTAGACATGGAGTGAAGAGGGAAGAGAATGTGAGCAGGTTGTGGTCAGAGAGAGGAAGAGGTGAGTTAGAGAGGTTAGATAGGGAGCAGAGGCGGGTGAAGATGAGGTCCAGTGTGTGGCCATCTTTGTGGGTGGCTGTAGAAGACCATTGAGTGAGGCCGAAGGAGGAAGTGAGAGATAGAAGTTTAGTGGCAGCTGAGAGGGAAGTGTCAATGGGGATGTTGAAGTCGCCCATGATGATAGTAGGGATGTCCGCGGAAAGGAAATGAAGTAACCAGGTGGTGAAGTGGTCAAAGAAGGTGGTGGCTTATTGCATTTTAATGCAATGTCGTGGCGACCAAAAAAACGTAATTCTGGCGTTTTGAATTTTTTTCTCGCTATGCGATCAGGTTAATGCTTTTTTGATAGATCGGCGATTCTGAACATTGCGATACCTAATATGTGTATGTGTGATTTTTTTTTTATTGTTTTATCTTCGATTTGAACTTTCAGGTTTTTTTATATTTTATTTTTAAACATATTTTTTTTTAACTTTTTGGCATGCTTCAATAGCCTCCATAGGATGCTTGAAGCATGCAGAAATCGATCGGCTCTGCTACATATGGGCGATGAGCAGATCGCCCATATGTAGCAGATGTACTGCTGTGCTTTGAGCGCCGGCCCCCGGCCGGTGCTCAAAGCGATATGCCTAGAACAACCATAGAGGTCTCTATGAGACCTCTGGTTGACCAGGCAATGCGTCGCCGACTCCCAATCACGTGACGGGGTTGGCGATGAGCTCACTTCCGGCCCGACGGCCGGAAGCGCTAGTTAAATGCCCGCTGTCAGCGCTTAACAGTGGGATTTAACTGGTTAATAGGCACGAGCGGACGGTGATTCCGCTCGCGCCTATTGAAGGCACATGTCAGCTATTTATAACAGCTAACATGTCGCGGCTTTGAGGTGGGCTCACCACCGGAGCCCAACTCAAAGCAGGGGAGTCTGACCCCTGACGTACTATCCCATCAGCGGTCAGAAAGGGGTTATACTCACCGGGGGGGCGGTCCGGTCTGGTCCGATGGGTGTTGCGGACCAGCGCCTCCCATCTTCATACGATGCCGTCCTCTTCTTTCCTTCCTGTCGTGGCTCCGATGCAGGCGCACTGCTCTGCCCTGCCCTGGGAGGCGCCAGACCAGACGGCGGCACCAATCAGACCGGACGCCGAGGTGAGTATAATCTAACTCTTTTTTTCTTATCTATCTGGTTACATCGGGGGCTTATCTACAGCATTACAGAATGCTGTAGATAATCCCCTGATGTCGGTGCCGGCTGCTCATATTCAAAAAAAGGGTGACAGATTCCCTTTAAATGTCGTGTTTTAACTTTTTTTAATTATTTTTTTCTGCGGCCACTGGAGGCTGCCATTTTCATTTGCTGGTGTGTAAGTGTAAGAAGATGTGCATATTGCCTTGCTCCTCTTGGTGACATCATTGCTGTGTATAATGTGATCTGTAATCTGAACAATGTCCTGCATTTTGTGTACTTATTGTGTCATGTGAAGTGTAAGATGTTTGACTATGTAATGTATGAAGTAATATAAACAATGTACAGTGATAGGATAGGAAAAGCATTAAAAGTGTAATAGGCACAGTGTATAGAGATGCTTTACATTGTTAGTATTAAGCTGTAGTCTGGTTAGCCACAGGTAGCTGTCAAGAGACAGGGAGAGTTATGATACAGTTAATGTTTGGTAATAGCCCACAATGGGAGGGCCTAGTCCCAGGGAAGGCAGATTAATTCCTGATTAGAGTGAGAAGTTGGAGAGCAAGAAGTGAGCAGTGCTGCCGAAGGATGATCCACAGCTAAAAGGAGAAGGGAACTGACAGAAAAGACAGAGTGGCCTTCCACCTTAAACTGGTCCTTAGATAGAACAACGTGTCATGAGAAATCCTGAGCTTGATAAACACCGAAATAACGGACCTCAAAAAGACTGAGACTGTGGGACCAGTAAGGGTCCCGTGCGGAGTATCCAGGGTGTCCATAGTGATAGGACATGGAGCCCCTGAGCAGGTGTAGAAAAACTCACTGAATTGTACTGTGGCGCCAAGCTAGGTTGACGAAGTAAGGCAAAACAGTGTGCTGTACTGGCCCTGGAGTAGATTAGAGTGGAAGGAAAAAGTCTGTGAAAACGCTTCTTGCTGTGAATGAAATGTGCTTAAGATTGTGAGCGCGCTATTCCCTGTACATAACTAAGTTCAGTAAAGTTTGCATGTTTACATGGAAGTCTCCTTCATTGATCTGTGGAAGTCGTGGTCCTTGCCAGCCAATACCATCGGCTAAAGGTGGCCTGCACGGGCACAAGGCCCTCACAACACCAACATCAACACCCAGCCAGGACCCACACAATTGTCTGTAACGTGTTGGGGTGCTGGACACATGACACGCACCTACTGCCAAAACACTGGGCACCGTTACATAAGTGTCTGAGCACAATACTTACAAACCACAAATACAGCAGCCCTTGAGCATAAGAGATTGCAGTGTCCAACCGTATCTCCTACACTGTGGCTGCCTCCAGCTGTGAATTGAGCATGCTCCCTGAGCTATCCTGGTCATAGCTGTATGGAGGAGCCATTTTTTTTGTAGCTGCTCTGCAAGGTACAATTTCTCCCTGTCACCACTAACAGTGTTCAGTGTGAGCGGTGACAGGAGATTATAGGCTGCAATGAGCTGACATCCAGGTTGCGGTGAGCAATGAATATCAGGGTGGTGATCGGCAGCCTGACATTGTACTACTGTCAGGCTAACATGCTGTTCTCACCGATTGAGATGTCCCTGCCGCAGTTCTGCTTTAAGCAGTGGGAGCAGTGCATTTGGATGAGACTTCTTCCAGAGCTGAGAACAGGTTGGTAGCCTTGGATCAGTAGTGTAATGTCAGAATGCCGATTACTGCTCACCGCCACTGTTGCCACAGTGTTAGAGCACAGCAGCAATTATCGCCCTGCTGTGCTCTGAGCACTGACTCAGCTCTGCTATGTCAATGTATGCCTAGTTCAGACGTCCCTGGCATCTGAAGGAGGCTTTAAACTGACACAACTGAGCCGTGTAATTAATCTTACCATGTGTGATACAGCCTGCAGTGCCTCTAATGCCCGTCATGTGTGAAACATCCCACAGAGGCGCCTTTCAAATCCCATCATGTGTGATACAGCCCTCAGAGCCATGTATCTAATCCCATCATGTGTGATATCATATCACCCGCAGTACCACATGTATAATCCCATCATGTGTGATACAGCCAGCAGAGGTGCGCATCTAATCCCGTGTGATACACTCTGCATATCTTATCCAAGCGCGTAATACAGTCTGTGTATCAAACCCCATCCTGTGTGATACATTCCACTGAGCCCTGTATCTAATGCCATCACGTGATACACCCTGTGTGTCAAATCCCAATGTGTGATACTGTTCACGTTTATAATCCCATCCTGTGTTATTCACGAGACTAAACCTTGTATTAAATTCCATCATGTGATACACTCAACATATCAAATCCCAGCACGCAATATGACGAGCACCACCAACTAATAGAATTGCTGCAGAAGGCCCTCCTCGGTGACATTGTCCACATCTCAGTATCACTTTGCAGTCACCATTGTGGCTCCTCACTGTAATCCTAAACGTCATCCTCTCTTTTTAAATTATTTATCATATTTTATACTATTGAATTTTTTTATTTATTAAAACATTAATACTTTGCATCTTTTTAATTGCTCTAAAAAAAAATAATTGGCACCTTACTTTTAAGGCCTGCCCTTTTTTATTGTGACTTTTGCAAAAATGGCTGCCACAAAAAAAATTAAAACAACTGTTTCTCTAAAACAAGCATAATTAAACATACAATTCCTACTATTTTTCAAAATTTGAATTTGGTAATATTTATTTTTGAAAAGTTGCAATCTTGATCTGACATTGGAATCCATTAGTGAGACTGCATATTACGTACAGTTGCTTAGGGACAATTACAAGATATGTATCTGCCCCACCTCACATGTGACTGTTCAAAACACACTTCAATAGAAAATCCTGTGTAATTCTAAGAAATAGAATAACGTAAACCTATTAACCTTTAAATAAGACCATACATTTCTAAGTACCATAATTGTCTAAGGTGTTACTAGTAGGACATGTTCAACAAGATAAGTTTTATGGCATGGAAATATTACACATTACAGGAAGAACAAAGGAGTCGCAAAAATAACATTATATATAACATTTGTTGCGTAATATCAGTACTGAGGTAGTGATTTCAGAAAAGCTTGTCAATGCTAGAAAGCAGACGGATTACTTAGATACATTTCTTTAAAACTATTGGTTCTGATATAGGAATAATTAGAAGAGATTTTTTAGACTCGGGTATTTAACCAATTACCGTACTAGAGAATAGAATCATATAAAACAGTGTGTACACACCCAATTACATTATAACTCATGGTTTTATTCATAGGATAAAACAACATTCACTGTTGTGAGTTCATTTTCCCCTCCGTCACTGAGGCCTGGTGAACTCCCTATTCTAGTGAAGGAAGGTAGTGAGCCTGATTATCAGACACTTGGGACTAATGAAGACGATTGGCTGAGTGGAGTCACTGACTGGATTTAAGGCAGCCTACTCCCTTTCTGCCCTGCGGGTGATTTCTCTGTGGACTCTTGGACTCCAGTCTGATTCCTGCTCTCCTAAAGCTAAGTTTTCTGTTTTGCCTTTTTGCATCTAAGATTTGTTTTTGTTTTTCTTGCTTTTTGGATTCTGCCACTCCCTGCTGGAGTGTGCAGTGTTCCTTGAGCTCTGTCTTCTGAAAGTACCTGAGCGCTGATTTAGTTTTTGAAGCTTAGTTGCTTCAGGGCCATTTTTATATCAGCTTGTTGGCTTTTGTCTCTGATAGGGTTTTGGCAGATTGCAGACAGCAGCCTTCCTATCCGTTCCTATCTAGGTAGTTTTTGGGCCCTGTCTTTGCTCAGCCTGTCTTTCTGTCTGTGTAAGTGTTTTCATCTTGCTTCACCGTCATTATATGTGGGGGGCTGCCTATTGCTTTGGGGTCTGCTCTGGGGCAGTTAGATTTCCCCTTTCCTTCTTTAGGCCTATGTATCTCTCCGGCTGTGATCGAGGGGTCTAGGTCATCGTAGGAACCCCCCACGGCTACTGCTAGTTGTGTTGATAGGTTCAGGGGTCTGCAATCTGATAGTTGCCAACTTCTCTGGTTTTCAGGACTTAGCTAGCATTTCTGTTTTTGCCTCCTACGGTGACTCAATCATAACAGAATCACCCGCCCAAACCGCAGATCCTGGGGTACTCAATAGCAGGAA
This sequence comes from Dendrobates tinctorius, assembly GCF_039654945.1. NCBI lineage: Eukaryota > Metazoa > Chordata > Amphibia > Anura > Dendrobatidae > Dendrobates > Dendrobates tinctorius. The sequence goes on along the minus strand of NW_027362063.1, from coordinate 1,304,818 downwards.
AGAATTGTGTTTAAAAAAAAAAAAAGGTGTGTGTATATTCTTTCCTCTATATCTCTGAGGTCGTAGGGGGAATTTTTTTTTTCTCTCAATGGAGATAAAGCAAGTGTCTGATCATGTGGAGCAGCTCGCTGCTGAAGTGCGAGGAATTTCCACCTATCTTGCTCGTTCACATGCTGTTGAACCAAAGATCCCCACACCTGATGTATTTTTTGGGGATCGATCTAAATTTTTGAGTTTCAAAAATAATTGTAAATTATTTTTTGCTTTGAAGCCTAACTCGTCAGGGAGCCCCGCGCAGCAGGTTAAAATTGTCATCTCTTTGCTGCGCGGCGATCCCCAGGATTGAGCGTTTTCTTTGAAACCAGATGACCCTATTCTGACTAATGTGAACGCATTTTTTCAAGCCTTGGGGTTGCTGTACGACGAACCTAATGCTATTGATCAGGCTGAAAAGACCCTGTTAGCATTGAAACAGGGTCGAGAATCTGCAGAGTTGTACTGTCAAAAGTTCCGAAAGTGGGCGGTCCTTACTACCTGGAATGATAGTGCCTTGGCTGCTCTCTTTCGGAAGGGTTTGTCAGAAGCCGTAAAAGATACTATGGTGGGATTTCCTGTTCCCTCTGGTCTGGACGATTCTATGTCTTTAGCCATTCAGGTTGATCGGCGTTTACGTGAACGCAGGATTACACGAGAGGTGTTGCCACTGGTTGAACAGACATCTGAACCTATGCAATGTGATAGAGTTTTGTCTAAGGCGCAACGTCAGGAATTCAGAAGGCGTAATAAGCTGTGTTTTTTCTGTGGAGATGCCTCACATGTTATTTCTGTTTGTCCTAAACGTGAGAAACGCTTTGCACACACGTTTTCTGTTGGTGGGGTTCAGCCTAAGTTTCTTTTGGCGATTACTCTGATCTGTTCCCTGTCCACATTTTCCGCCAAGGCTTTTGTGGATTCGGGAGCAGCGCTAAACCTAATGGACTTGGATTTTGCAAAACGTTGTGGATTTCCGTTGACACCTCTGCAGACGCCTATCCCTTTGAGGGGGATTGATGCTACCCCTCTGGCTAAAAATAAACCTCAGTTTTGGACCCAGTTGGTCATGCGGGTCGCCCCAGACCACCAAGAAAATTGCAGATTTTTGGTGTTGCATGGTCTGCATGATGCCGTTGTTCTGGGGTTTCCCTGGTTGCAGATTCATAATCCAGTTTTGGATTGGAAGTCTGTGTCTGTGGTGAGTTGGGGTTGCCGGTGTACCTTTAGTGAGGCTCCGTTTTTTTCCACCTCTCCTCAGTCGCATGAGGTTCCTGACTATTTGGCGGACTACTATGATGTATTTAGTGAGAATGAGTCTGCGTCCTTGCCTCCTCATAGGAGTTATGACTGTGCAATTGAACTAAACCCGGGGTGTAAATTTCCCAAGGGTCGGCTCTTCAATTTATCTGTACCCGAGCACGAGGCTATGCGGTCCTATATTAAGGAGGCGTTGGAGAAGGGTCATATTAGACCATCCTCTTCACCCTTAGGTGCCGTTTTTTTTTTTGTGGCCAAGAAGGATGGTTCTTTAAGGCCTTGTATTGATTATGCCCTCAATAAAATTACTATTAAATATCAGTATCCATTACCCCTGATTTCGGATCTATTCTCTAGAGTCAGAGGTGCTTGCTGGTTTACCAAGCTTGACCTCAGGGGGGCGTATAATCTTATCTGCATTAAGCAGGGGGATGAATGGAAGACGGCGTTTAATGCTCCGGAGGGACATTTTGAGTACCTGGTGATGCCTTTTGGGCTCACTAATGCCCCTTCTGTCTTCCAGTGCTTCATGAACGATATTTTCCGAGACTTTGTCGATAAATTTTTGATTATCTATCTGGATGATATTTTGATCTTCTCCAAGGATTGGGATTCTCATGTGGAACATATTCGGACTGTGTTCCGGATCTTGAGAGAGAATTCTCTGTATGTCAAAGGATCAAAATGCCTTTTTGGAGTACAGAGAATTTCTTTTTTGGGATTTATTTTGTCTCCGTCAACTATTGAAATGGACCCGGCCAAGGTACAGGCCATTTATGATTGGGTTCAGCCCACTTCTTTGAAGGCCCTCCAGAAGTTTTTGGGTTTTGCTAATTTTTATCGGAAATTTATAGCAAAATTTTCTAGTATTGCCAAACCATTGACTGACCTGACCAGGAAGGGTGCGAATGTGTTGAATTGGTCTCCGGAGGCGGTTGCTTCCTTTCAGGAGCTGAAGCGTAGATTTACCTCCGCCGCGGTTCTGCGGCAACCTGATGTTTCACTCCCGTTCCAGGTAGAGGTGGATGCTTCTGAGATTGGTGCGGGAGCGGTGTTGTCCCAAAAGGATCCGGTAGCATCTAAAATGAATCCCTGTGCTTTCTTTTCCCGTAAGTTCTCTTCATCTGAACGTAACTATGATGTGGGGAATCGGGAACTGTTGGCCATGAAATGGGCATTTGAGGAGTGGAGACATTGGTTGGAGGGAGCCAAACATCAAGTTGTGGTCCTCACTGACCACAAAAATTTGATTTACCTAGAGTCGGCTAAACGCTTGAACCCTAGACAGGCTAGGTGGGCCTTGTTTTTTACACGTTTTGATTTTGTGGTCTCTTTCCTTCCTGGAACTAAGAATGTCAAGGCAGACGCCCTCTCTAGGAGTTTCTTTGCTGATTCTCCTGTGGTGACCAAGCCTGCCACCATCTTAGGCGAAGGGGTAGTTCTTTCTGCCATCTCGCCCGATTTGAGACTTGCTCTGCAAGAGTTCCAGGAGGACAAACCTGAGCGTTGCCCCAGTGGAAAGTTGTATGTTCCTGACCAGTGGAAGAAGAGAGTGATGTCTGAAGTTCATTGCTCTGCATTGGCTGGTCATCCAGGTATTTTTGGTACTAGAGATCTGGTGAGTCGCTCTTTTTGGTGGCCCACCTTGTCTCATGATGTCAGGAATTTTGTGCAGTCCTGTGGGACTTGCTCCCGGTCTAAATCTTGTTCTCGCTCTAGTGGGTTGTTGATGCCTTTGCCGGTCCCCAGGAGGCAATGGACCCATATTTCAATGGATTTCATTTCTGATATGCCGGTCTCTCGAATGACTGCTATTTGGGTGATTTGTGATACGTTCTCTAAGATGGTTCATCTTGTACCACTCCCTAAGTTGCCATCTTCCTCTGAGTTGGTGCCTCTGTTTTTGCAACAGGTGGTTCGCTTGCACGGGATTCCTGAGAACATTGTATCTGACAGAGGAGTTCAATTTGTGTCTAAATTTTGGAGGACGTTCTGTTCCAAGTTGGGAATTCTGTTGTCCTTCTCTTCTGCTTTTCACCCTCAGACCAATGGGCAGACAGAGAGAACAAACCAGACCTTGGAGTCGTATTTGAGATGTTTTATTTCCGCTGATCAGGATGATTGGGTTTCATTTTTGCCCTTGGCCGAATTTGCTTTAAATAATAGAGCTAGTTCTGCCACTTTGATGTCACCTTTTTTTTGTAACTTTGGTTTTCACCCTCGATTTTCTTCAGGGCAGGTGGAGCCTTCTGCCTGCCCAGGTGTTGACACTGTGGTGGAGAGAATGCACCAGATCTGGAACCAAGTGGTAGATAAGTTATCTCTCTCCCAGGAAAAGGCCCAGCAGTTTTCCAATCGACATAGGACCATTGGTCCCCAGTTTAAGATTGGTGATATGGTGTGGTTATCATCAAAAAATATTGCTATGAAGGTGGCTTCTCCTAAGTTTAAGCCTAGATTTATTGGACCTTACAAGATTTTGGAGATTATTAATCCGGTCTCTTTTCGTTTGGCTCTTCCTGTCACATTTAAGATCCATAATGTGTTCCATAAGTCCTTGTTGAAGAGGTTTGTTGAGCCAGTTGTGACTGAGGTGGCACCTCCGGACCCTGTATTGGTTGAAGGTAACTTGGAATATGAGGTAGAGAAAATTCTGGATTCCCGTCTGGCTAGACGGAGACTCCAGTATTTGGTTAAGTGGAAGGGTTATGGTCAGGAGGATAATTCCTGGGTCTCTGCCTCTGATATTCATGCCAAAAGATTGGTGCGTGCCTTTCATCGGGCTCACCATGATCGCCCTGGTGGAGTGGTTGAGGGTTCGGTGACCCCTCCTCAAGGGGGGGTACTGTTGTGAGTTCATTTTCCCCTCCGTCACTGAGGCCTGGTGAACTCCCTATTCTAGTGAAGGAAGGTAGTGAGCCTGATTATCAGACACCTGGGACTAATGAAGACGATTGGCTGAGTGGAGTCACTGACTGGATTTAAGGCAGCCTACTCCCTTTCTGCCCTGCGGGTGATTTCTCTGTGGACTCTTGGACTCCAGTCTGATTCCTGCTCTCCTAAAGCTAAGTTTTCTGTTTTGCCTTTTTGCATCTAAGATTTGTTTTTGTTTTTCTTGCTTTTTGGATTCTGCCACTCCCTGCTGGAGTGTGCAGTGTTCCTTGAGCTCTGTCTTCTGAAAGTACCTGAGCGCTGATTTAGCTTTTGAAGCTTAGTTGCTTCAGGGCCATTTTTATATCAGCTTGTTGGCTTTTGTCTCTGATAGGGTTTTGACAGATTGCAGACAGCAGCCTTCCTATCCGTTCCTATCTAGGTAGTTTTGGGCCCCATCTTTGCTCAGCATGTCTTTCTGTCTGTGTAAGTGTTTTCATCTTGCTTCACCGTCATTATATGTGGGGGGCTGCCTATTGCTTTGGGGTCTGCTCTGGGGCAGTTAGATTTCCCCTTTCCTTCTTTAGGCCTATGTATCTCTCCGGCTGTGATCGAGGGGTCTAGGTCATCGTAGGAACCCCCCATGGCTACTGCTAGTTGTGTTGATAGGTTCAGGGGTCTGCAATCTGATAGTTGCCAACTTCTCTGGTTTTCAGGACTTAGCTAGCATTTCTGTTTTTGCCTCCTACGGTGACTCAATCATAACAATTCACCATGTAAGCATTTAAAACCATTAAAAAAGACCAACATTTCTCTGATGGCTGCGCATAATTCCTGTGGCCAGACACAATGCCTTACTTCCCGTTACAGATAAACCCAGAAGTGACTACTTAGAGTTCAGCATGCCTCCCCATGTGCTGCACAATACCCCCATAGCATGCCCTTGTTCTACACAACACCCCTATAACCTTCCCATGTTCTGCACGACACCCCCTTAGCCTCCCCATGTGCAGCATAGCACCCCCATAGCCTCCCCTGCACAGCATGACACCCCCATAGCCTCCCCATGCACTGCATGTCACCCGATAGCCTCCCCATGCGAAGTATGTCACCTCCATAGCCTCCCCATGTGCAGCATGACACCCCCATAGCCTCCCCATGTGCAGCATGACACCACCATAGCCTCCCCATGTGCAGCATGACACCCCCATAGCCTCCCCATGTTCTGCACGACACCCCCATAGCCTTCCCATGTGGTGCACGACACCCCCATAGTCTCCCTATGTGCTGCACGATACCCCCATAGCCTCCTCATGTTCTGCACGACACTCCCATAGCTTCCCCATGTTCTGCACGACACCCCCATAGCCTTCCTATGTGGTGCACGACACCCCCATAGCCTCCCTATGTGCTGCACGATACCCCCATAGCCTCCTCATGTTCTGAACGACACTCCCATAGCTTCCCCATGTTCTGCACGACACCCCCATAGCCTCCCCATGTGCTGCACGACACCCCCATAGCCTCCCCATGTGCTGTATGTTACCCCCATAGCCTCCCCATGTGCTTCACGACACCCCCATAGCCTTCCCATGCCCACCCAAACATCCCATATATTTGAAAAAAAGAAAGAACACCACATGCTCACCTCGGTCCCTTTTCCTAGATGCTCTGCTCCTGTCTCGGTGTCTCCGGTGCGCTGACTCTTCGCAGTACACAGCTTGTTCTGCCTTCTTCCACGTATGACACTCTGTGGATTCCAGCATACGGCTTAACCTTTCATCGACTCCCAGAAGCAAGACTGTATGGGTGCTTAAGTCTATATTTATTGGGATGATATGGACAACAATGGGAGATGATAAAAGATGGTATAGTAGAACACAGTAGTAGATGAGATCAGGGGTTGTTGTACAAAGTTGTAGATGATATCAGAGATTGTTGAATACAGTTATGGATGATTCAGAAGATTGTTGTACAAAATGTGGATGATTCAGGTAAAAACTATAAGAAACAAATAATGCAGCATGTCAGTACTGGTAAATAATATACAATACACAAATACTGGCAGGTAATCACAGCAATGCAAGGTACTATTACAACAGTAGCAATGATTCAGGATGAAGTTATATCAGTAGCATGCATTATATAGAAGCTGAGCAATACAACATACACAGCAGTAAAAGTGAAAGAAATATCTAACATAACTCATGGCTGCCAGCTTTGCACTCACTGACAATAGGATGCATATAACTATAATAACATTACAGGAGCTAAACATGCATTGCAAACATCATGGGGGGCTGCATTATGGCTGCTAACACAAATGCATAACTCATAACTGCATCAACCTTACCGGAATCTGCTTATTATAACCTGTGGTTTTGCCTGGAGCTGAGCACATGTGGGCTACTCAGGAGTTTGTCAGGAATGGTTACATGCTGCAAAACCCAGGCAGAAAGAAGGTGCAGTTTTGAACAGTTAACCGTTTGGGGGAACAGAAGATTCCAAACACATAAATAAGAAAGAGAAAGGCAACTATGACACCTAATGGCCATAGCTGGAACAACACTTAAAATATCTTTCTGCACAGAATGGGTAGAACACAGCTGATGCGATGAAATGATGTCATCACGTAAGCTGTTTCACACGCTAATTGGCGGAGGAAGTGGCCAGAGGCCCCTCCTCCACCAATGCAGTCAGCGCAGATGGAGACAGAGAGCAGGTAGGCATGGTGCAGCCCACAGACCTCTGGTTTCCAGCCCCACTGCTGTCTTGGTCTGGACTGAGACAGCCAAAGGGCCGGATGTGGCCCACGGGCCGCACTTTGCCCAGGTCTGGCCTTAGGTATCTAGTAACCTACGCAATAAGCTGAACACTGCAGAATTAAAAACTTTGTTTTTGTGAAAAAAGAGTATCTTTAAAAAAATGTAAATTGCAAAGTTGCTTCTTTTGACAAGTACTTTGCAAGTTTAACCACTAATGGAGATGAGGTAACTTCTTTAATATTTAAAATATTTTTTACAAATTCAGCCTGGTTACTTGTTTTCCCAGTTATTAGACTATTGTGAACATATGTTATATATGTTATGTAGTATGTTATATAGAATAAGACACAACACGCTACAGGAATCTAACATTTGACATTACAGTCATGGAATAACGAGCCATGGTAATCAGCTAATCTTTCAGATGAAAGTAATTTAAGTTGATAGTGGATCAATATCTATGTAGTTTGCATGGAAAACCTTGCAATGAGTAAATGTTTAGACGGCACTGTACAGTATATTGGAATATCATTGCTCATCAGATGCTTTCCTTTATGCCAGCAGCACATTTGTGAATTAGCTTTCTCAGCACATCAACGTACATGCTATAAGGCTAGCGAAGTGCTGGAATATGTCCAACAACAGTAAATCCAGTAACACTGACATTAGATTAATGTTGATGCCTCTGTAGAAACCAGATGTCAAGCCAGTAGAGTACATTTAAAATCATTGTATACCAACCATGTATTTTCAATTACATTTAAATTACATATACTGTCTATGGGGGCGATGGTCACACAAGTGCACTACAGCTCATCTAAACCTATATATGTGAATTCAGTATAGGTCATGCATGTGGGTCGCCCTCGCACACCCAGGGCAGCGGGGTACTCGGTACCGGGCTGGTGTCAGGCGGGCATGTGTCACAGCAGCGGTGACCCAGTCCGTGGCCCTGGGCGCCCAATATCAATGGTGGTGATGTTGTTAATGGTGTTAAAGTTTATTAGAATAGTTCGTGACGCCACCCGTGGTGTTTGGCAAGTAAGGTGTTGAGCCAACGCTGCATTCAGATCCGCTGGGACTGATGGTGTGGTGCAGCAAAGATGGTGTAGCTCCCCACAGGTGAAGCTGTAGTCCCAGGGCAGTGTAGGTGCAATGGATGAGGAGAGGCGCAGGATGGTATGGATGCTGGTACTCAGGTGTAAAGGTGCGGGAATAACTGGAGGACACCAGGGTGTGCGGTTCCAAAGCTTTACTCACTGTTTGCAGTTCACACAACTGCCTGCCTCCGTACTGTGTTCTCCAGGTCAGGGCTTCAGCCAACCTCCAGGCAGGATAGGATTCTCCCTTCCACACTCCACCAACATGTACCTTACTAAACGACTCCTCCAATGCGCCTTTAGGAGCAAAGCACTCCAGTACTTAGTTACCCTGGAATGTCTCTCTCTAGGTGTTCCTAGTCTCTACTTGTATGACAGACAGCTGTAGCCTGCTTCGGGGACTCCACTCTGCGTCCCGGCTCTCTATTCAGTTGCTGTTGTGTCCCAAGTCTATGATGGGAGCAAGGCGTTAGCGGCTCACTACTCCTCCGGTGTCTGTTGCCGGACATAAAGATCCAATCAACCTCTGGGACCGGGCCCCGGCCTTTGCGCTCTCTGGACTGGAAGGGTTCTCTATCTTTCTTCAACCTGCTTCCCACCGTCCTTCTATTCTCCTTCGTTCCGATCTGTTCTCTCTCTCTTATGGAAGGTTAGGTTATCAATCTTATCAGTCTTTTTCTCTGGTCTTTCTCGTGCCAGCAGCCCAGATCACTGGGACCTGCTGCAGCACATCCCTCAGACACCCATCTTCTCTCTTCTCTCTCTCTCCAACTACTACTCCCCTTAACTTTCACTCTTCCCACTCTTTTATATCATCTCACTCCACCCGCCTCCCAGCACATCTCGTGTTACGAAGCAGGGTTCCATGAGGGGTGCTCTGTTAACCCCCAGCCTGAAGCTGTTAGGTGTCCCCACCGAACTATCCTGTGTGTGGAATGCAGGTGTGGAGCGTGGTCAGGAGTTCCCACCCTACCTGGATGGTGGGGCACTACACCTTAGGAGAAGGTGCAGTACCTCTGTGGCGACTGAAGCCTCAGGGGCGCCACACATGCACACTACCAGTATATTCACACTGGGCTTTTAGACCAATATTTTTTTGATTAGTGGATGCCATAACTTTTGACGCCCAAAGATCATATATTTGTAATTGTCTATTCTGCAGATAAAATGTTGTCCGTAGGATAACACCTTTAAAGGGAAGGTGCCATCAAAAAAATTTTTTTTTCAGCAATTGAAAACATTTTAAAGAATTAATGTTTAACCCCTTCACTAGCAAGGGTGGTTTGCACGTTAACGCCCGGGCCAATTTTTACAATTCTGACCACTGTCCCTTTATGAGGTAATAACTCTGAAACGCTTCCATGGATCCCGGTGATTCTGACATTGTTTTCTCGTGACATATTGTACTTCATGATAGTGGTAAAATTTAATTCAAATAACTTGCGTTTATTTGTGAAAAAAGCGGAAATTTGGCGAAAATTTTTAAAATTTCGCAATATTCCAAATTTGAATTTTTATGCCCTTAAATCACAGAGATACAGCACACAAAAGACTTGATAAGTAACATTTCCCACATGTTTACTTTACATCAGCACAATTTTGGAACCAAAATTTTTTTTGTTAGGAAGTTATAAGGGTTAAAAATTGAACAGCGATTTCTCATTTTTGCAACACCATTTTATTTTTACGGACCACATCACATTTGAAGCCACTTTTCGGGGTCTATATGATAGAAAATACCCAAAAGTGACACCATTCTAAAAACTGCACCCCTTAAGGTGCTCAAAACCACATTCAAGAAGTTTATTAACCCTTTAGGTGCGTCACAGGAACTTTTTGAATATTTAAAAAAAAAATTAACATTTAACTTATTTTCACAAAAAAAATACTTCAGGTTCAATTTTTTTTATTTTACCAAGGGTAACAGGAGAAATTGGACTGCAAAAGTTATTGTGCAATTTGTCTTGAGTACGCTGATACCTGATATGTGGGGGAATCACTGTTTCGGCGCATGGCAGAGCTCAGAAGGAAAGGAGCGCCGTTTGACTTTTTCAATGCAAAAGTGGCTGGAATTCAGATCGGACGCCATGTCGCGTTTGGAGAGCCCCTGATGTGCCTAAACAGTGGAAACCCCCCACAAGTGACCCCATTTTGGAAACTAGATCCCCCAAGGAACTTATCTAGATATGTGGTGAGAACTTTGAACCCATAAGGGCTTCACAGAAGTTTATAACGTACAGCGGTACAATTAAAAAATCATATTTTTTCCACAAAAATGATCTTTTCACCCCCAATTTTCATTTTACCAAGGGTAACAGGACCCTAAAAGTTATTGTGCAATTTGTCCTGAGTACGCTGATACCCCACATGTTGGGGTAAACCACTATTTGGGTGCAAGGCAGAGCTCGGAAGGGAAGGAGCACCATTTGACGTTTTTGGCTGGAATTGAGATCGGACACCATGTCGCGATTGGAAAACCCCTGATGTACCAAAACAGTGGAAACCCCCCACAAATGACACCATTTTGGAAACTAGACCCCCCAGGGAACTTATCTAGATGTGTGGTGAGAACTTTGAACCCACAAGGGCTTCACAGAAGTTTATAACGTACAGCGGTACAATTAAAAAATCATATTTTTTCCACAAAAATGATCTTTTCACCCCCAATTTTCATTTTACCAAGGGTAACAGGACCCTAAAAGTTATTGTGCAATTTGTCCTGAGTACGCTGATACCTCACATGTGGGGGTAAACCACTATTTGGGCGCATGGCAGAGCTCGGAAGGGAAGCAGCGCCATTTGACGTTTTTGGCTGGAATTGAGATCGGACACCATGTCGCGTTTGGAAAGCCCCTGATGTACCAAAACAGTGGAAACCCCCCACAAATGACACCATTTTGGAAACTAGACCCCCCAAGGAACTTATCTAGATGTGTGGTGAGAACTTTGAACCCCCCAGTGCTTCACAGAAGTTTATAATGCCTGGGCGTGAAAATAAAAAAATCGTATTTTTTCCACAAACATGATCTTTTAGTCACCAACTTTTTTATTTTCCCAATGGTACCAGGAGAAATTGGACCCCAAAAGTTGTTGTCCAATTTGTCCTGAGTACGATGACACCCCATATGTGGGAGAAAACTACTGTATGGGCACATGTCGGGGCTCGGAAGGGAAGTAGTGACGTTTTGGAATGCAGACTTTGATGGAATGGTCTGCGGGTGTCATGTTGCTTTTGGAGAGCCCCTGATGTACCTAAACAGTGGAAACGCCCCACAAGTGACCCCGTTTTGGAAACTAGACCCCCTAAGGAACTTATCTAGATGTGTGGTGAGCACTTTGAACCCCCAAGGGCTTCACAGAAGTTTATAATGCCCAGGCATGAAAATAAAAGAATCATATTTTTTCCACAAACATGATCAATTAGTCCCCAATTTTTTTATTTTCCCAAGAGTACCAGGAGAAATTGGACCCCAAAAGTTGTTGTCCAATTTGTCCTGAGTACGATGACACCCCATATGTGGGAGAAAACTACTGTATGGGCACATGTCGGGGCTCGGAAGGGAAGTAGTGACGTTTTGGAATGCAGACTTTGATGGAATGGTCTGCAGGTGTCATGTTGCTTTTGGAGAGCCCCTGATGTACCTAAACAGTGGAAACGCCCCACAAGTAACCCCGTTTTGGAAACTAGACCCCCTAAGGAACTTATCTAGATGTGTGGTGAGCACTTTGAACCCCCAAGGGCTTCACAGAAGTTTATAATGCCCAGGCATGAAAATAAAAGAATCATATTTTTTCCACAAACATGATCAATTAGTCCCCAATTTTTTTATTTTCCCAAGAGTACCAGGAGAAATTGGACCCCAAAAGTTGTTGTCCAATTTGTCCTGAGTACGCTGATACCCCATATGTGGGAGAAAACTACTGTATGGGCACACGTCGGGGCTCGGAAGGGAAGTAGTGACGTTTTGGAATGCAGACTTTGATGGAATGGTCTGCGGGTGTCGTGTGCGTTTGGAGAGCCCCTGATGTACCTAAACTATTGAAACTCCCCACAAGTGACCCCATTTTGGAAACTAGACCCCCCATGGAACTTATCTAGATGTGTGGTGAGTAGAGTTGAGCGACTTTTGGTTTTTTAGGGTCGAGTTTCGTTTCGTGAAACCCGACTTTTCCAAAAGTCGGGTCGAGCAAGATCAGCCGATTATAGGGAAAAGTCGGGGTCGTCCCGAAACACGAAACCCAATGTAAGTCAATGGGGAATAAAAGTCGGCAGTGAGAGGAGGACAGGAAACACACCTACAGTGCCCATTTGAATGCCAAAAGCATCAATTCTTCTTACTTAAGCTTGTCAACCTTAATTAACTTCATAATACAAGTTACGCACTGAAAAATGGGGGTTATTTGGCTAAAGTTGTGGGGGGGGTAGGGCTGGCTCCAGGTTTTCATGTGCCCTGGGCGAAAGAGCACCCCTTTAACACATACCACAACTCATCATGCTCCGATACGGCAGAGAAATAGCGGTATAGTACAATGAAAAATACTTCACTTTTTACATCTCATGACGAGGCCCATCTATTTCTCCACACAGAATCATTGGTCCCATATAATGTTTGAAACAGTATATGATGAGCTCCACATAATGCTACAGTATATGTTGGTCCCAATGGATGAAGCACCACTGTCTTATGGGCCCAAATAATGCTCCAAACATAATGGGCCCCATTTCTAATGCTCTAGTGTATAATGGGCCCTGTAAATGCTGCTCCAGTGTCTGATGTCCACCTTTGGAATGTTCCAGTGTATGGTGGGCCCCATCTATCATTCTCCAGAGTATAGTGCTCCTCAAAAATTGCTGTCCCAACATTGAAAACAATCAAATAAGTCTCCTCGCTAGGGAATCCCTGTACTAGTCTGGACTCCTCGTCGTCCCCATCTTCCATCTCACTGCACAGTATTTCAACCTTGCAAGTGCTGTGATCCTGAGCAAGCAGGGGGGGCCCACTCGTTGGCGACGGCACTGGCACAGGGCCCCTGATAGTACGGTGGTGTGTCTGATGGTGGGTGGGCCGAACCTGCACTTTCATCTGCAGCTTCCTCTTTGTCACCGTGTAAGATGGAACTGAATATGGGAAGGGTAACCTGAGTTTCATCAGGGTCAGATTCAGGCCGTGTAGCGTGCGAGGGGAATGTAGTGGTCTGGCTCAATGTACCAGCAGATTCATCGAGCAGTGGCTGGGCATCAGTGCACTTGTCTCGCCCCCAGGAGTACGGTCGCCACAGTGGCATTACCTTCCTCCTAGGGAGTGTGATGTCATGTTTGGGAGCAACGAAGGATCTCTCTAGCAGGTTAACTGATTGGGCGGCGTTATTCCCACGAGTCATGACCCTCCAAACAGCGTTCATGAAGGCAAAGTGTTTGTTTTACGTGGGCAGTATGGTTGCAAAGCTGAACCTTAAAGGAATGTCCAGAAGGGCACCACCAGGAGTGGAGCCTACGGTTAAATTCGACTCCACCTGGGAAACCTCAACCATGCCAGCTACAGAAAAGATGCACACATTGCAAGCTTAATTCCGTTAACGAACGAGACTCCGTCATGCCCCGCGGTCCGAGTCCGGCTTACTAGAGGGACACGTGAGGCTCTGGCACATGAGATTGGCCAATAACTGGTGTGTCATGCCCTTACATGTCCGTGGCTGCATGTGCGCTACACTGAAAAGGCCAGCGTTTGTCGCTTACAGGTGCAGATAACCCGCTGAACAACGTTAGTGATGGGGATCACTGATTACAATTATTACCCGCGAACGATGATTTCCCAGTAAGTGCAGGTCAACCGCAGTTCCGGAATTAGGCCTAACCGTCATTCCTGAAAAACTTACGTGTGCAAACCACAGGTGCTGTAGCTTGCTTAACAGCTCGCCAGCCGTTCTCACGCCCAGTATGGATTACACGTGATTGCACAAAGGTGAGAAAGGGTACCGTATCCCCGGATAACATGTATGGATAGCGTACACATTCAAAATATATGTCAATACATCAGGAGGCAGGCTCAGATGGTGTTAGGCCCAGTATGGCTTGCACGTGACTGCACAAAGGTGAGAAAGGGTACCGTATCCCCGGATAACATGTATGGATAGCGTACACATTCAAAATATATGTCTATACATCAGGAGGCAGGCTCAGACGGTGTTAGGCCCAGTATGGCTTGCACGTGATTGCACAAAGGTGAGAAAGGGTACCGTATCCCCGGATAACATGTATGGATAGCGTACACATTCAAAATATATGTCTATACATCAGGAGGCAGGCTCAGACGGTGTTAGGCCCAGTATGGCTTGCACGTGATTGCACAAAGGTGAGAAAGGGTACCGTATCCCCGGATAACATGTATGGATAGCGTACACATTCAAAATATATGTCTATACATCAGGAGGCAGTCTCAGACGGTGTTAGGCCCAGTATGGATTACACGTGATTGCACAAAGGTGAGAAAGGGTACCGTATCCCCGGATAACATGTATGGATAGCGTACACATTCAAAATATATGTCTATACATCAGGAGGCAGGCTCAGACGGTGTCAGGCACAGTATGGATTTGACGGCCCAGACTACACAGCGGAGGAGCAGGGAGAGGTAAAGATTGCAAATGCTGGGGCCCTGCCCAAGCAAGGGGGGCCTACTCGTGGGCGTCGGTACTGGCACTGTGCCCCTCATAGTACGGCGGTGTATCTGACGGCGGGTGTGCACCACCACCGTCAGAGACACTTGATTGCACTATGAGGGACCCTGTGGCAGTGCCCGCGCCCAAGAGTTGGCCTACCCACCTGTCCAGGGCAACGGCACTCGCACGGTGTCGTGCGCTAGGCGGTGACCCCGGCCATGGGGGGGGAGGCAGCACAGTTAGGGAGTTTTAGAAAGTGGCATATGTTGATGTTGGACATTCAGCTGATGCAAAAGGCGAAATAGGTCAAGTCCCAGGAAGAGGTGGACCAAAGCAAGCCATTTTTCTGTCACCCTATGTGTCATCAGGGGAAGGTGGGACAAAATCCTTGGAAACCCATGCATGGTTCATTTTAATGAAGGTTAGATCATCCACATTTTGGGTTGACAGAAGGGTCCTTTTTTCTGTCAGGATTGATCCAGCTGCACTGAAGACTCTCTCCGATAGCACACTTGCAGCTGGGCAAGCGAGCTCCTGTAAGGCATATTGTGCCAATTCAGGCCAGGTGTCCAGTTTAGCGGCCCAATAGTCAAAGGGGAATGACCTGTGTGGGAGAACATCGATATGGGAGGAAAAGTAGTTTGTAACCATAGTTGACAACTGCTGTCTCCTGTCACTTTCCATCGATGCAGTATTACCAGTTGTGTGAGCGGTACTTGAAAAATCAGTCCACAACATTGTCATGAAACCCCTGTCTCCAACGCCACTTCTGCTGTGTGCACCATGAACACCTCTGCCAAGCTGCCCCCCGGCCCGTACGGCTCGTGTGAGAACCATCACCGCTGCTGTGTGCTGGGAATGCCTCAAGCAACCGATTTACCAGAGTTGCTTGTTTATTAGCCAATATTAGGTCAAGGTTCTCCTGTGGCATGATGTTTTGTAATTTGCCTTTATAGCGTGGATCCAGGATGCTGGCCAACCAGTAGTCGTCATCGTTCATCATTTTGGCAATGCGGGGGTCCCTTTTTAGGATCTGCAAGGCATAATCTGACATATGGGCCAATGTTCCCGGTGTCAATGATGCACTGCGAGTGCTGGTTGGAGGAGCACTTTCTGGCAAATCCACATCCCTCCAGTCACGCACAAACCCTGTACCAGACCTTGCCACGCCAACATTTTCACTTGCCCCACGAGATGCATCCTCCTCCCCTAAGTAATCTTCCCCATCATCATCCTCCTCCTCCTCTTCTTCCTCCACCTCGTCCAGGAGAGGTCCCAGAGCAGACAATGGCTGAATGTCATCAAGGATTCTCTCCTCCTCTTCATCCTCATCAACATTGGCTGCAGACGCCTGCTCCTTAAGGTGCGTCAAAGTTTGCATGAGCAGACGCATAAGTAGGATGCTCATGCTTAGGATGGCGTCGTCAAGGCTTACCAGCCATGTGCATTCCTCAAAACACTGAAGGACTTTACCGAGGTCTTTCAGCTTCGACCACTGCACACCTGTCAACTCCATGTCTGCTCTCAAAGTGCCTGGCCGTGTATCCTCCCACAAATGTAGTATGGCCTGCCTCTGCTCGCACAGCCGCTACACCATGTGCAGGGTGGAGTTCCACCTTGTTGCAATGTCGATAATGAGGCGGTGGTTGGGAAGGTGGAGCAATCGCTGCAGCTTCTGCATACGAACGGAGTGTACAGGCGACCGGCGGATGTGCGCGCACAGTCTTCGCACCTTCTGGAGCAGGGCTGTTAACTCCGGATAATTTTTGAGGAAGCACTGCACCACCAGGTTCAAGGTGTGAGCCAAGCAAGGTATGTGGCTGAGTTTTGAAAGGCCTATGGCTGCCACAAAATTACGGCCGTTATCACTAACTACCTTGCCTGCCTCAAGATGTACACTGCCCAGCCATGACTCAGTTTGTCGCTTCAAGTACTCGGCCAGCACCTCGGCGGTGTGTCTGTCGCCCAAACACATCATCTGCAACACAGCCTGCTGATGCTTTCCACTAGCTGCTCGATAGGGGGACACCTCGTGTGCAACAGTGGCAGCTGCAGATGGAGTGCTCGTACGACTGCGCTCTGTGGACGAGCTTTCGCTTCTGGAGGAGGAGGAGGGTCGAACGCCTACAGCCAACTGTTTCCTATACCGTGGGCTAGGCAGCACTGTCCCACCACCGCTGTCCCCTGTGGACCCTGCATCCACCACATTAACCCAGTGCGCAGTGATGGACACGTAACGGCCCTGGCCATGCCGACTGGACCATGCATCAGCTGTGAGGTGCACCTTTCCACTCACTGACTGCTTGAGTGCATGGACAATACGGTCTTTTACATGATGGTGGAGGGCTGGGATGGCTTTGCGAGAGAAGTGGCGACTGGGTAGGTCATAGCGTGGTACTGCATAGGCCATGAGTTCGCGGAAAGCTGCGCTTTCCACCAACCGATAGGGCGTCATCTCAAACGAGATTAGTTTGGCAATGTGGGCGTTCAAACCCAGTGTACGCGGATGAGAGACTGAGTACTTTCTTGACCTACTCATAGTGTCTGGGAGGGTGAGCTGGACTTGAGAGCTGCATATGGTGGAAGTAGCGGTGGACAGGGTGGACTGAGAGAGGGTTGATGATGGTGATGGAGTTGGTGTTCTTTCTGATGGCCTAGATTCAGTATTTTGTTGATATAACAGTGGGATTCCCTGACTGCTGTGACCTTGCAATGACACCTCAACATTTGCTGCTGTGCTAACCGGTGGGCTTACAGTGGGGGAAACAATGTAGCGTTGCTGACTACCTTCTTTGTGATCAGTTGCACATGTGGCACTTGAGGTTTGGTGTTGTGTCCACGCTTGCAAGTGCATGGTGGTTAAATGTCTAAGCATGCAACTGGTATTCAAATTTTTCAGATTTTTCCCTCGGCTAAAGGTCTTTGCGCACTTCTTACAGATAACCTTGGCCTGATCATGAGGATTTTGTTCAAAAAAGTGCCACACTGCACTCTTCCTACTTTGGCAGACATTTTGCGGCCTAGCACGCTGTGATCTTTTGGCCCTCTGGACAAGCTGTCCAGCAACTCTTTTGATTTTTGGAACCTGTCTTTGGAGTGCTCCGGGCCTGCCAGATAACAGCTGTTGCGATGTCGATGTCTGCTGTGGATGCTCCTCATCTGAGCTATTGGAAGCAGCACCCTCTTCCCCCAATGGATGCCAATCTGGGTCAACAACTGGGTCATCCATCACCTCCTCTTCAATGTCATGAGCACCTTCCTCTGTGTCACCGTGTATGGTGGTATAGTGTGCGGGAAGGGGCACCTGAGTCTCATCAGGGTCAGAATCTGGCTCTGTACACTGCGAGGACAATGTAGTGCTCTGAGTGAATGTACCAGCAGAATCATCATCAGCGGCTGTGCATCAGTGCACTCCATGTCAGATTCATCTTGGCCTGGGTAATTTACCATTTCACTTGATAATCCAGGCATGGTATGTGAAAACAGCTCCATGGAGTAATCAGCAGTATGGCCTGCGTCATCCTTCAATCTTGGTTGGGGTTGAAGGACACAAGGAAAGGTGTGGTTCATGAACATGAGCCTCCAATGACGACTCAGTGCTTTTACTTTTTACAACTTCAGAAGAGGAGGCGATAGAGCTGGAGGCTGAGTCAGCAATGTAAGACAAAACTTTTTCCTGATGCTCTGGCTTTAAAAGCGGTTTGCCAACTCCTAGAAAACTAAGCCTTCGAAGCCTTATGGAGCCAGACGATGACGCAGGCTCAACACCTCCTCAATTCGGTCCTATTTTGCTCTTGCCACTACCATCAGATCCACCACCAACACCATCATTACCAGCTGCCAACCCCCGCCCAATTCCACGGCCTCTTCCACCAGCCTTCCTCATTTTTTGTAGAAATGTAGACAAAATCCAACAAACTATATAGTAATGTAAAACAAGGTACAAGGTGTCTATAGGACAGGGGAGATTTTGAATTTCTGCACACACTTGTGGACACTGGACACTTATGGATTGTGTGAGGCCCACTGAATATCAGAGCGCTATGTCACAGGCTCGATGGCACAGGTGTGAAAAAAGTGACTACAGGATCACAGAGATTTTGAATTTCTGCACACACTTGTGGACACGGGACACTTATGGATTGTGTGAGGCCCACTGAATATCACAGCGCTATGTCACAGGCTCGATGGCACAGGTGTGAAAAAAGTGACTACAGGATAAGGGAGATTTTGAATTTCTGCACACACTAGTGGACACTGGACACTTTTGGATTGTGTGAGGCCCACTGAATATCAGAGCGCTATGTCACAGGCTCGATGGCACAGGTGTGAAAAAAGTGACTACAGGATCACAGAGATTTTGAATTTCTGCACACACTTGTGGACACTGGACACTTATGGATTGTGTGAGGCCCACTGAATATCACAGCGCTATGTCACAGGCTCGATGGCACAGGTGTGAAAAAAGTGACTACAGGATAAGGGAGATTTTGAATTTCTGCACACACTAGTGGACACTGGACACTTTTGGATTGTGTGAGGCCCACTGAATATCAGAGCGCTATGTCACAGGCAGAAATTGGCTAGTGTATCACAAACTACAAGGTGTATGTAGAATTGGGCAGAATAGGAATCTCCCTAGAGTGTAGGTCTGTAAGAACGGAACAAGTCCTCCACTTATCCTTCCACTGTGACACACAGATAGCTTCACTGTGGCCGTGATAACAGCCATTACACGGTACTGAGAGGAGCGTGCACGTACACGGCTGTCCGGTGTACGTAAAATTGTCAAGCTCCGTGTTTTTTAAGTATACGGACTGACACACGCTGTCTCTCTATAGTTTTGAATGTGATCAAATAGCAAATATATTTAACTGTTTGAAAGCTAGACAAAACTAGTAGGTGCAGGTCTGTAAGAACGGAACATGTCCTCGACTTATTCTCACAGAGTGACACACAGATAGCTTCACTGTGGCTGTGATAACAGCCGTTACACGGTACTGTGTGAGGAGCGTACACCGCTGTATGGTGTGAAAAGATGCACGCTCAGTACCTCAGCAGGACAAAAAAAAAAATTGGGATTGCTTTTAAAAAAGCAGTTTGCAGAGCAGTGGGTAAACAGCAATGCAGCTGTCAGGAAGCCTTAGAAGGCAGCCTAACAACTAACACCGCTGATCCACCACAATATAGCCTCCCCTTGCACTGCACACACAGTGACTGGTGTGTTGTACAGGCAAAATCGCTAGCAGCAGAAGCAGTTTTTTTTTCTTCTTCCCTGCCTAACGCTCTCCCTACAGAATCAGCAGCAGCAACCTCTCCCTATGCTAAGATCGGCAGAAGTAAGATGGCGGTCGGCGTGCACACCCTTTTATAACCCCTGTGACACCCACCAAAGCAAGCCAATCACTTGCATGCCCTTCTGAAAGATGGTGGTGAGCCCTGCCTATGTCATCACGTTGCCCACAGTGTCCGTGGATCCTGATTGGCTGAAAAAGAGCGCAAAACAAACTTTTGAAACGCCACTTTGGCGCGTAAGTCGCCGACCTCGTGGCCGACCTCATCCTAGGGTCGGGTTTCGTTTCATGAAACCCGACTTTGCCAAAAGTCGGCGACTTTTGAAATTTTTCGACCCGTTTCGCTCAACTTTAGTGGTGAGCACTTTGAACCCCCAAGTGCTTCACAGAAGTTTATAACGCCCGGGCGTGAAAATAAAGAGTCATTTTTTTCCACAAAAATGATATTTTTGCCCCCAATTTTTTATTTTCCTAAGGGTAACAGGAGAAATTGGACCCCAAAAGTTGTTTTGCAATTTGTCCTGAGTAGGCTGATACCCCATATGTGGGGGTAAAACACTGTTTGGGGGCATGGCAGAGTTTGGAAGGAGCGCCATTTGACTTTTTCAACGCAGAATTGGCCGGAATTGAGATCAGACGCCATGTTGCATTTGGAGAGCACCTGATGTGCCCAAACAATGGAAACCCCTAACCCTAATCCTAGCCCTAATCCTAGCCCTCACCCTAGCCCTAGCCCTAACCCTAACCCTAGCTCTAACCCTAGTGGGAAAATGAAAATAAATACATTTTCTTTTAATTTTATTATTTTTCCCTAACTAAGGGGGTGATAACGGGGGGTTTGATTTACTATTTATGGCGGTTTTTATTTTTGGCAGCTGTCACATGCTAAAAGACACTTTATTGTAAAAATAGTTTTTGCATCACCACATATTGAGAGCTATAATTTTTCCATATTTTGACCCACTGAGTCATGTGAGGTCTTATTTTTTGCGGGACGAGTTGACGTTTTTATTGATACAATTTTCGGGCACGTGACATTTTTTGATCGCTTTTTATTTTGTTTTTTGGGATGCAGAAT
Source organism: Dendrobates tinctorius (assembly GCF_039654945.1). Lineage (NCBI taxonomy): Eukaryota > Metazoa > Chordata > Amphibia > Anura > Dendrobatidae > Dendrobates > Dendrobates tinctorius. Next base: position 1,283,760 of record NW_027362063.1, on the reverse strand, counting down.
TTACAAAAACCAGCGTTTCATGAATTTCTTTTGGGTGGTGCGTTTACGCCGTTCCGGGTGCGGTAAAATTTAAAAGGCGGTTTTATTCTTCGAGGCAGTACGGTTACAGCGATACCTCATTTAGGTCTTTTTTTATGTTTTGGCGCTTTTATGCAATGAAAACAATTTTATATAAAAAATAATTATTTTTGCATCACTTTATTCTGCGAGCTATAACTTTTTTATTTTATCGCTGATGATGCTGTGTGGTAGCTCGTTTTTTGCGGGACAAGATGACGTTTTCAGCGGTACCATGGATATTTATATGCATCTTTTTGATCGCGCGTTATTGCAGTTTTTGTTCGGCGGTATGATAATAAATCATTATTTTTTGCTTCGTTTTTTATTTTTTAAGGGGTTCGCTTAAGGGGTTAACTATTGGGACAGTTTTATAGGGCGGGTCGTTACGGACGCGGTGATACCAAATATGTGTACTTTTATTGTTTTTTTTTTTTTTTCAAAAAATGAATTTATTGGGGAATATTTTTTTTTTTTTTTAATTTATTTAGCGATTTTTAAAAAATTATTTTTACACTTTTTTTTCTTTTATTACAATGTCCCAGGGGGGACATAACTGTCCTTTGACAGATCTCTGATCTGTCACATCACAGATCACTGTGACAGATCAGCGATCTGTCACAGGCACTGCACAAGGCTTCCTCATGCCTGCGCTTTGCAGGCACTGAGGAAGCCAGCTTCCTGCAGGCCCCCGGAGGTCCCCGCCGCCATATTGGATCCGGGGACCTGCAGGAAAGGAGCCCCCCGCAGCAGCGTTGCACATTGCGCTGCCGTGGGGGGCTCAGGGAAGCACGGAGGGAGCCCCCTCCCTGCCGATGCTTCCCTTTAACCCCCGGTACACCGCGATCGTGTTTGATCGCGGTGTGCAAGGGGTTAACGTGTCGGGGGTGGTCCGTGACCGCCCCTGACACATTGTGCCGGGTGTCAGCTGTGATAATCAGCTGACACCTGGCCGCGATCAGCGGCGCTCACCACGTGGGCGCCGCTGATCGCTGTGACGTAATATTCCGTCCATGGAAATTAGGTCCAGGGTCACATGGATGGAATATTACGTCCATTGTAGGTAAGGGGTTAAATTTTCTTAAAAAAATATTATCATTTGTTTATAATTTAGCAAAATATGAAAAATAATTTTAAAAAGTTTGGCAATTCCACTTGTTAACACTAGGGGGAGCAGCTACTGAAATTTGACACAAAGACCTAGTGTACAACTAGCTCACAGTGCTGCCCTGCAGGAATTATGGGCGGAGTCTGCTGACATGGGTGTGGTGTCACTCCTCTCCCCTCCTTCTGAGTGTTTGCTAAGGGAGAAGAGAGGATGACATCTAGGAACACAGTGATTAGACATTTTGAAGGTGACTGAACAGTTATACTGACAAGTAGACAGTCACCGAGGATGGCAGGCAGAAAGGATTCTGAGAGCAGGGTGACAGCAGCACAGAGTATTTCAGGAGAGCAGTGTGCTGGTCTATGGGGGGCACAGAGAGAGATATATGGGGGATGGAGCAGGGTGACAGCAGCACAGAGTATTTCAGGAGAGAAGTATCACACAGGATAGGATTAGATACATGCCTCAGCAGTCAGTATCACACAGGATGGGATTAGATACACAGCTCAGCAGTCAGTATCACACAGGAGAGGATTAGATACACAGCTCAGCAGACAGTATCACACAGGATAGGATTAGATACACAGCTCAGCAGTCAGTATCACACAGGGGAGGATTAGATACACAGCTCAGCAGACAGTATCACACAGGATAGGATTAGATACACAGCTCAGCAGACAGTATCACACAGGAGAGGATTAGATACACAGCTCAGCAGACAGTATCACACAGGAGAGGATTAGATACACAGCTCAGCAGTCAGTATCACACAGGGGAGGATTAGATATACGGCTCAGCAGTCTGCATCACACAGGAGAGGATTAGATACACAGCTCAGCAGTCAGTATCACACAGGGGAGGATTAGATACACAGCTCAGCAGTCAGTATCACACAGGGGAGGATTAGATACACAGCTCAGCAGTCAGTATCACACAGGGGAGGATTAGATACACAGCTCAGCAGTCAGTATCACACAGGGGAGGATTAGATACACGGCTCAGCAGACTATCACACAAGACAGTATTACAGATATGCCCACACACTGGTGAAACTTCCAGCCCCCCCAATTATTCACTAGACTATGGGCTGTATATGTCACTGTCCTCCTCAGACAGCCATAAAAGCTGTCATAAAAAGGAAGGTGTCAGATTACCGGAGATCACTGGGGCTGTGAGTGAGGAGACAGAGCAGGAAGCACATTGCAGAAAGTGGAGCTCAGCAGATAGCACTGGGCTACAGTAAAATGGCGCCCAGCCACACCTACAGCAGTGAATGGTGCAGCCCACAGGGGCGTGCCCAGTTCACTGCTAATGAGGCTGCATGGTGGGGTCGGGAACCGACCGCAGTCTCCTATGTCCAGGGACGGCCATACTTGCAGACTGTATGAGTCCTGCACAGATCTGCAAATCAAGATGGCAGCGCCCAGTGGCTACATTAAAACATTATTACAAACAAACCATAAATCCTGGTTAGTACAACATTTGCTGAAACAACATGTTTTGTTACTTACACTTTTTTTTGCAATTATATAAAATTGCGGCACCTTTCCTTTAAAGAAGCACTCCTCTCATCAGTCATCTACATATATAAAGCTGATATATAAAGCAAAGAGAAACACAGTCATAAAGCCCATTAAATAATAATGAAGTAACAATCTTTATTATATAAACAAAGATGAAGGGATAAATAGGGCTAAAAGGGATGGTACAAATTGGTAATACCACAGCATCTACATAGTGCCTGCAGGAAGGTCACAAGTGATACTTATAGGCATATAATAATACAAGTATCCATACATGATTAAATAAATATATACAATGTACATACAAGCGTAAACATCTCAGGTCCTATGATGCACTGCAATATCCACTTATCGTTTGGCAGGGACAGGATGGCTATCACTTTGAAATACCTTAGACAAATCCTGCAACTGGCAGCCCTTCAGGGAAAAAGTGTCAGCCATGGACTTCAATGCCTATAGGATCATGACAAGAGTTGGTGAGGAAAATCACATCCTCAAATGCAGACATCTCTTCCACCAATTCATCGTTGACATGTATGCAAAAATTTGGAGTGAACGTCTTCTGTACATCCGACTAAGTCAAAAGAAGCTCAGAGCAGAGGAATACATTCATCTTAGAGATGCTGTGGCAAATGATGTTTGTTATAACTAACTACACAGTTAGTTACCATGCCCGGGCAACGCCGGGCTCTTCAGCTAGTCATATTTTAAAGCACTGTGTATTTACAATTGCTAATTTTGCCTTTCTATCCAGTTAATTCTTCTTTTTCCATTAGATCTGTGACATCACGTGATTAAAAATTGACTTGCTGCATCGATCTAAGTTCTGTAAAGACACCTAAGGTGTCACTGGCACTGCCTAGGGGGCACTATCAGGTGGCACGTGAATGAGCGCAGGGAGTCCAGGCAGAAGGCACACAGTACAACAAGGACCTGAGTCTAGTGCAGTGAGCGCAGGACCTGGCACTAAGCGATCACATGACTAGGGGGCGGAGCCACCGCACTTGAGTGCAGAGAAGGACACTGACTACGCAGAGCACAGGGCAAAGACAGTAAACATGATCAAGGAGAGCAGAGACTCAAAAGCCAGACGTGCGAACGCGAAGTACCTAGGGACAAGACAAAGAGTAAACGGGTACAAGCCAAGGGGGTCAGATAAGCAGGAGAGACAGAGCAGTACAAAACCAGGATACAGAGGCAGAAGTCAGGGGACAAACCGAATCCTACACACCAAGGCGCACAAGCACAGAGGCGCACGTTTAAGGACGAGTCACCTGGGTTAGCAACCACTAACCGAGTATACGGAAGTATCACCGACCCTAAATGCAGGTACTGCCAACATTAAATAGCCACCCCAAAACCAAGAAGAGGTGGACTGAATTAACCCTGACCTGACCAGGATGGAGATGGGAACCATCCTGTCCTGAGTCATGACAAGTTCTATGTACAGTGGAAATAAGAGCTCCATTTTCTCTGCACAAATCATCAGTCACTGCAAAAGTCTATGACTGGGGGAGGAGCAGAGCAGCTGGGTCAAGAGTTGAAGAGGGAAATGATAAATGCAGGGACAAGAGACTTCCTTTTTCTACATACTGCAAAGAAAAGAGAATAATTTACTAGGTAGAAAGGCAATTGTAAGTACAAAGTGCTAAATAATATGATGACTGCAATATATTAACAGGATAAAAACTTTGATAGGAGTGCTTCTTTAACCCCTTCACCCCCAAGGGTCGTTTGCACGTTCATGACCGGGCCAATTTTTACAATTCTGACCACTGTATCTTTATGAGGTCTTAACTCTGGAACGCTTCTATGGATCCCGGTGATTCTGACAGTGTTTTCTCGTGACATATTGTACTTCATGTTAGTGGTAAAATTTCATTCAAATAACTTGCGTTTATTTGTGAAAAAAATGGAAATTTGGCAAAAATTTTGAAAATTTCGCAATTTTCCAACTTTGAATTTTTATGCCCTTAAATCACAGAGATACGGCACACAAAAAACTTGATAACTAACATTTCCCACATGTTTACTTTACATCAGCACAATTTTGGAACAAAATTTTTTTTTTGTTAGGAAGTTATAAGGGTTAAAAGTTGACCAGCGATTTCTCATTTTTACAACACCATTTTATTTTTAGGACCACATCACATTTGAAGCCACTTTGAGGGGTCTATATGATAGAAAATACCCAAAAGTGACACCATTCTAAAAACTGCACCCCTTAAGGTGCTCAAAACCACATTCAAGAAATTTATTAACCCTTTAGGTGCGTCACAGGAATTTTTTTGAATATTTAAAAAAAAATGAACATCTAACTTTTTTTCACGAAAAAAGTACTTCAGGTTCAATTTTCTTTATTTTACCAAGGGTAACAGGAGAAATTGGACTGCAAAAGTTATTGTGCAATTTGTCCTGAGTACGCTGATACCTGATATGTGGGGGGGAACGACTGTTTCGGCGCATGGCAGAGCTCAGAATGGAAGGAGCGCCGTTTGACTTTTTCAATGCAAAATTGTCTGGAATTCAGATCGGACGCCATGTCACGTTTGGAGAGTCCCTGATGTACCTAAACAGTGGAAACCCCCTACAAGTGACCCCATTTTGGAAACTAGACCCCCCAAGGAACTTATTTAGATATGTGGTGAGAACTTTGAACCCACAAGGGCTTTATAGAAGTTTATAACGTACAGCGGTACAATTAAAAAATCATATTTTTTCCACAAAAATGATCTTTTCACCCCAATTTTTATTTTCCCAAGGGTAACAGGACCCTAAAAGTTATTATGCAATTTGTCCTGAGTATGCTGATACCCCACATGTGGGGGTAAACCACTATTTGGGCGCATGGCAGAGCTTGGAAGGGAAGCAGCGCCATTTGACGTTTTTGGCTGGAATTGAGATCGGACATCATGTCGCGATTGGAAAACCCCTGATGTACCTAAACAGTGGAAACCCTCCACAAATGACACCATTTTGTAAACTAGACCCCCCAAGGAACTTATCTAGATGTGTGGTGAGCACTTTGAACCCCCCAGTGCTTCACAGAAGTTTATAACGCCCAGGCATGAAAATAAAAAATTTCGTATTTTTTCCACAAACATGATCTTTTAGTCACCATTTTTTTATTTTCCCAAGGGTAACAGGAGAAATTGGACCCCAAAAGTTGTTGTCCAATTTGTCCTGAGTATGCTGATACCCCATATGTGGGAGAAAACTACTGTATGGGCACACGTCGGGGATCGGAAGGGAAGTAGTGACGTTTTGGAATGCAGACATTGATGGAATGGTCTGAGGGTGTCATGTTGCCTTTGGAGAGCCCCTAATGTACCTAAACAGTGGAAACCCCCCACAAATGACCCCATTTTGAAAACTAGACCCCCTAAGGAACTTATCTAGATGTGAGGTGAGCACTTTGAACCCCCAACGGCTTCACAGAAGTTTATAATGCCAGGGCATGAAAATAAAAAAATCGTATTTTTTCCACAAACATGATCAATTAGTCCCCAATTTTTTCATTTTCCCAAGGGTAACAGGAGAAATTGGACTGCAAAAGTTGTTGTCCAATTTGTCCTGAGTACGCTGACACCCCATATGTGGGAGAAAACTACTGTATGGACACACGTCGGGGCTCGGAAGGGAAGCAGTGCCATTTTGGAATGCAGACTTTGATGGAATGGTCTGCGGGTGTCATGTGCGTTTGGAGAGCCCCTGATGTACCTAAACTATTGAAACTTCCCACAAGTGACCCCATTTTGGACACTAGACCCCCCCACGGAACTTATCTAGATGTGTGGTGAGCACTTTGAACCCCCAAGTGCTTCACAGAAGTTTATAACGCTCGGATGTGAAAATAAAAAAATCATTTTTTTCCACAAAAATGATATTTTTGCCCCCAATTTTTTATTTTCCTAAGGGTAACAGGAGAAATTGGACCCCAAAAATTGTTTTGCAATTTGTCCTGAGTAGGCTGATACCCTACATGTGGGGGTAAAACACTGTTTGGGCGCATGGCACAGCTTGGAAGGGAAGGAGCACCATTTGACTTTTTCAACTCAGAATTGGCTGGAATTGAGATCAGACGCAATGTTGCATTTGGAGAGCCCCCTGATGTGCCCAAACAGTGGAAACCCCCAATTCTAACTCCAGCCCAAACCCCAACACACCCCTAACCCTAACCCAAGCCCTAACCCAAGCCCTAACCCAAGCCCTAATGGAAAAAAATACATTTTTTTAATTTTATTATTTTTCCCTAACTGAGGGGGTGATAACGGGGGGTTTGATTTACTATTTATGGCGGTTTTTATTTTTGGCAGCTGTCGCACGCTAAAAGACGCTTTTTATTGTAAAAATAGTTTTTGCATCACCACATATTGAGAGCTATAATTTTTCCGTATTTTGACCCACCGAGTCATGTGAGGTCTTATTTTTTGCGGGACGAGTTGACGTTTTTATTGGTACCATTTTCGGGCACGTGACATTTTTTGATCGCTTTTTATTCTGATTTTTGGGACGCAGAATGAACAAAAACCAGCGTTTCATGAATTTCTTTTGGGGGAGTGCGTTTACACCTTTCCGCGTGCGGTAAAATTGATAAAGCAGTCTTATTCTTCGGGTCAGTATGGTTACAGCGATACCTCATTTAGGTCTTTTTTTATGTTTTGTCGGTTTTATGCAATGAAAACTGTTTTATATAAAAAATAATTATTTTTGCATCGCTTTATTCTGCGAGCTATAACTTTTTTATTTTTTCGCTGATGATGCTGTGTGGTGGCTCGTTTTTTGCGGGACAAGATGACGTTTTCAGCGGTACCATGGATATTTATATGCGTCTTTTTGATCGCGCGTTATTACACTTTTTGTTTGGCGGTATGATAATAAATCTTTATTTTTTGCTTCGTTTTTTATTTTTATTTTTTAAGGGGTTCGCTAAAGGGGTTAACTAATGGGACAGTTTTATAGGGCGGGTTGTTACGGACGCGGCGATACCTAATATGTGTACTTTATTGTTTTGGGGTTTTTTTATTTTCAAAAAATGAATTTATTGGGGAATATTTTTTTTTTTTTTTTACTAATTTATTTGGCGATTTTTTTTAAAATTATTTTTACACTTTTTTTTTATTTTTTTTTTACTTTATTACATAGTCCCAGGTGGGACATCACTGTCCTGTGACAGATCGCTGATCTGTCACATCACAGATCACTGTGACAGATCAGCAATCTGTCACAGGCATTGAAGAAGACTTCCTCTTGCCTGCGCTTTGCAGGCACTGAGGAAGCCAGCTTCCTCCAGGCCCCCGAAGGCCCCCCGTCGCCATCTTGGATTCGGCGGCCTGGAGGAAAGGAGCCCCCCGCAGCAGCGCTGCACATTGCGCTGCCGTGGAGGGCTCAGGGAAGCACGGAGGGAGCCCCCTCCCTGCCGATGCTTCCCTTTAACTCCCGGTACACCGCGATCATGTTTGATCGCGGTGTGCAAGGGGTTAACGTGTCGGGGGCGGTCTGTGACCGCCCCTGACACATTGTGCCGGGTGTCAGCTGTGATAATCAGCTGACACCCGGCCGCGATCAGCGGCGCTCACCACGTGGGCGCCGCTGATCGCGGTAGACGTACTATCCCGTCCATGGGCATAGGGGCCCGGGTCCCATGGACGGGATAGTACGTCGGATGTCAGGAAGGGGTTAAGGTTAAACACCTTCCTCAATGTTAGGTCATAGTAAGTGGTCCAACTTGTAGCAAATGTTCTTGAATTTCAAAAGGTATTGGGTCATAGAGTCCATTACATTCAATATTATGAAACTGAGTATAAATGGGGTTAATCTGCAGGTCTTAATTGTGGTTTAAATCTGTGCAGCTTCCACACTGAAAGTACAGCTACCCGGGGGAAATTAATTCTCATATTAATAGTCATATAGAAACTGCCGGCGCGACTTCTGTCACTGTTCAGTGAGCGCTGACCATAACCATGCTCGAACACTGACTGACAGCCGGCTTAGCACTGATGCACTGCTGAGCTGGCTGTCAGTCAGTGCTGGGGAGTTGGTTATAGTCGCCGCTCACTATGTACTGAGCAGTGACTGAATCCAGGCTATATTATTTGAAGGCTGTGCTATACCATATGATCCATGTGATGTGATAGATGAAAGGCATTATTGGGAATCCAGTCTGGTCATGCTTGAGATCATGTGTGCCTTCTCTGGCTGAAGCAATTTTTGAATTGTGTAAAGCAACGGCGTACATTTTTGCCGATTTGCACGACGCGAATCACAAATAGTTCAAATTCGCCAAGTCCAGCAAATTTACAAAAATTCATCAGAAATCTGACTTGCATCGAATCGATTTGCTCATCTCCACTTACAACCACTTCATCTAATAGCCGTAGCACTATATGTGTAATTGCAGGAGCAAAGAGTCTGGAAGTGATGAAAGAATCTTCTGAAATTACAATTCTGCAGATGACTCAATCTTGAACAGGAAATTTGATAATTTCATGCAAATCTAATGTCCTTTATAATGAAGTGGGGTCTCACAAAACAAGTCAGCACTTCAGGCATCACATGGTGTGACGTCAGATGCCTATTTGTCACTAGAAGCCCCAGTACAGAATGAAAGTGCGAGAAAAGGACATCTCTTAGTGTGCCGAAAGAAAGAAGAGGCCAAAGGGAGCTTTGCAGAGGATGGGTGGTTTCTGCAAAGAGACTGGCATGTGTCACGCTGTTGGCTGTAAAACCACTGTGTCATGGGCCGGTCTTGTCCTTCGAGGGGCGTGACTAAGCGGCTACTTCTTCAATAGAGTCCCTGATATTGGAGTTAGGTTTTTGCCGCAGTTAGCTGCCAGGTACCACTCACCACTCCAGTCCCCGGTACCGCAGCAGCTTCCTGCAAGGGACAGGGCCACAGGTACGGAGTTGGAATGTCAGGTGGGACAGGGGCAGCATCACTGGCAGAAAGGATACTGGTGCTGGTTCAGACAGGATGGCTGTTTTAGACAGGACAGATTCAGGATCTCAGGTACTGATTCAGACAGGACAAATGGTTTAGACATGACGGGTTCAGGATAATGAATACTGGTTCTGACAGGTTGGGGACCTGACAACAAACTAGAAGGTTTGATGACAAACTAGAAACTAAAGTTGCAAATGCACCTACCTACAGGGGAGATTGACTTAAATACATGATGCCTCCAAGGAATAAGCTTTGGACACTTCTGCAGTGTGCGCACTGCCCCTATTATAAGAGGGGGCATGTATGAATGCCCTAAGTGCGTTGCCAGAAGACCTGCACGGCGTATGCAGTCCCTGGGGTCTGGGAGCTGCAGTGGGAGCCACAGTAAGAGGGACAGCAGAGTGGCCGTGACAGTGAGCATGTTTGCGTCCCTGCCAAGGGGACAGGAAAGAACCATGCAGAAATTCACCAGAATCTGAAATTTAGGTAAAATTCAAAGGAAATTCAATTAATTTGCTCATCTCTAATACTTTGTATTACCTATCTTGTTGTAGTTTTGACTTTCATGATATTTTGTGCTCTATCAACAAGCAAAGCGAATTATAAAATTCTTTTCTCTTATCAGCTTAGATAACATTTATCCTGGATGTTCAGATGATGGTTGAATAAGTACTTGAAGATCTTTTTATATATTTAAAGTGGATCTGCCACCATATTTTACTATATACAGTAAACTGTACACATTAATACATATATCTCTTAGATCTGATGAGACTGCTGTACTTACCTTGAAAATTCATATCAGAATGGCTATAAAATCCTAATATTGAAAAAAGTTTTCTAGGAGTACAGCTAAAGAGTGAAAGCGCTCATGAATCCAAGTGTATGCAGTCTCCAGCAACCTAGCCTAACAGATGCAGCTTGTACTGAGGAGTGTGACAGCAGCAGGACAGACCCAGAGGAGCTGTTAACACCTTCTCAACCTTGGACGTATGTCATGGATAGTAAGTGCCGCCGGGTGATCAGGTGATCTACCAGCTGACACCCGGCACTCACTGCCAGGAGCGGTGCCCGCAGTATAAATCTCTAAATGCTGCAATCGATATTGATCGCACCATTTAAAGGCAGGCAGAGGGAGGGGGCCCTCTCTGCCCTCAGATCAGCGCTCCCATAACATCATTGCGAGGGCCCGATTGTTGCCATGCTGATCTGGCTTACCAGGCTCTAGCAAGTTAGTTAGATCATGTACATGATCTAACTAACTTTTATCAGTGCAGTACTGATTGCTATAAGCCAATTAAATGCTTGTTTAAAACAGCGATCAGAGCCGTAAAAGTGAAAGTTCCATGGTGGGGCAAAGTAAAAAAAAATTTAAAAAATTGTAATTATAAAAAAAATACATATACTGTACCGATAAATTTCTATTTTTATGTAAAAAAAAATACAAAAGATTGACATCATATCGTCTGGAAAGTCCTACCACATAAAATTGTCACTCTAGTTGACCCCTTCAGTGAACACTTTAAAAAAATAAATAAAAAATGAGGCAAAGGATGATGCTTTTTCATCATACCACCAAACAAAAAGTGGAATAAAACGTGATCAAAAACACGAATGTAAATAAAAATGGTACTGTTGGAAACATCATTAAAACAAACTACTATTCAGCTCATCAGTGGAAAAGTTAAAAAGTTATAGCTTTCAGAATGAAGCGATGCAAAAATAATTCTTTTTTCTATAAAATCATTATTGTGTAAAAGCGCCAAAACAGATAAAACGATACAAATGTGGTATTGCTGTAATCGTACTGATCTGAAGAATAAAGCTGAATGGCATAGCTCCCCCTCCCCAAAAAAACCCCAACTATTCCTGAATTGCTGTTTTTTTTTCATTCTGCCTCCCAAAAACTGGAATAGAAAGTGAGCAAAATATGTCATGTGCTTGAAAATGATACCAATAAAAACGTCAACTCATTCCGCAAAAAACAAGCCTTCAAATAACTCTGTTGGCCAAAATATGAAAATATTATAGTTCTCAAAATATGGCAATGCAAAATTTTTAGTTTTTGCAATAAAAAGCATCTTTAAGTGTGTGATAGCAGCCAAACGTAAAAAAAGATATAAATCTGGTATTGCTGTAATGACATCAAGCTGAAGAATAAAGTCGTTTAATCACTTATAACGCGTGATGAATGGCGTAAAAAGTAAATAAAACCAATTCTTCACCTGCTGTTGATTTGTTCATTCTGCTTCCCAAAGATCGTAGTAAGGCTTAGGCTGAGTTCACACGTGGCGTTTTTTTCGCGTTTCCGCGGTGGTTTTAACCGCGCGATTTTGCAGCGAAAACGCGAAAAATAAGCATCCCATGCATTCCTATGGGATTCCGCAATGCTGTGCTAATGCTGCGGTTTTTACCGCGGCGGAATCGCTTCGCGGTAAAAACCGCAGCATGCTCATTAATGTTGCGGAATCGCGGCGATCCCGCACCCATAGGAATGCATTGTTCCGCTTACTTCCCGCATGTGGCTGTGCACACCATGCGGAAAGTAAGCAGAACAATTGCGGATGGTACCCACGGTCCGGAGGAGAGGAGACTGTCCTCCGGGCTTTGGGTACCATATCCCTGTAAAAAATAGAATTTTAAAATAAAAAATATTGTTATTCTTACCTTCCGGCGTCCCGCGCAGTCTTCCTGCCTCTCTTCACGCTCCCGTTCCCAGTAAGCCTTTGCGAAAATGCCCGCGATGGCGTCCACTCTCGCGGGATCGCGAAGTCTCGCGGTCATTCGCGCGACGTCATCGCGAATGACCGCGAGACGTCGCGATCCCGCGAGAACGGACGTCATCGCGGGCATTTTCGCAAAGGATTACTGGGAACGGATGCGCGGGACGTCGGAGGGTAAGAATAACACCATTTTTTATTTTTTTTTACATTCTATCTTTTACTACTGATGCTGCATAGGCAGCCTCAGTAGTAAAAAGTTGGTCACACTGGTCAAACACTATGTTTGACCAGTGTGACCAACCTGTCAGTCAGTTCTCCAAGCGATGCTACAGATCGCTTGGAAAACGATAGCATTCTGCAAGCTAATTACGCTTGCAAAATGCTAGTTTTTCCGTGGGAAAATCGCGGGAATTTAAAATGCGATTTTCCCGCGGACTGGAATTCCGGAATTCTCGCGGGAATTTCCGCGAGAATTCCGGTACGTGTGCACTTAGCCTTAACCTTCTCTCTATGCTGAGAACTTACACCAGGGTTTCAATGTAAATCTCTGAAATATGTGCTTCAAACGGAACCCCCTGCGAAAAATTCCCTATAATGAGGCAGATAGAGTCACTTTGGGTATCTGTGTAGTCAGGAGAAATTGCACAACATATTTTGGGATATATTTTCTCCTGTTACCCTTGTGTAACAAAAAAAATTGGGGTTAATAGAACATTTTTGTAGAAAAAATGTGATTTTTTTTTTTTCACGGCTCTACATTATATTATAAACTTCTGTGAAGCACCTGGGTGTTTAAGGTGCTCAGTACACATCTAAACACATTCCTTGAGGTGTCTAGTTTCTAAAATGGGGTCACTTGTGGGGGGTTTCCACTTTTTAGGCACATCAGGGGCTCTCCAAATGTGACATGGTGTTCGCTAATGATTTCAGCCATTTTTGCGCTTCAAAAGTCCAATGGTGCTCCTTCCCTTCCGAGTATCTAGATACATTCCTTGAGGGGTCATGTTTCAAAAATGGAATCACTTGTAGGGGTTTTCCATTGTTATTTTTTAACAAATAAACGCAAGTCATATCAAACAAATATTACCACTATCATGAAGTACAGTACAATATGTAACAAAAAAAAATTATATTGTATTATTGCAGAATAACTAGGATACGTTGAATCGTTCCAGAGTTATTACCACATAAAGTGACGCTGGTCAGAATTGTAAAATTTGGCCTGGACATGAAGGTCATCAGAGATAGAGTTAAGCTTTCAAAAAACTATTATTAGTAATTCTGATATTAATTTTCAAAGTACTGTCATTAAATTGGCCCCATAGTCTAAGATATCTATTACTTTATATCATTTTTGCTGTTAAACGTAGTAACACATACACTGAAATACTTTTAATGTGGTTAGAGATAAAACCATCATTCTGCATATGGTCTGTGTTTGTGCATTGCTCAATTCCGTTCCCATGTTCAGCATAAATAATAATACAGGCCTGTGGTTGACTCTTAACAATTTTATTTTATTGACACATGGGATAAAAGAGGACATTATAAGTGGGGAATCACTTTTCTGTTATGTCAGGGCAGTGATACCTACATACAGTGGATTAGCTATAATGCATACATTTCAGTTACAAAATATAGACAGTGTAAAAGACGTAAATTAAGAGTGTTCAGACATTAGAATACAAGAACAAAAAACACTGGTCTACAGTTCTGCATCCATGTAATGGTAAGACCATTCACAATAGTTGCATTGCATATTCTATGTTCAAAACAGAAGATCAGCTACCAAGAAAATATCTCTTGATCTTCCAAGCTGTGCTAAAATCTTAGTACAGACACCAATGCCTTACATTTTTAGAAGGCCTGAATATGTGACTATTGTCCTATAATGGCAAAAGTATACACCTTCAACGATCGCTTTCATTAAAATGCCCAAGGCCTGAACCACCATTAACATTACTCTAGTTATGTCTGCAATATGAAAGGAAACAAACCTCAGTCCTCATGTCTGACTGCCTACTGCAAGAAACGACCACTGTCATTATTACACGTTTTTTTCACCCTCAGGCTATTTTCTCAAAGCGTTTTACTCTACGTTCAGCGACTTCGTCAGGGATTATGTCTGAACCTCCGCAAAACAGTAATGAGAGGCTCAGTGTGCTCTGTCATACATAATTTTCGGCTGTATATGTGTAGTCGAGGCTGGCAGATAAGGGCGTATGGTCTGACGATGCATTGACCACACTGATACAGATGGAGTCACTGTGTGGTCTGTGATACATCATTTCCAGCCGTATAAACCTATTGAAAAAGTACAGTAAAGGGGGTTTTACACATAGCGATATCGCTAGCAATATCGCTAAAACGTCACTGGTTTTGTGACGTTATAGCGATATTGCTAGCAATATCGCTATGTGTGACACTTACCTCCGACCGGCTCCCCCGCTGTCCATCGCTGATCGCGCGAGATTGGGCGGCTCCATTTCTCGTCGTCTGCTTCCTGCTGTGTGAGATGAGCGACGCTGGACGCGGGCGGGAGGACGCCAGGATCGGTGTGTGTGAAAGGTGAGTATCGTGCGCTGCGTCGCTGCTGCATCGCTGTGAGGTCTTCCTGTGTGGAAGCTCACTAGCGATCATTTAGCGATGCACCAGTGATCCTGACCGGGTCGGATCGCCGGTCGGATCGCTGGTGCATCGCTAAATGTAAAAGGGCCTTTAGACGTAGTAGACTACATCTTGCTGCCAGCCTCTACTAGGAATATACAGCTGAAAGTGATGTACGACACAGAACACAGTGACTCTGTTTCCATCATTATAGTCAATGCCTCGTCAGGGGATGCGCACATATCCGGTTTTGCAAGCACCGACGAAGCCACTGAACGTAGGGTAAAATGCTGTGGACCTTGCTTTAGTGAGCCAGGTGGTCCGAGAGAAAACAAAATAGCTATTAGCTGATTACAGACTTCTGCCCAATAACCTACAACTTTACTTTTGCTACTATACTGTACTATGGGTTATACATGTTGACATGGTTAATGCTTGCGCCTCCAACTTGTCATTTAATGCAACAATAGTAACAGCTAACACAGTAATTAATTTCATAATGCACGTTAATTGGCTGGTATTACGATGGAGTTGGGTAGATGCTGATATTAGTCAAGTGGGAACCCTCCACAGACCATCTACCTTGACCAATGACTTGAGTCAAGCCGATAAGGTGCCTAAATGAATGAAACAACGACAATCACAATGAATTTACAACCACTTATTGACAAACAGGTCATTATAAATTCTTACTGAGTAATTAATAAAAAAAGATTCTCCTAGAAACAGTTACAAAAGTACTATACATTTATACTAGTAGCAATCTAGACAATGCCATGTAATGCTCAGTGCTATAACGTACAACAGTTACCTTATCATTAATCTGAGCTCTAATATTGTTGGTGCCTTTAGAATTGTAAAATAGACACATTTGATAGAGGCCCGCTATCTTTTCTACCCCTGAAATGTCAATCTCCTGTTAAGCGGCACATGTCATGTCCCCATAATAATTATTGTAGAGGTACATTTCCTGGTGGTCTTATGAGTTCATTAAGTTAGTACACAGTTAGTGTACCAAGAAATATTACCTAACATTGTATTTCTGAGTCCTTTTGGGTTTACAATGCAGAAGACTCATTATTCAGCTGCCTAATATGTTAAATCCTTTTTTATTTTTTTTTAAACAGGAAACATAAGAGAATCTTTGGGGAGACCTGTTAATTTAGTGACAGGTCTTGTGACATTTGTAATAAGCTGTCAGTGTCCCTTCTATTTTTGGGGAACTTGATATTTGGCAATAGTGTATGGATGAATGTACAGTTTTTGTAATTACACACTGTGTTTGCTCCACAGGCTTGAGACAACGAATTTACTAATATCCCATTGTGACATTTTACAGAGAAGCTCAGTTTTTTTCTATTTTTGAAGAGGAACTTGGCAGTAGACAATCATGTCATTGTGAATCATGTGTTTTTACAAATGCTTATTGTATTTGTTAAATGAGCAAATTAATATTTTCTGATACAAGAAAGAACTGGTGAAATGTTCTAAATAGTCTCTATAGCATAGTCAGATCCTGTTTTTCATCTACAGTATACACACACATAAACGTGGCGTTGTATATACATTCAGTGATTAGAAAGATTCACTTGCTCTGAGAACTCCTTCTGCTCTCAGGACAAGAAGCAGCTTTTAGCGGCCACTGAAGCCTTCCAGATACAACACTGCCTTTGTGGGCTTCACAATATCCAACTTCTGCAGGCTGAGTAAACTCTTTGCCAGTATTTATTTTACATTTTGTTCTCTGGTGCAAGAGTGAAAGGGTGGATAGCTAGGGATTCAAAAATATTATATAAAATTGCTTGTCCATTTTTAAGGATTTTTGCGGTTTCTTCATTCAAAATCATATGGCAGCAGATGCCCCCTCCTAATGGTCTTGGGCACCAACACCCCCCCCTTTCCGGTTTTCCTGACACTGCAGTTCTGTCCCTGTCTGGCTGTGATCACTGTCTCCTATTGTTTAGAGATTAATCCATAGAACACACAGTGATGAGGCTGCTGCTGAGCTGTGATGGACTGCCTTGTCTCCGGGCTCCTCGCCCGGTGGGTGAAGATGCGTGGGGCTATGTGGTACCTTTCTCAGGAGCCCCTCCTCCTTGGCTGAAAACAACTACTTGTGGCACTGTGAGTGTAACATCCACTCTTCTTTTTATATTAGATGACATCAACACTGGTTTAAGGAGAGGTGGTCAGTCCCTGTCTCCATGGCTACTGCACTAAGAGGTCTCACCTATCCCAAGGCAAAGGAAAAGACATGGGAATTCCTCCCTCAGACAAGTCACTGTCTTGTGCCTCAGGAATGGTGGGAAGCAGATTCTGCTGGCACAGACGCCGCCTCAGCCCCAAGAGCAAAGGTTGGGGTATGGAGCAGATGTCTACATTGTTACCCAGATCTACCCACGCCAGCGAGGGGAAGTTGGCACTGTCCTTCATGGCTTCGCTAAGTTCCTTCAGGGTGGCACAAGAAAGTCGGTTTCCATTAAGTGCAAGGTGCGTGATATTGGGGAGAACTGCCAAAGCAGGCAGAGCCAAGCTCAAAATGCTGTCTGTGAGCTCAGTAAAGCTTAAGTCTACACTGGTTAGACTATCTCCATGGCTTTGTAAGTAAAGAATCACACGCTGAACATCTCTGGGAGTCAGAGGGATTCCAGACAGATCCAGGGACTCAATATTTGACTTCTGTTGCAGGCTGTTTTTCAGGCTGCCAAAAGAGAAGGAGATAACTTTGATAATGTAGTATTTGTATTTCTATACAATTCACAGCCACAAATACAAGTTAACTTTTTTCAATCATAAAATGTAGTTTATAAAGTTGCCTGCAATTCAATTAAAGGGAATAGGTCACCAGGTTTGCACAATTTAATCTAAAGCCACCACCATTAACTGTGCTATTACCACAGCCCATTGACCTGTACCTAAGCTTCCAACTCCCCATGCATATGTAAAAAATTCCTCATATACTTCCAGCATACGGCGTGGTTGGTCCAATAGGGGTCTCTTTTCTTGGCACCTTCTCAACCCCGGCAGTGGCAGTTCTCCCGACTTGACTGATGTAGATGACGCATCCTACATCATTCACAGATCTCAGTGAACCTAGTACCTGTGCAGTTGAAGTTCTGTAATGTTCCAGCGCCTATTTACCTGTAAGTGACGTTGGTTTTAGTGCATGCGCAGTTTGAGACTTTGCATCTGCCCAAGTACAAGATTCGCTGCGATCTGTGAATTACGTGGGATGCGTCATCCACATCAATCAAGTAAGCAGGAAGGCAGCTGCCATGATTAAGAAGGAACTGAAAAAAAAAAGAGGCATATCAGACCGTGCCATTTGCCAGAAATATATGAGGTATTTTGTGGCATATGCAGCGGGAGTTGGGGGCTGAGATACAGGGCTGGGGTAATAGAGCAATTTAGAGAGGTGACTTTATATTGGGAAAACCTGGTGACAGGTTCCCTTTAATACTGATGAAGTTGTCAAAATCTGAGATTGCTCACATATATAGCATAAATTCAATATATACAGTTTTTAGAGGTCATCAGAATTGGATACAAATTATATAAAGTAGAAATTATGTGAGCAGGCTTTTATAACTTCACATTGTTAACTCTTTGAGAACACTACAGCTAACCCAAAATGGATACAATCAGGCACCGATGGATAGCATTCAGCTGCAGAGTAAATGAATAGAAAAATTAACAAAAGAGGGAAATGTCAAATATTTCTCCAGCATAGAGGATTAAAATAACTTCATTTTTACTGATATCTTTTAAAAATTGATGTGTAAATCCAAGAAACCTTACATTAAGTTCGTATTTATATCTATGAATGGAAACTTTCTGTAAGATCTGACCATCTATGTACTATAAATGCTTAATAAAAATAACCTCAAAATGAATTGCCTAAACAGGTAATTAGCGCACATTTACAGTAACCGATAATCCTTCAAATTCTAACTCTGCAGCGGAACGCTATCCATCATCGGTTAGCACACGAGCATGCTCAAATCACACTTTATCCAAGCACGTTCGCTCATCACTAATAACGACCCATTATTTACGATAATTGTGAATGAATGATGTGTCCAAACCCACCAATTCATTGGGTATGAAACTGTTTATGCAAATAATTATATATTCTTAGTCATCTTCCGAAAATTGTGAAATGTAAATGGAGATCGTTTGCTGGTTTAATGATTAGATCAGCAAAAAGGAGAAGTGGAAATTGAAATGCTGAGTAGGTATGGCTGTCAGTGATTGACTGATTGTGTCCCAAGGCAATTGTTCAGGAGCAGTCGGAGCTTGGAACGAGTACATATTTGTGTCATATTGTTCATCGTTATTTCTGCCAATGCTACTGTTCATATAGAACTGGGAAACTGATTATTGAACATTTTATTACTAATTTGATAAAATATTTTTTCTATAGTGTTAACAGAAATGTTTGTAGAATACTTTATGCATTGATGTATTCAGTATATATAGTGGAACTTGACCATTGAACACAAATACAAATTCAGATTATCTGTCTGTATGAGAACAGCGTCCCATGTAACGATCGCCGTTCAACCATTTCAATCACGATTCTCATCCTATGTAAACACTCGTCTGACATTGTTTGCTAATTGTGAGTTTCAATCGCATCGTTCATCGCTTAGTTGATTAACTGCTTGTGTAAATTAACCCTTAAGGTTGTGTTATCAGAGACAACCCCTTTCAGAAAGAATGGTGTATGGCAATCAACAGGTAAAATGTAGCAATAGATTACATTGCAGCAATTCAGATAAGTGACCATTTACGTAATACAAGGAAAACCCGAGTCTGCCAGGATGATAGTAAAGTGGACTTGCACATACAATATATATGTTTATATATATATATATATATATATATATATATTATGCTTTTGCTGCCATTAGTCCCCTTTTAATAGCCTACTCACCAGGCCATACTTTTCCTCCGAGGTAGACTGTGTCGATGCCATTTTGAGTGTGGTGTCAAATGGTAGAGTAGCTGTCGGCAAATGCGGTCTGTAGATTTCATCTGGTCTTGTTCCTAAAATTGTAAATTTTTTAGAAAACATGGTAGTCATATATTTAGACACAGTTATCTTCATCGTTATATATGCTGAAAAAAAAGACGTAAATCCATCAACTGCAACCTTTCTTCAAAGTTATGCATTCTCTAGGCAAGGACACTCATTACCAGATTCAATCAACATAAATGGGTTTGTACCAAGATTTGTAGTTACCTAATTAATCCCTGTCTGTAGGATGGGGAATATCTTCCTGATCACAAAGAGTCAGTCCAATGACTGAATGATGGAAGCAAAGGCGGGGATGCTCAACCAGCATTCTGTTTGGGAGGTGCACTTTAGAGACCTGTTTTGGGATCAGTAGGGGTACCAGAAGTTGAACCCAAAGGCAATCTTCATGTTATTTCCTATTCTACAGCTAGAAGATGAAGTCAAATTGTGGCACAAACCATTTAAGGCACATCTATGTTGTGGTTTTGTTTACAAACCACATTGCGCTGCCAGTTCCAGTGGAACCTGATGAACCCTTATTTTTTAATGGGTCCCTTGACCTTTTGCAGGATGTCCCACTCCTTGATAGAAAAATAGCACCACATACTATATTGCCAATTTAAAAAAGAGAATCTACGACAATAGAGAAAGTGAGCTATAGTGAAATGTTGCTCGCTCCTGAGTTGGTCATCCTGGTGAAGAAGATGGTTAGTGTCTGTCACGATCTACAAACTATGCAGATTTCTCCAAACACTGACAGGAACTGTTTGCGCATGCGCTGTCACGAGAAACGACGGTGCTTGTACTAGTTTGCGGGTGAAGGAGACAGGACACTGAAAAAAGTGACCTGTCAATTAATGACTGAAGACAGACAGCAGATGGGGAGTATAGGGAGAAGAGGCAGCAAACCTGTATGTCTAGTGCTGATCACTGCACTCGTGGCTCAAAAACACAGATTTCTAAAGTTATGCTGTGGATATAATCAGCATTATAATACCCATACACAGATGTCATTAGTTTTGTGGTAGAAAAACCTGATAACAGGTTCCCTTTAACTCATAGAATCTGTAGTAAAGCTGCATTTACACTCGTTAATAATCCATAGAATTCTAAGGTTAACGACCCATCGTTCATGATAATCGTGTAATATGAATTGGTTGTGCTTCTGAATTGTGTGTCCAATAATGCTCATTCATTGTGTATGAAATAGTTTAGGAGAGGGAAAAAAATTCTCATTCAATATTTGAATTTCAATATTTGAATTTATGTCACGTAAATGGAGATTTTTCGCTCTTTCAATAATTTGATAGACAAAGAGTGTGGAAATGTTAGTCCTAAACAGTGATATTCGTGTTTGAAGACAATAAATAGTTCAGCAGCAGTTGGGGCTTTGTATCAAGTACATAATTGTGATTATGGAACAATATTTTCGCTTCGCTAATTTTATTAAATATTTTTTGTACAGTATCAACGGAAATGTTGTACAATACTTTATGAACTCACATACTCAGTATAAATGGTGTCATTTATCGGATTTGAACACAAATATATTTCAGATTATCACAGTGCCTGATGTAACAATCGCTCTTCAACCATTTCATTCACGATTCTCATTATTATCAAGGAAGTTTAACTCGTCATTTAGTCAGAATGTGGGTAAAGCAGTGTAACATGGTGCAGGGCGGTAGCCGTGGGCAAGGTACTCGTGTTTTATGACCTGGCAGGCTACACAAAAATGGGGATCCTGGCTGGATGTGTGGAGTTTAGCTGTGATGGCGAGATGCCCTTGCAGACCCCATGGTGCCGTTGTTTTCATCCTGCCAGGTTTTGCAGAGTTCAATAAGAGAGGTCATAGTCCATAAATAAAAATATTTTGACTGAGGAACTATATACAGCAGACAGTAGGCATTCATCTTTGTGGAAGTTTCAGTTATGACGTGGTACATTATCGCACACTTCTTCCTCTCTTTTCTTGGAGTCACTCTAGCTTTCTGCTTCTCTTAGCTCTTCTGTCTCAACACAGCCCAGCACACTACCCCAGGAGTCTCCTCGTCCCCCAATGACGGCACTACAGCCCAGCAAGGATGAGTCCAATACTTCTACCCATGGTTCCGCATCTTACTCCTGTTAGGAGAGTTTTCTATGTCAATATGGCTGCTACTTAGCTTCTCGCTCTATTGACGCATGTGGACAACATCATTGGGCTTTTCCTCTTCATCTCGCTTGTCCGTTCTTCTCTGTTCCGTTAACTGACAGGTAAATGTGAGTGATCGCAACATTTAGGATGCAGGCAGAGAGAGGGAGCTCTGCCTTCAGATGGGCACCCCGTGAAAGCCCGATAGTTGATAGGATGACCCTGGGTCATCATGACGACCCCCAGTTCACAAAGCTACAGAAAGCTGCTTAGACCATGCTCACAGCATGGTCTAAGCAGCTTTCTGTACAGGTATATTGCATTGCAGTGCTTAGAGCATTGCAATACATAATACCTATGATCAAAATGAAAAAAAAAAGTGAAAAAAGTGAAAGTCCCACAGAGGGACTAAATAAAAAAAAGTTTTAAAAAGTTAAAAAAATTAGTAAAAATCTAAAAAAATCTAAAATATTATACCAATAAATGAGTTTACTATGTAAAACAAACAAACAAACAAACAAAAAGAGTACACATATTTGCTATTGCCACGTCGGGAATGACTCGATCAATAAAACTGTCACACTAGTTAATCCCTTCAGTAAATGCCGTAAAAAAAAACAAAAAAACATTTCAAATGATGGTTTTTCATCATACCGCTGAAATAAAGTGGAATAAAATGCAACCAAAAAGAGAAATGTAAATAAAAATGGTACGACTGAAAACGTCATCTTGTCCCACAAAAAAACAAGCTGTCATACAGCTCCATCAGCGGAAAAATTAAAAAGTTATAGCTTTCTGTGAGCTCTTGTGAGCCAAAAGTGGAAAAATTATAGCTATCAAAATATGGTGATGCAAAAACTTAATTTTGCAAAAGAAAGTGTCTTTTAGGGTGTGACAGCAGCCAAACAGAAAAAAACAATATAAGGCTGGTTTCACACTTGCGTTTTTTTGCGCAAAAAAAGCATGCGGTTTTTTCCTATACTTTACATGGGTGCGCATACACATGCGTTTATACGCGTTTGTATGCGCATGCGTTTTTTTGTAGTGTGCACTCGGGCGCACAAAATGCATCCTGTTGCATTTTTTGTGCGTCCGACTTGTCCCAAAAAAATGCATGCGCACGCAATGCGGTTTTTTTTCCACCCAAACACCCATTATAGTCTATGGGTGCACGGACGTGCGCATGGTAACGCGCACGTCAGCACAAAAAAAAGCATGCTTTTTTTTAAAAAAACATGCTCAAAACCGCAAAAAAACGCACACAAACGCATGACGTGTTTTTTATGTGAGTTTGCACAGCGCACAGTGCGCAGAGCAAAAAAACGCAAGTATGATAGTAGCCTAAATCTGGTATCGCTGTCATGGCACGACCCGAAGAATAAAGTCGTCTAATCACTTTTACTGCACGAGAAACGGCATAAAAAAATAAATAGAACCAATTCTTCACATGTTGTTGTTTTTTTCATTCTGTCTTACAAACATCGCAGTAAGGCTCAGCGCACATTTATCCTGCGCTCTGCACTGAGCGCTTACACTGGGGTTTCCGTGTAAATCTCTGAAATACATGATTCAGACGGAACCCCCAGTGGAAGATTCCCTATAATGAGACAGATGGAGGCACTTTGGACACTGTCTGGACTATGATCTGGAGGTGTCTGTCTTTTTTAGGCACTCATTATCATTGCTCCCACACCATGCAGATTCTGCTTGAAAAAGGCAAGCTTGTGCGGAAACGCTGCGGAAGATAATGTCTTTCTATTGATTTTTGGCTTTTTGTATGGTGGTGGTATTTGCCTCGTTGTTCTACATTGGACAATAAATTTTCGTTTGAGTGCCCAAGGTTTTGTTATTTGATTGCTACTTACATACCTTGCAGCACCACCTCTGGAGTTCAGTGAGCACCCCTTATATTCTCCAATGTCTTTTTTAGGCATGCATAAAAGCACGGTCTGCCACAGTTTTGTGCACTTCTGAAAAGAAGGACACCGCTAAACAGAGGTCAGATGGAGTCCAGAGTAACTGCTGCCTCATTAAAGTGAATGGATCCCTCAGTGGTTTCATTCATCTGAATCACGTCACTCAAAGATTTAGATGGAAACTCCTATGTAAATGCTCAGCGTAGAGCTCCGGATAAATATGAGTCAAAATGTTATGTAAAATGTTCCCAACAACAGCTTCAATTCAATCCACAAAAAAACAAGTCCTCACTCAGGTCCATCATTTGTTAAAAGAAATATAGGGGGCTTCCACGTTACTGGTAGTACAAAGGCTCTGGAAAAGGGCTATGGTTCCTTTTTGTGAAAAAAATGCTTTTTCCTTTCACATTGCCTTAATTCCCGTGAAGCATCTGAAGGATTAAGAATCTTCTTGAATGTGGTATTGAGGACTTTGAGAGGTGCAGTTTTCAGAGTTGACTAACTTTTGGGTATTTTCTATCATATAGGCCCCTCAAAGTCACTTCAAATGTGAGGTGGTCCCTAAAAAAAATGGTTTTGTAAATTTTGTTGGAAAAATTAGAAATTGCTGGTTAACTTGTAACTCTAACATACCAATTTTAAAAAAAAAGTTTCAAAAATTGGGCTGATGTAAAGTAGAATATTGGAAATGTTATTTTATTAACTATTTTGTGTGACATATCTCTCTAGTTTAAGAGCATAAGAATTAAGTTTGAAAATTACAAAATTTTCAAAATTTTAGTCAAATTTCCGATATTTTCAGAAATAAATGCAAGTTATTTCCATCAAATTTTACCACTATCATGAGCACAATATGTCCCGAAAAAACAATCGCAGAATCGGTGGGATCCGTTGAAGCTTTCCAGAGTTTTTACCACATAAAGTGATACTGGTCAGATATAAAAAATGGGAAACGGTCATTAGCCTACAAAATGGCTCGGTCTTTAAGGGGTTAAAGTAACATCTGGCCCTAAAGTTTTTAGTCCTCCAAAAGTGCTATTAAAAATATTATGGAAAGTACTGTTATTAGCATGCTGTGTGTGAATCCATCCTTATACAGGTCGCTACATATTCACGGCTTGTGGTCACTCATTGACGCAGCTTTGTTTTAATTTCATTAAACTTTATTTTCTGTCAAGATTTCACAGTTATTTATTCACTAGCACCGTAAATGACACAGTGAAGCCTATGTTTCTTTTATAAAGAAAATATCCACAGTTTACTAAGTGAAAATACCCTGAGCTAAATAAGACACTATTCACACAGGATTTTTGGTATAAAAACTGAGTAAATCTCCTTATAGATGTACAAATCATATAACCACAGTTATAGACAAGTTGTAGAGGTTAGAACACAGAATTCCGTGATCCCTCGCTTATCAAGCTCAGGTTTTGCTTGTCTGCAAAGATTGTTTTAGCACCAATAGCTTGTCTTTGCTGTGACTCAACAGCGCATGCCTCCTTGTCCAGCAATGCCCCCTACTGTGACAGTGAGGGCGGGGTTAGCTTTCTCAGCTCTGCTTCATTGCTAAATCTAAAAGTTCTGATTGTGTGAGAACGGCTGCACCCAGTTATCTAAGTGATACATCCTTGGATATAGCTTCTCTTTCCCTACATCAGGCTGCTCTCAGATGAGGGATCAAAAACCTGCTGACAGATTCCCTTTAAGTGTATTTCTGGGACAATTTCAGAGCTAGGTAAAGACTTATCCTATCTGTACTATGTCTTGTGCACATGATTGGATAACAGGCCAGTGTTGTATGGATCTGTGTCTATATACTGTTACGCTATTTTTTACTAAGGATGTCCATATACCCTTACAAGGAATCTATTATGGTGAAAATGGTATCTGATCTTCAGGCAGCACGTTATAGAGCAGGAGAAGTCGATCAGATTAATGTAAATTTTTGTTGGGAAAGTTTCAGTAAACATTTCATTTTATTCAGTGAAATCTCTTGTGTTTGTAAGCAGATGAGTCCTGCTGGTGGTGCCTTTCAGTGATCGATAGGCTACGCGCACACGATTAAAGTGCTGCAGAATAAGTTGTTGCTTATTATAAATACATTGCTTAATATAATAAACAGATAAATATGGAGAGCGGAGTAATCCACTGCTAGTGAGCTCTTGCATCAGCTTATCGCTTGGGGAAGCAGAAGAATAAGAAGTTACAATTTTAACAAGCGCATTCTTCTCTCCAACAATACTGGCTGTGGGGAGTCAGAAGCCCCCATACACATTAGTAGCTTGACTAATATGGGTTCATCTAATGTGTATGGGGGTTCTCAAGGTATATAGAGAATTTTCTCTCCAATTCCAAAAGAATCCATAAAAAATGTAAATAAAATAAATGTTACCGTATTTGGTCTGTCGTTCATTTTTTTTTCTAAATTTTCTTCTAAATAGTCTTACTGTATCTTTAACAGTATTACTACTCTGACTTTTTTTTTATGGAAATACAGTTTGTTTTGCCATAATCCAGAACTGTATTGGAGCCTGACCCAGGAATCTGTCTGGAGTTTGTCTGTTTTTTGTCTATTGTTCTAAACAATGTTACTTTTTATATTCTTGCTTTTTTTTTTTTATCCAAACTTCTTGTATGTTTTTTCCCCCTCTCTTACAATACAGTCCTCAATTCTTACTTATGACATTTGTGTTACAATTTCTTTGCATCCTGATCATATCCAAATGATCCATAATGCATTTTATTGAGGATCTACAGTGGCTTGCAAAAGTATTCGCCCCCTTACACTTTTTTGTTACACTACAACTTGTGTTTAAATATTTTTGTAAGGCCGGTTTCACATTTGCGTCTCAGGGCGCAGCGACGGCCTGCGCACGGCCGCCTCTAAGCCCCGCCCCCTGCCGCGCCTCCGCCGGTAGCGCCGCCTCCAGGTGCATGACGCTGTCATGCGTCCCCTATCTTTATCACTGAGGATGCAGGCCGTGCGCAGGATGCATTTTGGCGGCGCCTGCGTCCTTTTGACGGTGCGCTGACCAGCGCTAAACGCAACCTGTTGCAATTTGGTTGCGCTCAGCGCACCGTCAAAAGGACGCAGGCGCCGCCAAATGCATACTGCGCACAGCCTGCATCCTCAGTGATGAAGATAGGGGACGCATGACACATGCAGCGTCATGCGCCCGGAGGCGGAGCTACCGGCGGAGGCGCGGCAGGGGGCGGGGGGCTTAGCGGCAGCCGTGCGCAGGCCGTCGCTGCGCCCTGAAACGCAAATGTGAAACCGGCCTAATCCGATTTGTGTGTGACGTATCAGCACCAAAAACTCTAAGTTGGTGAAGTGAGAAAAACATAGTCAGAAATTAAATTTATGGGCTCAAATAACTAAAAATTGGCAGGCGCATATGTATTCACCCATTTTGCTATGAAGCCCCTAAAAATTTCTGTTGGAAGCAATTACCTTCATAAGTCACATGCTTATTGAAAAGAAAGTCCAAATGTGTGCACTCTAAGTGCCACATGGTCTGTCAGTATATAAACACCTTTTTCTGAAAGGCCATAGAGGCTGCAACACCATTAAGCAAGATTGGAATAAAATATGAAATTGTGAAACTGAAGTAACATGTATCGAAACCACTCCACCTACAGTGAGGGTGTGCACAGAATAGGTTAGTAGCCTTATGGTGCCATCATACAAAAATACAATTAGACATTTATATTTATTGAAAATGTCAATCTTTAGAGCACACACATAAACCTGGAGTTCCAATGCAAGAGAATATATTTTCATATATGCAAATTCAAGAGGTGCTAATTTGCATGTGATATGGCTTCAAAATCAGTCTTGAGGTGTAGCAGTATTCCCTACTAAAAAGGCTATGTGCCCACGTTGCAGAAATGTCGGCAGCATTTTCGCAACTCCCCGCC
Organism: Dendrobates tinctorius; assembly: GCF_039654945.1. NCBI lineage: Eukaryota > Metazoa > Chordata > Amphibia > Anura > Dendrobatidae > Dendrobates > Dendrobates tinctorius. The sequence goes on along the minus strand of NW_027362063.1, from coordinate 1,255,811 downwards.
ACGGGTAAAATGCATGCTGAATTCGCATGCGTTTTCCCGCAAAACACAAGCGTTTTTAGCATGCAGAATGCTAGTGCTTTTACAAGCGATTTGAAGAATCGCTTGGAAAAGTGATTGACAGGTTGGTCACACTTGTCAAGCATAATGCTTGACAAGTGTAACCAACTTTTTACTATAGATGCTGCCTATGCAGCATCAATAGTAAAAGATAGAATGTTAAAAATAATTACAAAAGTAAAAATATGGATATACTCACCTTCTGGTGGCCCACAATCTCCACAGTTTTGCGAGAATGACGCCTGGGAACGGAACTTGCCGGCAGCGCCGCTGAGGACTCCGGGGGCCAGGGTAAGTATATCCCTATTTTTTTTTTAATTCTATTTTTTACAGGAATATGGTACCCAGGGCATGAAGGAGAGTCTCCTCTCCTTCAGACCCTGGGTACCATCAGCACATGAAGCACTCACTTTACGCATGGAGGGCATAGCCACATGCGTAAAGTGAGCGTTTCTACGCAATCCTATGGCAGTGGAATCGCCGCAATTCCGCAAAATTCATGGACATGCTGCGGATTTTTCCGCTATGCGATTCTGCAAAATCCACAAAATTGGCACAGCAACTGTGGAATCCCATTGGATTGCATGAGAATGCGTTTTGTTAGCTTTTTTTTAAGCGTTTCCGCAGGGGCAAAAATGTAGCAGAAAAACGCAACGTGGGCACACAGCCTTAGTAGCAGATGTAGTGCTGCGTGCATGGAATCAACAAGTGGTTTAAATCACAACCGTAGGTGTGCGGTGGAAGGACAGTGTCCTGATCCAACAGGTTTTACCTTGTGGAGGCTTGCAGAGGGAGGACGATGTCCAAATCCAGCACATTTTACCTTGTGGAGACTTGTGGTTGCAGCTGCTTCTTTTAGGGCATTATGGTCGACGTTTCACACAGCAGAAGCGCCCCGGCCGGTGGCAGAGAGGGTGAGCGTGTACAGCGTGCACCGCCGCCGCAGCTTGGTGACATCACACTTTCTCTTTGGAATGCTGGGTGAGTATAATTTAGCAATACGTTCAGTCAGTTCGACAATCGGTGTTTTGAAAACATCAGTTTTCATCCTCAAGATCCTGAGGCCACCGGCCGGCGCGCTTCTTCTGTGCGAAATGTTGAAGGTAATGTCCTAAAAGAAGCAGCTGCAACTGCAAGTCTCCACGAGGTAAAACGTGCTGGATTTGAAAACCGCAATAAGAAAAAACTATTCTGTGCACATTATCGCTGTAGGTTGGGTGGCTTCTACACATATTACTGTGGAATTCCTGTAAATGGAAGCACTTAATAATACCTCCTCCTAAGTGCAGGTTCACAATTTCATATTTTATTCCAATTTTAGCGACAAGTGGATTGGTCGGATTATGTGCAGCTGGGTTAAAAGGCTTGTCAGGAGCCATTGTGGTCATTCATATTCAATTAGTTCGTACCATAGCAAGAGGCACCAATAACCACACAACACCATGAAGACCAAGGAGATCTCCAAACAAGTCAGGGGCAAAGAAGTAAAGTACAAGTCAGGGCTGGGTCACAAAAAATATCCCAATCTCTGATGATCCCTGGAGAACCATCAAATCCATTATCAACACATGGAAAGAACATGGTACCACAACAAATCTGCCAAGAGAGGGCCGTCCACCAAAACTCCCAGCCTGGGCAAGGAGGGCATTAATCAGAGGCAGCACAGAGACCAAAGGTAACCTTGATGGGGCTGCTGAGCTCCCAGGCAGAGACTGGAGTATCTGTCCATACAACCAGAATAAGGGCAAGGTCAGACGTCCATATAACTCGTGAGAGAATCACATCACACTGAACGGACTGGCCCGGCACCTCTCCTGACCTGAGCAAGACAGCATGATGGATTACTATGCAGCTGTCAAGCTCAGGCCAAGAGAGCCAAGGTTTACGATGCGATTCTCACATGAGAAATAAGGCAGTCGGACTCTGCCCTTAGCTATAAACTCCATAGAGGTGACCTTTATGGAAGAGTGGAGAGAAATATGCCTTTGCTTACACACAAAAGTTCCAACTTCCATACAAGTCTATGGGTGAGTGGGAAACATTGGACTGCACTTGGATGACATCTGAGTGCAGTCCGATTTCTGCTGACTCACACAATGGAGAAGATGGAGAAATCTTCTCCTTTCCTGTGCTATGATTTTCTCATCCAAGAGATGGCACTCAGATCAAATTTCAATTTACATCATCAAATTCGCACCCATAAGAGAATCTACGCTTGTGTGACACCATCCTCAGAATTTTTTTTTTTCACTTCACTGTGGGGGGAAGGGAAACAAAAAATTATCTGAATTGCACAGAATGGACACTGTTGGGTCCCATTCCACTATATGGGGTGAGGATCATATCAGTAGAATCTAAATTTGCTTCTTATATGTCCAGATTAATATTCCATCTTTCTGACTTTTCCTAGACTTTTGGATGGGTTGTACATAAATTTGTATTTTTCAAAATATCAATATATAATCAGATTCAGACAATAAGCTATGGGTGTGGAAGGTATGATTCTCAATATCACACATTTGTTACATCATGTCTGATGGTGTTATAATAACATCTGGGTGTCCATGGCTTCCTTTGTCAATAACACATGTATATGTCCAAATAAAATATATACATTTATACAGACAATCATATTTCTAATGAAGCCATTTCTGTATTTTCCCTTCTTTGGTATTGGCATTGTTGGTTTTACAGAGGTTTATCATGCAAAATCTGATGAAAGGTGGCACTTCACATTGTCCTTATACTACACTTATGTTGTGGTTATACCGGACTGTGCGTATTGTGCACTTGCTGCTTTCTTATTGAGCTGATTTATTTTAACTATTTGTTCTTTGATTTTGATCTATGCATTAAATTTATATTTGCAACAGAGGTATATGAGGCCAGGTCATTGCCCGTAAAGCGGGCACAGCTAATGATAGGGGGGTCTTCCGGAAACCAACAGGTTGATCTGCAATTATTTCTCCATAGTAATATTTTCATGCTGCCAATGCAGATGAGGAACAAATCATAAGCCAAATGTCTAAATATAATGTGTCGCTCTAATTTTTACTTTAAAGGGACGCAGCCTTTCTCTCATCTGGCCTAGTGGACTTTTCCCCTGCCATGTCTCCTCCCTGGCCATTGCTCCCCAGCTTTCTGTGCTCTCTCCCTCCTCTCTCAGCCTCCTCCCTCTCTACCAGTTCCATGTTCCCATCATTGGTATTCAGTGCAAGCTCTGCTGTTTCTGGCAGGTTTTCCCTCCAAACAAAAGAAGAAAAACAATATCATGGGCAATTTCACCAGGGGAATGACAAAAAAGAAATAAGAAATCCACCTTGTCCTATGCAGAGACATAGCATGTATCCAGAGAGACTTAACATGAAGGCTACAGGGGTCATGTATTGGGAAGAAGGCTATGGGTGCTGTGTTCTTACCTTCCTCGGACACTGCAGTTCCCTGGCCAGGCTGAGCAGCAGCTCATGGGAGATGGGATCCACCAGGTTGAGATATGGGGCATGTCTATATAGGATATCATTGAGGAAAGTCCCCTCCAGGCCCAGGTCCTGCAGAGACAGCAAAAAGGGGAGGTGAGCACACCCTGGCCCAAGGTTAGGCGTGAGGTCAGAACTAGGCAGGTGCCATGCTTATATAAAGCAGGGGCCCAGGTGCGGAGCAGAGAGGCCCCCGGCTCCTCACCTTGCGGAGCAGCTGTAGGGTGCGGAGCGCCCGCTCCTGCTTGTGGTCCCGGAGCAGCGCCTGAATGTCCCGGATCCAGGCTGCTCTCCTCACGTAGGGAGCCGGCTTGTTCCTGCGCAGGATCCGCTCTGAGCTCAGGATCAACGCAGACAGGGCAAACTCCCCACGGGGCCCCGCAGTCTCCCCCCGCAGGGGCCCCAGGTCTATGCCATCGTCAGGCTCATCCTCCAGGCTGCTCTGTCTGCTCAGCCGGCCTCCCATCACCCTGCTAGTGCCCGACACCTACTCTTCTGCAGCCACCATTGGCACAGCTGCCCCCACTCCTGGTGTGAATGCCAGAGCCCTCGGTGAATCCTAGCCTGGCTCCTGCCAGCCGCTCTACAGGGACAGCCTTGCTGCAGCGCGTGAGGAGCTGTCCACCGCGGCTGGTGCTGAACTGCTCGCGCCCCTGTGCTGACTGCCGGACCTGCTGCCGAGCATCTTCGATCTGTGTCTGTCTGGAGCCTCCTGTCTTCTGTTTGTTTATAGTTCAGCTTCCAGAATCCGACCAATCCTGATCAGAGATGTGGGGGATGGTGGGAGCAATGTGTCTGGGATGGTGGAGGGGGCTGTGTCTGAGGCAGGGTGTGACATGTTCTTACACATGGAGGCAATGGAAATGTCACCCAGACAGTCCTACACTCCATGCCAAGACAATTGTGTCATTCTGTCACCCACACTGCCTCCATGCCTAGGGAGCTCTTCAATAGCTGCCATTTCCACAGAATGTGCCCCTCCTAAATAAGCAGTAAATATAAATCAGTGCTATTCTTCTGTCTAGATGCAAAAATGCAATGTTTGAACAAGGAGAAACAGAGTCAGATTATGCCATAGAAAATACTATACAGAATTTTATCAGCATTACAAAGAATTAACAATTTTGTTATAGAAAAATACAGTGGTTACATACAGTCATGGCCAAAAGTATTGACACCCCTGCAATTCTGTCAGATAATATTCGGTTTCTTCCTGAAAATGATTGCAAACACAAATTCTTTGGTATTATTATCTTCATTTAATTTGTCTTAAATGAAAAAAACACAAAAGAGAATGAAGCAAAAAGCAAAACATTGATCATTTCACACAAAACTCCAAAAATGGGCCGGACAAAAGTATTGGCACCCTCAGCCTAATACTTGGTTGCACAATCTTTAGCCAAAATAACTGCGACCAACCGCTTCCGGTAACCATCAATGAGTTTCTTACAATGCTCTGCTGGAATTTTAGACCATTCTTCTTTGGCAAACTACTCCAGGTCCCTGATATTTGAAGGGTGCCTTCTCCAAACTGCCATTTTTAGATCTCTCCACAGGTGTTCTATGGGATTCAGGTCTGGACTCATTGCTGGCCACCTTAGAAGTCTCCAGTGCTTTCTCTCAAACCATTTTCTAGTGCTTTTTGAAGTGTGTTTTGGGTTATTGTCCTGCTGGAAGACCCATGACCTCTGAGGTAGACCCAGCTTTCTCACACTGGGCCCTAAATTATGCTGCAAAATTTGTTGGTAGTCTTCTGACTTCATAATGCCATGCACACGGTCAAGCAGTCCAGTGCCAGAGGCAGCAAAGCAACCCCAAAACATCAGGGAACCTCCGCCATGTTTGACTGTAGGGACCATGTACTTTTCTTTGAATGCCTCTTTTTTCTCCTGTAAACTCTATGTTGATGCTTTTGCCCTAAAAGCTCTACTTTTGTCTCATCTGACCAGAGAACATTCTTCCAAAACGTTTTAGTCTTTTTCAGGTAAGTTTTGGCAAACTCCAGCCTGGCTTTTTTATGTCTCGGGGTAAGAAGTGGGGTCTTCCTGGGTCTCCTACCATACGCTCCCTTTTCTTTCAGATGCCGATGGATAGTACGGGTTGACACTGTTGTCCCCTCGGACTGCAGGGCAGCTTGAACTTGTTTGGATGTTAGTCGAGGTTCTTTATCCAACATCCGCACAATCTTGCGTTGAAATCTCTTGTCAATTTTTCTTTTCCGGCCACATCTAGGGAGGTTAGCCACAGTGCCATGGGCTTTAAACTTCTTGTTGACACTGCGCACGGTAGACACAGGAACATTCAGGTCTTTGGAGATGGACTTGTAGCCTTGAGATTGCTCATGCTTCCTCACAATTTGGTTTCTCAAGTCCTCAGACAGTTCTTTGGTCTTCTTTCTTTTCTCCATGCTCAATGTGGTACACACAAGGACACAGGACAGAGGTTGAGTCAACTTTAATCCATGTCAGCTGGCTGAAAGTGTGATTTAGTTATTGCCAACACCTGTTAGGTGCCACAGGTAAGTTACAGGTGCTGTGAATTACACAAATTAGAGAAGCAGCACATGATTTTTCGAACAGTGCCAATACTTTTGTCCACCCTCTTTTTTATGTTTGGTGTGAAATTATATCTAATTTGGCTTTAGGACAATTCTTTTTGTGTTTTTTCATTTAAGACAAATTAAATGAAGATAATAATACCAAAGAATTTGTGTTTGCAATCATTTTCAGGAAGAAACTGAATATTATCTGACAGAATTGCAGGGGTGTCAATACTTTTGGCCATGACTGTATAGGTCTCAATGTTGATGTCCTGGGAAAGGGGGACCAAAGGCAAAGCAGGACTACAAGTCACATAATAGCATTGCCACTAGTCATGTAACACAAGGTTATCCCCCAGGGAAAATAATCTATAATGCAAAAAACAGCCAAATAAGGTGCAAGTGCAATAGGCAAATTAATAATAATAATGTTTATTTTTATATAGCGCTAACATATTCTGCAGCACCTTACAGTTTGCACACATTATCATCGCTGTCCCCGATGGGGCTCACAATCTAAATTCCCTATCAGTATGTCTTTGGAGTGTGGGAGGAAACCGGAGAACCCGGAGGAAACCCACGCAAACACGGGGAGAACATACAAACTCCTTGCAGATGTTGTCCTTGGTGGGATTCGAACCCAGGACTCCAGCGCTGCAAGGCTGCAGTGCTATCCACAATTCCTGCTAGGACATGTTCCTCTTAGTGAGAACGTAAGTGTTAGGCATTGGTGGTGGTACTTACCCATATTAAATGTCCTGCCTTTGCGATGGTCCCGTTCCCCAACATATGTTTCACGTATGCCACTTCTTCAGGGGGCGCCAGAAGAAGTGACATACGCAAAACAAATTTTGTGCAAACTCTGGAAGAGGTTTCATCGAGAATATCTCTGTACTTGGCTGCATTCATGTTTCCTTCAATTGCAAACAGTCGTCCTGTCCCTGCAGCTGAAAAACACTCCCATATCATGATGCTGCCACCACCATGTTTCACTGTTGGGATTGTATTGGGCAGGTGATGTGCAGAGCCTGGTTTTCTCCACACCACTTAGAACTTTTTGGTGATAATTCTATCTTCATCTCATCAGATCAGAGAATCTTATTTCTCATAGTCTGGGAGTCCTTCATGTGCTTTTTAGCAAACCCTATGCGGGCTTTCATATGTCTTGCACTGAGGAGAGGCTTCCATTGGGCCACTTTGCCATAAAGGCCCAACTGGTGGAGGGCTCCAGTGATAGTTGACTTTGTGAAACTTTCTCCCATCTCCCTACTGTATCTGTGGAGCTCAGCCACAGTGATCTTGGGGTTCTTCTTTACCCCTCTCACCAATGCTCTTCTCCCATGATTGCTCAGTTTGGCTGGATGACCAGATCTAGGAAGACTTCTGGTCATCCCAAACTTCTTCCATTTAAGGATTATGGAGGCCACTGTGCTCTTAGGAACATTGAGTGCTGCAAAAATTCTTTTGTAACCTTGGCCAGATGTGTGCATTGCCACAATTCTGTCTCTGAGCTCCTTGGCTAATTCCTTTGACCTCATGATTCTCATTTGTTCTGACATGCACTGTGAGCTGTGAGGTCTTATATAGACAGGTGCGTGCCTTTAAAAATCAAGTCCTATCCATTTAATTAAACACAGCTGGACTCCAATGAAGGAGTAGAACCATCTCAAGGAGGATCACAAAGAAATGGACAGCATGTGACTTAAAATATGAGTGTCTGAGCAAATGGTCTGAATATTTATGACTGTGATATTTCATTTTTCCTTTTTCAATTTGCAAAAATTTCTAAATTTCTGTTTTTTTCAGTCAAGATGGGGTACATTAATGAGAAAAAATGATTTTTTTTGAATTTACCAAATGGCTGCAATGAAACAAAGAGTGAAAAATTTAAAGAGATCTGAATACTTTCCTTACCCACTGTATATATATAATAGAATAAAAGCCAGCAATTCAGCAGCCCCATACAGTAAAATAGAGCAGTGCCCAAGAGGAAAGAATAGATCGATTATATACAGTATATACACATAGAATAGAAATATATATAGATTTCAGTGATATATACAATTAGAGCACTACGTGTGCAACTTACTGTGCATGTATTTGATTATTCAAAGATTATGTGCCTGAAAGAAAGTGGCGTGGACTCCCGTGTAATTTTCTTAACCAGCAGGGGGAAAGGCGACGGCTGGGGGCTGATGTTTATTACCTGGGAAGAAGGTAATAGTTATGGAGCTTCCCAGGCTATTAATATCAGCTCACAGCTGTATACTTAGCCTTTACTGGCTATTTAAATGGAGGAACCCCCCAAAAAATGACAGGGTCCCCTCTAATTAATAACCAGCAAAAGCTATGCAGACAGCTGAGGGCTGATATTAATAGCCTAGTAAGGGTCCATGGATACTGCCCCCCAGGCTAAAAACATCAGCTCTCAGCAGCCCTAGAACAGGCGCATCTATGAGATGTGCCAGTTCTCACGCTTAGCTTCGCTCTTCTCACTTGCCCTGTAGCGGTGGAAAGTGGGGTGATAGTTGAGGGGGTTGATGTCACCTTTGTATTGTCAGGTGACATCTATAAGATGCCCTCATTACTAGCCTCATAGCAATATTATATAAAAACACACACACACACAGAAAAAAGTCTTTAAACTGAAAGAATGACACAGGCACCTTTAATAAATCTTAAGTAAACAATACTTACAACATCACCTATTCCAGAGACGCCATTGTCTCTTGCAAAAGAGTTAAAATAACAACAATATTCTTCACCTTTCTGCAGAGAAGATGACAATCCATTTGTCCCATGACGGGTCTAGCTCTGCTACATCTAGATGGCAGGCTGCATGGTTCCATGATGCAACCATAAAGCCTGCTATCCAGCAGAGACTCTGAGCAGTGTATGCTCAGTGTCTCCCTGTGAACTCCCAGGACTTTTCTGATGGCATCGCGAGCATGAGAACTTTCTCACAGTCGTGGTGTCGTCAGACAGGTAAAAGGAGTTTACAGGGAGACACTGAGCACACTCTGCTTGGATTGCATTTGTCCGATTTCATCTCAAGTGGGCATGAGCACTAAGGCTGTTAATATGCTGAGAATATTAACTACATACCATATTTTTTGCTTTATAAGACGCTCCGGATTATAAGACACACCCCAAATTTTGAGGAGAAAAATAGGAAAAATTTATTTTTTTAATAAATGGTGGTGCTTCTTATAATCCATGCGTCTTATTGCTACTGGGGGTGGTGGCTGCGGTGAAGCGGGGTGCCAGGATTGCTGCTGGAAGAGGCAGAAGCGGAACATTGCTGCAGGCCGCAGGCTGGGATGAGGGGGTGTTCCGATGCTGCCGTGGTGCTCTGTCCCCGGGTGTTGCAGGGTGTTGCTGTCACCGCGCTCTGTCCCTGGTGCTGCCGGGTGCTGCAGCCACGCTGTCCCCTGGTGCTTGCCACCGCGATGCTCTGTCCCCCACTGCTTGCCGCTGCCGCGCTCTGTCCCCCTGTGCTTGCCGCTGCCCCGCTCTGTCCTGTGCTGCGTGGGGGGCTCTGCAATTCCATCCATGCTTTCCTGTGTGTGTGCGGTGGATTCCTTCCAGGAAAATGGCCGCCAGGAGGCAGTGCAAGCGCAGATGGAGATATCAGCACTGAACTCTCGGGAGATGAGGGACAGAGCATGGCGGCAAGCACCGGACACCCGCAGCGGCAGCACAGATGAGGTATATCCGCATTGTAAGACGCACCCCCATTTTCCATCCAAATTTGAGGGAAAAAAGTGCGCCTTACAAAGCGAAAAATAAGGTAATTACTAGTGCATATGCAATGTAGATTAGTATTAAAGTGATCACAGAATCACATGTTCAAGTCTCCTCCTTTGGGACTAATAATTATCATGTGTAAAAAAAATAATTATAAAAAAACATTTTTGCATTAAGTAAATCTAAAAAAAATCCCCAAATCACAGTTTTCACAGATAAAAAAAGGGTTTCATTTTGTTAAAGTAAACACTGCCAAAACTACACATATTTGGTATTGTCTCCTATGTAATACTACTTTTTATATCTAACCCCTCAATAAGTGAAAACTATAGCTTGTTTCATAAAAACACAACTTTTACGCATCACTTTCTATAGAAACATTATTAATGTTATGGTTCTGAATATGTTGCCCAAAAAATTCTCTTTTTTTATGTTTTTTTTGTGCATAAGTAGTAAAACAACAACAAAAAAAACACTTAGTTTTGGTAACTGTCACAAGTTTACTGCTTTTTATCCATTATGGATCCTATCACTGCTCTGACAGGGCAACTGCAGCAACTCAGCCTGGAGGTGGTAGAGCTATGCACTATCATTTTGAAGCTCCCTAATACATCAGGTTTGGGGACTGTGACTCCCAGGCAACCCATAGTGGATCCCAAGATCGCTTTACTTGGCAGGTTCTCTGGGGGGATGTCAAGTTTGTTGTTTTCAGTGAGGCCTATAGGCTATACTTCAGGTTACGTCCTTGTTCCTCAGGAACCAAGGCGCAATGGGTGGGGATCAGGCCCGGATTAATAATGTGCCCAACCGGGCATTTTCCCGCTGGGCCGCTGTCATGTGGGCCGTGGGCTGGCAGCACCCGCTCATCTGGCCTCTTGCCAGCTGATGCGGCCACTGGCCTGGCTGTTCTTCATGCTGCCGGCCCTCTGCGGCATGGCAGTTATAGCTCCCAACCCTTCCAGGATTTTTGCACTGCAGGGAGATAAGCCACTGCGCCCCCCCCACGCACCCCCATCACCCTCCAGAGGCCCCCCTCCGCAGCCACTCACAGCGTCGCTTGGCTGCTCTTTTCTCTGCGAACAGGACTTGTGATGAGGTCACAGGAGGGGAGGAGTCAGGGGGGTCACATGATCAGGGTCCTCTGTCCAGAGCCCTGATCATGTGACCCCTGACTCCTCCCCTCCTGTGACCTCATCACAGGTCCTGTGCCCACATCCCTGCCTCTTGGTGTCGGCAGGAGTCTGCTGTGCTGGTTGTCATGGTGCTTGATGAGAGAAGTTTGTGTGGGGTCAGGAGAGGTTTACAGGGTGGATGTAGCAGAGCTGAGTGTGTACGAGGTGTACGGAGCGGAGCCGTGTGTGTACGAGGTGTATGGAGCGGAGACGTGTGTGTACGGAGCGGAGCCGCGTGTGTACAAGGTCTACGGAGCGGAGCCGTGTGTACGAGATGTACGGAGTGGAGTAGAGGCGGGTGTGTGCGGGGTGTACAGAGCGGAGCCGTGTGTGTACGAGGTGTACGGAGCAGAGCCGGAGGTGCATGAGGTGTACGGAGCGGAGCCGGATGTGTACGAGGTGTACGGAGTGGAGCAGAACCGCGTGTGTACGGGGTGGATGGAGTGGAGCCGCGTGAGTACGAGGTGTACGGAGCGGAGCCGGAGGTGCACGAGGTGTACAGAGCAGAGCTGGATGTGTACGAGGTGTACGGAGTGGAGCAGAACCGGGTGCGTATGGAGTGTACAGAGCGGAGCAGCGTGTGTACGAGGTGTACAGAGCAGAGCCAGGGGAGTACGAGGTGTACGGAGCGGAGGTGTGTACAAGGTCTACGGAGCGGAGCCGTGTGTGTACGAGGTGTACGGAGCAGAGCCGTGTGTGTATGAGGTGTACGGAGCGGAGCCATGTGTATGAGGTGTACGGAGTGGAGCAGAGCCGGGTGTATGAAGCGGAGCCACATGTGTACGAGGTGTACGGAGCGGAGCCAGAGGTGTGTACAAGGTCTACGGAGAAGAGCCGTGTGAACGAGATGTACAGAGTTAAGCAGAGCCAGGTGTGTACGGGGTGTACGAAGCAGAGCCATGTGTGTACGAGGTGTACGGAGCGGAGCCGGAGGTGCATGAGGTGTACTGAGGGGAGCAGAGCCGGATGTGTACGGGGCGTATGGAGCGGAGCCGCGTGTATACGAGGTGTATGGAATGGAGCCGGAGGTGCACGAGGTGTATGGAGGGAGGTGTGTGTGTACGAGGTGTACGGAGCGGAGCCATGTGTGTAGGAAGTGTACGGAGCGGAGCCGTGTGTACGTGGTGTATAGAACGGAGCTCTGTGTTTACAAAGTGTACGGATCTGAGCCTTGTGTTTACGGAGCGGAGCAGATCCGGGCGTGTACGGAATGAAGCCACATGTGTACGGAATGTAGCCGTGTGTGCGGGGTGTACGGAGTGGAGATGCGTGTTTATGGAGCGGAGCCGCGTGTGTACGAGGTGTATGGAGCAAAGCCGCATGTGTACCAGGTTTACGGAGTGGAGTCATGTGTGTACAAGGTGTACAGAGCGTGGCCGCGTGTGTATAAGGTGTTCGGAGCGGAGCCATGTGTGTACTAAGTGGAACCATGTGTGCGCGAGGTGTACGTAGCGGAGCCTTGTGTGTACAAGGCATACAAAGTTGAACCGTGTGTGTATGAGGTGTGCGGATCCATGCGTGTACAAGGTGTATGGTGGGGAGCATTCATACCTCCCAACCGACCCGTATCCAGTGGGACAGTCCCAGTTTTGAGAGAGAGAGACTGCCCCAGCTGGGAGCTAACTTTTCCCGCGGGCACAGGAGTACATGGCCAAGCCCCGAGGAGCACTTTAAAACTCGCACGTGACGTTCTACCGGAAGTGACGTGCTAGAAGCTGACCGGAAATGAGGTAATTTCAGGAGGAGATTGTGACGGAACCATGGAGGCACTTCAGGGAATGCTTCAGATTACCGGGTCCTCCGACAGCGGGATTGCCTTAAAATCGGGGATGCCGGCCATGTGAGCGGATCATGATATGCCCTGCACTGGGAGGCTCAGGTGGGCAATACAATGGGAGCCGGGCTGCTATAGTTTTTTTATAGAATATTTCTTTCTCTCTCTGTTTCTTTCTCTCTCTGTTCTTTCCTTCTTTTTCTCTCTAATCTTTCTTTTTTTCTTTCTCTCTCTCTCTCTGTTCTTTCTTTCTCTCTGTTCTTTGTTTTGTTCCCAACTTCCTTTCTCTCTCTCTGTTCTTTCTTTCTCTGTTCTCTCTCTTTTCCCTCTTGCTTTCTTTCTTTTCTCTTTCTTTCTTTCTTTTCTCTTTCTTTCTTTTTTTCTCTCTGTTCTTTCTTTCTTTCTTTCTTTCTTTCTTTCTCTCTCTCTTTTTCTTTCCTCTCTTTCTCTCTCTATGTTCTTTCTTTCCCATCTTTCTTTCCCTCTCTCTCTGTTCTTTCTTTATTTCTTTCCACTCTTTCTTTCTCTCTGTTCTTTCTTTCTCTTTCTTTTTCCCCTCTTTCTTTCTCTCTCTAATCTTTCTTTCTCTGTTCTTTCTCTTTCCCTCTTTCTTTCTCTCTCACTGTTCTTTCTCTCTCTGTTCTTTCTTTCTCTTTCTTCTCTCTCTGTTCTTTATTTCTCTCTCTCTCTCTGTTCTTTCTTTCTGTTTTATTCTCTCTGTTCTTTCTTTCCCATCTTTCTCTCTGTTCTTTCTTTTTTTCTCTTTCATTCTCTCTATGTTCTTTCTTTCCCCTCTTTCTTTTTTCTCTCTCTGTTCTTTTTTTATGTCCCTTCTTTCTCTCTCTCTGTTCTTTCTTTTCCTCAGTACCAGCCACTGTGCCCAAAATAGCTGATGTGTATACACTGTACACTGTATATACATCAGCCTCAAGTCAGCACCTATCTATACGTAAGCCTCAGCAACAGTATATACGTAAGCCACAGCACCAGTATATACATCAGCACCTGTATAATAGACAGGTGCTGGGGCTGATGTATATATAGGTGCTGGCGGGGGTGATGTATATACTGGTGCTGACTTGAGGCTGATGTATATATGGGCTGTATGTATATACATCACTGATCATCCTCTAGTCAGCACCTATATATACACCAGCCCCAGCACCTCTATATTCATCAGCCCCAGCACCCATATATACATCAGCCCCAGCACCCGTATATACACCAGCCCTAGCACCCGTATATACATCAGCCCCCCGCACCATATATACATCAGTCCCAGCACCTGTATATACATCAGCCCCAGCACCTATATATACATCAGCCCCAGCACCTATATATACATCAGCCCCAGCACCTGTATATACATCAGCCCCCAAACCATATATACATCAGCCCCAGCACCTGTATATACAGCAGCTCCAGCACCCGTATATACACCAGCCCCAGCACCTGTATATACATCAGCTGTGGTCCAATCATACGCACTGTGACACCATTAACATGTGGCTCTTTAAATATCTCCTTTAATAGAGTGATGAGGGGATGAAAAAGTATAGCAAAAATTCACTGATCGGGGATGATGAGTGTTATAGTTTGTGGGCTGGTGGGGTTTGTGTGGCAGGGCTGCTTTTTTGTCCCAGTCCGGCCCTGGTGGGGATAATCTCTCTCCTTCAGATTGACCCCCAACATGGGCATTCTCTCTCCTGTCTGACACCCAGTCACTCCAGACAGTGGATGAATTTTTTATGGCGCTGGGTCATATATACGATGACCCCGACCGCGTGTCTCTGTTCACACTACGTTATCTTCGGCAGGGAGACCGGCCTGCAGAGGAGTATTGCTCCAAGTTTTAGAGGTGGTCCACTGACACTAAGTGGAATGACCCCAAGCTCCATAGTCAGTTCTGTTAAGGGCTAGCAGTAAGGGTGAAAGATATCTTAGCCCTGTGTGAGACTCCAGTTTCCCTTGAGGGGCCATGTCTCTCGCTATCCAGGTGGATTGCCATGTTCGCCACAGATATAAAGAGACACCCCAATGTGCGGGAGGTCTAGGGCCAAGGGAAACCAGGTCTGAGTCATCTAATGAACCCATGCAGTTTGGTAGGGCAACTCAATCTGGAAATCAGACTGTAGTTTGGCACAAAGGGGGAGTATGTTGATACTGCAAGAGAAAGGGTCATTTTGTGGGTGCATCTCCTTCCCTACCCTCACTGTAAACAGCAGTAACAGCAACTAAGGAGACTTGGTTGCAGGGAGGTTAGCAACTCGAGTGTACATATCTACTCCGTAGGTAGGATACAATTTTTTCTGCTTGCAAAAATCGATCTGAGCAAAAATGAGGTGGTTATTTCTGCCTTTCTGGATAGTGGGGAGGGGTTTAACTTGATCAATGGCAGGTTCATCCAGGTCCAGGTCCTCAAACCACATACACTGTCTAGACTTATACCCAGGGGCATTTTACTCAAGTTGTCCAAGGGTTACATCTACAGGTAAGGCCCATGCATTCAGAAGGGTATTGACTGTTATGTGCTAGAGGGTCTGCCCTCTTCTGTGGTCCTTGAACTACCTTGGCACACTCTACACAACCCTGTGGTAGATTGGCAGACTCGGGAGGTGGTAAAGTAGAGTGAATATTGTCAAGGACACTACTTGGGTGCCCAGCTTGCAAGGGTGGATATCCAATCTGTGCCTAAATACCGTTCTGACTTTGGGGATGTGTTTTCGGAGCACAGGTGCCAACAATTTCCTCCCCATCGTTCTTATTACAGCGCAGTAATTCTTGTCCCTGGGGCCAATCTGCCAAAGAACAGACTATATAATATCTCTGGTCCAGAGAGGCAGGTCATGAAGGACTATATCACGGAAAGTTTGGCAAAGTGTCATATCAGACCATCTGTCATGCCCTCAGCCGCAAGTCTGGTCTCTCATGGATAGGGGGTCCAGCGCTCCCCACGCAGTGCTATGCACCTCACTCACCCTGTCCGTGGCTGCTGATGGTTGGTGGCTCCACTCCCTGCTAGGAACCTGCATCCCCTTGGCAGGTCTCCTGGAAATGCTGTTAGAAGGCGCGCCCCTGCACATACTTAAAGCAACAGGGCACCTGTTTTCTATTAGGGCTGTCTGTACTGTGATGGTCTGTGCATACTTAAAGTCCTCACTTCCTTTGGGAGGTGCCTGGGCAACTTTGTGTTTTGCTCTTAGTTGCTGTTCTCAGTTCCCTGATCAGCGATTGCTTATTCTGTCTTGCCTTATCTTGCCTGAAATAAAATCCAGTGTTTTTTCCCTAGTGCCGTTGAGAACCTTATGATGTCGTATGGGTTGACTAATTCTCCCACTGTCTTTCAGCACTTCATAAATAACAGCTTTAGTTACCTGGTAGGTAGATTTGTTGTAATCTATCTTGGTGACATATTAATTTATTCACCTTACCTTGAATCACATCAGGTACATGTCAGGCAGGTGTTACAGATGCTCAGAGACAATAAATTACTTATAAAGCCAGAGAAATGTACAGTATGTTCTTGGTTGAAGAGATCCCTTTTCTAGGATATGTTTTATCATCTACCGATTTTCGCATGAATCTGGCAAAAGTCGGGGCGGTACTGGATTGGGATTGTCCTGGGTTTTGCCAGCTACTACCATAAGTTAAAAAAAAACAACTTTTCGGCAGTGGCCAAACCTGTGACGGATATGGCCAGGAAAGGGACAAACTTTTCCAAATGGTTCAGTCTGGCCAGTGAGGCATTTGATACCTTGAAGGAGTGTTTTGCATCTGCGCTGATTCTCATACTGCCTGAAGTCACTCAGCAATTTATTGGTGAAGTTTACGCATCTGAAGTGGGGGTGGGGGGCTATATTATTGCAGGGTGCGTTTCCTGATAAATGGCGTCCATGTGCAGACTCTGTCATCTGCAGAGAGAAATTATGACATTGGTAACAGGGAACTCTTGGCAATCAAGTCGGCCTTTGAAGAGTGGCATCATTTTCTCGAGGGGTCAGTTCATCCAGATATGCTAATCGCGGATCTCGTATATCTAGAGTCTGTGAAACATCTAACGCCTAGACAGGCAAGATGGTCATTGTTCTTCAACGGGTTTAACGTTTTTGTTACATTTAGACCAGGAAACAAGAACATTAAGGCGGATGCCTTATCTCATTGTTTTCCTGGGGTGGAGATAATTGTGAACCGGTTCCTATACTACAAAAAGGTGTGATTATTGCGTCTATTTGCTCTGATCTTGAGAAAGAGGTGGTTGAAGCTCAGAGGGATGCCCCTGCGGCCTGTCCATTAGGTAAACTGTTTGTACCTGTGATTCTCCTTCTGAGAGCTCTTATGGAACATCATGATTCGGTCTTGGTCGAACATCCCAGTAATGAAACCACCACAGATCTTCTTACTCAAAGTTTATGGTGGTCAGGGGTACATCAGATTGTCCGGGAGTATGCAGCCACCTGCAGAGTCTGTGCACGTTCTAAAACCTCTCATAGTCGTCCATCTGGGTCTCTCCAACCTTTGGCGATTCCCAGCAGACCTTGGACTCATTTATTGGTCGATTTTTTCACTGATCTAGCTGTGTCAGCAAATAATACTGTAATATGGGTGGTTGTGGACAGATTCAGTAGAATGTTACATTTCATTGTGCTACCCGCTTTACCCAAGGACCTTGGCTCATATTTTCATCGGTGAGATTGTAAAAATCCCTACTGATTTTGTTTCTAATCAGGGGATGTAGTTTAATTCCAAATTTTGGAGAGCGTTTTGCACTCATTTGAGGATCCATCAGTCGTTCTCTTCAGCATTTCACTCGCAGTCTAATGGGCAAACTGAATGGCTTAACCAGAATCTTGAGACTTATCTTACGTGTTTTGTGTCTGAGAATCAGGAGGATTGGTTTACCTACTTACTTCTAGCTGAATTTGCGGTAAGTAATCGTTGTCATAAGTCTTCTGGTAAGTCCCTGTTCTTCAGGGCCAGGGGTGCGACTACCGCGGTCGCAGCTGCGACGGGGCCCGGAGTGCTTAGGGGCCCGATCACTGAGCTGCAGCTGCTCATTGGCTGTGCAGCTCCGTGCTTTGATTTGCTGCCAGGCTGCAATTGGCCTGACACAATGGCTGCTCTGTGTGCACAAGACCTGTGATGAGGTCAAAGTAGGGGAGGAGTCAGGGGTCACATGATCAGGAGCCTCTGTGTATGCAGGACTCTGCTGTGCTGGTTGTCATGATGCTGGATGAGGGTAAGTTTATGTGTGGGGTCAGGAGGGGTTTACAGGGTGGATGTAGCAAAGCCGTGTGTGTACGAAGTGTACGGAGCGGAGCCATGTGTGTACAAAGTGTATGGAGTGCAGCCGTGTGTGTACGAGGTGTACGGAACAGAGCCATGTGTGTACGAAGTGTACGGAGCAGAGCCATGTGTGTATGGAGCGCAGCCGTGTGTGTACGAGGTGAGCGGAGCCGTGTGTGTACAAGCGGAGCCGCGTGTGTATGAGGTGGACGGAGCAGAGCCTCGTGTGTATGAGGTGAATGGAGCGGAGCCGCATGTGTACGAGGTGGACGGAGCGGAGCCGTGTGAGTACGAGGTGTACGGAGCGAAGCCGCATGTGTATGAGGTGGATGGAGAGGAGCCATGTGTGTATGAGGTGGACGGAGTGGTGCCGTGTGTACGAAGTGTGCGGAGCCGCGTGTGAATGATGTGTACGAGCGGAGCTGCACATGTATGAGGTGTACGGAGTGGAGATGTGCGTGTATTTTGGCATGGGGGGCCCCATTTGAAAGTTCACATTGGGGCCCATAACTTTGTAGTTACGCCACTGTTCAGGGCATACGGGTTTCATCCTCAGTTCAGCTCATTTAATAGGAATCATTCTTCTGGAATAGCTGAAGTAGAACGGTTTTCATCATCAATTATTGTGTGGCAAGAGGTTCTTGATGATTTGAGGAAGATGGGGTCCAAATACAAGCGTGTGACTGAGCGGAGACGTTTGGTGGGTCCTCACCTGTATGTTGGTGACTTAGTATGGTTGTCCTCAAGGAACATTACGTTGATTCTTGGAAACTGGGTCTCAGATTCATTGGTCCTTATAAGATTGTGATCATCGTCAATCCCTTAGCATTCCACCTTGCTTTGCTGTCCACTTTTATGATCCATAATGTGTTTAATCAATCTCTCCTCAAAAAATATGTTGCGTCCTCTGTACCATCAGTTCCATCACCGCTACCACCATCTCTGGTCATTGTGGATGGAAATTTTGAATTTCAAAATAGCTAAGATTGTTGATTCTCGCCTAGTTTGTCAGTTGCTTCAGAATCTCGTGCACTGGAAGGGATACAGTCCTGAAATTACACCATACAATTTGTTGTGCAAATACTCCTAAGTATGACTATACACCATACGTGGGGGAAAACTACTGTTTGGGTGCAGGGCAGGGCTCAGAAAGGAAGGAGTGACGTTTTGGAATGCAGAATTTGATGGACTTGTGTACAGGTGTCAGTCATATCGAGTTTGGAGAGCCCTTGGTGTGCCTAAACTGTGGAAAACCCCCACAAGTGACCCTATTTTGTAAACTAGACCCCTCAAGAAATTCACCTAGACTTGTGATGAGCACCTTGAACCCACAGGTGCTTCACAGAATTTTACAAAATTGATCTGTGCAAATGAAAAAAAAAAAATCTTCCCACAAATCTGTTGTTTTAGACCCAATTTTTATCATTTCACAAAGATAGCAGGGGAAAATGGACCACAAAATTTGTTGTGCAATTTCTCTTGAGTATGCCAATACCCTACAGGTAATCAGGAAATACTTTTCAGGAACAGTGCAACTCAAAAGGGAAGGAGCGCCATTCTATAGTGCAGATTTACTGTTATGGTTTGCGGGTGCCATGACCCACTAGGAGAAGTGCCAGAACAGCAGAACCCCCTATAAGTGACCCCATTTTACAAATTACACCTCTCAATTAAATTATCTAGGGATGCAGTGATCCTATTGACTGCACTGGTGTGTCAAAAAATGTTATACCATAAATACATTTTTAGCGTCTCCAGGAGATAAAATAATAATTGCTTTATTGAGAATATAAAATCTTCATACCATCAGGTAAAAACGACATAAAGAGGCGTATGGAGGGGAGCAATTTCCTACGCGTTTCACCCTGAAAGGACTTAATCATGGAATGCGTAAGAAAGGTCTCCAAGCAAATATTTAAACACATCAAGAAAACAGGTGAACCAATTAGATGAAAAACACACCCATTCGTTTAGCATGAAAAAAAAAAAAAAAACAAAACAAATTTAAATCAACTGTGCAAAGGATGGAGACCAACACACAAAAAAATTGTAATAACAAAAAAGATGAGAGGAAAAAAGAAAGAGAAAAAAAAGAAAAAATACTAGTGTATAATGTAAACAGTTAAAAAACACACACGTTTTTACCTGATGGTATGAAGATTTTATATTCTCAATAAAGCAATTATTATTTTATCTCCTGGAGACGCTGGAAAAATCCTTCTTTATGTTGTGCATGCACTATACACCCGGGTCAGGGTGTTTCCGTGCGTCGGAGGTGTGATCAGGAGTGAAGAGGGGTGAGCTGAATACATCTTGTTTGTATATAAATACATTTTTACCACAAAAATTTTGTTTTAGCCCCAGATTTGACATTTTCACACAGGGAAATGGGTAAAAATGGTACCAAAATTTGTCACACAATTTATGCTTAGCCATGCAGTAAGACTTGGGAGAGATGGAGCGCTATTTGCCTCCTGGAGCACAGATTTTCATAGAATAGTATGTGGACTCCATACACAGAGCCCTTAAGTGATAGAAAAGCAGAATCCCCCCCCTCAAGTGACCCCAGTTTGGAAATTTTTCCAATGCCAAACGTGAATGCTAAATGTGGTTTAGGTACACTTTGGAGCTCAGAAGGGAGGGGGCATTTGGAAGGGCAGAATTTGCTGAATTTCTTTTGAGGGGCGAGGAACCATAGCCCTTTTCCAGAGCCTTTGTGCAACCAGTAACGTGGAAGCCCCTATATTTGACATTCTATGACTAAGGGCTGATAGCCAGAAACGCGTAAGAATGTGACTCTCTTTTTATCTATTTGTGGATCGTATCTACACGTTTTTATGATGGTGTGAAATAAAGAAGAGTTGTTTTTGATTATTCAGCTGTGTGATCCGACAACCTTTTTCTTCCTCGCAATTTATCCTATGCCGATACCCCACATTTGGTTGACAAATACTTTTGAGGCGCAGTGGAAAGCTCAGAAGGGAAGAAGCTCAATATTGGAGTTCAGATTTTGCTGGAATGGTTTGAGGGTGCCATGTCACATTGACAGAGCCCCTGAGGCATCAGTACAGCAGAAACCTCCTCATAAATGACCTCATTTTACAAACTACACCCCCCAATGTATTCATCTAGGGGTGTAGTGATCATATTGACACCACATGTGCCTCAGAATTTTATACTATTGGGCTGTGAAGAATGAATAATTATATTATTACCACTAAAATGTTGATTTAGCCCCAAGTTTTTATTTTAAGGGCTAATGGGAAAAATATTTTTCAGGCACAGTGCAAAGCTCAGAAGGGAAGGAGCTCCATATTATAGTGCAGATTTTATTGTTATGGTTTGCAGGTGCCATGACCCACTGGGAGAGCCCCTAGGTGCCAGAACAGCAGAACTCCTCATAATGACCCCATTTTACAAACCACACCGCTTGATGAATTAATCTAGAGTTGCAGTGATCACAGGTGTGTCAACAAATTTTATACCATTGTGCAGTGAAGAAAAAATAACTACATTTTTATCACAAAAATGTTGTTTTAGCCCCAGATTTTACATTTTCACAAGAGAAATGGGTAAAAATGGACCAAAATTTGTCCCACAATTTCTTCTGGAAGTAGAAATACCCCTTATGAGGCTGTACACTACTGCTTAGCCATACGGCGAGAATTGGGTGGGATGGAGCCCTATTTGCTTCCTGGAGCCCAGATTTTCCTAGAATAGTTTGCGGGCTCCATATACAGAGCCCCTTAGTGCTAGAAGAGCAGAAATCCCCCTCAAGTTACCCTATTTTGGAAATAATTATACTCCTTTGTGAATTTATCTACAGTTGTAGTGATGATTTTGACTCCATGGGTGTTTTCCAGAAACAAGCAGCAGTGGATGAGTAAACAAAACTGCCATTGTAGTGCCCATTAAGTTGTAGTGCCCAGTACATTGTAGGGCCCAGCACAATGTAGTGACCAGTAAGTTATGCCGTTATGCCCAGCTTGTTCTTCTGGAGACATGCCCCTCTAAATTAGGTGGGAACTCATTACTACAGAAATGTCAAACATGTGGACGCTGAATGTGGTTTAGACACACTGGGGCTCAGAACAGAGGGGGGCATTTGGATTTGGGAGCGCAGAATTTGCTGGATTTCTTTTGCAGTGCAAGGAGCCATTTTGCTTTTCTAGAGCCTTTGTACTACTAGTAATGTGGAGACCCCATGTATTTCAATTGACAGGTGACGGACCTGAATGGAGACTTGCTATTTTTGTGAATTGAGTTGAAGCTTTTGCTGAGAACATTTCACATAACGTTTGGGATCACATTTATCTGGCTCTCTACGCTGAGCACTTACTTTGGGGTTTTCATCTAAATCTCCGAGTGACGTGATTCAGATGGAACCCCAAAGGGAACCAGTTACTATAATGAGGCAGCAGAGTTACTCTGGACTCGGTCTGGTCTCTGTTCCGTAGTTTCCTTCTTTTCAAAAGTGCACAAAACTGTGGCGGACTGTGCTTTTATGCACGCATAAAAAGACAGACACCGCCAAATCACAGGCCAGATGGTGTCCACAATGCCCCTATCTGCCTCGTTATAAGGAATCTTCCAACAGTGTAAGTGCTCAGCGCAGAGCACAGAATAAATGTGCGCCGAGCCTTACTGATCTTTCGGACGCATAATGAAAAAATCAATAGCTATTTAAGAATTGATTGTATTTATTTTTTACGCCGCTTCTCATGCGGTATAAATGATTAGGCAACTTTATTTTTCGCGTCGATGCGATTACAGCGATAAGAGATTTATATTGTTTTTTTCTGTTTGGCTGCTGTCACACACTAAAAAATGCTTTTTATTGCAAAAACGCATTGCTATATTTTGAGAGCTATAATTTTTTCATATTTCTGCGTCTATTCTGATTTTTGGGAGGCAGAATGAACAAAACCCAGCACTTTAGCAATTGTTTTTTGGGTATTTTCTTTATTCCGTTCCACGTGTCTCAAAATTGATAAGGCAACATTATTATTCAGGCCAGTTTGATTACAGCAATATCACATTTACAGTGGGTTCGGAAAGTATTCAGACCCCTTTAAATTTTTCACTTTGTTTCATTGCAGCCATTTGATAAATTCAAAAAAGTTCATTTTTTTCTCATTAATGTACACTCTGCACTCCATCTTGACTGAAAGAAAAAAGAAATGTAGACATTTTTGTAAATTTATTAAAAAAGAAAAACTGAAATATCACATGGTCATAAGTATTCAGACGCTTTACTCATACACTCATATTTAATTCACATGCTATCCATTTCCTTGTGATCCTCCATGAGATGGTTATACTCCTTCATTGGAGTCCAGCTGTGTTTAATTAAACGGATAGGACTTGATTTGTAAAGGCACACACCTGTCTATATAAGACCTCACAGCTCACAGTGCATGTCAGATCAAATGAGAATCATGAGGTCAAAGGAACTGGCCAAGGAGCTCAGAGACAGAATTGTGGCAAGGCACAAATCTGGCCAAGGTTAGAAAAGAATTTCTGCAGTACTCAAGGTTCCTAAGAACACAGTGGCCTCCATAATCCTTAAATAGAAGAAGTTTGGGACCACCAGAAGTCTTCCTAGAACTGGCCATCCAGCCAAACTGAGCAATCGTGGGAGAAGAGCCTTAGTGAGAGATGTAAAGAGGAACCCCAAGATCACTGTGGCTGAACTCCACAGATGCAGTAGGGAGATGGGAGAAAGTTCCACAAAGTCAACTATCACTGCAGCCCTCCACCAGTTGGGCCTTTTTGACTGAGTGGCCCGATGGAAGCCTCTCCTCAGTGCAAGACATATGAAAGCCCTCATAGAGTTTGCTAAAAAACACATGAACGACTCCCAGACTATGAGAAGTAAGATTCTCTGGTCTGATGAGACAACGGTAGAACTTTTTGGTGATAATTCTAAGCAGTATGTGTGGAGAAAACCAGGCACTGCTCATCACCTGCCCAATACAATCCCAACAGTGAAACATGGTGTTGGCAGTATCATGCTATGGGGGTGTTTTTCAGCAGCAGGGACAGGATGGCTGATTGCAATTGAAGGAAACATGAATGCAGCCAAGTACAGAGATATCCTGGATGAAAACCACTTCAAGATTGTCTGGACCTCAGTCTTGGTCGAAGGTTCACCTTCCAACAAGACAATGCCTCTAAGCACACAGCTAAAATAACAAAGGAGTGGCTTCAGAACAACTCTGTAACCATTCTTGACTGGCCCAGCCAGAGCCCTGACCTAAACCCAATTGGGCATCTCTGGAGAGACCTGAAAATGGCTGTCCACCAATGTTCACCATCCAAATTGATGGAACTGGAGAGGATCTGCAAGGAACAATGGCAGAGAATCCCCAAATCCAGGTATGAAAAATTTGTTGCATCTTTCCCAAGAAAACTCATGGCTGTGCAAGCTCAAAAGAGTGCTTCTGAATACTTATGACTAGAGTTGAGCGATACCGTCCGATACTTCAAAGTATCGGATCGGAATGGATCGGCCGATCTTAAAAAAAAGTATCGGTATCGCCGATTCCGATACCGGAAGTCCCATTCAAGTCTATGGGACTTCCGGTATCGGAATAAGAAAAATCCTGTTTTTCCCTTGTACAGCCTCTCTAGGGTCTGTACGGGCCTTTCGGGGGGCTGTGCCGGCCTGCCAGGGGGTCTGTGCAGGCTCCGGTGGTCTGTGCCGGCCTGCCGGGGGGCTGTGCCGGCCTGCCAGGGGGGCTGTGCAGGCTCCGGTGGGCTGTGCCGGCCTGCCGGGGGGCTGTGCCGGCCTGCCGGGGGGCTGTGCACCCTGTGGGGGTCTGTACCGGCCTGCCGGGGGGCTGTGCCGGCCTGCCGGTGGTCTGTGCACCCTGTGGGGGTCTGTACCGGCCTGCCGGGAGGCTGTGCCGGCCTGCCGGGGGGCTGTGCTGATGTCCGGGGGTCTGTGCAAGCATCGTCCGATGGGACTACAAGTCCCATCTGGCGATGCCTGCTACCATGACAGTGATTGACACATTAGCCAATGATGGGACAGTAGTAGTCCCATCATCCGGCTAATGTGTTAAATGTTAAAGAAAAAAAAAAAAAAAAAAATACTACATACATACTACATGCATGCTACATACATACTACATGCTACATGCATGCTACATACATACTACATACATAACACATACATACTACATACATACTACATACATACTAACTACATACATACTACATACATACTACATACATACTACATATATACTACATGCATGCTACATACATACTACATATATACTACATACATACTACATACATACTACATGCATGCTACATACATACTACATGCTACATACATACTACATATATACTACATGCATGCTACATACATACTACATATATACTACATACATACTACATACATACTACATGCATGCTACATACATACTACATGCTACATACATACTACATATATACTACATGCATGCTACATACATACTACATGCTACATACATACTACATATATACTACATGCATGCTACATACATACTGCATGCTACATGCATGCTACATACATACTACATACATACTACATGCTACATACATAACACATATATACTACATACATACTACATACAATACATTCATACAATACATACATAGACATACAGTACATATAACATAGAGTAACATACTTACCAATACTTGTCACATTGTTCCCCGAAGCCATTGTCTTTTACGGAATAAATATTAACATAACAAACCACAAAAATACTCACCCACGATCCGAAGCAGTCCACGAGTGTGTCCCACGACGATCTTGGGTAGAGAACTGCAGCATCAGCTGTTGCTGCCGTTCTCTACGGGCTGCAGGAATCCAATGACGGAAGGTAGGTATCCTTCCGCACTGTATTCCTCCGCCACTTAAAAAAAAAAAGTCCCTAGTCTCACTTTATGCCATTGCTGTGTGGGAAATTCCCACGCAGCAATGGCATAAAGTGAGACTAGGGACTTTTTTTTTTTTTTAAGTGGCGGAGGAATACAGTGCGGAAGGATACCTACCTTCCGTCATTGGATTCCTGCAGCCAGTAGAGAACGGCAGCAACAGCTGATGCTGCAGTTCTCTACCCAAGATCGTCGTGGGACACACTCGTGGACTGCTTCGGATCGTGGGTGAGTATTTTTGTGGTTTGTTATGTTAATATTTATTCCGTAAAAGACAATGGCTTCGGGGAACAGTGTGACAAGTATTGGTAAGTATGTTACTCTATGTTATATGTACTGTATGTCTATGTATGTATTGTATGAATGTATTGTATGTAGTATGTATGTAGTATATATGTGGTATGTATGTAGCATGTAGTATGTATGTAGTATGTATGTAGCATGCATGTAGCATGCAGTATGTATGTAGCATGCATGTAGTATATATGTAGTATGTATGTAGCATGTAGTATGTATGTAGCATGCATGTAGTATATATGTAGTATGTATGTAGCATGTAGTATGTATCTAGCATGCATGTAGTATGTATGTAGTATGTATGTAGTATATATGTAGTATGTATGTAACATGTAGTATGTATGTAGCATGCATGTAGTATATATGTAGTATGTATGTAGCATGTAGTATGTATGTATCATGCATGTAGTATGTATGTAGTATGTATGTAGCATGTAGTATGTATGTAGCATGCATGTAGTATGTATGTAGTATGTATGTAGTATGTATGTAGTATGTATGTAGTATGTATGTAGTATGTATGTAGCATGTAGTATGTATGTAGTATATATGTAGTATGTATGTAGCATGTAGTATGTATGTAGCATGTAGTATGTATGTAGCATGCATGTAGTATATATGTAGTATATATGTAGTATGTATGTAGTATGTATGTAGTATGTATGTAGTATGTATGTGTTATGTATGTAGTATGTATGTAGTATATATGTGGTATGTATGTAGTATGTATGTAGTATGTATGTAGCATGTAGTATGTATGTAGCATGCATGTAGTATGTATGTAGTATTTTTTTTTTTTTTTTTTAACATTTAACACATTAGCCGGATGATGGGACTACTACTGTCCCATCATTGGCTAATGTGTCAATCACTGTCATGGTAGCAGGCATCGCCAGATGGGACTTGAAGTCCCATCGGACGATGCTTGCACAGACCCCCGGACATCAGCACAGCCCCCCGGCAGGCCGGCACAGCCCCCCGGCAGGCCGGTACAGACCCCCACAGGGTGCACAGACCACCGGCAGGCCGGCACAGCCCCCCGGCAGGCCGGTACAGACCCCCACAGGGTGCACAGACCACCGGCAGGCCGGCACAGCCCCCCGGCAGGCCGGTACAGACCCCGGGCAGTCCACACAGCCCCCCGGCAGGCCGGCACAGCCCCCCGGCAGGCCGGCAGAGACCCCCGGAAGGCCCGAAATGACGGCGCATCATGATGCGCACACACCGCGCATCATGATGACGTCAGGCTGTCAATCAACTTTGAACTTCCGATGCCGACTTCCGATATTGAAAAAATATCGGAAGTCGGTATCGGAATTCCGATACAGCAAGTATCGGCCGATACCCGATACTTGCGGTATCGGAATGCTCAACACTACTTATGACCATGTGATAGTTCAGTTTTCCTTTTTTAATAAATTTACAAAAATTTCTACATTTCTGTTTTTTTCAGTCAAGATGGGGTGCAGAGTGTACATTAATGAGAAAAGAACAACTTTTTTGAATTTAGCAAATGTCTGTAATGAAACAAAGAGTGAAAAATTTAAAGGGGTCTGAATACTTTCCGAACCCACTGTATATAGTTTTTTTAATGTTTTGGCACTTTTACACAGTAAAAACTATTTTATAGAAAATAATTATTTTTGCATAGTTTCATTCTGAGAGCTATACCGTAGCTGTATGGTGGCTTGTTTTTGGAAAGACAAGATGATGTTTTCAATTACCGTATTTTTTGGATTTTAGTTCCCCCAAATTTTGGGAGAAAGTGGGGGGTGCGTCTTATAATCTGAATCTGTGTGCTGTGCTGTAGAGGAGGGGGGGCTGCTCTGGAGTGTTGTCAGAGGGCTGGGGTGGGCTGGCTGCGGGCTGCAGAGACAGCGGGAGGTCACGTGCTCCCACTCAAGAGCCTCATGTATTATTCATTGCACCCGCTCTCCATCACCTTGGTCCTGAAGCCACGCCAAGTTGGTTAACAGGGGAGTGGCGCATATTGCATGTGCCTGCACTATCCCCCCCATCATGGATATGCCCCCACTCTATATGCCCCCTGCTAGCACACACATGCCCCCCTGTTCACTCAATGCCCCCCTTCAGGCAAGCACATGGCCCCCCGTCACTATATGCCCCCCACTGGCAAACACATGGCTTCCCCGGTCACTATATGCCCCCTGCTGGCACACACATGGCCCCTCGTTACGCACATGATAAAATAACAAACACTTAACTGACCTTCCAATGATAGCTCCATGCTCCCAGCTCCCCTGTGGCTCTTCCTGTGTCTGTGCCGACATCCGATCATGTGATTGGCACAGGACAGAGATGTTGTGGGGAAGGTGACTTGACGGACAGATGTGACTGGTAGTAGTAGAGGATGGTTTGTGCACAAGAGACGGAGATTGCCAGGATAGAAGGGTGACAGCTGGGAAAGGTGGATAGGAGAGTGCAGTACCTAGAAATGACCACAAGATGGCAGGGGGGAGTAGCTTAGGACTCAACATCAGCTTATGGCTTGAGAAATGCTTAGTCATCGGGGGCGGGGAGATAGGAACCCAGGAGGGGAATTCCCGGTGAGAGAGAGGATAAATAGAACAGGATAGGGTTCCAGGCAGGCTTGTCCAGGGAGGAGCTCGGTAGAAGACGGTGAAGAGAGAAGAGCTCAACCAGGGGATGGACAGCTAAGAGACAGTCAGAGGGGTGGCCCTGACCCGACGGACCGCAGGACAGACGAGGCCCTGGGGGTACCGATTGCACGACGACCTCGGGCAGGTGAAGCACTGGCAGTAGGTTGGTCTAGGTCAGCCCCATCAAAAGATCCGCGAGGGACGTTACTTCGACTGGAGCAAAGATGCAGGTACCCGGGCCTGGAGGCAGAGAACTGTAAAGAGGCTGCGGTGCATGGTTGTGGTCGTCAGGAGGACGACGAATAAATCCGGAACTGTTACTACTGAAATCTGTCTCCGCCTCATTCTTGCATCGCCTGGTTTCTGTGTCATCCGGACAGGGTAAGCAGTGGTCCACCCCCCAATCCCGGCCCCCTACCACAATGTCATCACTGTGTTCCCAGGTCACATGATCCGATGCCCGGAAAACAGGAAGCACAACCGAGGAGCTGGGAGAATGGAGCCATCAAGAAGGTGAGTTAAGTGTTTGTTATTTTATCATGTGTGTGCCAGCAGGGGGGCATATAGTGACCGTCGGGGCCATGTGCATGCCAGCAGGGCGGCATATAGTGACCGGAGGGCCATGTGCGTGCCAGAAGGGGGACATATAGACAGAGGGGGGCCATGTGCGTGCCAGCAGGGGGGCATATAGTGACCGGGGGGGGGCATACCCAGGATGGGATGGGGGGCTATGTGCCAGCACAAGGGGGCAATGTGCCAATGTACCAGCAGCATGAGGGGGCAATGTGACAATGTACCAGCAGCATAGGGAGGCAATGTACCAGCACATGGGGGCAATGTACCAGCACAATGGGGCAATGTATCAGAGGGGGCAATGTGCCAGCACAAAGGTGCAGTGTGCCAGCACAGGGGGGCCAGTAGCACAGGGGTGCAATGTGCCAGCAGTGCAGGGGGGCAATGTGCCAGCAGCACAAGGGGGCAATGTGCCAGTGTGCCAGCAGCACAAGGGGGCAATGTGCCAGTGTGCCAGCAGCACAAGGGGGCAATGTGCCAGCACAAGGGGGCCATGTGCCAGGATGGGGGTTATATGGATACCAGGATAAGGGACAAATATACTGTATGATTTGTAAGATGAACACTGGCATTATGAGACAGACCCCCATTTAACATAAAAAATATTTTTTTTCTCTTTTCCTTCACCAAATTTGGGGGTGCATCTTATAATCAGGGGTGTCTTATTAAGCAAAAAAATGATATACAATTTTTATTTACATTTATCTTTTTGATAGCATTTTATTCCACTTTTGTTCAGCTATATGATGAAAAAGCATGTTTTTTTATTACGGTGTTCAGGGGGTTAACAAGTAGGAGAGTTTTATGGGGCAGGTCGTCCCGGACACGGCGATACCAAACATGTACTTTCTTGTTTGTTAATTTACTTTATTACATAAAAATAGAAATGTATTAGTACTATATATCTAATATATAAAGCTCAAGTGTGTGTACAGTTGTGGCCAAAAGTATTGACACCCCTGCAATTCTGTCAGATAATACTCAGTTTCTTCCTGAAAATGATTGCAAACACAAATTCTTTAGTATTATTATCTTCACTTAATTTGTCTTAAATGAAAAAAACACAAAAAGAATTTGTCAGAGACACCGCACTGAACTTGCTCACTGAGCCAGTGCGCGTGTCCTGAGCAAAGCGAAAGTGTGCTCAAAGCGACCTGTGGAGCGGGCAGCAGCCGAGTAGATGCATACTTCAGAGACGCAGGACCTGAAGCACGTGATTGCTAGAGGCGTGGTCCAAACTTCACAGAGCCAGGAGCTGCAAGACAATTCCTAGCAGAGTAAAGGGCATGTCACACTAAGAGATATCGCTAGCAATATCGCTATAACTAGTGACGTTATAGCGATATTGCTAGCGATATCTCTGTGTCTGATACTTACCAGCGACCGGCTCCCCCGCTGGTTATCGCTGATCGCACGAGAACGTTCAGGACTGTTTCTCGTCATCAGCTTCCTGTGGCGCTTCCTGCTGTGAGGACGAGCGACGCGTGGAGCCGGGCAGGAGGAAGCAGGATCGCCTGGTGTGACAGGTAAGTAGCGATCCCCGTCCCCAGCGATGTCGCTAGTGAGATCCGCCTATGTGGCAGCTCACTAGTGACCACTTAGCGATGTACCAGCGATCCTGACCGCGTCATATCGCTGGTCGGGATCGCTGGTACATCGCTAAGTGTGACAGTACCTTAACTGCGAGACAAAGTTACCAAGGGGCATACACAGGGAGGATAGTCAAGACGTAGCCAATGGATCACACTCAGAGATAGCTGCAAGATACAAGAGGGGCGAGCAGAGAGTAGTCAGGTCACAGGCAATGAGTCGTACACAGATATAGCTACAAGGTACCAAAGGGGCGAGCAGAGAGTAGTCAGGTCACAGGCAATGAGCCATACACAGATAATAACGCAGTACAAAATCAACAGGCAAACTCACAACGGGAAGCAAAGCCGGGTCAGAACCATATAAACAAGCTATAGCAACAAACAGGCACACGGGGGTCAGCACACTAGGCCAAAGGCAGAAGTATAACTGGCAGGGATTGAAGCTACCCAGGGGTTTATGAAGCTCTCCCAGAACCAGAAAGAGGCCACAATCATTAACCCCAAGTGTGCAGGTCAAAACCTGCACAGAGCTCCAGACATTAACCCCCGGTGTGCAGCTCAAAAACCTGCACTGGGATCATGACAGTACCCCCCTCTCAACGGGGGGCCTCTGGACCCCCAGGATTCCCCGGGTACTTGGCATGGAACACCCGAACCAGGCGATCTGCATGTACCGAGCGAGCAGGGACCCATGAGCGCTCTTCTGGTCCATATCCCTTCCAGTGGACCAGGTACTGCAAAGAGCGGCGCACCCGCCGAGAGTCCACAATATGTCCGACCTCATACTCCAATTGACCCTCCACCAGCACTGGAGGAACAACAGTCTCAGAGTTCTCTTTGACAGATCCTGCTGGTTTCAACAGAGACTTATGGAACACATTAGATATTTTTAAGGAGGCGGGGAGACGCAACCTATATGCCACAGGGTTGACTATCTCCATAATCTCGTACGGACCAATGAACTTTGGTCCCAACTTAACTGATGGTACCTTTAAGTTGATGTTACGCGTGGAGAGCCAAACCTTCTTTCCCACCTGAAACATGTCTCCCGAGGCCCTCTTTTTGTCCGCAAAATATTTGTATCTCCCCTGGGCCCGAGAGATATTACGCCGGACTTCAGCCCAGAGGTTTTTTTAACCGTTGAACGGACCCCTCAGCTCCTGGACAACCGGAATCCACCCGAGAAAATTCCCCAAAATGCGGATTAAAGCCATAGTTAATCAGGAATGGGGACATGTTGGTGGACTGACTCACCCGGTTGTTAAAAGCGAATTCAGCCAACGGTAACGCATCACACCATTCCTCCTGTCTGGCGGAGGTCAGACACCTGAGAATTTGTTCCAGGGATTGATTGGTGCGTTCTGTCTGACCATTGCTCTCCGGGTGATATGCCGATGAGAAGGAGAGTGAGATGCCCAATTTCATACAGAACGCCCTCCAAAATTTGGCCACAAACTGCACACCTCTGTCAGACACAACATTCAGGGGTACCCCATGCAATCGGACCACATGCTGCACAAACAACCTTGACAATGTTTCTGCTGATGGTAATGCTGCCAAGGGAATGAAATGGGCCTGTTTAGAAAACCTGTCCACCACCGCCCAGATCACGGTATTGCCCCTGGAAGGTGGAAGGCCGGTAATAAAATCCATGGAAAGATGAGTCCATGGCCTATCAGGAACCGGTAAAGGTACGAGTTCCCCAGCCGGTCGGTTATGCGAGCTTTTGGAACGGGCACACATGCCACAAGCAGAAACAAATTCATTGACATCGGACCTTAATGAAGGCCACCAAAAACCCCTGGCTACTGCCTCTCTAGTGGCCGTGATACCTGGATGAGCACTCAGCCTAGAATCATGAAACTCCTGCAGAAGTCTAGGCCGCAATGAATCTGGAACAAACAGTTTATTGCTTGGCCTGGTTGCCGGAGCTAGGGCCTGAGCCCTTAGGATTTCTTGTTCCAAATCAGTTGAGACCCCCGCTACTACCACCCCTGGGGGAAGAATGGAGGACGGCGGCTCAGGGGGAGACACTGGATCAAAACTTCTGGACAGGGCATCCGCTTTAACATTTTTGGACCCCGGTCGAAAAGTAATTGAGAACTGAAATCGTGAAAAAAAAGTGACCAACGGGCCTGTCTAGAAGTAAGCCTCTTAGCAGATTCAAGGTATGCCAAATTTTTGTGATCCGTGACAACCGTGATAGGGTGAGCCGCCCCTTCCAAAAAGTGCTTCCATTCCTCAAACGCCAGCTTGACCGCAAGAAGTTCTCTATTGCCTACATCATAGTTTTTCTCAGCTGAAGAGAACTTCTTGGAGAAGAAGGCACAGGGTTTGAGATTGGTAAGGGTGGCCAGACCCTGGGACAGCACAGCCCCCACCCCCACTTCAGAAGCATCCACCTCCACAATGAATGGTTTGGACGGGTCAGGTTGCACCAACACCGGGGCAGACATGAAACATTTCTTAATCGCTGAGAAGGATTCCTTAGCGAGTACAGACCAATTTTTTACATCAGCTCCCTTCTGGGTAAGATCTGTGAGTGGTTTAACCACTTGTGAGAAACCTTTAATGAATCTCCGGTAATAGTTCGCAAATCCTAAGAAGTGCTGGAGCCCCTTGAGATCTCGAGGCTGAACCCAGTCAGCGATCGCCAGCACCTTCTTAGGATCCATACAAAACCCCTCACAGGACACAATCAACCCCAAAAAAGACAGCTCCTGTACAAAAAAACGAACATTTTTCCAATTTAGCGAACAATTGGTTCTCCCTGAGTCTCTGGAGAACTGTCTTTAGATGTTGCATGTGAGATTGACTGTCCTGGGAATACACCAAAATATCATCCAAATAAATAATAACAAAACGGCCTATCAGATCAGAAAACACAACATTGATGAAATTTTGGAAGATAGCGGGTGCATTAGTTAACCCAAATGGCATTACCAGGTTCTCAAAGAGTCCTTCTGATGTGAGGAATGCCGTTTTCCACTCGTCCCCTTCCCGAACCCTTATCAGATTGTAGGCCCCCCGCAGATCTAACTTGGAGAACCATTGGGCCCCAGCTAACTGGTTACATAAGTCTGGGATGAGGGGAAGCGGGTAAGAGTTCCTAACCATTATCTTGTTCAGTTCCCGAAAGTCGAGGCACGGCCGCAAACCACCATCTTTTTTCTTCACAAAGAAGAACCCTGCTGCCACAGGTGACACAGAAGGCCTGATATGCCCTTTGCGGAGACTCTCAGCTATGTACTCCTTCATGGCTTGGCGCTCAGGCCCAGACAAATTGAACAATCGAGCCTTAGGTAACTTGGCTCCGGGTACTAAATCAATGGCACAATCACAGGGTCTATGTGGTGGCAGCGCCTCAGCCTCACTTTTGGAAAAAACGTCTTTGAAATCCTTCAGGTACTCCGGAATACCTTCCAGATCGACAGACGACACAGACACGGATTTAACAGCATTAACAAGATGTCCCCGGTTACCACATTTATTATTGCATCCCCATTGAGTGATTTCCCCTGTAACCCAATCAATGGTAGGATTATGGCGTTGAAGCCAAGGCATCCCCAGTACCAGTCCTGCAGGCAAGTTATCTAGCACCAGACAACTTAGTTTCTCCACATGAGTGGAACCCACTTTTAGAGAAAAAAGTTCAGACCTGCAACAGATACCGTCTTGGGTCAGAGGAGATGAGTCAATTGCCACAAGTTTAACAGGATCGTGAAGCCTGACTGTCCCTATCTTATTAAGAGTCATAACCTTGGTATCAATCAGGTTCACAGCAGAACCGCAGTCAATAAAAGCAGTAGTCTGAACAGGACCATAACCAAGTTCCAGTTCCACCTGCAGCACCACTTTTGCACATGAGGAAAAATGTACCTGAAGGTCTGGGTAGCCTCCTCGATTACTACCCAGACCTAGTCGTTTCCCGCCATCTTGGAGGATGACGGACAGGAGGGGCAGTCCTTCTTCCAGTGTCCAGATTCCCCACAATAGAAGCACAACTGCTTTTCCCGGCGGCATCTTCTTTCCTTTCCCTCACAGGTGACCGCGCTCACCTCCATAGCCATAGGAAGAGTCCGGGTCTCATCTCCACTGAAGAATAAGGGCGATTCCTGTTGCATAATACCTATAGCCCGCAGCCTGCGATCCATGCGAACCGCTTGGACCATGGCATCCTCCAGCGAGTCAGGCGGAGGATGAAGTGCCAAAGCATCCTTCAGACGTTCACACAGGCCTCTGTGGAACAGCCCCCGAAGGGCGGCATCACTCCAGGAAATCTCCGCTGCCCAATGTCTGAATTCAGTACAGAACCACTCGGCCGAGTGCTCCCCCTGACAGACACTCATCACTTTGTCCTCAGCCAACCGCACTCTATCAGGCTCATCATAAATAAGCCCTAAGGCTTCAAAAAGTGCATCCACAGACATTCTCTCAGGGGCAGAAGAGGAAAGCGAGAATGCCCAGGCTTGTGGGGACCCCCTAAGCAGAGACATCACCACCCCCACCCTCTGTTTCTCATCCCCAGAGGAGCGGGGTCTCAAAGAAAAAAAAAAAAGCTTACAGCCTTCCTTAAATGCCCTGAAATCATCCTTGTTACCAGAAAATATATCTGGCAATTTAACCGGAGATTCAGGTGGGACTAAAATGACATCTCTATTCCCCACCTGCTGCAAGCCTGCAGAAAGCACCCCCTGAACCGAGTCCGCAACATGCCGCTGGGACTGGGCCAGAGCTTGGTGTTCCAAACTTAAGTGAGGAGAGAACACAGAAGTGAGGAGAGAAAAAAAAATTGTAGGCCAGTTATAATGTCAGAGACACCGCACTGAACTTGCTCACTGAGCCAGTGCGCGTGTCCTGAGCAAAGCGAAAGCGTGCTCAAAGCTACCTGTGGAGCGGGCAGCAGCCGAGTAGATGCAAACTTCACAGAGCCAGGAGCTGCAAGACAATTCCTAGCAGAGTAACTGCGAGACAAAGTTACCAAGGGGCATAGACAGGGAGGATAGTCAAGACGTAGCCAATGAGTCACACTCAGAGATAGCTGCAAGGTACAAGAGGGGCGAGCAGAGAGTAGTCAGGTCACAGGCAATGAGTCGTACACAGATATAGCTACAAGGTACCAAAGGGGCGAGCAGAGAGTAGTCAGGTCACAGGCAATGAGTCATACACAGATAATAACGCAGTACAAAATCAACAGACCTTTTTCCTTGGATTCACTCCTGAAGATTCTCTTCCTTGGTATAATTCCTCCCTTGTCAACTAAAGTTTATTAAAGGTAATTCGTCCTCTCATGGGGTCATTGTACTTGTTTTAGCTGGATATTTTGCATATAACCTGTGTACACTTTAGCGCAAGTTAACCCTATATATTTTTATTTTATATATTTCTGGACAAATTGAGTGGTTTTTTGTCCTATTACTTGCTGCTGTGCACTCTAAGGTCTTGCGCTTAGCGCCGTTAGGTATTTTATATATATTCTGTGTGAAATGATCAATGTTTTGCTTTTTGCTTCATGCTCTTTTGTGTTTTTTCATTTAAGACAAATTAAATGAAGATAATAATACCAAAGAATTTGTGTTTGCAATCATTTTCAGGAAGAAACGGCGTATTATCTGACAGAATGGCAGGGGTGTCAATACTTTTGGCCACAACTGTATGTATGTATGTGTGTATGTCCGGGATTGGCATCCGCACCGTCGCAGCTACAGCCACAAAATTTGGCATTGTCACACGTCTGGACCCCAAAAGCATCCTAGGCTATGTTGTGAGGCGAAATTTTAACCCTGCGCGCTCCAATTCACCAAACAATTTAGCCCCTATCTACATAATGGGGAAAAAGTGTGTATCAAGCCCCGCCCCTCATTATGATGTCATAATGGTTGCCATGGCGACGCTGATGTCATCATAGGTTGCAAGCCCCGCCGCTCATTATGATGTCATAATGGTTGACTATGGGATGGAGGATGTCTGATGGTTATATGGGCACTGGACTATGGGATGGAGGATATGTATGACGGGTATATGGGTACGGGACTATGGGATGGCGAATATGTATGATGGGTATATGGGCACGGGACTATGGGATGGAGGATATGTATGATGGGTATATGGGCATGGGACTATGAGATGAAGGATGTGTGATGGTATATTGGCATGGGACTATGGGATGGAGAATGTGTGATGGGTATATGGGCACTCGACTATGGGATGGAGGCTATGTATGATGGGTATATGGGCACGGGCCTATGGGATCATGGATATGTATGATGGGTATATGGGCACGGGACTATGGGATGGAGGATAATTATAATTTGCTATAACTAACCACAGTTAGTTACTATGCCCGGGCAGCGCTGGGCTCTTCAGCTAGTATATATATATATATATATATATATATATACATACAGTGGGGAAAAAAAGTATTTAGTCAGTCAGCAATAGTGCAAGTTCCACCACTTAAAAAGATGAGAGGCGTCTGTAATTTACATCATAGGTAGACCTCAACTATGGGAGACAAACTGAGAAAAAAAAATCCAGAAAATCACATTGTCTGTTTTTTTTTCATTTTATTTGCATATTATGGTGGAAAATAAGTATTTGGTCAGAAACAAGCAATCAAGATTTCTGGCTCTCACAGACCTGTAATTTCTTCTTTAAGAGTCTCCTCTTTCCTCCACTCATTACCTGTAGTAATGGCACCTGTTTAAACTTGTTATCAGTATAAAAAGACACCTGTGCACACCCTCAAACAGTCTGACTCCAAACTCCACTATGGTGAAGACCAAAGAGCTGTCAAAGGACACCAGAAACAAAATTGTAGCCCTGCACCAGGCTGGGAAGACTGAATCTGCAATAGCCAACCAGCTTGGAGTGAAGAAATCAACTGTGGGAGCAATAATTAGAAAATGGAAGACATACAAGACCACTGATAATCTCCCTCGATCTGGTGCTCCACGCAAAATCCCACCCCGTGGGGTCAGAATGATCACAAGAACGGTGAGCAAAAATCCCAGAACCACGCGGGGGGACCTAGTGAATGAACTACAGAGAGCTGGGACCAATGTAACAAGGCCTACCATAAGTAACACACTACGCCACCATGGACTCAGATCCTGCAGTGCCAGACGTGTCCCACTGCTTAAGCCTGTACATGTCCGGGCCCGTCTGAAGTTTGCTAGAGAGCATTTGGATGATCCAGAGGAGTTTTGGGAGAATGTCCTATGGTCTGATGAAACCAAACTGGAACTGTTTGGTAGAAACACAACTTGTCGTGTTTGGAGGAAAAAGAATACTGAGTTGCATCCATCAGTGGATATATACAGTGGGGCAAAAAAGTATTTAGTCAGTCAGCAATAGTGCAAGTTCCACCACTTAAAAAGATGAGAGGCGTCTGTAATTTACATCATAGGTAGACCTCAACTATGGGAGACAAACTGAGAAAAAAAAATCCAGAAAATCACATTGTCTGGTTTTTTTTTCATTTTATTTGCATATTATGGTGGAAAATAAGTATTTGGTCAGAAACAAAATTTCATCTCAATACTTTGTGATATATCCTTTGTTGGCAATGACAGAGGTCAAACGTTTTCTGTAAGTCTTCACAAGGTTGCCACACTGTTGTTGGTATGTTGGCCCATTCCTCCATGCAGATCTCCTCTAGAGCAGTGATGTTTTTGGCTTTTCGCTTGGCAACACAGACTTTCAACTCCCTCCAAAGGTTTTCTATAGGGTTGAGATCTGGAGACTGGCTAGGCCACTCCAGGACCTTGAAATGCTTCTTACGAAGCCACTCCTTCGTTGCCCTGGCGGTGTGCTTTGGATCATTGTCATGTTGAAAGACCCAGCCACGTTTCATCTTCAATGCCCTTGCTGATGGAAGGAGGTTTGCACTCAAAATCTCACGATACATGGCCCCATTCATTCTTTCATGTACCCGGATCAGTCGTCCTGGCCCCTTTGCAGAGAAACAGCCCCAAAGCATGATGTTTTCACCACCATGCTTTACAGTAGGTATGGTGTTTGATGGATGCAACTCAGTATTCTTTTTCCTCCAAACACAACAAGTTGTGTTTCTACCAAACAGTTCCAGTTTGGTTTCATCAGACCATAGGACATTCTCCCAAAACTCCTCTGGATCATCCAAATGCTCTCTAGCAAACTTCAGACGGGCCCAGACATGTACAGGCTTAAGCAGTGGGACACGTCTGGCACTGCAGGATCTGAGTCCATGGTGGCGTAGTGTGTTACTTATGGTAGGCCTTGTTACATTGGTCCCAGCTCTCTGCAGTTCATTCACTAGGTCCCCCCGCGTGGTTCTGGGATTTTTGCTCACCGTTCTTGTGATCATTCTGACCCCACGGGGTGGGATTTTGCGTGGAGCACCAGATCGAGGGAGATTATCAGTGGTCTTGTATGTCTTCCATTTTCTAATTATTGCTCCCACAGTTGATTTCTTCACTCCAAGCTGGTTGGCTATTGCAGATTCAGTCTTCCCAGCCTGGTGCAGGGCTACAATTTTGTTTCTGGTGTCCTTTGACAGCTCTTTGGTCTTCACCATAGTGGAGTTTGGAGTCAGACTGTTTGAGGGTGTGCACAGGTGTCTTTTTATACTGATAACAAGTTTAAACAGGTGCCATTACTACAGGTAATGAGTGGAGGAAAGAGGAGACTCTTAAAGAAGAAGTTACAGGTCTGTGAGAGCCAGAAATCTTGTTTGCTTGTTTCTGACCAAATACTTATTTTCCACCATAATATGCAAATAAAATGAAAAAAAAAACAGACAATGTGATTTTATGGATTTTTTTTTCTCAGTTTGTCTCCCATAGTTGAGGTCTACCTATGATGTAAATTACAGACGCCTCTCATCTTTTTAAGTGGTGGAACTTGCACTATTGCTGACTGACTAAATACTTTTTTGCCCCACTATATATATATATATATATATATATATATATAGATAGATAGATATATATTGCTTTAGTGCATGTGAGCACTAAGATGTCGTTTAGTGAACTTGGGTCTGGGTTGCAGGTAGCTATGAGAGATGGACGGGTCTGGCTACCCACATACCTCACATGTGGGTGTGGTTACAACCTACATAATAGAGGCTGCTTTTTGCATATGGTCTGTGTGTTGGGAGGGAGATGGCCTCCTGTGTGCATGTCTCCAGACCGGGCCTGAGGGCTGAACATTACCCCTAGTCTATGTGCTCACAGGCCTGAGGAAGCAGAGCCCTGCTTTGGACATTGATGTTTTGTCTGCCTGATGTAAAGACTGTTTACCTTTTGTTGGTCCTTGGGTGGTTTATGAAGTAAATAAAACCGTATGGACTTTCAAGAGAACGTGCCTCATGTTCAGGCAGGGTCAGGGGCAAACAAGGTTAATGTCCCTGATAAGGAGGACACTTTACCACTGTCAAACCCTAGCACAGAGGTAGTCAATGACGTAGGGAAAATAAAACTTATCCAGGGTGGTGGTAGGGATCCAAAAGCTAAAATCGCAGTTGGAGAAGAACTCCGAGCAAAAACGGAGAGCCTGCAGGAGAAGCTGTCCAAATCGACCGCTGCCACATGACAACAAGAGGATCAAATTGACAAACTGACAAATGAAATGTGCACGTGGAAAGAGCTAGCTGATAGTTTGCGCCAGGTGGAAGCACACGTCCAAAGCTTGGAGAAAGAGTACAATGATATCTGTCAACAGCTGGCGAATTAGAGGTTGAAGGTATCGAGTTTGGAAGCTGCCAACTCCGTGCAGCTGGATCAGGTGCGTCACATGGAGTCTGAGCTCTTGGCAGCCAAGGCTCAGTTCAGAGAGGCCCATGAGAAGCATCAGCAGGAGCTTCACCGGAGAGAGGACGAGCATCGCTGCCTGGCAAGGGAGTGGGATAAAGTTCTCCGAGAGCTCAAGATCGAGCAGGAGGCTAAGCAGGAAACTAAGGCCCAGCTCCATAAATACATGGATGGGCAAAAAAATGAACTCTCCGCTTTACAGAACGAACTGTCGTGCTCTTTTGATCTGATTGCAATGAAGGAGAGTGAGCTGGAGAGACTGACCAAAGAGGTAGCCTCCAGGGAGGAAGAAATTCAGCAGCAGGGGAAGTGCCATGCAGTTGGCCTCACAAGGGAGGTCGATGTCTTGAAAAACCTCTCTGACTCTCAGGATTAGAAGGTCAAACACTATGTCCAAGAAGGTGAGATTTCTCTATTCCAGTGTGTGATAGAGGTACCCGAGGATGTGTGAGAAGCTTGTGCCAGTGATGCTGTGCATGAGGTCTTTAGGAAGTCGGTGGAGGCATGTAGTGTGAACTGGGCACCAGAGACTCAGCAGTTGGTTCTACTGTCGACTAGGGAAGTCACAGTGAAGCGGGTGGCTATCCTGAGTGACATGCACATACACTGCCTTCGCACGAAACAGATGATCTTGTTGAGGAATAAGGTAGCCGCTCGTTGTCTGGAGCATGCAAGGAAAGCTCAAAGTCAGCTGTGGTTTGTGGAAGACATCGTTCAAGTGTCCAGAAAGTAATTGTGAGACTTGGAAAAGTGATGCAAGAAATTGTGAATAAGTTCGGTGTGGTGAGTGTGAGGATCCTGGCTGACTCCGAAACCCAGGTTGCTGGTGAAGAAAGGATGGTACTTCGTTATTGGGTCAGTGGAGAGCCTTAAAAATATTCAAAATCTCCTTGAATATTGTCTGGCGTACCTACAAGAGGTAGAGCAGTGGAGACTGGACAGACTGCAGATTAAGGCACAGATACAGGAAATGGAAAAAAGGTGGCGATTACTTTCAACCTGAGGTATAGGGACGAATGGGTTCTCTAAAGACTAGAAGTACGCAATCTGAAGCTAAAAGAGTTAGAAGTAGTGACTCCTCTGTCAACTCAGTCCGGGGTAGTCTAGGCAGGACACTCTAAAGCGTGCGTGGTGACAAAGGATCAGACTTAGGCCAGACAGTAGACTCGACTGTAAGGTAGTCTCACGGCCGCACAAACCATTGGAGGCAGTCAGGGACAGAATGGTCTAGGTAAGGGGCAACTCTACCAGAACCAGAGGAGGTGACGGAGTCAAATAATACATTGTTCTGAAAAGTTTCAGTGACAGGGCCCAATTTTGACAGACGGGTGTACTATCAAAGGCGACCGATAAGGGTCTCTGATCGGATAATGGAAGGTGCCAAGGCCCGCGGCTTTAGGCAAAGGGGGAGGTATGTAAGGACACTAATGGCCATGTAATCAATGGGAGGTATGTGTCGCAGAGATGGCTGCCCCTGTGATGCAACCCGGAGTATTTAGCTTTAGTCCACGTGTGGGGAAGGTGACTTGACGGACGGACTTGACTGGAGGGAGGAGGGATGGTTTGTGCACTATAGACGGAGATTGGCAATAACAGAAGGGTAACAGCTGGGAAAGATAGAAAAGGGAGTGCAGTACCTAGAATTGACCACAAGAAGGCAGGGGGGAGTGTAGTTCAGGACTTGACATCAGCTTAGGGCTTAGGAAACTGCTTAGTCATGGGGGGGCGGGGAGATAGGAACCCAGGAGGGAAATTCCCAGTGAGAGAGGGGATAAATAGGACAGGACAGGGTTCTAGGCTAGGCTAGTCCCGGGAGGAGCTCAGGAGGAGAAGACTCAGGACAGAAGACTGAGAACGGTGGAAGAGCTCGACCAGGGGACTGACAGGAAGAGACAGTCAGGGGGGTGGCCCTGACACAACGGACTGCAGGACAGACGAGGCCCCGGTGGTACCGATTGAACGACGACCTCGGGCAGGTGAAGCGCTGGCGGTAGATTGGACTAGGACAGCCCCAGAAAAAGATCCGCGAGGAATGTCACCACGACTGAAGGAAAGGTGAAGGTACCCAGGCCTGGAAACGGAGAGCTGTAAAGGAACTGCGGTGCATGGCTAGGGTCATCAGGAGGACGGCCAATAAACACCGGATCTGTTACACCTGAAATCTGCCTCCGTCTTGTCTTTGCATCGTCTGGTGTCTGTGTCGTCTGGACGTGGTAAGCAGTGGACCACCCCCCAATCTGGGCCCCTACCACATTTGGCATAGTCGTCAGGATCGCCGCCGCCAATACTGCAACTTCTGTGGCAAGCCTGCATCAGGAGAACTAAAAGGACTTGAGCTGTCCTCCTGTGGATTACAAATTTGCTCACTTGTGGATTACAAATTTACCCACCTGTTGATTACAAATTTGAGACTTGATTTCGGATCCTTGGCTGTCATCAGAAGGTCTGGGGCGGTACCAGAAGCCGGACAACATAGCCGTGGTACTTCAATGCCAGGAAGAGGCCCAGGTGTTTGCCGCTGCTTTGAATGGACTGGGGCCGTCTCAAATTCACCCCTGGGGAAGCAGTGTATATCTGGAGATCGCCACCCCCTCATACTGGACCCGGGAAGATGGGTGGAGAAGCCGGCCATTGCCCCACCCAAGGGCGTGAGCTGCCCGGGTGGGAAGACCGGCTGCGGCTGTTTGGCGCCATTTGACTGCTGTACACCGGACAGGATGCAACGCTGCAGCTGCCGTGGCCTCGGATGTCTGGAATGGCGGTGGCTTCAAGAGGTCGAATCTCGCTGGGAGACCTGCTTTCAGGAGCCACTGACAACCCCCCAGACATCGGGCAGAGAGGAGGATCGACTGCTGGCACAGCCGCCGAAGACATCACCGGGGAGCCTCCCCGCGGGACTCACGAGCCTGGAGGCTAGCCCTGACGGACGGTGGGGTGAAGATCGGAGGCTGCGGAAGGAGCCGCGGGGTGGCCTATCAGAGGCCGTGGCGCCGGGGAAGATGAGAGTTCCCCCGGCTCTGCCGGCAGCTCCGCAGGTGGCCCCCACTACTCGGCCTCCCGCTTTCCAACGGCCCCAGTTGCTGAGGGCTTTGCGGGGGGTGGGGGCAATAAAATGTCACCATAAAAGTATCAATACTATCTTAAAATATTCCATAAGCCATCGGTAATACACTGGAGTGCACATAACCTAATAGCAGGCAGAGGGTCAGAATGTGTCTGACGCTGTGTAGATATAGTAACGCCGCTACATGAAGTGCTGGGAGTGCTTAGAAAGTGGCAGGTGGAGTCCAGTACCTGCGCAATGAGAAATACAACTTAACTCTAACCAGTTGTTGTTACTTAGCTTGTGATAGTCTCTCCAGGTAGAAGA
This sequence comes from Dendrobates tinctorius, assembly GCF_039654945.1. Lineage (NCBI taxonomy): Eukaryota > Metazoa > Chordata > Amphibia > Anura > Dendrobatidae > Dendrobates > Dendrobates tinctorius. The sequence goes on along the minus strand of NW_027362063.1, from coordinate 1,211,587 downwards.
TAGATCCTAGAGCGTTGTCCCGGCCGGTGACAAGCTCTCTGGGTGGGCTGCTGGAGCGCGCGGTAACCGCGGTGAACGCTGGCAGGTCCTGCGTGCTGCAAGGACCTGCGTGACGTATTCGGGTCACGTGATCAGCGGTCATGTGGTGACCAGCAGAAAGATACGGTGTGCACAGGGAGCCAGTAATCCTACGCGCTTCGGAATTGCTGCGGATTCCTTCGTCAGGGATGGCTCCTCCTGCACTCTTGGCTCTAAATAGTATTGGCTCATTAACCCGTTAGCGTTCTAATCAAAGGCAAACAGTTCAATCTCATTGTTCAGTCCTTTTGGCTTCAAAGTGTTTAATTCAAAAATCCACCGAGTCTCCTCCTTTGACATCTGTTTTATAAAATTGCCTTTGCGCCAGTTTTTCTTTATTATTTTGATGCCCATTATTTTTGCACCTTTAGCTGAACCATTGTGGAATTTTTTGAAATGTCTAAATAAGGGGTGGTTATCAACTTTATTTCTGATGTTCCCCATATGTTCCCCAATTATTTTGCAAAGAGGACGTATGGTACGCCCCACATACATTTTATGACACGGACATTCAATAACATAGATAACTCCTGTGGTGCTACACGTTATGAAGTCGTCCTGTATTTCAAATTGTAGTCCACATTGCGAAGTGACAAATTTTTGTTTTGTAGGATGTAATAGTCTGCATACTTGGCATTTAAGGCATGGATAGAAGCCTTTGATTTGTGTTTTAAAGGGACCATTCCTATTAATTACATGTTTGGGATTTTGTACTGTAGGGGCTATAATATTGCCCAAATTATTTGCTTTTCAAGAAATAAATTGTGGATGTGGGGTTAATTTATCTCCAATTATTTTATCCTCTTTTAGAAGTTTCCAATGTTTTTTTTACTATTTTATTTAGCAAATGGATGTTCGAGTTATACTGCGTAATGATGGGAACAGATATTACATCTGAATTTTCTTCTTACCATCTTTTTCTCTATTGTTATGAAGCAGTTCCTTTCTGGGGATATTTTTAACCCTATCTTTAATTTTCAATAGGAATTCTTGTTCATAACCTTTATTGACAAATTTATTAATGAGTGTATCTGCTTCCTTAACATAATATGATGGACTCGAACAGTTCCGGTGCAACCTCAAAAATTGGCTATATGGCACATTTAGCAGCCATCTCGGTAGGTGGCAGCTATTCATGGAGATGTAGCTGTTAGAGTCAGTTAGTTTCATATACGTACAAGTTTGGATTTTATCTTGACTAATGAAAATATCTAAATCTAAAAAGTGTATCCTCTCTTTACCAGTTGTGGCGCTAAATTTTAAATAAAACTCGTTTTTATTGATTTCATTTAAAAATAAAATTCCTCCCCTCCCTTCCATATAAAAATGATATCATCGATAAAACGTGGCCATAGGGCCAGATCCGCGCGCAGCACACACCCCTGATAAATGTGGAGGTCTTCCCACCTTCCCATTTAGAGGTTAGCATAACTGGGCGCGAATCTGGTCCCCATGGCTGTACCCCATTGCTGGGTGTAGTAGTGCGACTCATGTTTAAAAGTATTATGTGTCAAAATAAAAAAGGCACATTCTTTAATAAAATTTACCATGTCTGGCGGAAAAGAATGTGTTTTATTTAAAAAATAGCTGAGTGCTTCCGTGCCCTTATCATGTTGAATGACCGTATACAGGGATGTAATATCTAACGTTCCTAAAATGAATTTATTGTCCCATTCAAATTCACTTAGTACCTGTAGGATATGTTTTGTATCCTTCAGATATGCTGGTAATGTTGGTACTATCTTTTGTAAATGACAGTCAATATAATGAGATAAATTGGAAGTTAGATTGCCAATCCCTGATATAATAGGATGGCCTGGGTTTTTTTTTATGTCTTTATGGATTTTTGGTAGGTGGTAGAATACGGCAGTTCTAGGGTGTGGAGTTTCTATATACTCGTATTCTTGTTTATTTAATAAACCCTTACTTAGTCCTTTAGATAACAATTTCTTTAATTCAATTTTGTGTTCATCAATTGGATCTTTATCCAATTGCATATATGTATTTGTATCGCTCAATATACGTAGAGATTCCCTCTCAAACTGGGAGTGATCCATAATTACAATCCCCCCCTTTATCTGCTGGGCAGATTACAATATCCTTTTTTTTGTTGTAATTACCAGATGGCTTTTCTTTCTTTATTGGTAAGATTGTATTTATATTGAGAACATTTTTTATCACTGATCTTCTTCAAATCATGGATAATATTCTTTTGAAATGACTCAAAAGCTTCTGAATATTCATTTACTGGGACACATAATACTTTTAAACATGAGTTGCACTACTACACGCAGCAATGGGGTACAGCCATGGGGACCAGATACGCGCCCAGTTATGCTAACCTCTATGTGGGAAGACCTCCACATTTATCAGGGGGGCGTGCTGTGCGCGGATCTGGCCCTATGGCTACATTTTATCGATGATATCATTTTTATATGGAAGGGAGGGAAGGAATCATTGGATATATTTTTAAATGAAGTGAATAAAAACGAGTTTTATTTGAAATTTAACGCCACAACTAGTAAAGAGAGGATACACTTTTTAGATTTAGATATTTTCATTAGTCAAGATCAAATCCAAACGTGTACATATATGAAACCAACTGACTCTAACAACTACATCTCCATGAATAGCTGCTACCTACCGAGATGGCTGCTAAATGTGCCATATAGCCAATTTTTGAGGTTGCACCGGAACTGTTTGAGTCCATCATATTATGTTAAGGAAGCAGATACACTCATTAATAAATTTGTCAATAAAGGTTATGAACAAGAATTCCTATTGGAAATTAAAGATAGGGTTAAAAATATCCCCAGAAAGGAACTGCTTCATAACAATAGCGAAAAAGATGGTAACCAAGAAGAAAATTCAGATGTAATATCTGTTCCCATCATTACGCAGTATGACTCGAACATCCATTTGCTAAAAAAACTAGTAAAAAAACATTGGGAACTTCTAAAAGAGGACAAAATAATTGGAGATAAATTAACCCCACATCCACAATTTATTTTTCGAAAAGCAAATAATTTGGGCAATATTATAGCCCCTACAGTCCGAAATCCAAAACATGTATTTAATAGGAATGGTCCCTTTAAAACACAAATCAAAGGCTTCTACCCATGACATACAGTTGTGGCCAAAAGTATTGACACCCCTGCAATTCTGTCAGATAATACTCAGTTTCTTCCTGAAAATGATTGCAAACACAAATTCTTTGGTATTATTATCTTCATTTAATTTGTCTTAAATGAAAAAACACAAAAAGAATTGTCCAAAAGCCAAATTGGATATAATTCCACACCAAACATAAAAAAGAAGGTGGACAAAAGTATTGACACTGTTCAAAAAATCATGTGATGCTTCACTAATTTGTGTAATTAACAGCACCTGAAACTTACCTGTGGCATACTTACCTGTTGGATAAAGAACCTCAACTAACATCCAAACAAGTTCAAGCTGCCCTGCAGTCCGAGGGTACAACAGTGTCAACCCGTACTATCCGTCGGCGTCTGAATGAAAAGGGACTGTATGGTAGGAGACCCAGGAAGACCCCACTTCATACCCCGAGACATAAAAAAGCCAGGCTGGAGTTTGTGAAAACTTACCTGAAAAAGCCTAAAACGTTTTGGAAGATTGTTCTCTCGTCAGATGAGACAAAAGTAGAGCTTTTTGGGCAAAGGCATCAACATAGAGCTTACAGGAGAAAAAAAGAGGCATTCAAAGAAAAGAACACAGTCCCTACAGTCAAACATGGCAGAGGTTCCTTGATGTTTTGGGGTTGCTTTGCTGCCTCTGGCACTGGACTGCTAGACCGTGTGCATGGCATTATGAAGTCTGAAGACTACCAACAAATTTTGCAGCATAATGTAGGGCCCAGTGTGAGAAAGCTGGGTCTCCCTCAGAGGTCATGGGTCTTCCAGCAGGACAATGACCCAAAACACACTTCATAAAGCACTAGAAAATGGTTTGAGAGAAAGCACTGGAGACTTCTAAGGTGGCCAGCAATGAGTCCAGACCTGAATCCCATAGAACACCTGTGGAGAGATCTAAAAATGGCAGTTTGGAGAAGGCACCCTTCAAATATCAGGGACCTGGAGCAGTTTGCCAAAGAAGAATGGTCTAAAATTCCAGCAGAGCATTGTAAGAAACTCATTGATGGTTACCGGAAGCGGTTGGTCGCAGTTATTTTGGCTAAAGTTTGTGCAACCAAGTATTAGGCTGAGGGTGCCAATACTTTTGTCTGGCCCATTTTTGGAGTTTTGTGTGAAATGATCAATGTTTTGCTTTTTGCTTCATTCTCTTTTGCGTTTTTTCATTTAAGATAAATTAAATGAAGATAATAATACCAAAGAATTTGTGTTTGCAATCATTTTCAGGAAGAAACTGAGTATTATCTGACAGAATTGCAGGGGTGTCAATACTTTTGGCCACAACTGTAAATGCCAAGTATGCAGACTATTACATCCTACAAAACAAAAATTTGTCACTTTGCAATGTGGACTACAATTTGAAATACAGGACTTCATAACGTGTAGCACCACAGGAGTTATCTATGTTATTGAATGTCCGTGTCATAAAATGTATGTGGGGCGTACCATACATCCTCTTCGCAAAAGAATTGGGGAACATATGAGGAACATCAGAAATAAAGTTGATAACCATCCCTTATCTAGACATTTCAAAAAATTCCACAGTGGTTCCGCTAAAGGTGCAAAAATAATGGGCATCAAAATAAAGAAAGATTGGCGCAAAGGCAATTTTATAAAACAGATGTCAAAGGAGGAGACTCGGTGGATTTTTGAATTAAACACTTTGAAGCCAAAAGGACTGAACAATGAGATTGAACTGTTTGCCTTTGATTAGAACGCTAACGGGTTAATGAGCCAATACTATTTAGAGCCAAGAGTGCAGGAGGAGCCATCCCTGACGAAGGAATCCGCAGCAATTCCGAAACGCGTAGGATTACTCGCTCCCTGTGCACACCGTATCTTTCTGCTGGGCACCACGTGACCGCTGATCACGTGACCCGAATACGTCACGCAGGTCCTTGCAGCACGCAGGACCTGCCAGCATTCATCGCGGTTACCGCGCGCTCCAGCAGCCCACCCAGAGAGCTTGTCACCGGCCGGGACAACGCTCTAGGATCTATCTTCTACCCGGAGAGACTATCACAAGCTAAGTAACAACAACTGGTTAGAGTTATGTTGTATTTCTCATTGCGCAGGTACTGGACTCCACCTGCCACTTTCTAAGCACTCCCAGCACTTCATGTAGCGGCGTTAATATATCTACACAGCGTCAGACACCTTCTGACCCTCTGCCTGCTATTAGGTTATGTGCACTCCAGTGTATTACCGATGGCTTATGGAATATTTTAAGATAGTATTGATACTTTTATGGTGATATTTTATTACCCCCACCCCCCTCTTTGCACGTATTTAGGTGCTGTTCATGCTTCTATTTTCACTGCACGATTTGCAACAAACAAAATACTTTTTATCATCCATTAATTGGATTTTTTACCTATCTGAGTGCATATATGCCTAGTTCTGAAATACAGTGCCTACAAGTAGTATTCAACCCCCTGCAGATTTAGCAGGTTTGATAAGATGCAAATAAGTTAGAGCCTTCAAACTTCACACAAGAGCAGGATTTATTAACAGATGCATAAATCTTACAAACCAAAAAGTTATGTTGCTCATTTAAATTTTAATACATTTTAAACATACAAGTGTGGGTCAATTATTATTCAACCCCTAGGTTTAATATTTTGTGGAATAACCCTTGTTTGCAATTACAGCTAATAATCGTCTTTTATAAGACCTGATCAGGCCGGCACAGGTCTCTGGAGTTATCTTGGCCCACTCCTCCATGCAGATCTTCTCCAAGTTATCTAGGTTCTTTGGGTGTCTCATGTGGACTTTAATTTTGAGCTCCTTCCACAAGTTTTCAATTGGGTTAAGGTCAGGAGACTGACTAGGCCACTCCAACACCTTGATTTTTTGCCTCTTGAACCAGGCCTTGGTTTTCTTGGCTGTGTGCTTTGGGTCGTTGTCTTGTTGAAAGATGAAATGACGACCCATCTTAAGATCCTTGATGGAGGAGCGGAGGTTCTTGGCCAAAATCTCCAGGTAGGCCGTGCTATCCATCTTCCCATGGATGCGGACCAGATGGCCAGGCCCCTTGGCTGAGAAACAGCCCCACAGCATGATGCTGCCACCACCATGCTTGACTGTAGGGATGGTATTCTTGGGGTCGTATGCAGTGCCATCCAGTCTCCAAATGTCACGTGTGTGGTTGGCACCAAAGATCTCGATCTTGGTCTCATCAGACCAGAGAACCTTGAAACAGTCTGTCTCAGAGTCCTCCAAGTGATCATGAGCAAACTGTAGACGAGCCTTGACATGACGCTTTGAAAGTAAAGGTACCTTACGGGCTCGTCTGGAATGGAGACCATTGCGGTGGAGTACGTTACTTATGGTATTGACTGAAACCAATGTCCCCACTGC